>NC_056430.1:36925712-38125712 GCF_018296145.1 Oncorhynchus tshawytscha | reverse complement strand
GTCTGGCCCTGCGGCTTTGTGAATGTTGACCTGTTGAAAGGTCTTGTTCACATCAGCTACAGAGATGATGATCACACAGTCGTCCGGAACAGCTAGTGTTCTCATGCATGCTTTAGTGTTGCTTGCCTCGAAGCGAGCATAAAAGGCATTTAGCTCACCTGGTACACTTGCGTCACTGGGCAGCTCACGGCTGGGTTTCCCTTTATAGTTCGTAGTAGTTTGCAAGCCCTGCCACATCCGACGAGCATCAGAACCGGTGTAGTAGGATTCAATCTTAGTCCTCTATTAAAGCTTTGCCTGTTTGATGGTCCGTCTGAGGGCATAGCGGGATTTCTTATAGGCGTCTGTATTAGTGTCCCGCCGATGAAAGCAGCAGCTTGCAGTACGCTTACTGATGCTATACATCTAGGTATCATACACATACTTTGCATATCACACTATCATGTACTGAGACACTTTTAGAAACAACCATGTACTCACCACATTAGCACTGACCAAAGATATCAGGCTATTAGTTTAACATTTACAACCTAGGTAGCAGTCATCATGATGACTGACTCTCAGGGCCAGCTCTAGCCTTTTGGGGGCCCCTGCAATTCTACATATTTTGCCATGATTTATGCCCTGTTAATGATATATGAGTAAGAGTGACTAACAATCAATGAGGGCCCCCTGGAGGTCAGGGCCCCTGGGCACCTACAGCTGGCTAGACTAATTTACCAAGGAGCCGGCCCTACTGACACGACTGTGAGAGCGGTGATGTCCGAATCATTTGGAGTCAGCGCTGCTGGCACACATTACTGGCCCATTTGGACCAAGATAGGCTCAAGAAAATATTTGACTATATTAACAGGTGCAGCCAATGTCCAGAATATATTGCAGCCATTTACTCCAGATTTACTGTACTTTCCAAACCAAACAATCAGTCTGAAATATAATGCTAAACGATTGCAAGATGTGTGCATGTCGGTTTCACTTGAGAAGCTGATGACAATGCATTCATTCTCTCGACATAGCTGTGCAAGTTAAGGCATAAATTAACTGCAGGCTTACAAATGTGACATGCCTCAGAGTACAGACTACAGAGGATCAAGACTGATAGTTTGAGCAGATGTTGCGCCCCATCTGACCCATGTTGTCCTTCATTGTTCTGTAGCCTACGAAAAGTATCAAGTTTGTATCATGTTCCATAATGACACAATAAGACAATAACAGCAAACTACTATTTACTAATGATAGTGTTGTAGCCCATCAAAACTCCCACTTACATGTCAATAAGACTTCCTTCACCATAGAGTTGTTTTTAGTCAGATAGTATTTAATAAGTATTTTGCTATAGAAAAAAATAATATTAGGCGATGTCCAATGCGTGGCAAGATTTTAATGTGGTATATTATCGTGATGACCGTCTGGGTGTAAAAATGTTCCCCGAGTAACCGGTTTCCTGTTCACGTTTAAATTAATACAGCGACATGAACGTCACATAATAATTCATTGTTTACGTATCACAGGCACCGCCAAATAGGCCTACATGGGAGTATGAATAGGCTACTACAAACACATCTCTGTGGCATCCTCATACATTGTTTGCAACGTTCTTCATCACATTAAATACCCAGTCTAAGGTTTATCCCAGCACCCTAACGTTACTAGTAAGCATTTTTTTTCTCAAACGGTACCTCGGTACACGGTGATGAATATAACATTCACTTACCTAGTCTAGAAAAATGGTGCTTCACAGGGAGATAAACGGACAGTCATACAGCACCAACGTTAAATACGGCACGTCTAAAAATAAACATCGAGATACTCCGTATTGTCTAAAAAAAAAGCTGCATTCCTTATTTTCCTCGAACAGAGACAGATTGAAATAAGAGCCGCACCGAGGTCTTTCCGCATTTGGATGCGGTCGTCATGAAATGTGATGTCATGGCTTTAAATTGCTCTCGACTCCCCGCTCTCATTGGGGCAGCCAATGTCTGTGTGGTACTCACATCTTATTTTGAAAACGAACGCAAACAAATCTTACTCCATTATTTTATTAAGTACAAGACATCCCGTGGTACTATTATGTTGTTATAGTAAATTAATGACTACTATTCTATATACACTCTACTATAGCCTACTATACAGCATACAAGCTACTATAGGTAGGCTACAATACCATACCATAATAAAGTATACTATAATATACGATAAAAAATCATATTTTTTTAGATTATATCCAATGGGTGTAAATGCTCAGAAAGTCCTGTGCTCCAGTCATGTAGTGATTTATTTCCGCATAGTCTCTCGTGGACAGATCTATGTAAACTTTAATGGAGCAACTGACCAATTACGCGCGAGAGATTTTAGTTCTTGTGTAACCGAGATTAATTTACCCAACATGTAATTTTGTGTTTTACATGGTAATTTCCCCATTCCCGTCTTTCTGACACATTAACTCTATATACGTTTGACAACTATAAGTGAGTAGATTGAGTATGGTGACCCTGCGCATGTATATAACTTCTAATGTAGATGCATAATTGTATTTCATGTACATTATAGACCTAGAGTTTGCTATCTCCTCAAATTCCTTGACTGCTTTGAGAGAGATGGAAATGGAGGAGATATACGAGGTGGGATAAGGTTTTTTATTATGGCTAGTCAGAAATAGCATTTTCCCATACACTCATATACTCCTTCCCATCCTGCATCCTTTAATAATCTCCAGCATAACCACTAATAACCACTACCCACCATACATGTCTAACAAACCTCAAGTAAACAATCAAATAAAATAATGGAGTGAGATTTGTTTGCGTTTGTTTTCAAAATAAGATGTGAGTACCACACAGACATTGGCTGCCCCAATAGTACTTCAACACCCCATACTCTTCTATCTTTCACAATAAATGTTAACGTCAGGTCCAGCATAGACGCAATTATCTCCTTTATTGAAAGGGTACCTAGCCGTTTTTGTGAAGAAGGCGCCCTCCTGTGACATAAAAGGGAAATAATAACAGGCTCCGGCACACCAACATCACAGCAGACCTCAGTTCAAATACTATTTGAGATCTTTCAAATGCTTTGAGCGGTTGTTTTAACCTGCCTGGAGTGCCAGGTGAGCAGGGTTTGCACTTTTGAGATGTTTCTATTGGTTCCATTGCAACAGGCAAGATCAATCAAGCACAGCTAAAGTATTTGAAATAATTTCAAATCATATTTGAATCCAGGTTTGCATCACAGTAAGGCTGGGATAGACAGAGTGGTGATCTCACAGTGTCCAATGTGAGTAGTGGTTGATATTTATAATGGTGATTTCCATAAGTAGGACAGATGTCTCCTCTCGAACACAGCACTGGGAGACCCATGGATCCGTAAACAGGAATTCTGGCTTCCTCTCTGAGGCCTAAAAATACCTGACCTCAGGAAGTTAGGGTATTGTGCTACTACACTGCATTCCACTGTCCTGACATCATTGTATATGTTTATTTAAAAATATGCAAGGTGGGCATCTGAAGTTAAATATAATCCATGGGCCAGACCCCCACACTTTCGTTGTCGGGCTCACTTGGGTGACAATGTCTCATAGTGATTTTCTTGAAGGTCTATGTCCTTAGAGTTGGAAAATGTGTGATAACAGCCCAGAAATGGCAACTTTCTCTGTGTTATCATGCTTTCTTTCATCCCTCCAACCCATACTTTTTTCCAATAGGGATTATACCCCATGACGAACAATGTCAGTATACAACAAGTTATTGCACACTGATACCCTTTAATTATATATCATTGGAAGTTTAGATTCCCAGCTGTCCATCAGACACATTTTCGGGAATGTTCAGGTCAACAGAACTTTGACCTTTGACCTATATGGTACATATCAGAATTACCTGTATAAATTAGTTTAAAAAGGAAACCTTGATACATTTTAAACGTTGTTTGACAAGTGGTTCTGAAAGATCATGAGATTAACTTTCAAATGATATATACTGTAGCATAATCAACTTTAAAAGCACCACTTACAACTATTGTTAAAATTAGCCCATATTTTCTCATTGTCATTAGAATGTTGTTAGCTTAGCTATATAATTCCATGTAGTGGGGCAGCTATGTTTTTGGATTGTAACAGAACCATCAAATTGCACACACACAGCTAGAACAGGGTTTTACAAATATTTGTATATACAGGGCAATCACAGGATTCATGCATTAAAAAGCCTTTTTCCAATATGGCTGCCAAACAACTTAATGGGGTCTTTTTGGATAAATTTCACATGACCATACCTGTATGTTATATATTGTTGTATGCCCAATAATATCTTACAACATAGTGAGGTAGAATACACAACTAAATGAGCCAGGTGTGCCAGATTGGAAAGATTTTCAATTATTCACAGAATTGTGAGGAGAACGTGAGGAGAACGTACCCTAAAAGTGAAAAGTCATAGATGTGAGCTGATTAACATGATATGCCATGATATGCCAAGTCATTCTGTTAACTGTTTCCATATAACAAAGGACTAGAAATGTGTAAAATTGCATAGGAATTGCAATATGTTTTACCCTAAAAGGGTTTTGAGCTTGAGGTAGTCGCCATACTATGACTAGTAGTATGGCTAGACAGTACGCTGTCCTCTCAGCACATATCAAAGGTGCATGCAAAGGTTAAATCTAGACTTGTTTTCTTCCATAGTAATCGTTCCTCCCACCCCATCTGACAAGTTAAACCTGATTCGGATCATCCTACCCGTGCTAGATTACGGAAACATAATTTATAGATCAACAGTTAAGGGTGCTCTCGGACGGCAAGATGTTCGTTACCATTCCGCCATCAGATGTGTTCCTTATAGGACACATCACTGCACTCTGTACTCCTCTCTAAACTGGCCATCTCATCATACATGGCGCAAGACCCACTGGTTGATGCTTATTTATCAAACCCTCTTAGGCCTCACTAAACCCGAACTAAGATACCTACTGCAACCCTCATCCGCCATATACAGCATCCATTCTGCCAGTCACATTCTGGTAAAGGTCCTCAAACATACACATTCCTGGGTTGCTCCTCTTTTCAGTTTGCTGCAGATAATGACTGGAACGAGCTACAAAAAACACTCAAACTGGACAGTTCTCTCTATCTCTACATTCAAAGACATGGACACTCATTTCTGCTTAGCGTGATATGTTTTTGGCTCTACCATTTTGTCCTTCGTGCAGTTGTCTGTGCTTAACATTGTTTGTGCCATGTTTGTGCTGCTACCATGTTGTCCTGCTGCCATGTTGTGCTGCTACCATGTTATGCTGTCATGCTGTGTTGCTACCATGTTGTGTTATCATGTTGTGTTGCTTCCATGTTGTGTCTTAGATTTATCTTTATGTAGTGTTGTGGTGTCTTTTTTGTCGTGATGTGCATTTTTGTCCCAGTCCCCACAAGAGGCCTTTTGCTTCTTGCTAGGCCGTAAATGTAAATAATAATTTATTCTTATTTGACATGCCTGGTAACATTTTCAGAAATCTGCGATTCTGGCAGCTTTTTGGGCACATTCTTACCACATTTCTGAGAATAATGTAACATCTTTATATATCTGACACACCTGGCTCATTTGGCAATGTATGCTACATCACTATAAACATATTATTTTGCATACTACAAATATATTTCATACAAGTATGGTTATGTGAAATTGATCCAATAAGACCCCATTGAGTTTGGCGGCCATGTTAGAAAAAGGCTTCAGAGGCATGGAGGGATGAAAGAAAGAATGATAACAGAGAAAGCTGCCATTGCTGAACTGTTATCACACATTTTCCAACTCTGGGGACATAGACCTTCAAGAAAATCACTATGAGACATCAGCCCATGTGAGCCCGATCGACCCCTCAGCCTATGAACTAGTACCACAGTTAAATCAAAGACCCAGTCAAATCTTTATTTGTAATTTTTTAAATAATATTTTTTCCCCCATTAGAATAAAATGTAATTCCAAAAACAAACTTATACATACGAACAACAACTTAGACACACAAAGACCCTCATGCTCACACCCCCATCCAGAGTGCCTGCATTATTGTTTGCCACTTGGCCTTAAATTGCACCAATTTTATTTCAATAATAAATTATTAGATTTTTGCATTGTGTAAATCATGTCAGCTTGATTTAATGCAGGACGTCAAATCAAAGGCTTTCCTTAGATATGTTGTTCTTGATGAAAATGAAAATGTGTCAGTTTGTCACTTTCAGGAGGTTGGAGTAATAAGATGTTCAAGACATTGGCTAGAATGTAGGTTGTGCCTTTAGAGTTTGAGAAAATTAACTAAGGATTCATTTTCTCTTCTCTCATTGACTTCTCTAACCCCAAACCCTGGCCTGGTCTGCATGGCCTGTTTTGCAAGCATTCCTGGAAGTCTAGCGATGTGGCACCTCTGGGTTTAGAAACTCTGGTTAAATAGAGTTGGGAAGTCCCATTGGTTTTTGGACACAAATGCTAAAAAGTTAGCATTTGGAGACAGTGGCCAGTTAAACAAAATCAAAGCATGAGTTGCTGTCTTACATTGTCCATATACTGCTTAGAGAGTAAGGAAACCAAGATGTATTTTTTTAATCTAGGTGAACTAATCCTTTAATATAAGTTAGATGGTCTTATCACCCAGTGATGATGATAGGGTTTGAGTTGAGTAATGGTTACTCATTTGTTAAAGGCATGGTCTGTTAACAACATTGAAAGTTTTAAAAATTGCATTAGATGAGGACCCCATCAAATTCATGAAGCAATTAATTTTGAAGCCCATAATTTAAAGTGAAATCAATCATATTTATATGTATAGTTAATTATATGTATGGTTACTTATGGGTAATTTCAACTATTGAAATATACCCCCTGATGTTTGAAGAAAGCTATTTAAGGCATTAAGTAATTTATTACAACTGTCTTACCACATCATAACAAAAACAATGTACTTAAATGTTTCGCTTCAACTGATGTAAAAATAAAAAAGGAACGATATTCTAGTCTGCTCAGATCTAGCCTTTTATATTATATCCTCTGCTCAGCTCAGTTCTATTCTGCTTAGCTCTTCTATTCTATTCTGCACAGATATAGGCATATTCTATTCTAACAATTTAGTTACATGTTAAGTGTTGGCATTTTAGGACAAACGTTTATAATACAATTAAGAGTTGATAGCTATTCTATTCTGCTCAGATAGGGGCTCCCCGGTGGCAAAGCAGTCCGTCACTACAGACACAGGTTAGATTCCAGGCTGTATCACAACCGGCAGTCTTAAATGGTTTTAAATATTTATAATAAATAGGCATTATGTCAGTGGTCACCGGTCTAGTCATTCCTAGTCGATCACCAAATATTTCTGTAGAAAAGCCAACGCTAAAGGCTTGCGCTGTTGGCAGTAAGTGCACTTGATTCAGAAGCCCTGCTCGCCGGGTATACAAAATGTCCCGATTTTGAACAATTTCATTTGTCTGAGGGGACAAACTCTGCCTCCCCGGTTGACTGGGAGGGAGATCTGTGGCTAAATACAGCGTGCCTACTGTACTGGCCAATCGGATAAATCACCCTGCCTACAGTTTCCACAACCCCCGCCACCCCAAAGTTTAATACTAGCATATGTGAGATTCATAACTTTTAAAACCTTGCCGAGAGAGAGACTGAACGAATACAGCAAAAAGCTGATGTTTTATGAGTGAGTTCATGTCCATGTTCTTATTCAGCACAGTCAAAACTGTTTTACTCAACAATATTAGAAAACATAAAAAGTGCTTCTCCATACTTCCCCTGGCACTGTAATGAATGAGTAGCCAAGTGTATTGATAGCAATGTGTTTTTATTATTGTTATTAGCAGCTTGCGCTGAAGACGTCTATATCCAGTCAGCTATAACAGGACTGGCAAAGGCCCAGTGCAGTACTTTTGTGAAAATACCAAATGTATGAGTGTTTACCAGCATGTGAGTGATTATTTTCTGTACAAAACAGTTAATTTGATAATACTTGTGGAATATAAAAATACTTGCTTGATATACACTACCGTTCAAAAGTTCGAGGTCACTTAGAAATGTCCTTGTTTTTGAAAGAAAAGCAATTTTTTTGTCCTTTACAATAACATCAAATTGATGCTGGCCTTCTTGGCAGAGTTGCAAAGAAAAAGCCCTATCTCAGACTGGCCAATATGTCACGGCTGTCGTAAGAACAGAACCAAGGCACAGCGGCTGTTGAGTTCCACATATTTAATTCAAAGAGAAACTTAAAGAAAACCAAATCTATAACAACTAAACGTGACTACGTGATGCACAAAACAATATCCCACAAACACAGGTGGAAAAATATCTACTTAAATATGATCCCCAATTAGAGACAATGATTACCAGCTGCCTCTAATTGGATATCATACAAAAACACCAACATAGGAAACATAAACTAGAAAACAACATATAAATTATAAACTAGAATACCCTAGTCACACCCTGACCTCCTATGCCATAGAGAAACAAGGGCTCTCTGTGGTCAGGGCGTGACACAATAAAAATAAAAGATTAAGATGGGCAAGAGAACACAGACACTGGACAGACGAACTCTGCCATGAAGGCCAGCATCCTGGCATCGCCTCCTCACTGTTGACGTTGAGACTGGTGTTTTGCAGGTACTATTTAATGAAGCTGCCAGTTGAGGACTTTTCTTGATCAAATTGCATGGAAAACAACCACTTTTTGTGAATTATTAATTTACCATACTTTCAAACCACTTAAAGTAAATGTGCGTTACTGTATTGTACATAGGCAGGTCATCTAGGACTGTATTGTGCGTTGTTTTTCTTCATGGTGATGGAAAGTGTATAGCTAAAAACCTAGATGACCTGCCAAGTGGCTTGTTTCTGCTAGTTTCATCTTGTTCTTGATACCATTTTTTGTTTTGAGGTGTTTTGACTGATTTCATGTCAATGCTAGTATGGCAAAACAATTGCTAGCTAGCTAACTAATAACTGTAACGATGTATTTAGTGCAAATGTAGTTAGTTATGTTTTAAACATTGGATACAAAATATAGTTTACATGTTGTCAACAATCTCTGCCAACCCCGTCTTGTTTTGCCGAAACGTGTTGTTTTGTTGCTAAACAACCAACCCATATACAGTAAACGTAAATTCGTTTTTGAGGCCAGGCTGGGGTAGCCTAGGCCTAACTGATGAACTCAGTGTTGCAGAGAAAGATCAGAAAATGGAAGCCTGTTTTGAAAGTTATTGTCTTCTACATTTCCCACATAATTATTGATGTTATTGATTATTTTGATTTTCTCTCATTGTTCAGTTGTTCATCTCTTATTTGTTGTAGGTTAACAAATAAGAGATGTTTATATAAATCAGGTTTCAGTAAGCAGCCCAGGCTAGTAATGCTTTCTAACTAGTGGCTATTTGCTTTGGATCTAGATTAAAATGTATTGTACACAGCAGCATGCAAACGTGGAGATATATTTGGATTCACATTGGTTTCACGGGTGATTGTGTGACAGGTTGCCATTATGATAAAAGTCTAGATCCTGGCATAGGCCTACATCTGTTGTTTTCTGTATTTTTTTGTCTTGTAGATTTCCATTTTTCATCTGACAGACGGGTCCTATTGTCCTTGAGAGGGGTACCTCTCTCTCCCCCTCCTCTGCTCCCCCATCCTCCTCTCCCCAGCTGTCACTTGAACCCCCTTTTCCCCTGTTCCCCCACCCTCAATGTCCAGAATAACCTCCAAACCTCCAAACCCCCTCACGAACACACAGCCCCAATGGCAGGGTATAGAACAAGACCCAGTGGGCAGCCCCAATCCAGTAAATTGATCCAGTTTAAATTGGTTTTCCTGGGGGAGACATCAGTGGGGAAGTCCAGCCTGCTGCTACAGTTTGTCAAAGCCCAGTACCGGGACTTCAGGGAGAGCACCATTGGGGGTAGAGTACCAACCACACATTACAATTCAATACAGTATTCACCTCCCTTGGCATTTTTCCTATTTTGTTGCCTTACAACCTGGAATTAATGGATTTTTGGGGGGTTTGTGTCATTTCATTTACACTTCATCCCTACAACTTTGAAGATGCAAAATATTTTTTCTTGTGAAACAAACAAGACAAAAAAACAGAACTTGAGAGTGCATAACTATTCACCCCCCCCACCCCCAAGTCAATACTTTGTAGAGACACTTTTTGCAGCAATTACAGCTGCAAGTCCCTTCGAGGTCACAAGCTTTGCACATCTAGCCACTGGGATTTTTTCCCCAGCTCCTTCAAGTTGGATGGGTTCCTCTGGTGTACAGCAATCTTTAAGTCATACCACAGATTCTCAATTGGATTGAGGTCTGGGCTTTGACTGCCATTCCAAGACATTTAAATGTTTCCCCTTAAACCACTCGATAGTTGCTTTCGCAATATGCTTAGAGTCATTGTCCTGCTGGAAGGTGAACCTCGGTCAGAGTCTCAAATCTCTGGAAAACTGAAGCAGGTATCCCTCAATAATTTCTCTGTATTTAGCACCATCCATCATTCTGACCAGTTTCCCAGTCCCTGCCGATAAAAAACATCCCCACAGCATGATGCTGCCACCACCATGCTTCACTGTGGGGATGTTGTTCTTGGGGTGATGAGAGGTGTTGGGTTTGCACCAGACATAGCATTTTCCTTGATGGCCAAAAAGCGCAATTTTAGTCTCATCTTACCAGAGTACTTTCTTCCATATGTTTGGGGAGTCACCCACATGCCTTTGGCGAACACCAAACATGTTTTCTTATTTTTTTTCTGACCCCTCTTCCATAAAGCCCAGCTCTGTGGAGTGTACGGCTTAAAGTGGTCCTATGGACAGATACTCCAACCTCCGCTGTGGAGCTTTGCAGCTTATTCAAGGTTATCTTTGGTCTCTTTGTTGCCTCTCTGATTAATGCCCTCCTTGCCTGGTCCTTGAGTTTTGGTGGGCAGCCCTCTCTTGGCAGGTTTGTTGTGGTGCCATATTCTTTCCATTTTTGAATAATGGATTTAATGGTGCTCTGTGGAATGTTCAAAGTTTGAAATATTTTTTTAGAACCCAACCTTGATCTGTACTTCTCCACAACTTTGTCCCTAACCTGTTTGGAGAGCTCCTTGGTCTTCATAGTGCCTCTTGCTTGGTGGTGCCCCTTGCTTAGTGGTGTTGCAGACTCTGGGGCCTTTCAGAACAGGTGTATATATACTGAGATCATGTGACAGATCATGCGACACTTCGATTGCACACAGGTGGACTTTATTTAACAAATTATGTGACTTCTGAAGGTAATTGGTTGCACTAGATCTTATTTAGGGGCTTCATAGCAAAGGGGGTGAATACATGCAGTTGAAGTCAGAAGTTTACATACACTTAGGCTGGAGTCATTAAAACTCATTTTTCAACCACTCCACAAATTTCTTGTTAACAAACGATCGTTTTGGCAAGTCGGTTAGGACATCTACTTGGTGCATGACACAAGTAATTTTTCCAACAATTGTTTACAGACTGATTATTTCACTTATAATTCCCTGTATCACAATTTCAGTGGGTCAGAAGTTTACATACACTAAGTTGACTGTGCCTTTAAAACAGCTTCGAAAATTCCAGAAAATTACGTCATGGCTTTAGAAGCTTATGATAGGCTAATTGACATAATTTGAGTCAATTGGAGGTGGACCTGTGGATGTATTTCAAGGCTTACCTTCAAACTCAGTGCCTCTTTGCTTGACATCATGGGAAAATGAAAAGAAATCAGCCATGACCTCAGAAAAACAATTGTAGACCTCCACAAGTCTGGTTCATCCTTGGGAGCAATTTCCAAATGTCTGAAGGTACCACGGTCATCTGTACAAACAATAGTACGCAAGTATAAACACCACAGGACCACGCAGCCGTCATATCGCTCAGGAAGAAGACGCGTTCTGTGTCCTAGAGATGAACAGACTTTGGTGCAAAAAGTGCAACTCAATCCCAGAACAACAGCAAAGGACCTTGTGAAGATGCTGGAGGAAACAGGTACAAAAGTATCTATATCCACAGTAAAACGAGTCCTATATCACCATAACCTGAATGTTTGCTCAGCAAAGAAGAAGCCACTGCTCCAAAACTGCCATAAAAAAGCCAAACTACGGTTTGCAACTACACATGGGGACAAATATCGTACTTTTTGGAGAAATGTCCTCTGGTCTGATGAAACAAAAATAGAACTGTTTGGCCATAATGACTATCGTTATCATTGGAGGAAAAAGGGGGAGGCTTGCAAGCCGAAGAACACAATCCCAACCGTGAAGCACGGGGTGGCAGCATCATGTTGTGGGAGTGCTTTATTGCAGGAGGGACTGGTGCACTGCACAAAATAGATGGCATCACGAGGAAGAAAAATGATGTGGATATATTGAAGCAACATCTCAAGACATTAGTCAGGAAGTTAAATGGGTCTTCCAAATGGACAATGACCCCAAGCATACTTCCAAAGTTGTGGCAAAATGGCTTAAGGACAGCAAAGTCAAGGTATTGGAGTGGTCATCACAAAGCCCTAACCTCAATCCTATAGAAAATTTGTGGGCAGAACTGAAAAAGCGTGTGCGAACAAGGAGGCATACAAACCTGACTCAGTTACCACAGCTCTGTCAGGAGGAATGGGCCAAAATTCACCCAACTTATTGTGGGAAGCTTGTGGAAGGCTACCCAAAACATTTGACCCAAGTTAAACAATTTAAAAGCAATGCTACCAAATACTAATTGAGTGTATGTAAACTTCTGACCCACTGGGAATGTGATGAAATAAATAAAAGCTGAAATAAATCATTCTCTCTACTATTATTCTGACATTTCACATTCTTAAAAGAAAGTGGTGATAGTAACTGACCTAAAACAGGTAATTTTTGCTAGGATTAAATGTCAGGAATTGTGAAAAACCGAGTTTAAATGTATTTGGCTAAGGTGTATGTAAACTTCCGACTTCAACTGTATGCACGCACTATTTTTTTTAAAATATATATATATATATATTTAACAAGTTATCTTTTTAATTTCACTTCACCAATTTGGACTATTTTGTGTATGTCCATTACACTCAATCCAAATAAAAATCCATTTAAATTACAGGTTGTAATGCAACAAAATAGAAAAAACACACTTTTGCAAGGCACTGTACATCTGGTCATCTGACTTCCTCCTATCTGTCCACATTATTCCCCTTTTCACAGAGACTTGTTTACATTTTGCACACTTTCTCTCTTTATCCTTCTTTTGAATCTGTATTCTTTTCTCTCAATCTATGTACCTGTAATCTCCTCCTCTCATTCCTATTTTCTAGGCTAACTGCCATGTTCTCTTCTTTCCTCAGCTGCCTTTCTGACTCAGATGGTGAGTGTGGACAGTGCCATGGGGAAGTTTGAGATCTGGGACGGCTGGTCAGGAGCTCTACCACAGCCTAGCACCTACGTGCTACAGAGGAGCCCAGGCAGCCATAGTGGTCTATGACATCACCAGCACAGTATGAACATCTTAGATGATAACATCTCCCTCTCCCTTTCAAATGCTCTGTCTCCCCCACAATCCTCCTCTCCAGCCCTTCTCCTTCCTGCATAATGACTCCCATCTTTTCCCTGTTAATCTCTCCATCTCTCCACCTTTCCTCTCACTTTTTCCACTCATTTGTAGTGAAGTAATTCTCCAACAATGCTAAGCGTCTGTTAATAATTTTCACCACAAATGTTGCATATATCCCGCATTTACACTATACCACTGTGCAGAGGTTTGAGACAGATGTTTGAGAAGGACATTCATACCTTTCTAGCAGTACATCTTCCCTGTTCCTTCTGCTCATATCTCAACTTTATTTTCTATTCTGGATAGGAGACCTTTGTATGAGCCAAAACCTGGGTGAGCGAGCTCCAGAAACTTGTGGGTGCAACAAAGTGGAAAAAGTACCCAACTGTCATACTTGAAAATGACTTAAGTAAAAGTAAAAGTCACCCAGTAAAATTCTACTTGAGTAAAAGTCTAAAAGTATTTGGTTTAAAATATACTTAGCTGTGCCACCAGAGACTCTGGGTTCGCGCCCAGGCTCTGTCGTAACCGGCCATGACCGGGAGGTCCGTGGGGCGACGCACAATTGGCCTAGCATCGTCCGGGTTAGGGAGGGCTTGGCCGGTAGGGATATCCTTGTCTCATCGCGCACCAGCGACTCCTGTGGCGGGCCGGGCGCAGTGCACGCTAACCAAGGTTGCCAGGTGCACGGTGTTTCCTCTGACACATTGGTGCGCCTGGCTTCCGGGTTGGATGCGTGCTGTGTTAAGAAGCAGTGCGGCTTGGTTGGGTTGTGTATCGGAGGACGCAAGACTTTCAACCTTCGTCTCTCCCGAGCCCGTACGGGAGTTGTAGCGATGAGACAAGAGAGTAGCTACTAACAATTGGATACCACGAAATTGGGGAGAAAAAGGGGTTAAAAAACATTAAAATATAGTATCAAAAGTAAAAGTATGAATAATTTTTAAAAATCCTTATATTAAGAAACAAGATGGCACCATTTTCTTTTTTCTTTATTTACTAAAAGCCAGGGACACTCCAACACTCAGACATCATTTACAAACAAAGCATGTGTGTTTAGTGAGTCAGCCAGATCAGAGACAGAAGGGATGTTTGGTTGATATGTGCGTGAATTTTACTATTTTCCTGTCCTGCTAAGCATTCAAAATGTAACGAGTACTTTTGTGTTTCAAGAAAAATGTATGGAGTAAAAAGTACAATATTTTCTTAAGGAATGTAGTGAAGTAAAAGTAGTAGTCAAAAATATAAATATTAAAGTACAGATACCCCAAAAAACTACTTACGTAGTACTTTAAAATATTTTTTACTTAAGTAGTACTTTAAAGTATTTTACCTTAAGTACTTTACACCACTGGCAACAAGTCCGATCAGTCTGCTAACAGAGCGGTGGAGTATACGGTAGGCTCCTGTGTGTATAACTCACACCCAAGTAAGCGAGATAATGGCCAAAGGCTTGTGCAGTGATGTGTGTGTAGCAGGTCTACATTGCTGCTGGGTTTTTCGAGGATGTTCAGGGCTAAGCTGCTGACAACAGTCTTCAAATTCAAATGGGATGAAATTGGCTGGAGATGATACTGTGGCCTTCTTTCTCGAGGACTTCAATATTCTATGTTAAATACTCAATGTTAGGAGACAAAACTCATCAAAACAAATCAACCAAAACAAATCATAATTCCTTTGACAGAGCATTTGTTTCTGCCATGGATAGTTTACTCCTCATCATGACACTGCTAAGGTTTAGTGTCCCTATATATCCACAAGAGGGTGATAAAACACGTAATATGAGCAGCTATCAATCACCTTGTTTATACCGTTGCCACTCAACTATAAGCAACACATACTAGAATTGTTCTATGTGGTCCTCTATGTTGATATGTCTTTTTTCTAGACAAGAAACTGCCCAAGAGTGAGCCATTGGGTGGAGTAGCAGGTAGTGCTCAGGTTCGAGGAGAACCGCCAGTAGATCTCAGGCAGCCTACCCAGACAACTCCAGCCCAGTGCTGTGGAAACAGAGGAGAGAAGGGGGAGAAGAGGAGAAGCAAACAGAGTGTACAAGGGTACCAAATGAAGGTGTTTCACAGCAAGCTCACAACTGAGGGAGCAGGGAAGGCTAAAGAGATTTTCCAGGGGAAAAAGGGAGAGTGAGAGAGCGATAGAAGTGCAGCATGCAAATGAAAGCGGGAGATAAAGGAATTATAAGGGACAAATATATAGAGCTATGGGAGGAAAACAAACACTAGATTAAGATTAACTTTGTCAACACTACTGGACAGCCACTGATAAATACGCTAATGATCTGAAAGTGATCCTTATGCTTTTTAGTCTTACGCATTATTATAACACTCCTGTAACCTTTCCACATTTTCATGGGTTTATTTGGTATTATGATAATAATTTGTGAAAGTCGTAAGATTTCGTAAGAATGGAAGGAGATTACAGTGGCAAGAATGAATGGGCATTATTAGTCGGAAACTGAAGTTGGGCGATTAGGCCTGGCTCGCAGTCAGTGTTCCAAAGGTGTTCGATGGGGTTGAGATCAGGGCTCTGTGCAGCCCAGCCAAGTTATCCCACACCGATCTCGACAAACCATTTCTGTATGGACCTTGCTTTGTGCATGGGGGCAATGTCATGCTGAAACAGGAAAGGGCCTTCCCCAAACTTGGAAGCACAGAATTGTCTAGATTGTCACTGTATGCTGTAGCGTTAAGATTTCCCTTCACTGGGCCTGAGGCCTGAACCATAAAAAACAGTCCCAGACCATTATTCCTCCTCCACCACACTTTACAGTTGGCACTATGCATTCGGGCAGGTAGCATTCTCCTGGCATCCGCCAAACCCAGATTCGTCAGTTGGACTGCCAGATGGTGAAGGGTAATTCATCACTCCAGAGAACATGTTTCCACTGGCCGCGAGCTTTACACCACTCGAGCTGAGTGTGGCTGCTCGGTCATGGAAACCTATTTCATGAAGCTCCCAACGAACAGTTCTTGTGCTGACATTGCTTCCAGAGGCAGCTTGGAACTCGGTAGTGAGTGTTGCAACCTAGGACAGACGATTTGTTACACGATTCAGCACTCGCCGGTCCAGTTCTATGAGCTTGTGTGGCCTACCACTTCGCGGCTGAGTCGTTGTTGCGACTAGACGTTTCCACTTCACAATAACATCACTTACAGTTGACAGAGCAGCTCTAGCAGGGCAAACACTTGACCAACTAACTTGTTGGAAAGTCACTGAGCTCTTCACTAAGGCCATTCTACTACCAATGTTTGTCTATAGAGTTTGCATTGATTTTATACGCAAGTCAGCAATGGGTGTAGCTGAAATTGCAGAATCCACTAATTTGAAGGGATGTCCACATACTTTTGTATATATAGTGTACCTCCTTATGTGCATTTTACTATGGTCTCATGAGTCTTCTCATGTACCCCCTGTGGATAGGCCAAGTACCCCTGGTTGGGAAACACTAGACTACATGATATTATAGGAAAAATAACATTATTTTTTGTCAAATTACAGCCATATGTCAATGATCATGTCATCAGAATAAGACTCTTGATATTTATTGGAATGGAGCATCAAGTTCATCACCTTGAACTTTCACCACCCTGTGAAGTTCATCATAACTTCATTCGTAGCCTAATAAATTGCATCCTTTCCAGATTAGTCGTAGCGGGAGGACCACACAACATCATTGCGTGACTTCAAGTTTACTTCGATATGATGGTTATTATATCAATATAGAGGCCTGGATGACATTTTTTACCCAACATGTACTTTACTCTCAGAACAAGGTTGGATGGAAACCTGGCTAGTGTGAGCTATTTATACCAGGGAATGGTTTACTGCAGTGTCACAACGCTTTGACTGTTGGGGGTGAAGTGAACGGGTACACGTGCAGCTGTGGGAAGGGTGGAAGTGACCTTGTACGGGTCGGAAAAGAAGGGGTGACCAGCCACTCCATGCTCAAAGACAGACATGAGTGCCTTAAAACAATATTTTTACACTCAGCAGTTCTCCCAATAGGCTACAAATAGAAGGCCAATGGAACACATGTCATATAGTGTTGGGTTATGAAGTTCTTGGCAAATGCTGTCAATCTGAGGACACTCAAAAAGGAAGTGACATCACATCGGTCTTTCAAGCGTTGTGGTCACACTGGGACAAAAGGATTAAGAAAGAGGCAGAGGCCAAATTTGTGTTTGCACTAAGCACACCGATCGTTTCTCCGAGAACACTTGGTCAAAACTCCCAGCAGTCCCTCCTATGGCTGCATATTAATGAGCTTTTACCAGATCTTTAAGTTTATTTGCCTCTTTTATCTTAGTGGGACATTTATTCTATTATCAGCTCTGCTTTAGTTTCCGAGTCTCTCAACAATATTATGTAGTCCCTAAGAGGATGTGACATAACATGTCACATGACCACATCTCCTTTACCTAATGTGCAATACTAAGGTGTTCTCAGTTGGCCTATACTACAGGGAATTAAAGTTTTATGTTGCATTTAGAAATAGAATGTATAGAGCCATGCACAGTTAACTGCAAGGCTACAGACTGTTCATGGGTGATGGTTGAACAAAATAGTGGGGTGGTAAAACAGAGGAACTAAGACAATGAAAAGCTAACTTCTTGTGGTTTGATGAAATCAACGTCCTTTATCCAATTTGCCAACTGCGACACTGCTTGTTATGTTTCCGTCCATGACAAGGCATGTTTTGCCACAGACACTTGGCTCCCTGCAAATATTACAGTTGTAAAGTTTCATATAATCTGCTGTTCCTGTGTATTATGTTTTATAAACAAAGTAGCCTATATAATTTTCTAATGGTGTTCCAATATACAATTATAAAAAGCACTATATGCCCACTGGATTTCATTTCAAATCTTGTTTTATCAAGCTTTTTATCACAATGTGCATTGGCCCATAAATAATATCCTGTACTGCAATCCAAATGGCTTGTATGTTTACGAATTAAGCTACTTTCTTATTGAATCCTTTACTTGTTGTTTGTATTTTCTGTTCATGTGCAGTTTGATAATAAATCATTATTTAACATGACAACAGAAAACAATCTAAGCTGAAATAAAGACACATGGCACTGTACAAAATATTTATTCTTTAAAAGAATAGAATTCATTCAAAAAATACATACTTTAACTATTTGGTGAAAATATGATAAAGCATAAGCATTACCACTCAGTAACATGTTTTTCCCATATTTTTTTGTTGCCATTTTAGAACATAATACGATGCAGCAAACCCTGTTTGGAAGTGCAAATCACAAAACTAGTGCAAATTTACATTAGCAGAGGCATGCTGAAATAACACACACTTTGTGCCAAGACTGCTGAAAAACATCTTTTATATCAAACAGTTGCTTTCAGAAAAAAATACCTAAATGTTCAAGATAAATTGTGACATCAAGGAGCATTAGATAAGACATAACCATTCACCAACATAACAGGTAGTATTGCACATTTAGAAACCTCCCGAGTAAAGTACATATTGTGCCTTCAGAAAGTATTCATACCCCTCAAATTTTCTCCACATTTTGTTGTGTTACAGCCTGAATTTAAAATGGATTAAATTGAGATTGTGTCACAGATCTACACACAATACCCATAACGTCAATTTGGAATTATGTTTCAATACATTTATACAAATTATTTGAAAATGAAAAGCTGAAATGTCGAGCCAATAAGTATTCAACCCTTTCGTTATTGCAAACCTAAATAGGGTCAGGAGTAAAAATGTGCTTAACAAGTCAGATAATAAGTTGCATGGACTTGCAATAGTGTTCAACATGATTTTTAAAATGACTACCCCATCTCCGAGAGCTACTTTAACCATATCTACATGTACATTCTACATCAATTAGCCTGACTAACCGGTGCCTGTATGTAGCCTCACTACTGTATATAGTCTGTCTTTTTACTGTTCTCTTATTTCTTAACCTACCTATTGTTCACCTAATACCTTTTTTGCACTATTGGTTAGAGCCTGTAAGTAAGCATTTCACTGTAAGGTCTACTACACCTGTTGTATTCAGCGCACATGACAAATACATTTTGATTTGATTTCTGTACCCCACACATACAGATAATTGTAAGGTTGCTCAGTCAAGCAATTAATTTGAAGCACAGATTCAGCCACAAAGACCAGGGAGGTTTTCCAATGGTTCGCAAAGGGCACCTATTGGTAGATGGGTAAAAAAGCAGACATTGAATATCCCTTTGATCATGGTGCAGTTATTACACTTTGGATGGTGTATCAATACACCCAGTCACTACAAGTACAGTCACCCTTCTTTAAGGAAAGTAAGGAACCTGCTCAGGGATTTCACCATGAGGCCAATGGTGATTTTAAAACAGTGACAGAGTTTAATGGCTGTGAATAGAGATAACTGAGGATGGATCAACAACATTGTAGTTACTCCACAATACTAACATAAATGACAAAGTGGAAAGAAGGTAGCCTGTACAGAATAAACTAGGAATAGAGCTAAGCACAGGCAAAATCCTCCAGGAAAACTTGGTTCAGTCTGCTTTCCAACAGACACTGGGAGGCAAATTCACCTTTCAGCAGGACAATTACCTAAAACACAAGGCCAAATATACATGGGAGTTGCTTACCAAAACAACATTGAATGTTCCTGAGTGGCTTTGTTACAGTTTTGACTTAAATCGTCTTGAAAGTCTATGGCAAGACTCAAATGGCTGTACAGCAATGATCAATAACCAACTTGACAGAGTTTGAAGAATTTTTTAAAAGAATAATGTGCAAATATTGTACAATCCAGGTGTGCAAATCTCTTAGAAGCTTACCCAGAAACTCACAGGTGTAATTGCTGCCAAAAGGTGATTCTAACATTCTAACATGTATTGACTCAGGGGGTTGAATACTTATGCAAATTAGATATTTTAGTGTTTTATTTTCCAGTAATACAATGTTATTTGATTTTTTTTGCCACTTTGACAGAGTATTTTGTATAGACCGTTAATATAAATGACAATTAAATCCATTCCACTTTGTAACAACAAATGTGGAAATGGTCAAGGTGTGTGAATACTTTCTGAAGACTATCTCCCGCAGAAACAGAAATTCAGGCAATAGAAACAGAATAGAAAACACATCACAAGTATCAAAGTTAGGAATTATTTCAGTGTGTTTCAGTGTGCTTTCGAACTTGACATCCATTTAACCCCTACTACCAAGAGCTGCATTCTGACTTGAGATACACAAAGTCTAACACACAAAACCTAGTGTTGAAGGCATTGTAAGATTTGCCCCCAAGTTCATTACAAACGCAGTATCTGTTGAAAATGTTCAACAAGGTAAGGATTGGAAAACAGATCAATTTCATTTGACCTCGCTAGTGTCAAACATGGACAGGAATGTTGATAAAGTATGCGTCCCAAATTACACCCTATTCCCTTTATATTGCCCTGGTCAAAAGTAATGCACTAAAAAGGGAATAAGGTGCCTTTTGGGACTATGAAAAAATCTCCTAAAAAGATTAATAGGTAGCAATGTTTATGTAACTCTTTCCAAGTCAAAAGATTATCCTCAGATTTTATGTTAATGTTATGGGTAGAGAGAAGAAAAACAAAGGGTACATTGTCCAGCAATGCCAGATACAAAATAACATGTAAGGTCTACCAATTCAGTAGTTTCACTGCGACTGTGCAAACATGACCTGACAAGTAGCATGCAGTACTGTTACTGTACATATACATTATCAGGTATCCTTAAAGTTTTACTATTAAATGGAATGTCGTTACTTTTTCAATCATGCTAGTATCGTACTAAAGCTAGATTAAATTCAGTAAATGTATTACATCTTTCAAGTTAATATTCCATATTCATAAAATGCATTAAGGTGAGCCAGGAAAGGCACCAAATCCTTCTTGAAGATCAAATGAAATGTCCCTGTGAAGGCCAGTGAGACAGTGAAAACATTATGGTTTTATACCCATAAATGGAATTATTCAAATATATAGTAGCTAGCTCCTTGGCTGCCTGCTATTGTGATTACAATCTTGCCAGCGTCTAAACTTAAGAGCATAAAAACAACTATAATCGTCTTAATCTACGAATCACATAGTTTGCCCGTTTAGAATGCAAGAGGTCTGATATATCTGATAGTTCAGTGTACGCAAACAGTCTTGTGTGATTATCAGTCACTAAGAAACAGAGAGGTCATTTGCCTTTTGTGCCGAACAGCAGGGGGGGGGGGTGTAAGTGCAACCTTGCAGGTCGTGCCAAACAATGCGGAGGGAGAGAGATTGGCTTTAGAGTAGTCTGTAGACATGACTGGAATTCCACACTGCCTGGCAACAACTCCCAAGATTGACTCTACCCTTCTATATGTGTAACTGGAGAGTACAGGCCCAAGAACATAAGACATAATAAAAAAATGGATGCATGTAAGTCTCTTCGGATAAAAGCGTCTGCTAAATGGCATACATTATCAAGAGGCGGACGGAGCGAGAGCAGTGATCTCAGAGAAGATTTGATCCTTCGTAGCACAACAGTTCTGCAGCTCTTACGACAGAATGCAAGATTCATTGGGGTTTTTGATGCTCTTGGGTTCGTTGCCATTTGACAGATCTCCCTCATCATCTACTGGGGAGCCTTCATCATGGGGCAGCCTTGGCCCGTCACCCTCTTCCAGCTCGGGCATGTCAGCGCAGGCATCTTCATAGGCGCTGATGCTGTCTGTGTCATTGTTCCTGTCGGGGGAGAGGTCACGCCCGTTCTCCTCCTGATTTCTCCCGGGGGTCTGGCTACCGAGTGACAACGGCCCAAAGGTCTTGTTGACTATCTTTGTGAACTTGGTGAAGCTGTCCTGTGCCCCATCTGCTACGTCCTCAGAGGACACCAGCTGGGCAACGTGGATAGGAGAGGGCTGGGTCAGACTGTCAGAAGGCTGCTCCCCCCTCCCCTTTTTGAAGAAGGAAGCGAGCAGCCCCCCAGTGCTGGTCTCAGATGATAGCCCATTGTTGGGCCCGGGGCCCTCACTGTCCAATCGGATAATAGAGAGAGGTGCATCTTGGCGAGAATTGTCCTCATACCTTGGTGCATCCCTGATTTGTTCCTGTGCTCCCTTTTTGATTTGCATCTCTGTGGCTTGTTGTCTAGCCATCTCATCTTCCCTCTCCTGCTCCTTGACAAGTGTGTACACTGGGACTGCTGATATGGTGTTCCTCTCCTGTGGAACAGTATGATACAACAGCTATATTAATCATGTTCACATCAGGGTTGTGTCCCAAATGGCACCCTATTCCATATATGGTGTACTACCTTTGACCTGGCTCTGGTCAAAAGTAGTGCAATATATAGGGAATAGGGTGCCATTTGGGACACACAACTGTACAGACCTAAGTACAGCAGGGAAACAGGAAGAACATTTACATTTTGATTTTCATACTGTACAACCAGATATAAAATGTCAAGGCTAGAGGTGGGTGATATGAAAACCAGATTCAACAAGTACAGTCATATAATGCTGCTACTATTACAAATATGAGTCCAAATCTCTGTCAAATTAATTGTATAGCCTCGTCTCTGGTAGATCTTGTGCTACACTGTATTAATATATTCATAGCTTGATTTGCATGGCTTGAGGCATTGGCTGGGAAATTAGCCAGGCCAATTGTCACGTTACCGTTTCCTGATTGCAATAGGAAACAGGCAGCATCTCCATGTCTGTCAGTAATTGGCCAGGGCATCCTACTGCAGAGCAGAGCAAGCACTGGGTACAAGGCCAAGGCCATTTGACGGGACACACACAACCTTCGGTCACACTGGATTTACCCAACCACAAGTCCATGCTGATGATCAGATTACCAAATTATTACAACCAATGTCTCTCAGTCAATGCAAAAATGTTTTTGTTATAATATCTACTGAGGTTTCTTAAAGTGAGGAGGATATATAATAGAGGCAGCTAGGATATATTGTTGAGCTCTTCTTAGGGCTTTAAATTGCAAACAGGCAACTCCCTTCTAATCTGCCTCAAGCCTCAGTAGCAGATAAATAGACTGTGATAAGGATGCGGGTTGAACCCTGAGGGAAATTTGTCCATCTTATATTGTGCTGTGTGCTGCTCTCTTTAGATTAGAGTACAAAATGTACTCCACAGGACTATTGTCAACACGTAGCAAGTATAATTTTATCAAACATATCTCATTTTATAGGCTTTGGGCCAGAACAAATATCTGTCAATCATTTAAAATTGCCCTACTTTAGGAATGATAATGTGCATGCACACACACACACACAGAGTGAGAATAACAGGTATGGTGGGAGGTTGTCGCCCAGGCTGGAATTTCCCAGCAGCTGAAACACTTCATTCTGTCAAGTTCAGCAAAGCACAGTTGAGCTGAAAGAACAAGAGAACACTCCCCTGACAAACGAAAGAGTTACGCAACTAACCAGAGCTGGCATGCAGCAACAAGCCATTAGTCACTCTTTATGCCCAAAACCAGGAAGCCTGCTGTACTTGTGTCTCTCTTTCTATGATTATGTAAGCCCATCCTCCTCATCCCCCATTACCTCTTTTAGCCTCTCCACCTCCTGCATCAGAGAACTGACAATGTCCTCCAACTTCCTCTTCGCCTCTCTCTCTCGCTCCACCTCCTACAAGTGCAGAGAGACACATTAGCAGCGTCAGTCCATTTATGACCCTTTAGATCAATTCAGCAGAGGGTAGTGAAGTGTTTTAGAGCAGTGGTTCTTAAAACGGTGGGTTGGGACCCACAGTTGGGTCACAGGAAATTGGACATTCCTACTGGAGCATTGCGTTGCTCCACGAGGACCATTTTACATGTACAGTGCCTTCGGAAAGTATTCAGACCCCTTGACTTTTTCCGCACTTTGTTGTTACAGCCTTATTCTAAAATGTATTATATAAATACAAACCCTAGGCAATCTACACACAATACCCCATAATGACAAAGAAAAAACATGTTTTTCTTCAAATTTCTTAAATTGAATTACAAATAAAAAACAGAAATACCTTATTTACATAAGTATTCAGACCCTTTGCTATGAGACTCGAAATTGAGGCGCATCCTGTTTCCATTGATCATTCTTGAGATGTTTCTACAACTTGATTGGAGTCCACCTGTGGTAAATTAAATTGATTGGACATGATTTGGAAAGGCACACACCTGTCTATATATAAGGTCCCACAGTTGACAGTGCATGTCAGAGAAAAGAAAAACAAGCCAGGAGGTCGAAATAATTGTTCCGTAGAGCTCAGAGTCAGAACTGTGTCGAGGCACAGATCTGGGGAAGGGTACCAAAAAATGTTTGCTGCTTTGAAGGTCCCCAAGAACACAGTGGCCTCTATCATTCTTAAATGGTAGAAGTTTGGAACCACCAAGACTCTAACCTAGAGCTGGCCGCCTGGCCAAACTGAGCAATCGGGGGAGAAGGGCCTTAGTCAGGGAGGTAACCAAGAACCTGATGGTCAATCTGGCAGAGCTCTAGAGTTCCTCTGTGGAGATGGGAGAACCTTTCAGAAGAACAACCATTTTTGCAGCACTCCACCAATCAGGCCTTTATGGTAGAGTGGCCAGATGGAAGCCACTCTTCAGTAAAAGGCACATGACAGCCTGCTTGGAGTTTAACAAAGGCACCTAAAGACTCTCAAACAATGAGAAACAAGATTCTCTGGTCTGATGAAACCAAGATTGAACTCTATGGCCTGAATGCCAAGCGTCACGTCTGGAGGAAACCTGGCACCATCCATACGGTGAAGCATGGAGGTGGCAGCATCATGCTGTGGGGATATTTTTCAGCGGCAGGGACTGGGAGACTAGTCAGGATCGAGGGAAAGGTGAACGGGGCAAAAGTACAGAGAGATCCTTGATGAAAACCTGGTTCAGGACCTCAGACTGGGGCAAAGGTTCACATTCCAACACGACAACGACCCTGAGCACCTAGCCAGGATAACACAGGAGTGGCTTTGGGACAAGTCTCTGAATGTCCTTGAGTGGCCCAGCCAGACCCCGGACTTGAACCCAATCGAACATCTTGTAGAGACCTAAAAATAGCTGTGCAGCAACACTCCTCATCCTACCTGGCAGAGCTTATGAGGATCTGCAGAGAAGAATGGGAGAAACTCCTCAAATACAGGTGTGCCAAGCTTGTGACATCATACCCAAGAAGACTTTAGCCTGTAATGGCCGCAAAAAGGTGCTTCAACAAAGTACTGAGTAAAGGGTCTGAATACTTAAACTACCGTTAAAAAGTTTGGGGTCACTTAGAAATACCTTGTTTTTTAAGGAAAAGCACATTTTTTGTTCATTAAAATAACATGAAATTCAGTGTAGACATTGTTAATGTTAGAAATTACCATTGTAGCTGGAAATGGCAGATTTTTAACGGAATATCTACATAGGCATTTGGAGGCCCATTATCAGCAACCATCACTCCTGTGTTCCAATTGCACGTTGTGTTAGCTAATCCAAGTCATTTTAAATGGGTTCGATTACAGAGTCAAAATGGTCAGAAACTCGTCAGTCTATTCTTGTCCTGAGAAATTAAGTCTATTCCATGCGACAAATTGCCAGGAAACTGAAGATCTCTTAAGCTTTTCTTTAAAAAACAAGGACATTTCTATGTGAACCCAAACTTGTGAATGGTAGTGTACGTAAATGTGATTTCATAATTAGTTTTTTTATAAAATGAGCAAAAATGTATTTAAAAAAACACTTTTTCCTTGTCATTATGGAGAATTGTGCGTAGATTGATGAAGTAAAAAAACTATTTTATACATTTTTGAATAAGGTAACGTAACAAAATGTGGAAAAATACAAGGGGTCTGAATACTTTCCGAAGGCACTGTATATTACATGTACATTCCATTTTGGCAATTTATCCAGAGAAACATAGTCAGTACATTCTGCTAAAGGTTGGTAAGACAACAACATATCACAGTTACTGCAAGGAAAAACATTCCTCAATAAATTTGTTTATCAGCTATTTTTAGAGTGATGACCCCACCCTTAAGCCTCTCGGAATGTGGCTTTAGCGGATTCATGGCTAGAAAGGAGTGAGTGCATCCTAAATGGCACCCTATTCACTATATAGTGCACTCTCACTATAGGCGCTGGTCAAAAGTAGTAAACTATGTAGGGAACAGGGTGCCATTTGGGAAGCATCTAGTGTGTATGACTAGGTGTACCATGGTGGCGTGGCTGGCCTCTCTCTGGGCCTCAGCCAGCATCTCCTCGGCCCCCTCCAGGGCGTCCTGCAGAACGTCCACCTGGAACAACAGAGTCTCCCGCTGCAGCTCCAGCCCACGCAGCTCCTGCAACACATCGTCGTAGCTTGCCTGCAGGTCATTCTGCATGAGAGATGTATTCATTAGTCATCAGTGGGCAGCTTGATTGATGTATACACAGGCATATCAGCTTCATATGGCTAAGAGAAAAATTATCTGTACCAAATGGCATCCTATTCCCTTTATAGTGTACTACTTTTGACAAAAGTGAATAGGGTACCATTTGGATCTCAGACAAACAATATACATTAGGCATGACAGGGTGCAGCTTCCTCTAATCACACTAGCAACAACGGTGATTTAATTAACATGTGATTTGCTCATCAACTGTTGGATAATGATGTCATTGCTCTGATAGCTATTTCTGGCCCATGGTCGTCCTTATCTGCGTCATACCAGGGTTGTCTTCTTCTTTATATGGCAGAGTTACTGGCATTACAACACATAATCGAACTGGAGCAAAGTTATTTCTAATATATTTCTGGGCTATTTGGTGTTAGCTTCATAAAGAGTGTGCACCCTTTGAATATGCAGCACAGTCTGTGAGAATGTCTAATTTGACATCCAGTAGAACTGGTTATACTGCTAAAATATGAAAACGTTATCCTGCAAAACATAATTAAAACAGCTTGTGCGGATAATCACCATCTCAGGGAGTTCCATCAGTTCCTGATCTTCCACAGACTGCTGAAATGACCAAGAAAAAGGTAAACAAGACTCATCAACAAGTAATATATGAGAAGTTTGAGTATACTCCGTACATTTAATAACAGTGATAGAATCAGAAGTAATCATGTTTAAATGACAGACCATAGTAGGCCAGTGTCCGAAATGGCACCCTATTCCCTATATAGTGCACTACTTTTGACCAGAGCCCTATGGGGAATAGGGTGGCATTTGGGCCGCAAACCTAATTATGCCAGTAACTTCAGGCCATTTCCATGTAAAAGGATCCATGAAGTGAAGTTATCCAGAGAAGTTCATAGGAGCACATCAAATTTAGTGTCAAATGAAAGCTACCCAGTGTTCTAAGGCACTGTATCTCGGCGCAAGAGACGTCACTACATTCACTGGTTCGGTTCCAGGCTGTATCACATCCGGCCGTGATTGGGAGTCCCATAGGACGGCGCACAATTGGCCCAGCATCGTCCAGGTTTGGCCGGGGTAGGCCATCATTGTAAATAAGAATTTGTTCTTAACTGACTTACCTAGTGAAATAAAAGGTTACATTTAAAAAATGTTAATTAAATTCTCCAGGCACCACTACTCTCCTGTTAATGTCACCTCTCACTGACACCTACCCATGAGGCCCCTCTCTTTCAATTTACTGTAACCAGCGAACTCACCCAATGAGCACCGACCGACACCGGTCCATGGACGTTGAGAAGTAGTTGAAATTAGTCTTATGGCTTGGGGGAAGAAAATGTTAAGAAGCCTCTTGGACCTAGACTTGGCTCCGGTACCACTTGCCATGCAGTAGCAGAGAGAACAGTCTATGACTAGGGTGGCTGGAGTCTTTGACAATTTTTAGGGCCTTCCTCTGACACTGCCTGGTATAGAGGTCCTGGATGGCAGGAAGCTTGGCCCCATTGGTGTACTGGGCCGAGCAGTTGCCATACCAGGCAGTGATGCAACCAGTTAGGATGCTCTTGATGGTGCAGCTGTAGAACTGTTTGAGGATCTGAGAACCCATGCCAAATCAGTCAATTGAAAATAAATTAATTAGACCCTAATGTAATGGATTTCACATGACTGAGAATACAGATATGCATCAGTTGGTCACATATAGCTTTAAAAGGTAGGGGCATGGATCAGAAAACCCCTCAGTATCTGGTGTGACCACTATTTGCCTCATGCAGCGCAACACATCTCCTTCGCATAGAGTTCATCAGGCTGTTGATTGTGGCCTGTGGAATGTTATCCCACTCCTCTTCAAGGTCTGTGCGAAGTTGCCGGATATTTGTGGGAACTGGTCCACGCTGTTGTACACGTCGATCCAGAGCATCCCAAACATGCTCAATGGGTGACATGTCTTATGAGTATGCAGGCCATGGAAGAACTGGGACATGTACAGATCCTTGCGACATCAAATCAAAGTTGATTTGTCACGTGCTCCGAATACAACAGGTATACAGTGAAATGGGGCTGTGCATGATCATGCTGAAACATGAGGGGATGATGGGGGATGAATGGCATGACAATGGACCTCAGGATCTCGTCACGGTATTACAATCGATAAAATACAATTGTGTTTGTTGTCGGTAGCTTATGCCTGCCCATACCATAACCACAACTTCACCATGGGGCACTCTGTTCAACATTGACATCAGAAAACCACTCACCCACACAACGCTATACATGTGGTCTGCGGTTGTGAGGCTGGTTGAACGTACTGACAAAATGTCTAAAACAACGTTGGAGGGGGCTTATGGTTGAGAAATGAACATTCAATTATCTAGCAAAGTTGATCAACAACTGATGGGCATTCCTTCAATCAGTATGCCAATTGCACGCTCCCTCAAAACTTGAGACATCTGTGGCATTGTGTTGTGTGACAAAACTGCACATTTTAGAGCGGCCTTCTATTGTTCCCAGCACAAGGTGCACCTGTGTAATGAGCATGCTGTTAAATCAGCTTCTTGATATGCCACATCTGTCTGGTGGATGGATTATCTTTGCAAAGGAGAAATGCTCACTAACAGGGATGTAATCAAATTTGTGCACACAATTTCTGAGAAATAAGCATTTTGTGCACATGGAATATTTCTGGGATCTTTTATTTCAGCTCATGAATCAAACACTTGACATGTTGAGTTTATATTTATGTTCAGTGTACTCCTTTTGTATAGATTTGTACGGTTTGTTTAACTTTGCAATCAATGGTTTTTCTTTGGCATACATCTAAATGTGAAAACTTGAGCCTCTGCATCATTCTGTTAGCATGGAATTGCCCTTCATCCATTACACTTATTATACCTGACTCCCACTTCTCCTCTTGAGGGTCCCCCCTCTGCTGTCACTGTGCGTCAGACGCCTGGTCGAACTCTCCGTCTGACAAAGGAACAAAAATACATCTCAGGCAGAGCCATAATAGAGTGGCGAGGAGAAGCTCCGACGACCCTTCGTGCCAGGAAGTAAAATAGTCAATCATTGTAGCCATTGGCGCTCTGTAGAGTTGCTATTTTCTCGTGACAGTTAAATTGTGACATTCCTGCATTGCTCATTATACTAACAATGTCTGAATTAATCACCAAATACGGTAGTCAGTTTAAAAAGGTTAAGGGTACAAGACTGTGTACATATCTGGCTGTGTTGGCAAAATCACTAGATATCCAGTCGAGCCAAGCGGGGAGAAGATGCCTGTTGTCACAGTTCCAAGACCAGTCTTAAACGTCCGGTAATTTACACTAATTGATCTCAAAACTGAACTTCGATCCGCGTTAGCTAGCAGATATCCTTCGCCACCGTCGTCATATGCCAAATATCTCGAACCAATCATGACTATTCAACAAAATAAAATGAGATATAATTTTCACGTTTCTTAGTAACATGATTGTATAACTAGCAAAGTTGTTTAGACGTTGAGGCTGCAGTATTTATGAAGTTTGGAAATAAGGACAAACTAGCATAGTTCAGCTAGCCAGCTTGTTTAGCCAGGGAAAACGAGCTCCGCCCTAGTACACTAGGCTAATTTAGGAGACTTTATTCACTGATATCAGGAGCTAGAGACAAACGAATTAATCATATTTGAGGAGCGTGAATCGATATTATAGAGTGGTGAAGAGGAGTCTACCGAGTATGGACGCAATTTCACCATACATTTGTTTCTTTATCAGGGTTCACTCAAATCGTTTCAATATTGACAGTTACAGCTGATTTCGGGATTGTATATGTTTACAAAAGCAATAACTGTTTACATCCAATAGTCAGCTGGTATATGTTAAGATGATTTAGCAGATCCATCAAAATCTATACCATCCCCAAGCCTTTTAAACAAAGTGAAGAGCAGGCTATATGATGCCGGATGCTTATTTTACAGATAGGTATGAGGTCTCCAGTGATGTTCAATCGAATGAGTGTCCCGCTATTGAAAATTAGCCTACATGTTATCACATAGTTACATATATTTAGGGTTAAGGCTAGATAATGATGCGGGAGGATTGTTTTACAGATGGATTCATGAATGATGCTCTATCAAATGAGTGGGCTATTGCTACTGTTTAATTGCCTAGGCTACATGTCAACACATAATTTATATTCATACAGCATATGGATAGAAACATGGATTTTAGGCAAACCTCTAGGTCCAGTTCTTATGGACCATAGGTCTACCAATAAGAAAATAATTAAAGAAACGTATGATGAACTACTGATGACTGAATTCTAACTACATTAGTCATGCAATGTGTCGTCCCTATTCTAGGCACGCTGTAAGAAAGCAGCCATACTTGTTTTTTACTTGTGCCCTAATGGGGTAGACACTAGAAAGAGATTAGGAGAATAAACCATTTTTCTCCGTCGTTTAGTAGCAAGCTAAACATAAGGCTATTCAGATGTCCATAGTTTGGTTACAATCAGGGCCGGACTACCGCATTTCGAGCCCCGGTACACCGACCTAGTCTGCATTTATCAATGTGCCATAAGGTAGCCTGATTTCAGATGAGTCCATGTAGACTAAACAGGATTATGAGGAAAATTATTCTTCTTGCAAACCATATTTATCGTTTATAAACGTTTTAATTGAACTATTATATGTATCGGACAATCCACAATAATCACATTATGTGTGCACGTAGCCGTATTCAATTTAACACCATATGCTACAGTAACACTGGGATGAGAGTCGAAATGAAAATGAGCAGTAGGGTTAAAAACCACAAAGTAAACAAACGCCTAGAAATATAAACAGGCAGTGGCTTACTGTAAGAGGATGAATCTTCGACTGTAACCACTAGTAATGTTGCCAAGGCTAAGCTTCAATTGGCTAAATTTAAATGTTAGTAGGATATGCTACAATCTCAAATTACTCAATAAAAAGAGATAATTGAGAAAATAGACTATATGCCTCATGTAAATGTCGTATTAAACAAAGACGACGTGATTTCTCGACGCTCACCTCCTTGATAATGTTGCGAAGTGACTCATCCTCGCTCACTCCCCGAGAAAGCGTCCTTTTCCTCGGTGACCCAGCTCTTTCCAATGCCCCGGAATGCATTTTTCTAGTAGCTTACGATACGCAAAAAAATATTAATACTGTTCTTAAAACAACTAGATTAAATGAGGGCAGTCAACACACCAGAGTAATGTTTTGTGTGGTGTGGATGAAGATATCGCGACAGAATGAACTGGCTCCCTGATTGTGGGCGAAGGTTAACAAAACTGTAACGTGGGCGGAACCTGTTTGTCTCTGTGTTGCCTTTAGGGTTGAACGTTTTCTGAGTCAAGATAACTTTCGCAGTCAAAAAGCAAGCCGATATCTACCGCTCAAACATGAACATGTAACAGTAACCTAATCAAAACAGTTCTGTAAGAATTAGGTTTGTGCAGTAGGCCTAATACATTATCACAGCATATTGGCTATATGCCTGGCTTGCCAATATTCTTCTCCTCAGACCATATTATAAAATCAAACGTTATTTGTCACATGCGCCGAATACAACAAGTGTAGACCTTACCGTGAAATGCTTACTTACAAGCCATTAACCAACAGTGCAGTTCAAGAAAGAGTTAATACAATATTTACAAAATAAAGTAAAGTAAAAACAATACAAACTAACACAATCAAATAACAATAATGAAGCTGTATACAGGGGGTACCGGTTCCTGAGTCAATGTGTGAGGGTACAGGCAGTGATGCAACTGTTCAGGATGCTCTCGATGGTGCAGCTGTATAACTTTTTGAGGATCTGGGGACCCATGCCAAGTCTTTTCAGTCTTCTGAGGGGGAAAAGGTGTTGTTGTGTCCTCTTAACAACTGTCTTGGTGTGTTTGGACCATGATAACACAAAATGAGTGTCACTATTTTCAACATAATAGGAAATCAGTCAATTGAAATAAATAAATTAGGCCATAATCTATGGATTTCACATGACTGGGCAGGGGCACAGCCATGTGTGGGCCTGGGAGGGCATAGGCCCACCCGCTTGGGAGCCAGGCCCACCCATTGGGGAGCCAGGCCCAGCCAATCAGAATAACTTTTTTTCCCACAAAAGGGCTTTAATTACAGACAGAAATACTCCTCCTGATGAAACAGTTTACCGGATGGCTGGTCTCAGGAGATTGGGCAGGTGAAGAAGCCGCATGTGGAGGTACTAGGCTGGCGTGGTTACACATGGTCTGTGGTTGTGAGGCCGGTTGGACATACTGCCAAATTCTCTAAAACAAAGTTGGGAGGTGGCTTATGTAGAGAAATTAACATTCAATTATCTTGCAACAGCTCTGGTTGACATTCCTGCAGTCAGCATGCCAATTGCACGGTCCCTCAACTTGAGACATATGTGGTATTGTGATGTGGACACCAAGGAACTTGAAACTCTCGACCCGCTCCACTACAGCCCCGTCGATGTTAATGGGGGCCTGTTCGGCCCGCCTTTTCCTGTAGTCCACTATAAGCTCCTTTGTCTTGCTCACATTGAGGGAGAGGTTGTTGTCTTGGCACCACACTGCCAGGTCTCTGACCTCCTCCCTATAGGCTGTCTCATCGTTGTCGGTGATCAGGCCTACCACTGTTGTGTCGTCAGCAAACTTAATGATGGTGTTGGAGTCGTGTTTGGCCACGCAGTCGTGGGTGAACAGAGAGTACAGGAGGGGACTAAGTACACACCCCTGACGGGCCCCAGTGTTGAGGATCAGCGTGGCAGATGTGTTGTAGCCTACCCTTACCACCTGGGGGCAGCCCGACAGGAAGTCCAGGATCCAGTTGCAGAGGGAGGTGTTTAGTGATGAGCTTCGTGGGCACTATGGTGTTGAACACTGAGCTGTAGTCAATGAAAAGCATTCTCACATAGGTGTTCCTATGTCCATACTCAAGCTTTGATAACAAAATAGACCAGTTGGTGTAACAATTGTGAGGCACAGCTGAGCATAAATATAAATAATTAACTTTATTTTATTTTTTACTGGACTGATGGTACTTGCATCATGCTGGACTGATGGTAATGGTGCTTTCAAGACAACTGGGAAGGGGGTCAAATCATGACGTCAGTGAACTTCAGGTCGGAAAGTCGGGGCTTTGGAAAGATGTCAGAGTTCCCGAGTATAGTTCAAAACTATTATTCCCAGTAGGATCTAGTTTTTTTCAGAGTTCGCAGTTGTCTTGAACGCACTGAAATCAGTAGTCGGAGATTTCCGATTTCCAAGTTGTTTGAACACCGCATTAGTCTCAGCAGAAGGAGGAAGAATAGCAGAGGGTCCGCCTCACGGTCCTTGCTCTGACCAAAGAGAGGGGACACAGTCTCCACCTGATGGCGAAACTCGCACAGCATCTACCTCGGGCACAAATTAATGTTGTTCCTATGACCAGAAAAAGTTAAATACTCCTCGAAATTAAAATAGACACGACGAGCTGCTAATACTATTGATACACTTGGCTACTCATTCATTGCCGTTACAGCGCCAGTGGAATTAGAGAGAAGCGTGTTTTATGTTTTGTAATAGTGTTGAATAAAAAGTGTTGACAGTGCTGAATAAATCTTAGACATGAACTCACTCATAAGAAAAGCAGCTCTTTGCTGTATTATTTGACAGCCTCTCTCTGGTCATGTTTTTTTTTAAATTATGAAATCTCAAGTAGGCTAGTATTAAACTTTGCTGGGCCGTGGTAGTGCAAGATGGCACACTCAATTTAGCCACAGATCTCCCGGTCCATCAGGTAGGTGGAGTTTTTGTTCTCCAGACAAATGATATGGTTCAAAATGGGAACACTTTGCCTACCCAGTGCGCGGGGATTCTTCAAGTGTACCTACCGCCAACAGCGCAACACCGAGCCTTTATGCCTTTATCGTTGGCATATCGACATAAATGTTTGGTGATCGATGGCGTAGAAAAGCTGATGCTAGGGTGTAAAACAAATAGCCCAAGACTTCATAGGGTCACACACACAGACATAGGTCATTCCATCCTACATCCCATCAGTTCTGCCTACTCTCAGTAAAGCCTACAGCTTCATATTTTCTATGAATGTGCTCACAGTCCCGACACCTTTCGAAAGCACTAAAATAAGATTCAGTCGTAATTCGTTTATTGCCTATGCTCTGCTATGGACATGTTCGGCAAAGGCTAAACACATTGCAGCTGTCGCATCTCTCATTGACACTAGTGTAGCCTAGTGATTAAGGGGGAACAGACAAAACAGGGTTTAGGCCTAGGCCTACTGTGGTTGCAGGGAGAGTGCATCTGTTAAACTGTTATGGTCCATCCATACCTCTTGTGGCCAAGTTACTCAACTCTCCACGTACAAGCACAATGGAATTGAGCGGCGAAAAATATGGGCGGACTGGAGCTCCGATTCGCTGTCATTCGATACTTGTCAAATTGTACAATCTTAAACCCTTACCGTGTACCAATGTTTGTCCTGTGTAAAGTCGGGCCTGTCTTTGTTTGCTGAAATCCATACTTTATAATAAAACGTTCATCAAATACAGCCATCGACCGTTTCCTAATTTCAGTTGCTCTAAAATGGGATTACCCTAGATTCAATTGGCACATGCACATTCGTGCTGAATTGGCATCTAGAAACAAGGAAAGGGTCTGTGGTTTCAAAGTGTGCCATAAAGTACATCCTTGTCACGCCCTGGTCAAAGTATTTTGTGTTTATCTTTATGTATTTGGTCAGGCCAGGGTGTGGCATGGGGTTTTTGTAATTGTGGTGTGTTTGTCTTGGGGTTTTGGTGGTGGTATTGGGATTGTAGCTTAGTGGGTTGTCTAGCAAGGTCTATGGCTGTCTGGAGTGGTTCTCAATCAGAGGCAGGTGCTTATCGTTGTCTCTGATTGGGAACCATATTTAGGCAGCCATATTCTTTGAGTTTGTCGTGGGTGATTGTCCTTAGTGTCCTATGTGTACTCTCTGTTAGTTTGCACCAGATAGGCTGTTTCGGTTTTGTTTATTGTTTTTTGTAAGTTCGTGTTTCTTTGTTGTATTAAACATGGATCGCAATCGACACGCTGCAGTTTGGTCCGACTCTCCTTCATCACCACTAGAAAACCGTTACAGAATCACCCACCACCAACGGACCAAGCAGCGTGTTAACAGGCAGGAACCACAGGAGAGGCAACAGAGGCAGCAGCAGCAGGAGCAGCAGCAGCTGCAGTGGGAGAGGCTGCACCACCTGGAGAAATGGACATGGGAGGAAGAACTGGACGGTAAAGGACCCTGGGCTCAGCCTGGAGAATATCGCCGCCCCAAGGAAGAACTGGAGGCGGCGAAAGCTGAGAGGCGCAGATATGAGGAGGCAGCACGGCGTAGCGGATGGAAGCCTGAGAATCAGCCCCAAAAATTTCTTGGGGGGCTCAGGGGAGAGTGTGGCAGAGTCAGGAGTCAGACCTGAGCCAACTCTCCCTGTTTATCGTGAGGAGCCAAGGAGGAGACCAGAACCAGAGACTGTGAAGGAGTTAATGGGGAAATTGGAGGAGAGAGAAATGAGGGAGTTGCTGTGTTGGTGCTTTTTGCATGGAATTCGCCCGACGGAACGTGTTGGGGATTTGATGGCACCTGGGTTAGCGCTCCATACTCGTCCTGAGGTGCGTGTTAGTCGGCTGGTGAAGTTGGTGCCAGCCTCACGCACCAGGCCTCCTGTGCACATCCCTAGCCTTGCACATCCTGTGCCAACACTGCTCTCAAGATCTCCAGTACGCCTTCACGGTCTAGCCCATCCAGTACCACCTCCACACCCCAGCCCTCCGGTAGCAGCTCCCCGCACCAGGCTTCTTGTGCGTGTCCTCGATCCAGTACCACCAGTTCCAGCACCACGCACCAGGCCTTCAGTGTGCCTCGCCTGTTCAGCGCAGCCAGCGCTTTTCTCCTCTCCTGCGCTGCTGGAGTCTCCCGCCTGTTTAACGCAGCCAGAGCCTTCCTCCTCTACAGCGCTGCCGGAGCCTCCCGCCTGTTCAGCGCAGCCAGAGCCTTTCTCCTCTACAGCGCTGCCGGAGCCTCCCGCCTGTTCAGCGCAGCCAGAGCCTTCCTCCTCTACAGCGCTGCCGGAGCCTCCCGCCTGTTTAGCGCAGCCAGAGCCTTTCTCCTCTCCTGCGCTGCCGGAGTCTCACGCCTATCTAGCGCTGTTAGAGCTTTCCTCATCTCCAGCGCTGCCGGAGTCTTCCGCCTGTTTAGCGCAGCCAGAGCCTTCCTCCGACACAGCGCTGCAGGAGTCTCCCGCCTGTTCAGCGCAGCCAGAGCTGCCAGTCCGCATGGAGCAGCCAGAGCTGTCAGTCTGCATGGAGCAGCCAGAGCTGTCAGTCCGCATGGAGCAGCCAGAGCTGTCAGTCTACATGAAGCAGCCCGAGCTGCCAGTCTGCATGAAGCAGCCAGTCTACATAGAGCAGCCAGAGCTGCCAGTCTGCATGAAGCAGCCAGAGCTGTCAGTCTGCATGGAGCAGTCAGAGCTGTCAGTCTGCATGGAGGAGCCAGAGCTGTCAGTCTACATGAAGCAGCCCGAGCTGCCAGTCTGCATGAAGCAGTCAGTCTACATGGAGCAGCCAGAGCTGTCAGTCCGCATGGAGCAGCCAGAGCTGTCAGTCTACATGAAGCAGCCCGAGCTGCCAGTCTGCATGAAGCAGCCAGTCTACATGGAGCAGCCAGAGCTGTCAGTCTGCATGAAGCAGCCAGAGCTGTCAGTCTGCATGGAGCAGCCAGAGCTGTCAGTCTGCATGGAGCAGCCAGTCTGCATGGAGCAGCCAGTCTGCACGGAGCTGTCAGTCTGCACGGAGCTGTCAGTCTGCACGGAGCTGTCAGTCTGTAAGGAGCTGCCAGTCTGCAAGGAGCTGCCAGTCTGCAAGGAGCTGCCAGTCAGCACGGAGCCGCCAGAGCGGTCAGTCTGTAAGAAGCCGCCAGAGCTGTCAGCCTATATGGAGCAGCTAGTGCCGCCAGTCTGCCCAGCGCCGCCAGTGCCCCCAGTCTGCCCAGCATCGCCAGTCTGCCCAGCGCCATCAGTCTGCCCAGCATCGCCAGTCTGCCCAGCATCGCCAGTCTGCCCAGCATCGCCAGTCTGCCCAGCACCGCCAGTCTGCCCAGCGTCGCCAGTCTGCCCGGCGTCGCCAGTCTGCCCGGCGCCGCCAGTCTGCCCGGCGCCGCCAGTCTGCCCGGCGCCGCCAGTCTGCCCGGCGCCGCCGGTCTGCCCAGCACTGCCAGTCAACCAGACTCTTCCAGATCTGCCAGTCAACCAGACTCTTCCAGATCTGCCAGTCAACCAGACTCTTCCAGATCTGCCAGTCAACCAGACTCTTCCAGATCTGCCAGTCAGCCAGGATCTGCCAGTCAGCCAGGATCTGCTGAAACCACCAGCCAGCCAGGAGCTGGTAGATCTATCTACCTGCCTGAGCTTCCTCTCACTCCTGAGCTTCCTCTCACTCCTGAGCTTCCTCTCACTCCTGAGCTTCCTCTCACTCCGGAGCTTCCTCTCACTCCTGAGCTTTCTCTCACTCCTGAGCTTTCTCTCACTCCTGAGCTTTCTCTCACTCCTGAGCTTTCTCTCACTCCCGAGCTTCCCCTCAGTCCCGAGCTGCCTCGGTCCCGAGCTGTCCTTCAGTCCCGATCTGTTCCTCAGTCCAGTGGGGTTCTGGGTGAGGACTACTAGGCCATGGTCGGCGGCGAGGGTGGACTATCCAGGGACGAAGGGAGAGGGGACTAAGACATTAAAGGAGTGGGGTCCACGTCCCGCGCCGGAGCCGCCACCATGGACAGACGCCCACCCGGACCCTCCCTATTGTTTTGAGGTGCGTTCGGGAGTCCGCACCTTAGGGGGGTTCTGTCACGCCCTGGTCAAAGTATTTTGTGTTTATCTTTATGTATTTGGTCAGGCCAGGGTGTGGCATGGGGTTTTTGTAATTGTGGTGTGTTTGTCTTGGGGTTTTGGTGGTGGTATTGGGATTGTAGCTTAGTGGGTTGTCTAGCAAGGTCTATGGCTGTCTGGAGTGGTTCTCAATCAGAGGCAGGTGCTTATCGTTGTCTCTGATTGGGAACCATATTTAGGCAGCCATATTCTTTGAGTTTGTCGTGGGTGATTGTCCTTAGTGTCCTATGTGTACTCTCTGTTAGTTTGCACCAGATAGGCTGTTTCGGTTTTGTTTATTGTTTTTTGTAAGTTCGTGTTTCTTTGTTGTATTAAACATGGATCGCAATCGACACGCTGCAGTTTGGTCCGACTCTCCTTCATCACCACTAGAAAACCGTTACAATCCTACAGTGGCCCGCAGACTCCTTTACTACTTTCACATGCAAACCAATAAACACATTTTGACATTACCAAATACCATTTTGAGAAAAAAAATGGGCCGCAAGATAAAGAAATGACCATGTATTTACTAAGAAGGTACATGGTAAAATGGTAATTACACAGTATTAACCTATCAATTACTTGTTGATATCTTTAGGATTCATTAAAGCAAGCTCCACTAGGCACCATTACATACCAAGTAGCTATTGTGTAGACTTCTTTAAAGTGTCAGAAATCCTCAATTCTAATGGAGACTACTGGTAGATGTGCTCTACCAAGGATACATTTGCACATGGAATATTACTAACTTCTGAATCTACCTTGTTTAACTGAAATTGTAACTGTATATTCAGCCAGTAGATGACAGTAGTAAGCTAGTTCTGCAGTACACTACATGGTAGGCTACTCAACTGATGGACAGTCAACCATAATTGGAACAATACTTCCCATTAGTAATTAGCCAGAGATAATCTCAAAATAAGTAATCACATTGATTCAGAATATTTAGCATGTAATAGCTGGAAGTATTTATGGCAGGCAGAGGTAATGAACTTCATATACAAGTGCATTGTAGTTGGCTTTACATACGTAGAGGCCTCAATAAAGTATTAATAATCAATTGTCTATTCCAGGATTGAGTAACAATATAACTTTAATGTTTATTGAGGAGATGAGGACTTTAGAAATAATAAAAGGGATTAATTTAAAATAATGATGGCTAGAGTATATGGATTGATTGGTTGACTAATTGATCGATGTGGTTAGTTTATTGGTTAATGGCTTCATTGCTAGTTTGGAATATTGTTTAGAAAGACAAAACATTACCAACAGGCATTTGTCACTCAATTTGAGCTACTGTATTGAAATCTAACAGTTGTTACTAATGCACTGACCATGCATATGATGGTTGAAACAATCATAGACTGTCATATTGAACGAATATGGTAAGGTATGAGAGCAAATCTTCATAATTGTTTTTTTTTAAAGTCAGTGATAGATCACAAATTGCCTGACCAACATTGATAATTTCACAAGAGATTTTGCCCAGGCTGTTAAAAAAAACAAAGAGCATATAACTCCCTTATGCCTTTATGTAATAGAATACTTTGTTAACAGATTATTTAAAGCTTCAAATCATGTTTAGAAAAAGTTGTGTTGCCCTCATGGAATGTAAATCCTTGAGTGCTATGGATATATAGATATATTTAAATCAAGTGTTAGGTGCAATTGAAAATGTCATGGGATGCATTTGCTCCATTGTTTTCTTTTGTTGGCATATCCTACTCTTTTATGGAATTCATGTTTTTATCATCAGGGCCCAGATGTTTGACAGTCTATATTAGAATTTATGCTGCATTTGCACATCTCGATGTAAAATCATTGCATTAAAAGTCTTGAGTTAGTCTAACACAAAATGATTGTCACTATTGTCAACATAATACTTCTTAAATTAAAAAGATGCTATCCCACTGCCATTTAGCACAACCTGTCACTCATGAGTCAAGTTTGAAAGTTTCACAATTCTATGGGGGCAGGCCAGGTTCAACGTATCATTTTATGCATACATTTGACTCATTTTACAAATAATATTACTGAACAAAAATATAAACGCAACATGCAACAATTTCAAAAATTTTACTGAGTTACAGTTCATACAAGGAAATCAGTCCATTGAAATAAATGCCCTAATCTATGGATTTCACATGACTGGGCAGGGGCGCAGCCATGTGTGGGCCTGGGAGGGCATAGGCCCACCCACTTGGGAGCCAGGTCCAGCCAATCAGAATAACTTTTTTCCCACAAAAGGGCTTTTATTACAGACAGAAATACTCCTCAGTTTCATCAGCTTACCGGATGGCTGGTCTCAGGAGATTGGGCAGGTGAAGAAACCGCATGTGGAGGTCCTGGGCTGGTGTGGTTACACATGGTCTGCGGTTGTGAGGCCGGTTGGACATACTGCCAAATTCTCTAAAACAAAGTTGGAGGTGGCTTATGTAGAGAAATGAAAATTCAATTCTCTTGCAACAGTTCTGGTGGACATTCCTGCAGTCAGCATGCCAATTGCACGCTCCCTCAAAACTTGAGACATATGTGGCATTGTGTTGTGTGACAAAACTGCACATTTTAGAGTGGCCTTTTATTGTCCCCAACACAAGGTGCACCTCTGCAATAATCATGCAGTTTAATCGACTTGTTGATATGCCACACCTGTCAGGTGGATGGATTATCTTGGCAAAGGAGAAATGCTCACTAACAGGTATGTAAAAACAAATCGGCACCACATTTCCGAGAAATAAGAATTTTGTGCATAAGAAACATTTCTGGAATCTTTTATTTCAGCTAATGAAACATGTGTTTATATTTTTGTTCAATATATATAACAGGGACATATTACACGTGAGAGAAGAGAAGGGGGAGGATAAGTCGTGGTTGAAATTTCTATTCACTGCTTACCAACACTAGTTTCTTGACATAAAGAAAAAAAACATACCACTAATGACATGTAATGACTTGAAACCTTATCTCAATACAGTAATAAAATGCAAACTGGACAAACTACTCTCCAATCCATTCTCCCTTGCTCCCTCCCTCTAGCTCCCTCTTTTTCTTGACTTGGTGACAGACCTAAAAGCCTTTTGTTGGAATCTTAGCCAATGGAGACGGATTACGACACGGAGGAGCGGAGATATATAACGAGCCCTTTTAGGAGGTACTTGCACACTTTTCAATGACACATCTTAACATTCGCACCTATGGACTTAATTGTTATCAGATAAGGCAACCAAAACAACTATAGCATGAAAACGGGTTATGCGTCAAATCGATAGATAGGTTTAAGTACAGAGAAAACCCACTAGGACGCACCTTCCTAGGTTTATTGCGGTCCTACAATAAAATCGTTTTAAGAGGCGACTCTATTGGAGTAGTTGCATATCATTGGTACCTTTGCAAGGTAAGGAAACAGGTTGTGACAAGCAACATTTCAGAGGGTAGAGAAAGGGATACCGCGAGCAGAAAGTTATATAGCCTGACAAGTCATCATCATGCCGAGGTATAACTTTTTGCTGTGTTTGATGGTTTATATTTGTCTGGGACTGTCTGGGAGTGACGAGCCTAATCTTTTTTTGCCACCAACGAGCGAGACTCCCACGGACGACGGGCTTTCGCTCCTCGATGAAGAAGCGGGCGCTCATGGATGTTCCGCATGCGTTTGGCGAGAGCAAAGTAAAGTCCTGAGGCTGGAGACCATCAAGTCTCAGATCCTGAGCAAGCTGCGGCTCAAGCAGGCTCCTAACATTAGTAGGGAGGTAGTGAACCAGCTGCTCCCCAAGGCACCCCCACTCCAGCAGCTTCTGGACCATCACGATTTCCAGGGAGACGCGTCCTTTCAGGATGAGTTTATGGAGGAGGACGAATATCACGCCACTACGGAGTCCGTCATCACTATGGCCTCCGAACGTGAGTAATGCAACTTTGTCCCATAGCTGCTGAAAATGATTAATTACTTTGTAAACCAATGCTAGGAGTGAGCAGCAAGTCGTTGTCAAATGTGTGGTGATTGTGATTATTATTGGCATGCTTGGACAGAGGATATTCTGGGCATTTGAACATCAATAGGCCTACTTCGAATGATTTTGTGATCATCTATTTAATCAAGTAAAATAAATAACCGTTTAAATAGGACAAATTATTTCATTTAGTTCATTTAGTCAAGTCAGTTAAGAGCAAAATCTTATGTATAATGACGCCTTAGGGGCAGAACGCCAGATTTTTACCTTGTCAGATCCGGGATTCGATCTAGCAACCTTTCAGTTACTGGCCAAACGCTCTTAACCACCAGGCTACCTGCCGCACCGATGATGCAGGGTCAGCTGTTTGCTACGGCTGTCAAAAATATCTGTATGGATTAAGTGTGAACTTGAAAAATCAATAAATCAATAAAGAGCCTCATCACTCTATGACAGGTCAAGAGGAATTAACTTTGAGTTGGTCAAGCCAATATTATTATGATTATTATTAGGCTAATATTATTCATATTATTATTATTATTCATATGACGCATAAATGTAACTATTTTCTTCAGTTTTTCTATGTAGGCCTACATGAAGAGAAAGGATTTTTTGGATGATGGACTTCTAGCCTACAGCTGTGCTATAGGCTAGAGTGCCAGTACTGACAGCTCGTGCGTGGATTTAGCCTAGGTCATCTATGGGGTGTGCCCGGGGAAGTCTATAGTCTACCCTAAATTATAGCATATTTTCTTAGTTTCAAGTCATTTCAGGGACAGACTTCATGTAACATACTTTTAAATAACTCTGTATCATGTTCCTATACATAGCAGTTTTGAAACCGTTGTTTCGGTTTTTGGCAAATTAGGTCACTGATCATTTGCAATTTCCGGTTGTTCTGTCATGTTTTGTGATTTGACTTTCATTAGCCGCATGACAGACTTTTGAATGCTATGCCAATGTCTGTTTGGAGTGCATAAATCAGTAATGATAATGTAGCATTTGGCAGGCAGATGTATTGCGCCGAACCTTTGCACATTATCCATTATTTTGCATATCTTGCAGTTGTATGGCCAAAATATAGCCTACAATATGATATGCTTTAAATAGCAGAGGGACCGTTTAGGCCTAATATGACCTATAAACAAGTATAAAATAACATGTTCAAATGTGGACAGGAAGGTTTTGCGTATATTGCTGAGAAAAAAACACCAACATTCCCTAAAATTATAGAGCCCAGCAGCTGTGCTCTGTGGTTCTTTATAATAGGGCTCTACCGGATTCCCTGCTGTTCATCGCAGTCAGAAAAAGTGTGTCCAAAAAAGCTGCTATTGTTTCCCCCATGCAGCAGTCCCCCTCGACCGCACTTGTCTTTTAAATACGAAGTTTATAGGCACAGCTCGTTTTTTCCCTGTGAGGACACAAAGCCAGAGAAACAGTTGGGGTCGAGGGGAGTGTGTGACCTTTTCGCGGCGAATCGCCGTGGTTCAACAACATTTACACACATAATGTATTCCGCACAAGGAAACGAAAAGCTATGCAAATAATCCGTTTTTTTCCCCAAGAGGGAACAAAGATAGGTTTGTGTTCCCTTAACTTCTTCTTCGATTGTCATACCAGCCTGGTCTCATAGACTAGACGTAACATAGTAAATGTAAATCCGAGATGTCCAAATTAGTATGATAGGTTAGGTTTGGTATGGTTACATAAAACAGTCATGTGAATGTGTTCAAATCTCATCATGGACAACTTTAGCTTATTAGCAACTACTTGTTACTTTTTAGCTACTTTGCAACTGCTTAGCACAAAAGCGAACCCTAACCTTAACCTTAACCCTAACCCCTAGCTTAGCTAACGTTAGCCACAACAAATTGGAATTCGTAACTTAAATATCATACATTTACCAAATTCATAACATATTGTATGAATTGCAATTCATAGCATACAGTGCCTGCAGAAAGCATTCTGACCCCTTGACTTCTTTCACATTTTGTTGTGTTACAGCCTGAAATTAAAATTGATCAAATTGACATTTTTAGTCACTGGCCTACACACAATATCCAATAGTGTCAATGTGGAATTATGTTTTTTGTGATTTTTACAAATGAATACAAAATGTAAAGCTGAAATTTCTTGAGTCGATAAGTATTCAACCCCTTTGTTATGGCAAGCCTAAATATGTGACTTGTTGCGTAAGTTGCATGGACTCACTCTGTGCGCAATAGAATGTTTCAAATTCAAAAAAGTACAGTGAAATGCCCTTCTTGCACACTCAAAACCCAACAATGCAATAATCAATAACAATGTATTACTAGAAAAAAGCACACAAGAAATAAGTTTAAGAAATATGGAATACACAATAAAGTAAATAAGTAAGCATACTATATACAGGAAAATATTTTAAATGTCAGTTCCAATACCATATTTACATGCAGGGATACTGGAGTGATGGAGGTAGATATGTATAGGGGTAAGGTGACTAGGCAACAGGATATAAGATAAACAAAGTAGCAGCAGGTTACATGTGAGTGGGTGTGCGGGTGTGTAGAGTCAGTATAAATGTATGTGCATATTATGTGTGAGTGAGAAAATGATGTGAGTGAGTGTTTGTGTGTGTATTGGGCCCTGTGAGTGTGCACAGAGACTGAAATACTGAAATAAAAGGTTGATAAAGATACAAGGGAAACTCGCTCCATGTAGCTATTTTGTTAGCTGTTTATCCGTCGTATTGCTTGGGGATAGAAGCTGTTCAAGAGCCTGTTGGTGTCAGACTTGCACGGGTATCTCTTGCCGTGCGGCAGCAGAGAAAATATAGGGGTCCTGAATGGCAGGGAGCTCGGCCCCAGTGATGTACTGGGCTGTCCGCACAATCCTCTGTAGCGATCGAGGTGGTGCTATTACCATACCAAGCAGTGATGCAGCTAGTTAATATGCTCTCAATGGTACAGCTGTAGAACCTTTTCAGGATTTCAGGGCCCATGCCAAACTGTTTCAACCTCCTGGGGGGGAAGAGGTACTGTTGTGTGTGTGTTTGGACCATTTTAAGACTTTAGTGATTAGGACATTGAGGAACTTGAAGCTGTCTACCTGCTCCACTGCCTCCCCATCGATGTGGATGGGGGCGTGCCCCCCCCCCCCATTTCCTGTAGTCCACGATCAGCTCCTTGGTCTTGCTGACGTTGAGTGAGAGGTTGTTGCTCCCTGTAGGGTGACTCTTCGTTTCCGGTAATCAGGCCTACCACCGTTGTGTCGTCAGTGTACTTGATAATGGTGTTGGAGTCGTGGGTGAACAGGGAGTACAGGAGGGGACTAAGCACACATCCCTGTGTTAAGGGCCAGCGTGGTGGAGGTGATGTTGCCCACGCTCACTACTTGGGGTTGGCCCCTCAAGTCCAGGATCCAGTTGCCGAGGGAGGTGTTCAGACCCAGAGTCCTAAGCTTGGTGACAAGCTTGGAGGGGATAATGGTGTTGAATGCTGAGCTGTAGTCAATGTACAGCATTCTCACATAGGTATTCCTCTTATTTAGCTGGGCGAGGGCAGTGTGGAGAGCAATTGAGATTGAGCCATCAATGGATTTGTTGGGGCGGTATGCAAATTGGAGTGGGTCCAGGGTGGCTGGGATGGTGGAGTTAATGTGTGCCATAACCAGCCTCTCAAAGCACTTCATGATTACAGAAGTGAGTGTTACAAGGCAGTAATCATTGTGGCATGAAGCCTTAGATTTCTTAGGAACAGGCATGATTGTGGTCATCTTAAAACATGTGGGGAATACAGACTGGGACAAGGAGAGGTTGACAAGGACTGTGAATATGCCTGCCTGTTCTGCGCATGCTCTGAGAACGCGTCCTGGAATATCGGCCTTGCGGGTGTTGACCTGATTAAAGACCCTTCGTATGTCAGCCTCGGAGAGCAAGATCACCCAGTCCTCTGGGTCGGTGACGGCCCTCACACCCGGCTCAATGTTGTTGCTGTCCAAGCGTGCATAAAATGCTTTGAATTCGTCTGGTAGAGAGGCATCGTTGGGCAGATAGATCACAGTTGGGTCTTTCTTTGTCATCTGTAATAGACTGGAGCCCCTGCCACATGAGGCAGGTGTCAGAGCCTGTGTAATATGATTCCACATTATTCCTATATTGTCCTTTTCTTTGTTTGATGACACTGGGGAGGTCATAGCGGGCCTTCTTGAACTTATTCCTGTCTTCGGCCGTAGCATCAGGGTTGTTCATGATAGCTCTGTGTGCAGTAGCCCCGCTCTTTAGTTTAGCGCCAACCTCGGTGTAAATCCAGGGCATTTGATTGGAAAAGTGAACCCTCACGGCGGGTACAACGTCGCCGATGCATTTTCGATTGAAGCCGGTGACAGAGGTGGTTATCGGTGGAGTCTCAAAACATATTCCGATCAGCGCTAGCAAAGCAGTACTGAAGCATACCCTCTGATTCTGGTGACCATTTCTCAACGGAACTAATCGTGGGTACTTCCTGTTTCAGCTTCTGCTTGTAAACAGGAAGCAAGAGTACGGAGTCATCATCTGATTTGCCGAATGGCAGACGAGTGAGGGCCTTGTATGTTTGCTTGTGGATAGAATTGTAGTGGTCTAGGACTTTATTGGCCCTAGTGGTGTTGGAGACGTGTTGATGGAAGTTGGGCATCACATGTCTTAGTGAAGCCAAATTAAAATAGCAGGCAACCAGAAAGGCAGCCTCTGGGTGTAGGGTTTCCTGCTTTTTTATAGCCTAGTTCATTATGCACCAGCTTGTTATTTTTCTTGTCCTGAGGTGGAATGTAGACAGCAGTCACCGATAACAGCTGTAAACTCCCTTCAGAGGTAGAAGGGTCAGCCTTTAATTATTATTTTTATTTTTTATTTTACCCCCCCATTTTCTCCCCAATTTTGTGATATCCAATTGCGATCTAATTACAATCTTGTATCATCGCTGCAACTCCCCAACGGGCTTGGGAGAGGCGAAGGTCGAGTCATGCGTCCTCCGAAACATGACCCGCCAAACCGTGCTCCCTAACACTTGCCTGCTTAACTCGGAAGCCAGCTGCACCAATGTGTCGGAGGAAATACTGTTCAACTGACAACAGAAGTCAGCCTGCAGGCACCCGGCCCACCACAAGGAGTCGCTAGAGCGTGATGAGCCAAGTAAAGCCCCCCGGATAAACCCTCCACTAACCCAGACGACGCTGGGCCAATTTTGCGCCTCCTTATGGGACTCCCGGTCACGGCCAGCAATGACACAGCCTGTGATCAAACCCCAGGCTGTAGTGCGCCACTCGGGAGGCCAGATGGGTCGACATTTGGCAATAAGGTATTTCAAGATGGGTGAACAGTGGGTCAACACTTCCACCACGCTGGAATTAGCACACCAGTTGGATTTGATGAAGAGGCAAACCCCATCCCCCCCTCGATTTCCCCGACTGTCCTGTCCGCCCTGTGAATGGAGAATCCATCAAGTTGGATAGCCATGGGGTGTATCTTGTCACGGAGCCATGTTTCTGAAAAGCAAAGAATATTGCAATTCCGAGAGTCCCGTTGGTAGCAAATCCACAATTGAGGTCATCCATCTTATTATCAAGTGACTGTACATTCGCAGTAGAATGGAGGGAAGAGATGGCCGGTTTTCCTTTCGCCTTAATCTCACCAGGATCCCCCCTCTCTTTCCTCTGTAACCCCGGTGTTTCCTCTTGGGTAGCCCGAAGATTGGGTTGATGATAGGAGAAAACTGTGATAGGAGAAAACTGGGGCTGAATCAACAACATTGTAGTTACCTAATTGACAGAGTGAAAAGAAGGAAGTCTGTACAGAATACACATATTTCAAAACATGTATCCTGTTTGCAACAAGGCACTAAAGTAAAACGGCAAAAATTGTGGCAAAGCAATAAATATGTTTTTCTGAATACAAAGTGTTATGTTTGGGGAAAATCGAATAAAACACATAACTGAGTACCACTCTCCATATTTTCAAGCGTAGTGGTGGCTGCATCATGTTATGGGTATGCTTTTAATCGTTAACCTTTACACATGTACCAACAAACAGGTGGGATCATTTTACACTGGTCCCTGCAGCGTAAGCTCAAACCGGTGTGATTAGAGCGCTTATTTAGAACGCCCAGTTTCGCTTTACACAACAGTCAGCACTTGAGCTAGTCACACTGTTTTTTTCACAGAAACATGTTGCACAAACAAATCCAATAAAATTGTATTTTTCCACATGCGCCGAATACAACCTTACAGTGAAATGACCTTACAGTCCTTACAAAGTTATGTCCTGAATGTGACCAGTTTATTTGGGATGCAATATTCAGACCTTCACAGAAGTAGCGACAGCAAACACAATCATCCAAACTGGAAAATGTAGGCTACATTAGTCCTAGCGCTAACTGAGGAAAGATTGACGTAACACAAGCGGTCATATGAGAACTCTCTGCTGACAGAAACCCCAATATGAATGAGCTAATAGCAATTGCTATTTATAATTCATCACATCGCGGGTGAACTTAACATTGATCAAAATAATTGAGTAAAACACTTTATAGAAATCAAAAGTAATCCAACGATGGGTAGTTTGTGCTCGCCGCCATGTTTTTTTTTTGTGTCAACCAAAGATAATAAGAGGAGACAATATGAATTTGGTCGGTTTGCAGTATGCATGTTGAAGGGGGTGTGTTGTCTACTTCCATTCATTCACTTCCGTAAGTTTACTCGAAAGACAAGTGAACCATTACATCGCCTCATTATAACTTCTTTGGTCTGACCGACATTTACGTGACACCCAGAATGCATTGCATAATATCAACAAACATGGTGCCACACATAGCTGGCAACTAGCTTAGCATTAACTCATTATAATCAGTACAACAAAATACCAAACAAGTGTTTTACACACATCATAGGTGTTCATTACAATCTATGCAATAATCAGAATGCAAAATTTGTCACCAATACTTGAAAACGTGAATACAACTGTAAATACATTATGCTCCATACATTCATACATACATACTGTATGCTTCAGTAGAAACGACAACATGATATACAGAAAATAAGGCACACATGTCCTAAGTTATTATTTCTAAGGAAAACAACAATGGAGGCAATGAGAGCGCTAGCCGGAAAATATGCCAGCAAGACTGTGCAAATGTCTGCATACTTGAAGTGCGGAAAAAATGGGGAAGGGCTCTCCTCGAAGAGGAAAGTTTGTCCGGCTCAATAAAGCCTCAAACATAAATAGTCCCCAACACTGAAATGGGCTACTTCTATGTGAATTAATGAGGAGGCGGAACACACTTCAATTCAAACTGTTGTTGGAAAATAAAATTTGTTAGAAAATAATTTGAAATTGACAAGTTGAAACATAGCCTATAGATAATTAGCAGGTAGCGCGTGTTAACTGTCCTGTTACGTAACAATTACATTTTGGAACAGTGAGTGCATTCTGACATCACGTGCATAAAACCACTCATGCTGGGGCGACCGTTAGAGATATTTGGAACTCGCAAGTGAAAAGGTTAAGGACTGGGGAGTTTTTCAGGATAAGAAAGCAACGGAATGGAGCTAAGCACAGGCAAATCCTAGAGGAAAACCTGGTTCAGTCTGCTTTTCACCAGACACTGGGAGATTAATTCACTTTTCAGCAGGACAATAACCTAAAACACAAGGCCAAATCTACAATGGAGTTGCTTACCAAGAAGACAGTGAATGTTCCTGAGTGGATGAGTTACAGTTTTGACATAAATCTGCTTGAAAATGTATGGCAAGACCTGAAAATGGTTGCCAAGCAATGATCAACAACCAAATTAGCAGAGCTTGAAGAATTAAAAAAAAAGAATAATGGGCAAATGTTGCACAATTCAGGTGTGGAAAGCTCTTAGAGACTTACCCAGAAATATTCACAGCTGTAATCGCTGCCAAATGTGATTCTAATGTGTATTGACTCCACAGGAGGTTGGTGGCACCATAATTGGGAAGGATGGGATCGTGGTACTGGCTGGATCAGAATAAGTGGAATGGTATCAAATGATGTGATTCCATTAATTCAGTTCGAGCCACTTACCCAGGAAGACTCACAGCTGTAATCGCTGCCAAAGGTGATTCTAACATATATTGAATAAGGCGGTTGAATACTTATTTAATCAAGACATGGCCACCGGATTATTTACATTGACACACCCCAGTACCCCAGCCTCGTTATTGTTATTTTATTGTGTTATTTTATTTTTTACTTTAGTTTATTTGGTAAATATTTTCTTGCTTATAAAGCATTTCATGGTAAGGTCTACAGATGTTCAGCGCATGTGTCAAATAAAGTTTGATTTGACATATTCCTTTATTTTTCATGATTTTTTTTTTTACAAATGTTAGATTTGTCTTCCACTTTGACATTACAGAGTATTTTGTGTATATCGTAGACAATTAAGACAGTAAAATCAATTTTAAGGAACTGTATCATACTAATTATAATTGGTAACATATCATCAGGGTATCTCCAGGCATAAGAAACATAAGAGGTCGCTTATGGCTCTCTGCGCCCCATGGCAAGACATGTAGAACTGCAAAAGACTTGCTTAAAACGGCAAAAATGTCTCCCAGCCCCATGGCAAAATGTTTAGAATTGCATGAAATGTATTATATCATTGCTAAATGTTCTCTCTGTCCGATGGCAAAATGTATAGAAATTAACTTTAAAACCTAAATTTCTCTCTCTGTCGTCAAGATTGCCTGCTTGCCCCCCCCCAACCAAATCTCGCTTTGTGACTCCAGCCGGTCCTGCATATCATAGGAAATGGATGATGGACATCCACAAATGAATACATACCATACGAAATGTAACATATCATAATAATTGGAGTGTCATGGATTTAATGTTTACTATGCTCTGTCTACCCCAGGTTGACGTGCCTGTGCCGTTCATATGATGTTTATTTGTTTGTTCTTCAAATAAGGAGTTGTCAAAACGTCAAGAAATGACTTTCAATTGTCCATATCAATTAGGCTAATAGATTGTCCCTTCCGTTAATTAATAGTCCATTTTACTCATCAAACTTCTTTGTAGCTGAACTTTCATGAATGATCCTCGTTCTGCACATAGGCCTACTTTGTGATGAATTACCTATTCTTGAATATCTGCTACCAAAACTACTGTGGCCCATGGTAATGAAAATCACAGTGTCAGTTGCTATTGACAACCCTCAAAGCAAGTTCAGCCTTTGGTCCTCTGAGGGATGCATCATTGTTCTTGCCAGGCATGAGATCTTGACTGCTGTTGCAGGCTTACAGCTCGCTCACCATTGTGGAAAATGATTCCTATGAATCGTTTTTTGAACAAGTATTGCCTATGGTCTGTTAGAGAATGGAGAGGTGGTGAAAACAGGAGCAATTGTCGAGCACAAGCATTTCGCTACACTCGCATTAACATCTGCTAACCATGTGTATGTGACAAATAAAATTTGATTTGATTTGATTTAGTACATTTTGAACCTGTTTACATAGAATGAGACTCATGTGGAGGATCACAAAGTTGTACGATACAAGTACTTATCAATCTAACCTTATATGACTTTGATGTGATTATTTGATGTGATTCTCATCGTCCAGGTTTTTGAGGTCAACGAAGTGGCCGTAGAATGGTCAATGTCGGCTATCCTCCGGCCTTAGTATGTCCAGCTTTCTCCACCAGTTGACAACATAGCAGTCTCCATCTCTCTCCCTCTCCTCCCTTCATTCTCGCCCTCTCCCTCTGCGTGTTGTTAGTGGGACATACTGCAAAAGTGTTTGCCCCTCGTCTGATGACAGAGCCTGCGTAACAGTGTATCTTGTGTTTGAGGGTTATATGGATGTGGTGCCTCCATTCCAGTATGCCCCGTCCAGTGTTGTACTCTGTTGCCCCATGGATGTGTTAAACCTGTCTCAACCCTCTTCCTCGGGCCAGACATGACATGACACAGATGCTCCTGTCCATTAGAGGAGAAGTGTTTGGCCTCAAGCAGCATCTGAATCAGCAGCACAGATATGATATGATGGAACTGGAAGAAGAGTGACTCTTGCATTTAGAAGAGAGGCTTTTGTTTTGCAGGGGAATGGGCTTTGAATGGGAGGGATGGAAACCCCATGTTTCTGTTTCTTTAATGGCTTGTTTATTAGACAGTTGTGGGCCTTGGTTATTGATAGGTCCATAAGATATCTCTATTAAAATGTCAGGCGTGGGAGCTGCTGCTTTGTTTTGAATGAATGGGAGTGCACTCACTGACACTGGTGCAAGAAACATGTACTGTGCTGCTCTGCTCTGTTAGCAGGATGCCATGGGGCTGCATTAGCATCTTTCCCTCTCTCTCTTTTTTCTTCTCTGTTTTCTCCTCTCCTCTTCCACCCACTCTATGTTTGATCCTTTCTCATTTCTCATATCTCACTTCTCTTTCTTCCTCTCTTCTCTCTTTACTCCTCATCTCTCTACCCCTCTCTCTGTTCTCCCCTTTCCTCCTCTCCCTCTGAACTCTCTCTCTCCGTTATCACTCTCCTCTGGTGTTCATGGAACAGTTTCACATTGAGAAGAGAAGGACTGAATCTCCTCTCGCCTGTGGCACCTCAGCAATCCCGCTAGATGAAAAGCGCCTTTTCCGTCTCTCAGATAGAGCCAGAGAGTACTTCAAACACTATTCCCTGCGCACCTCGAACCCATTCACCCTCTCATGGGCGTGTGCACTGCCTTTGATGGGCCGTGTGGGTTCACACAGTACACGCTGAACTGGACCGGTGCCAGCGTTACTTCTTAGTATGCCAGAGTTGCTTCTTAGTATTCGCTCAAGGTACATGGGTGCCGCAGTAGGGGTTGAGAGGGTCCATGCTTCCTGGTCGCTAATTACTATAACATTTCATGGAAAAGCTATTTATATCACAGTGCGGCACTGTAACGTACTGTAGCATTCCCTCCTCATACGGTGTGTTGCAACGATATGGATGCAGTGCCCTACCCATGTACATGGAGTGAAGCTCCACACATAGGAACTGCTCTGGTCCTATGTGGTTCATTTGTGTCACAACATACCACATAGAAAATGATTTGAAACTGTGTGTGTATATGCTAGTTACACAGAAAGCTGTCTGATTTTATACTTGAGCTGAGCCCTGCACAAACAGGCTGTATGTGTGTGTCTGTGTGCTGGTGGATGCTGGGCTAATGAGGGGTGAGGTTTTGACCCCAATAGGCCCTCATTTGTCACCTGTCCATGGCTTTGAGACCAGACCTTCCTCTCCCATCAAGTTTCTCTCTCTCGCTCTCTCTCTCTCTCTGTCTGTCTGTCTGTCTGTCTGTCTGTCTGTCTGTCTGTCTGTCTGTCTGTCTGTCTGTCTGTCTGTCTGTCTGTCTGTCTGTCTGTCTGTCTGTCTGTCTGTCTGTCTGTCTGTCTGTCTGTCTGTCTGTCTGTCTGTCTGTCTGTCTGTCTCTATCTGTCTCTCTCTGCCTGTCTGTCTCTCTCTGTCTCTCTCTCCCAGCACAAAACTGCGTACATTTGGAAAACGTTTGTTTGTCAAATGTTTGTTGATCATTTGTTACTAAAGTAACTTTGTTTTACATTTTTGCTTTTACAGCTTTTTAGTTACAAATACACTACCGGTCATACGTTTTAGAACACCTACTCATTTTAGGGTTTTTCTTTATTTTTACAATTTTTCTACATTGTAGAATAATAGTGAAGACATCAAAACTATTAAATAACACATAGGGAATCATGTAATTAAACAAATCTAAATATATTTTATATTTGAGATTCTTCAAATAGCCATCATTTGCCTTGATGACAGCTTTGCACACTCTTGGCATTCTCTCAACCAGCTCACCTGGAATGCTTTTCCAACTTTCTTGAAGGAGTCCCCACTTATGCTGAGCACTTGTTGGCTGCTTTTCCTTCCCTATGCAGTCCAACTCATCCCAAGCCATCTCAATTTGGTTGTCGTTGGGTGATTGTGGAGGCCAGGTCATCTGATGCAGCACTCCATCACTCTCCTTCTTGGTAAAATAGCCCTTACACAGCCTGGAGGTGTGTTGGGTCATTGTCCTGTTGAAAAACAAATAATAGTCCCATTAAGCCCGAACCAGAAGGGATGGCGTATTGCTACAGAATGCTGTGGTAGCCATGCTGGTTAAGTGTGTCTTGAATTCTAAATACATCACAAACAGTTTCACCAGCAAAGCAACCCCACACCATATCACCTCCTCCTCCATGCTTTACAGTGGGAAATACACATGCAGAGATCATCCGTTCTCCAACACCGCATCTCACAAAGACATGGCGGTTTGAACCAAAAATCTCCAATTGGAACTCCAGATAAAAGGACCAATTTCCACCGGTCTAATGTGCATTGCTTGTGTTTCCTGGCCCAAGCAAGTCTCTTCTTCTTCCTGGTGTCCTTTAATAGTGTTTTCTTTGCAGCAATTCGATCACGAAGACATGATTTACCTGATTTACACAAGTGCTCTGCATATGTTGGAACTCCTTCAATACTGTTGGAAAAGCATTCCAGGTGAAGCTGATTGAGTGAATGCCAAGAGTGTGCAAAGCTCTCATCAAGGCAAAGAGTGGCAAATCTGAAGAATCTAAAATCTAAAATATATTTTGATTTGTTTAACACTTTTTTGGTTACTACATGATTCCATGTGTGTTATTTCATAGTGTTGATGTCTTCACTATTATTCTACAATGTAGAAAATACTAAAAATAAAGAAAAACCCTTGAATGAGTAGGTGGCACAAACTTTTGACTGGTGCTGTATGTCTACTTCACCATCAGCCAGTTTTATTGGTAAACTACAGAGTAATGTAAAAGTTGTCTTTTAACAATCCAATATGTAATATGTAATATTGTACACTGATCATAATTGGGTTTTAGTCCAGAAAGGCTAGATAAGTTATCTTGCAGACTTCTAGAAAACTTGAGTCATCGGTATACATTGACAATTTTGGTTTTTAAGCTCTGGATTTCGAAACACTTGATGTTCTTTTTGGATCAGATTTTAATTGCTAGCATTTCGATTGCCATAACAAATAGATATGGAGACAGCGGACAGCCTTGTTTTACTCCTCTTGACACTTCAATACTTTCTGAGAAGTAACTGTTGTTGACTATTTTACACCTGGGGTTGCTATAGATAACTTTAACCCATTGTATAAGAGATTCACCAAAATGTTACATTTATATATAAATTGTAGTCATACTTTATCAAAAGGCTTTTCAAAATCTGCTATGAAGACCAGTCCTGGTTTCTTTGATGTTATATATTATTCTATTGTTTCAAGTAATTGTCGTATATTATCTCCAGTGTTCCTTCCATGTAAAAAACCTGTCTGATCAGAATTAACAATATCTGGTAAAACCTTTTTAATTATATGCGCTATTAATTTAGCCAGGATTTTTGCATCACAACATTTGAAGTGTAAGATGCCTCCAGTTTGAATTGACTGAATCTTTATACTTACCACATGAGTCCTGTTTCAGTAATAGTGAAATCAGACCTTCTTGCTGAGTACCTGATAGTCTACCATTTTAAAGGAGTAGTTAAAACTGGCAAATAATAGATCTTAGAGCACATCAAAAAATATTTGATATACCTCTACTGGTATGCCATCAAACCCTGGGGTTTTTCCAGACTGAAAGGATTTAATTTCCTTTTCTGTCTGTGGCCTTCACACAGATATTTCTTTACATTTAGTTAATTTAACCTGATCATTATTAGGAAAATAATCCTTACCGTTAACACCATTTAGGGGAGATGGAGGAGACTGACAAGAAAACATGCTAAAAATAGTTTTTTTCCTCTTTTAAAATATAATTTGGTGAATCATGGATGACTGTCATTTTTAACGAGCTTCTGTAAATTATTTTTTGGTAGCATTTTCATGTTGAAGATTCAAGAGAAATGTATTGCATTTTTTAAAATGATCCACTTCGCTTTATTTTCGTAATAAACTACACTTTATTGTTCTTGAATAAGTTCCTCCAGTTGTTTTTGTTTTCACTCTAACTTATTCTATTTCATTATAGTAAATGTTTTATTGCTATCTACCTGTGCTGTTAGTTCCTCTATTTCCTTTGCAGTGGTGGAAAAAGTACCCAATTGTCGTACTTGAGTAAAAGTAAAGATACCTTAATAGAAGATGACTCAAGTAAAAGGGAAAGTCACCCAGTAAAATCCTACTAAAAGTATTTGGTTTTAAATATACTTAAGTATCAAAAGTAAATGTTATTGCTAAAATATACTTAAGCATCAAAAGTAAACGTACAAGTATAAATCATTTCAAATTCCTTATATTAAGCAAACCAAAAGGCACCATTTTCTTATTTTCTTAATTTACGGATAGCTAGGGGCACGCTCCAACACTCAGACATACCTTACAAACAAAGCATGTGTTTAGTGAGTCTGCCAGATCAGAGGCAGTAAGGATGACCAGGGATGTTCTCTTGACCAGGGATGTTCTCTTGATAAATGTGTGAATTAGACCATTTACCTGTCCTGCATTTAAAATGTAACGAGTACTTTTGGGCACCAGAGAAAAAAATATGGAGTAAAAAGTTCATCCCTTTCTAGGAATGTAGTGAAGTAAAAGTAAAAGTTGTCAAAAATATAAATAGCAAAGTAAAGTACAGAAAATGCCCCAAAATAAACTACTTTAGTAGTACTTTCAAGTATTTTTATGACACCACTGTTCCTTTGTTTGTCTAATCTATTTTGACTGAAACTGCTTTTGTTTTAAAGATGAGTATTGAATTGAATGGCCTCTGAAATTGAGTGGCCTCTGAAAGTGTCCTATACAATAAGGGGGTATGCTGTACCTATGTTGTGCAGGAGAAAGTCAGTTATACATTTCTTTGTCTCTTGTACCCATATACAGGTTGAAAATGGCAGATTTCCCAGACCCATTCATTGCTCTGTTCGGTACAGTTGATGGGAATAACCAGGAAGGGAAGGCTGTCTCTCTTTGTACTCTATTAGCCAAAAGGCTCATTTTGCAATTTTGGAAATTGGAGACTGTACCTACCTTTGAAATGTGGTTACAGGATTTAGGGAATGTAATGCATATAGAACATATTCAATACAATACCTCTTATAGAAGTCCAATGTTTTACAACATTTTGCAGGCAATACTGGATAAATGGTCTATTCTGTCACGCCTGCTTCTGCTCCCCCTCTCTTGCACTCGAGGGCGCCCATTCTGTCCTCACAGAATGCTGACACCAATATTGGAAGCATCAGGGAGTTTTTTGTTTATTTTTTTGTTTTGGTTGGTGACGTCGGGTCCAGGTGCCGCTGCCAAAGGAACTGGGGTTTCATCAACTGGATCGTCAGGCTTCCATGCCTTAGCTGGCTTGAGAGGTTTTCTTGCCTCGGTTGGCTTGACAGGCTCCCATCCCACGTCACGCCTCAGCTGGCTCGTCAGGCTCCCACGCCTCGGCCAGCTCGTCAGGCTTCCACGCCTCAGCCGGCTCGTCAGGCTCCCACGCCTCGGCTCCCACGCCTCAGATGGCTCGTCAGACTCCCACGCCTCAGATGGCTCGTCAGACTCCCACGCCTCAACCGGCCCGTCAGGCTAGCCCAGGTGGGATGCCGGGTGGCGCCCCTAAAGGGGGGTACAGTCACGCCTTCTCCCGCTCCCCCTCCCTGGTGCTCGAGGGCACCAGGCTCTCCATCATTAAGCACACCTGTCACCGTCGTTACACGCATCAGCGCTTCATTGGACTCACCTGGACTCCATTACTTTATTGATTGCCTCTTCTATATCTGTCTATTCCTCAGTTTGATACCTGTGTCAGCATTAATGTCGTTATGTTTCCGTTGTCCAGACACTGTCCGTGTTTTTTTTTCATGTCTGTTACTTATTAAATATTCACTCCCTGTACTTGCTTCTTGTCTCCCAGCGTCTGTCCTCACACTATTCCCCCTTCATAACTGGGTTGATGATCTGCTGCTACTCTGTGCTGTACTCCACTCAATATTTCTTTTTAGTTTATCTACACTGCTTTCAATGACTATATGCTGTCTTCTTCTAATAGGTAGCACGTAATAGGAATTTTATCTTAAATTTGTAAATATGTGAGTTAAGTTTTGTTTTGCACTCTAAATTTGCCATCCCATTCAACACTACAAGGAATGTCAATGTTTGTAGCTTTGTCTTTGTTTTCCATTGTAAAATAATATGTAAAAAAAGAAAATGGCAGATTTGGCCCCTGATAAGCACCTAAATTGGAACGCAGTGGCTGTACAGTAACATGCTATAAATTACATCCGAGCTCAGGCGCTACGCTTTACAGCACTGTATGGGTTTTGACTGATAGCCATGGTGGTCCGATTGCATTCTGTCTCCTATCAACACTTTTTATACTTTTGGTTCCAGCAAGGATGACACAAGAAAGTAGTCAAGACGGATGGCTTGATTAAGCCATTAGGTCAGTTTTTTTAGCCTTCATATAGTGCTTCAGAGAGTATTCACACCACTTGACTTTTTCATAATTTAGTTGTCTTACAGCATGAATTTAAAATGGATTAAATAGAGATTTGTGTCACTGGCCTACACACAATACCCCATAACATCAAAGTGGAAATATCTTTTTATTTTTTTTATTTTGACAATTGAATTAAAAATTCAATCTGATATGTCTTGAGTCAGTAAGTATTCAACCCCTTTGTTTTGACAAGCCTAAATCAGTTCAGGAGTAGGAATGTGCTTAACGAGTCACATAATACAGTGGGGCAAGAAAAGTATTTAGTCAGCCACCAATTGTGCAAGTTCTCCCACTTAAAAAAGATGAGGGAGGCCTGTAATTTTCATCACATAGGTACACTTCAACTATGACAGACAAAATGAGAAAAAAAATCACATTGTAGGATTTTTTATTAATTTATTTGCTAATTATGGTGGAAAATAAGTATTTGGTCAATAACAAAAGTTTATCTCAATACTTTGTTATATACCCTTTGTTGGCAATGACAGAGGTCAAACATTTTCTGTAAGTTTTCACAAGGTTTTCACACACTGTTGCTGGTATTTTGGCCCATTCCTCCATGCAGATCTCCTCTAGAGCAGTGATGTTTTGGGGCTGTTGCTGGGGAACACGGACTTTCAACTCCCTCCAAAGATTTTCTATGGGGTTGAGATCTGGAGACTGGCTAGGCCACTCCAGGACCTTGAAATGCTTCTTACGAAGCCACTCCTTCGTTGCCCGGGCGGTGTGTTTGGGTTCATTGTCATGCTGAAAGACCCAGCCACGTTTCATCTTCAATGCCCTTGCTGATGGAAGGAGCTTTTCACTCAAAATCTCACGATACATGGCCCCATTCATTCTTTCCTTCACACGGATCAGTCGTCCTGGTCCCTTTGCAGAAAAACATCCCCAAAGCATGATGTTTCCACCCCCATGCTTCACAGTAGGTATGGTGTTCTTTGGATGCAACTCAGCATTCTTTGTCCTCCAAACACGACAAGTTGAGTTTTTACCAAAAAGTTCTATTTTGGTTTCATCTGACCATAGGACATTCTCCCAATCTTCTTCTGGATCATCCAAATGCTCTCTAGCAAACTTCAGACGGGCATGTACTGGCTTAAGCAGGGGGACACGTCTGGCACTGCAGGATTTGAATTCTGGCGGCATAGTGTGTTACTGATGGTAGGCTTTGTTACTTTGGTCCCAGCTCTCTGCAGGTCATTCACTAGGTCCCCCCGTGTGGTTCTGGGATTTTTGCTCACTGTTCTTGTGATCATTTTGACCCCACGGGGTGAGAACTTGCGTGGAGCCCCAGATCGAGGGAGATTATCAGTGGTCTTGTATGTCTTCCATTTCCTAATAATTGCTCCCACAGTTGATTTCTTCAAACCAAGCTGCTTACCTATTGCAGATTCAGTCTTCCCAGCCTGGTGCAGGTCTACAATTTTGTTTCTGGTGTCCTTTGACAGCTCTTTGGTCTTGGCCATAGTGGAGTTTGGAGTGTGACTGTTTGAGGTTGTGGACAGGTGTCTTTTATACTGATAACAAGTTCAAACAGGTGCCATTAATACAGGTAATGAGTGGAGGACAGAGGAGCCTCTTCAAGAAGAAGTTACAGGTCTGTGAGAGCCAGAAATCTTGCTTGTTTGTAGGTGACCAAATACTTATTTTCCACCATAATTTGCAAATAAATTCATTAAAAATCCTACAATGTGATTTTCAGGATTTTTTTTCTCATTTTGCCTGTCTTTGTTGAAGTGTACCTATGATGAAAATTACAGGCCTCTCTCATCTTTTGGGAGAACTGACTCAATACTTTTTTTGCCCCACTGTACGTTGTATGGACTCTGTGTGCAATAATAGTGTTTAACATGATTTTTGAATGACTACCTGATCTCTGTACCCAACATATACAATTATCTGTAAGGTTCCTCAGTCAAGTAATGAATTGCAACACAGATTCAACCACAAAGTCCATGGAGTTTTTCAAATGCCTCTATAGGTAGATGAGTAAAAATAGAAAAAGCAGACATTGAATATCCCTCTGAGCATGGTGGAGTTATTAATTACACTTTGATGATGATGATGATGATGATGATGTATCAATACACCCAGTCAATACAAAGATACAGGCGTCCTTCCTAACTCAGTTGCCGGAAAGGAAGGAAACCGCTTAGGGATTTCACCATAAGGGCAATGGTGACTTTAAAACAGTTACAAAGTTTAATGGCTGTTATAGGAGAAAACTGAGGATGGATCAAGAACAGTTACTCCACAATACTAACCTAATTGACAGAGTGAAAAGAAGGAAGCCTGTACAGAATAAATATAATCCAAAACATGCAGTTTTCTTCAACAAGGCTCTAAAGTAATACTGCAAAAAATGTGGCAAAGCAATGAACTTTTTGTCCTGAATACAAAGTGTTATGTTTGGAGCAAATCCAATACAAAACATTACCACCCTCCATATGTTCAAGCATTGTGGTGGCTGCATCATGTTATGGGTATGCTTGTAATCATTAAGAACTGGGGAGTTTTTCAAGAAAAAAGATACGGAACAGAGCTAAGCACAGGCAAATCCTAGAGGAAAACCTGGTTCAGTCTGCTTTTCACCAGACACTGGGAGATTAATTCACCTTTCAGCTGGACAATAACCTAAAACACAAGGCCAAATCTACACTGGAGTTGCTTACCAAGTAGACATTGAATGCTAATGTTCTTGAGTTGCTGTGTTACAGTGTTGACATGAATCTGCTTGAAAATATATAGCAAGACCTGAAAATGGTTTTCTAGCAATGATCAACAGCTAATTTGACAGAGCTTGAATAATTTTTTAAAGAATAATGGGCAAATGTTGCACAATCCAGGTGTAGAATTTTCTTAGAGACTTACCCAGAAATATTCACAGCTGTAATCGCTGCCAAACATGATTCTAATGTGTATTGACTCCACAGGAGGTTGGTGGCACCATAATTGGAAAGGACGGGCTCGTGGTAATGACTGGAACAGAATAAGTGGAATGTTATCAATTTGTGCGATTCCATTTATTCAGTTCCAGCCATTATTATGAGCCATCCTCCCCTCAGCAGCCTCTTGTGATTGACTCAGGGGTTTGAAAACCTATCTAATCAAGATATACACTATATATACAAAGGTATGTGGACATCCTTTCAAATGAGTGGTTTTGGCTATTTCAGCCACACCCATTGATGACAGGTGTATAAAATCGAACACACAGCCATGCAATCTCCATAAACAAACAGAATGGCCTTATCGAAGAGCTCAGTGACTTTCAACTTGGCACCGTCATAGCATGCCACCTTTCCAACAAGTCAGGTTGTCAAATTTCTGTCCGGTCAACAGTAAGTGCTGTTATTGTGAAGTGGAAATGTCCAGGAGCAGGAGTGATAGGCCACACAAGCTCACAGAACGGTTGTCACACTCTCTTCCCGAGTTCCAAACTGCTTCTGGAACCAACATCAGCACAATAACTGTTCGTCGGGAGCTTCATGAAATGGCTTTCCATGGCTGAGCTGCCACACACAAACCTAAGATCACCATGATCAAGGCCAAGCTGGAGTGTTGTAAAGCTCGCCGCCATTGGACTCTGGAGCAATGGAAACGCGTTCTCTGGAGTGATGAATCACGCTTCACCATCTGGCAGTCCGATGAACAAAGCTGGGTTTGGCTGATACTAGGAAAACGCTACCTGCCCGAATGCATAGTGCCGACTGTCAAGTTTGGTGGAGGAGGAATAATGGTGTGAGGCTGTTTTTCATGGTTCAGGCTAGGCCCCATAGTTCCAGTGAAGGTACATTATCATGCTACAGTATACAATGACATTCTAGACGATTCTGTGCTTCCAACTTTTTGGCAACAGTTTGGGAAAGGCCCTTTCCTGTTTCAGCATGACAATGCCCCCATGCACAAGGTGAGGTCCATGCAGAAATGGTTTGTTGAGATCAGTGTGAAAGAACTTGAGTGGCCTGCACAGAGCCCTGACCTCAACCCCATTGAACAGCTTTGGGATGAATTGGAACGCCAACTGCAAGCCAGGCCTAATCGCCCAACATAAGTGCTTGACCTCACTAATGCTCTTATGGCTGAATGTCCCCGCAGCAATGTTCCAACATCTAGTGAAAAACCTTCCCAGAAGAGTAGAGGCTGTCATAGCAGCAAAGTTGGGACCAACTCCATATTAATGCCCATGATTTTGGAATGAGATGTTGGACAAGCAGGTTTCCACATACTTTTGGTCATGTAGTATATTAGTGGTTTTTATTTTTTTCAAATGTTCCATTTTTGTTTATATAGATCGTTGGGGAAAAAAAGACAATTAAATAAATGTTAATCCCACTTTGTAACATAACACCGTTTTGAAAAGGTCAAGGGGTGTGAATACTTTCTGAAGGCACTGTTTCCACTAGTTCTAATGTGTCCATGATATTCGTGATCTCCTTAAGTTCTTGAAGGTGATAATTTGTAGTGTGATTTCCTTTATGGTCCATTTAAGTACATTTAAGTACTTAAAACCGTCTTATAGTCTCCCACCATAATAATAGGATCGTTGCTTGTGAGTTCAGAGTGTTAGAAATATTTTCCTAAGAAGTGTGGATCATCATTATTTGGATGGACCATATAGATTAATAAGTCAAATCTGTTTATCGTCCACTAGCATATTCGAAAGGATCCACCTTCCTTGCAGATTTGTTTGGATAGTTTCACACTCTGATCAAAATGATTATTAACTAATAATACCATCACCCCTTTGCACATGACAGTACATTTTGCCCCACCCCAGTCCCTTTTCCACACAACTTCATCTGTAGAGTAGATGTAGAGTGAGTTTCCTGTCAACAAATACATTATATTTGGGGCGGCAGGTAGCCTAGTGGTTAGAGCGTTGGGTCAGTAACCGAAAGGTTGCTAGATTAAATCCCCAAATTGACAAGTAAAAAATGTGTCGCTCTGCCCCTAAACAAGGCAGTTAACCCACTATTTCTAGACTGTCATTGTAAATAAGAATTTGTTCTTAACTGACTTGCCTAGTTAAATAAATATTACATCTCTTTTAGCCAGGTAAAGATTTATCATCATTTCTTATTATCTGCTATTACAGATTATAATTATATTTATAACTAGCTATACTTATTTCACCACTTACCATAATGAGATACAAGTTTTAGGTATACTTACCATGTATACTGCAAAATTACTAACATAAAATACCATGATGATCAAGCTGCTAGACACTTTATATCAGATTTACAATGTATCTAACTGTCCTCCATTGTCCCTCTCCCAAAAAGTCTCCCCTATCCTGAGGAAAGCCCTATCACCCCCTCCCAGAATCTTGCACTTTCATCACGTTCCTAATCCCGGAGTGCATGACACTCCGCCTGTCCCATACTTAACCACGCTATACCCCCCAGCCTAATCCTAAAGGTCTGAGGTGGGAGGTGTATTTACTCTATGGTCATTAATGACAGGTTGGCTGGCAAGGTCACAGAAACGATGAGGCAGCAGGCTGTGTGTTATGATTCTGAACGGTCAGATAGCAACAATGTGAAGAAGCTGCCGTGTGGGGAATCATAGGTGGCTCGTTTCAGCTCGTTGTATCTTGTAAATGATACCATGTCTAAACAGCTTCTACCCCCAAGCCATAAGACTCCTGAACATCTAATCAAATGGCTTCCCAGACTATTTGTATTGTCCCCTCCCCCTCTTTTACACCGCTGCTACTCTCTGTTATTATCATCTATGCATAGTCACTTTAATATCTACCTACATGTACATATTACCTCAACTAACCGGTGAGCCCGCACATTGACTCTGTACTGGTACCCCCCTGTATATTCTCGCTATTGTTATTTTACTACTGCTCTTTAATTACTTGTTAATTTTATTTCTTATTCTTATCTGTATTTTTTAAAACTCCATTTTTGGTTAGGGGCTCGTAAGTAAGCATTTCACTGTAAGGTCTACTACACCTGTTGTATTCAGCGAATGTGACTAATACAACTTGATTTGATTTGATGTCATGTCTATGCTAATATGGCTCAAATTCGCTAGCTATCTAACCAACAACTGTAACAATGTATTTGTGCAAATGTATTTTTGTTTTAAATAAATATTTGGACACAAAATATAGTTTACATGTTGTCAACAATCTAAGCCAACCATGTCTGTTTTGCCCCATAGTTGTGCACGCATAGATTTTGTTGCTAAACAACCAACCCATCTATAGCCTAGATAGAGGATAATACTAATTCAGATAAAATACACATGAGAAATAAAAATGCACATTGGAGTCAGTGTATGTGTAGATATGATGAAGTATCCTCTTCATTCTTTCCATTCTCATCTGTGCATCAAACGTCTAAATTGAGTTATTTTGCTTTATCAGTCATCCTTGGTACCAAGACACAACAGTTTCATCAGAGCTTATTGACAGGGAATCTTTGCAAATATAGCTGCAGCATTGCAATGTGACACTTGGATTACCATATTAGTTCTGTTATTTTTCGATTTTTGTCAATTAACAATTGAGAAACATAAGAAACTAGGGACACACACACACACACACACACACACACACACACACACACACACACACACACACACACACACACACACACACACACACACACACACACACACACACACACACACACACAGTGACAAAAGTCTCCCTATTGACAAAAAGGGTCACAGAGTTCACAGCTATGTGATATATTGGATGAGGAGCCAATTAACCTCATTGGGTCTCTTTCTTCAGCAGCAAAGGAGAACCAGCTTACACAGCATTACCCCCACTCCCATACAAGCATGCACGCAACGCACACGCACACTCGCACACACACACACACACACACACACACACACACACACACACACACACACACACACACACACACACACACACACACACACACACACACACACACACACACACACACACACACACATACACAAACACACACCAACCACTCCCACCAAAAAACCACAAGTCTTTTATAGTGTTGACCCTATAAAAGGGTCATTTCCTGAAGGTGCAGGAACCATAAACATTAAGAGGGAGAGCGCTAAAAGGACAGGCCAGCAGAAGCCGGACTGTCTTCAGCTCACTGGCCAGTGTGTGTGGGAAGTCAATGACTATGTGAGGTTTTTATATATTTATTCATTCCATGGAAGGCCATGTTTAATGGTGACACCTGTTCCTGTCCCTTTTCAGTCACTCCCGTCCACTGAGAGAGCCTCTGAAGGGGAAGATAAACTTTGGTGATGACTTGTTTGGACGCTGGGTCATTACTGTTCTTTCGTTGAAATAGAAGAACACACTGTACACACTGAACACACTGTACATTTTATGGCTAATAGAATTTCCACGGACCAAAACCTATTAATACAGGGGGTGAAAATTTCACCAGCGTTTTCAGGAATCTCACTCCTTCCACCTTTCGTTCCGTATTCCCACGCTCTCCCCATGTACCCACCACATCAACCAGTCCCGGTGTGGAAAACTGTGGAAAACTTGGGAGACTTAAGACATTACGATGACCATCATCAGACCAGTAACGGCATCACTTCCTCCTGTGGTGTGTGTGTGTACCCACTAGTAAGCTGGTATGCTGCTCAGTGCCTGTTAAGGGGATTCAGGGCGCTACTGTAGCATCCAGCCTGCTGCGCTGTATGTGGCCCATAGTGCGTGGGCATGCAGAGTGGTGGAAGGTTGCATGGGGGAGTGTTGGGGAGGGGGTCCACAGGGAGCAACAAGCAGCCCAGTCCTATCCTTAAGGGACAAAATCATAGAGGGGCTTTTATAGGTACACTTAAAAAGACCTGAAACAGATGTTACGTCTCACTAAAAAAGGAAATAATTACTTCCCACCAGTAATTAAGCACTGTGTAGAGGAGGAACAGACCGGAAGAAAGGAGAGGAGGGCAGAGGAGGAGAGGAGAGAAAATATAAAATGGAGATCATTGAGGGGATTATTACTGACGGGTGAGTCGGGCTGTGGAGGCGGTGCTGCGGAGACGTTTATGGCGGAGCCCATTAATCCTAAATTAAGGCATCTCTGATCAGAGGAAATGCAGCATGGACACAATGCCGGATCACACCAGGATTTTGAGGTGCCTGAAAGAGGTTCGGATGGTGCGGATTGAGTGGATCGCCACTGCCACAGCTGAGGAATATCTGCATGAACATTTTATTTTAGCCCTTCTAAGTGGCCCTGAGAGTGGCTCCTTACTGTATTCATCCATCGCCTATGGCTGCATGCATTTCCGTTTCAGCATGCCGAGAGCCGAGATCAACCTCGGAAGTTAATTATATGGAAGCAGCACATTGTCCAAACGTCCAAATGTTATTTAGGCCCGGAGCCAAGTTTGATTATTTTTATGTACAGTGCTGGTGGAAGAAAAAGAGCTGTGACTGATTCGGAATGGGATAACAGATACTTCCACATTGTATGGACATTGTCAAGTGAATAGTATTGACAGAAAATGGTTCTAAAGGACAGGGACTCAGTTCTAAAGGACAGGAGAATGGGGAACACGCTCTGGCTAACAAGGCCTGGTCACAGTGATTTTGTCCACAGTGAAAATCCTTGGCCAAGGCTTTGAGCCTTGAACGTTTATCCTTGAACTTTTATCCTTGGGCTTTGAACCTTGAGCTTTGAGCCCTGGGCTTTGAGCCTTGAGCCTTGGGCTTTAAATGTGCTTCAGGGCTGCCTCAATAGCACAGTGAGGGAAAACAGAGAGCCCAAAGATGGGGGAATGGAGGGAGTGCATCATTTAAATTATTATTATTATTTTTAATATATGAACCTTTATTTAACTAGGCAAGTCAGTTAAGAACAAGTTCGATGACGGCCTACCAAAACAGCCTATCAAAACATCTTTCCTTTTGTGGGTCCCTCTGACCTCTGCGCCCTCTCCGCCCTATAGAGATGAGAGAATGACTTAGAATTAAATAATAAAGTTGTAAAATAAAATAAATAAATTATGGTTAATACAGTGAGGGAAAAAAGTATTTGATCCCCTGCTGATTTTGTACGTTTTCCCACTGACAAAGAAATGATCAGTCTATAATTTTAATGGTAGGTTTATTTGAACAGTGAGAGACAGAATAACAACAAAAATATCCAGAAAAACGCATGTCAAATGTTTTATAAATTGATTTGCATTTTAATGAGGGAAATAAGTATTTGACCCCTCTGCAAAACATGACTTAGTACTTGGTGGCAAAACCCTTGATGGCAATCACAGAGGTAAGACGTTTCTTGTAGTTGGCCACCAGGTTTGCACACATCTCAGGAGGGATTTTGTCCCACTCCTTTTTGCAGATCTTCACCAAGTCATTAAGGTTTCGAGGCTGACGTTTGGCAACTCGAACCTTCAGCTCCCTCCACAGATTTTCTATGGGATTAAGGTCTGGAGACTGGCTAGGCCACTCCAGGACCTTAATGTGCTTCTTCTTGAGCAACTCCTTTGTTGCCTTGGCCGTGTGTTTTGGGTCATTGTCATGCTGGAATACCCATCCACAACCCATTTTCAATGCTGTGGCTGAGGGAAGGAGGTTCTCACCCAAGATTTGATGGTACATGGCCCTGTCCATTGTCCCTTTGATGCGGTGAAGTTGTCCTGTCCCCTTAGCAGAAAAACACCCCCAAAGCATAATGTTTCCACCTCTATGTTTGACGGTGGGGATGGTGTTCTTGGGGTCATAGACAGCATTCCTCCTCCTCCAAACACGGCGAGTTGAGTTGATGCCAAAGAGCTCCATTTTGGTCTCATCTGACCACAACACTTTCACCCAGTTGTCCTCTGAATCATTCAGATGTTCATTGGCAAACTTCAGACAGGCATGTATATGTGCTTTCTTGAGCAGGGGGGACCTTGCGGGCACTGCAGGATTTCAGTCCTTCACGGCATAGTGTGTTACCAATTGTTTTCTTGGTGACTATGGTCCCAGCTGCCTTGAGATCATTGACAAGAACCTCCCATGTAGTTCTGGTCTGATTCACCGTTCTCATGATCATTGCAACTCCATGAGGTGAGATCTTGCATGGAGCCCCAGGCCGAGGGAGATTGACAGTTAATTTGTGTTTCTTCCATTTGCGAATAATCACACCAACTCTTGTCACCTTCTCACCAAGCTGCTTGGCGATGGTCTTGTAGCCCATTCCAGCCTTGTGTAGGTCTACAATCTTGTCCCTGACATCCTTGGAGAGCTCTTTGGTCTTGGACATGGTGGAGAGTTTGGAATCTGATTGACTGATTGCTTCTGTGGACAGGTGTCTTTTATACAGGTAACAAACTGAGATTAGGAGCACTCCCTTTAAGTGTGTGCTCCTATTCTCAGCTCGTTACCTGTATAAAAGACACCTGGGAGCCAGAAATCTTTCTGATTGAGAGGGGGTCAAATACTTATTTCCCTCATTAAAATGCAAATCAATTTATAACATTTTTGACATGCGTTTTTCTGGATTTTTTGTTGTTGTTATTCTGTCTCACTGTTCAAATAAACCTACCATTCAAATTATAGACTGATCATTTCTTTGTCAGTGGGAAAACGTACAAAATCAGCAGGGGATCAAATACTTTTTCCCTCACTGTAAGTGATAAGCAGAAATGGCAGTCACTACCATCGTGGGACTTTTATTAATTGCTTTATTCAGTGTTGTCACATCATTCAACCCACATAATGCATCGTGCATTTAATGTCCAAAAAATAATCAAAACCAAAATCGAAAACCGTGATTCCTTTTTAATAATCAAACCAAAACCGAACTAACCTCAAAAACACTAATTGCTATCACTAGTTGCTGGAGTGGAAGGAAACCACTCGGGAATTGAGGCCAATGGTAAATTTAAAACAACTAGAGAGTTTAATGGCTCTCATAGGAGAAAACTGAGGATGGATCAACAACATTGTAGTTAATCCACAATACTAACCTAAATGCCAGAGTGAAAAGAAGGAAGCCTGTACAGAACGTGCATCCTGTTTGCAATAAGAAACTAAAGTAATTCTGCAAAATGTGGCAAAGAAATAAACGTTATGTCCTGAATACAATGTCTTATGTTTGTGGCAATTCAAACACAACACATCACTGAGTACCACTCTTCATATTTGTGGTGGTGGATGCATCATGTTATGGGTATGCTTGTCATCGGCAAGGACTATGAAGTTTTTTAGGATAAAAGAAACAGAATAGAGCTAAGCAATGGTAAAATCCTAAAGGAAATCTGGGTTCAGTCTGCTTTCCAACAAACACTGGAAGACAAAATCACCTTCCAGCAGGACAATAACCTAAAACACAAGGCCAATCCCCGCGGAAATATAATTAGCATAATCAAAAAATCACCATACAAATGTGTTCGTTTAAGCCAGAGATGTCTGTTTTCTTGCATTGGATGCATCTCAATTCACCGCATCCGCATACTTTGCACTTTCACATCTTCCGTGAATGGTGACATAGCGTCCATGACAAATTGTCTGTGGCGTATGAACGGTTTGACCTACTAACCCCTCCATGGAAATACAGTTGAAATCAGAAGTTTACATACACCTTAGCCAAATACATTTGAACTCAGTTGTTGATAATTCCTGACATTTAATTCTAGTAAAAAAATCCCTGTCTTAGGTCAGTTAGGATCACCACTTTATTGTAAGAATGTGAAATGTCAGAATAACAGTAGAGAGAAAGATTTATTTCAGCTTTAATTTCTATTTCTTTCATCACATTCCCAGTGGGTCAGACGTTTACATACACTCAATTAGTATTTGGTAGCACTGCCTTTAAAGTGTTTAACTTGGGTCAAAAGTTTCCACAAGCTTCCCACAATAAGTTGTGTGAATTTTGGCCCATTCCTCCTGACAGAGCTGGTGTAACTTGGTCAGGTTTGTGGGCCTCCTTGCTCGCACACGCTTTATCAGTTCTGCCCACAAATTTTCTATAGGATTGAGGTCAGGGCATTGTGATGGCCACTCCAATACCCTGACTTTGTTGTCCTTAAGCTATTTTGCCACAACTTTGGAAGTATCCTTGGGTTCATTGTTCATTTGGAAGAACCATTTGCGACCAAGCTTTAATTTCCTGACTGATGTCTTGAGATGTTGTTTCAATATATGCACATAATTTCCCCTCTCATGATGCCATCTATTTTGTGAAGTGCACCAGTCCCTCCTGCAGCAAAGCACACAACATAAGGCTGCCATCCCCGTGCTTCACGGTTGGGATGGTGTTCTTCGGCTTGTAAGCTTGTAATGGTCATTATGGCCAAACAGTTCTATTTTTGTTTCATCAGACCAGAGGACATTACTCCAAAAAGTATGATCTTTGTCCCCATGAGCAGTTGCAAACAGTAGTCTGGCTTTTTTTATGGCGGTTTTGGAGCAGTGGCTTCTTCCTTGCTGAGCGGCCTTTCAGGTTATGTCGATATGGGACTCGTTTTACTGTGGATATAGATACTTTTGTACCCGTTTCCTCCAGCATCTTCACAAGGTCCTTTGCTGTTGTTCTAGGATTGATTTGCACTTTTCGCACCAAAGTCCGTTCATCTCTAGGAGACAGAACGCATCTGTTTCCTGAGCGGTATGACTGCGTGGTCCCATGGTGTTTATACTTGCCTACTATTGTTTGTACAGATGAACGTGGTACCTTCAGGCATTTGGAAATTGCTCCCAAGGATGAACCAGACTTGTGGAGGTCTACAAATTTGTTTCTGAGGTCTTGGTTGATTTCTTTTGATTTTCCCATGATGTCAAGCAAAGAGGCAGAGTTTGAAGGTAGGCCTTGAAATACATCCACAGGTACACCTCCAATTTACTCAAATGATGTCAATTAGCCTTATCAGAAGCTTCTAAAGCCATGACATCATTTTGGGGAATTTTCCAAGCTGTTTAAAGGCACAGTCAACTTAGTGTATGTAAACTTCTGACACACTGGAATTGTGATACAGTGAAATTATCTGTCTGTAAACAATTTTTGGAAAGGTTACTTGTGTCATGCACAAAGTAGATGTCCTAACCAACCTGCCAAAACTATAGTTTGTTAACGAGAAATTTGTGGAGTGGGTGATAAATGAGTTTTAATGACAACCTAAGTGTATGTAAACCTCCGACTTCAACTGTATGAGACTGTCACGAACACGACGATGTTCTCCGTTTAGCTCTATGACCCCACAAGGGTCTTGGGACTCATCTGAAGACGGTACAACTGATCTGTCTAATTCTGTCTGTAGTGTCTGAACAGTTTGGAGAGGTGAAACTCACAGGAACACGTAGAGTTTGGAGGTGTGAGACTTACAGGAACATGTACAGTTTGGAGAGGTGAGACTCACAGGAACACGTACAGTTTGGAGAGGTGAGACTCACAGGAACACGTACAGTTTGGAGAGGTGAGACTCACAGGAACACGTACAGTTTGGAGAGGTGAGACTCACAGGAACACATACAGTTTGGAGAGGTGGGACTCACAGGAACATGTACAGTTTGGAGGGGTGAGACTCACAGGAACACGTACAGTTTGGAGAGGTGAGACTCACAGGAACACGTACAGTTTGGAGAGGTGAGACTCACAGGAACACGTACAGTTTGGAGAGGTGAGACTCACAGGAACACGTACAGTTTGGAGAGGTGAGACTCACAGGAACACGTACAGTTTGGAGAGGTGAGACTCACAGGAACACGTACAGTTTGGAGAGGTGAGACTCACAGGAACACGTACAGTTTGGAGAGGTGAGACTCACAGGAACACGTACAGTTTGGAGAGGTGAGACTCACAGGAACACGTACAGTTTGGAGAGGTGAGACTCACAGGGACACGTACAGCTTGGAGAGGTGAGACTCGCGCAAACACGTACATGTCGGTTGTTTACTCTAGGATGCCCACAGGCCTCACAGGATTCGCCTGAAGGTCCACCAGTACCAGTTGAAAAAGGGGTTAAATTCATGTTAAAAAAACATATATATATTTAACAAGTGTTTCTTGATCTTTCTTATATCTCTCAGATATTTGACAGACACTTCAGGACAAACTTTCTTTAGATTCTTTGGAGGTACTATCTGTTGTTCCATGTCGTGAATCTGTTATTAAATGTGTTTGTATGGGCTAATAGCACGAAGGACAATATTTTTTAAAATACTTTTGATACTTCAAAGGGTCTTAAAATTCTAAATCAAATAGCAAAAGGATCCTTTGTTTGAACTTCCTAAAACAATTTCATTTAGCTTAGTTGAACCCCCACACCCCTTGAAAATGGCTGTCTAGCGATGATCAACAATCAACTTGACAGAGCTTGAATAATGTTTTTAAGAATAATGTGCAAATACCGTACAATCCAGGTTGGCAAAGCTCTTAGAGACGTATGCAGAAAGACTAGCAGCTGTAATCACTACCAAAGGTGATTCTAAGATGTAACGATTTAGGGGTTTGAAAAAATATGGAAAAATATGGGGGTATTGTGTGTACATGGGTGAGAAAAAAATAGATTTAATCCATTTTGAATTCATGCCACAAAATGTGGAATAAGTCAAGGGCTATGAATACTTTCTGAAGGCACTTTAGTTGAAATGAATGGACATTATGTTGTTTATATGATTTGGCAATATTTTCTTTAAATTCTTTTTTAGAATCTGTTGCTTTCCAGAATCGGTCATAATATCCCTTCTCGGTCAGAATCCATCAGAACACACACATGCACGCACACACACGCATGCATGCACGGACACGCACAACACACCCAAAACCCTTCTCGTTTCCTGCTGTCCAGCTGTCCGGCTTATTTCAGCTCACTGCGCTCTCTCTCTTTCTCCCTCCCTCCCTTTCTCCATTTCCCTCTCCCACAGTTCTGCATGCATTTCTGTGGTTCAGTTCTTTTCTGTGGAAGGGTTTTATTATTATAAGAGACCCCTATCCCTGTCTTGGGGAGAGAGTCTGTTTGGGGCCCCTGTGTATGTGTGTGTGTGTATGTGTGTGCGCTCACTGGGTTGGAACAGGGAGTATTAGGAGGTGTCTTTTGTTGCTCCTGGGGGGCTCCTGTGCTCAGTCCTAATAGGAGTCTTGTGCCTGCCGTTGTCCCAGGGGAGGGGGTCTGAATGACGGGTCTAACTTCACATCCCCCCTTCCCCACCTCTACCCCTGCCTCACCCACCCTCCTCTCCTCCCCTTTGGGGCAGCCCGAGAGACAAAGAGGGAGTGGGGGTGGGATGGTTGAGGGGGTGCACTGTGGCCTCTGTCTTATTAGAAGGGTCGTGAACGTGTCACAATGATTAATTTGCCGAGGTGTGCGGGGATACCCTAGAGTCACATTTATCTAACGCCAGGGCTCCCAAATGTGCACTCGCCACAAAATGGCACATTTGCATTTCCCATTAAGAAAAGAAAATACAGATATATATGCAAATGCAATCCCCATCTTGATTTATGCCATTATGCACTATCGTTTTGGACATTCACAATAGATTACCGTTTTTCAGAATTTTTTCGCTCTTTTTTTTGGCAGTCTATCTATTGAGCCTGATTGGCACGATGTTCCCTTTTACTGCACGTGTGGATGCACACACACACACACACACACACACACACACACACACACACACACACACACACACACACACACACACACACACACACACACACACACACACACACACACACACACACACACACACACACACACACACACACACGTGGGGACTTCAAAACCACCAATGTTGTTTGAATGCAAGTTCAAACCATGATCATTACATTTTTAGGAATCCAAGAAACAGGAAGCACACTGAATTGAACTTGCTGTCTTAGTGCAACATGGAACAACTATATTGTTTACTAACAGATGTATCATAAACATATCGATTCTCAGTGAATGTACAACCACAGTAACCACAATTGTTTGCTTGTCTCTGACACTATCTTATTGGCACTTTTCCCTTATAACCAGTGAATGGTCTGCATGGGTTGATTGGGTGAAGTTACGGGGTTGGCTCTAAGGATTAGCCTTTTGACAGACAGCAGGGTACACAAACCACCCTGTCTGTCTGTCAGCCCAGATTGCCTTCATACAAATAGGACTGGAGAGGTTGGATGTGGTGTCTCCATCAAATATTCCATCAACTTAATCTACATTCTCTGTGTGCCTCCTATCAGACCAAGCAGAAGGCTCCATTGTGAACTGTCTGCATAACGAGGCAATGGGATTGTCTGTTTGCAACCTTTCTATCTAATGTCAGACTAGTTTTTTGTGTCTGGTTTGGGGACACCATCATTTTAATTTGAGATTTGGAAACGACATAAGCCACTCTCTGAGGTCAGCTCATACGGCAATGTGTTGATGTGTTGTGCAACATAGCCTATGGTGTGAGTAATATAGCCTACACTCTTCTCTCTGTGTGTAAAATGTATTTTGCATCTCCTAAAAATGTGGTCATCACATTCGTTCTTCTCTTGCCACGTCCATGCAGCACCACCTGGTAGTATTACTGCCAACCATTAAAACATAGCATGCTTTGAAATGGCCTTGGAGGTATTTGAATGGACAGATGACATTGGTGAATAAACCCTTATACTTTATAAGTCTCCCCTTACATTAACACATAGAGTGCCCCGAGCTAGCATTGGAAAACAGGTACCCAGGGAGAGGGCCAGATGTTCAGTAGTCCCACCTGCAGACCTGCTGTGCCTTGGCAGTTAAAATTCATGTGCTACATATGCTCCCATCACACCGTAGGGAAATAAGTGGCTACAGTAATGAAGCAGAGCAGCACTCTACACTGCCGTAGTGGAAACAGGAGAGAAGAACAAAACAGGCATGTGTCCTATGATGGCGCTGCATTGGATAGCTGCCGTGTTATGGGCTCCTGACCAAATCTGCTATTTTGTACACTGATCCTATGACCGAAAACAGCTGCTGGACATCTTAACAGCGATTACTAACCTCGATTTGGATGAAGATTTCATCAGAAGCTCTGGATGTTATGCTTACCCTGGACCTGGCCCTGATCACTGGGACTCTAAAGAGGAAGCGGTGGGAAAAGAGAGGCAAGCGAGGTGGCATCATGATTAGACTACATTGGCGAGCATGTAGACCGCCATTGCTCTCTGTTTTGTTGGCAAAAGTACAATCACTAGAGAACATACTGGACGAGCTCCGTTCAGGACTATCCAACGGGACCTGATGAACTATAATATACTCTGTTTCTCGGAGTGTGGCTGAACAAGAACATGGATAATATACACCTCATGGGCTTTTCCATGCATCGTCAAGACCAATGGCAGTTTTGGCTAAGCTGAGAGAGGGAGGGGTGTCTCTTTGTTAACAACAGCTGGTGCGCAATCTCTAATGTTAGGGAAGTTTTTGCTCGCCTGAGTTAGAATATCTCATGATAAGCTGCAGACCATACTATTTACTAAGAGAGTTTTCGTCTATATTTTTCGTAGCTATATATTTACCACAACAAACTGATGCTGTCACTATGACTGCACTCAACGAGCTGTATAGGGCCATAAGCAAACAAGAAAATGCACTTCTGGTTTACCAGCATGTCAACTGTGCAACTAGAGACAACAAAACGCTAGATCACCTTTACTCCACACACAGAAACGCATATTCCCTCCTATCCTCCTGATCCCTGCTTACGAGGAAAATTTCAAAAAGGAAGTACCAGTGAAGTGCTCAATATGGAACTGGTCCATTGAAGCCGATGCTAAGGTACATGACTGATTCGCTAACACAGACTGGAATGTCTTCCGGGATTCATCCGATAACACTGAGGAGTTTACCACATCAGTCACTGGCTTCATTAAAAAGAGTATTGACGACGTCGTCCCCACAGTGACCGTAAGTACAGTACATATCCCAACCAAAAGCCATGGATTACAGGCAACATCTGCACTGAACTTAATGCTAGACCTGCCGCTTTTAAGGAATCCCACTACGACCTCTGATGAGCCATCCAACAGGCAAAGCGTCAATACAGGACTAAAATAAAATCCTACTATACCAGTTCTAACACTTGTTGGATGTGGTAAGGCTTGTAAACTATCACGGATTACAAAGGGAAACCCAGATGCGACCTACCAAGTGACGCAAGCCTACCAGACAAGCTAAATGTCTTCTATGTTCACTTCGAGGCAAGCAACACTGAACTATGCATGAGAGCACCAGCAGTTCAGGCAACTGTGTGATATCATTCTCCGTAGCCAATGTTTGAGTAGGACCTTTTAAACAAGTTAACCGGAGGGCCAAACAGATTAACAGGACGTATACTCAGAGCATGCGCTGACCAGTTGGCGGGAGTCTTCACTGACATTTTCACCCTCTCCCTGACTCATTCTGTAATACCTACATGTTTCAAGCAGACCACCACAGTCTGTGCCCTAGGACGACAACGTAACCTGTCTAAATGACTATCGCCCCATAGTGCTCACATCTGTAGCCATGAAATGCTTTGAAAGGCTGGTCATGGCTCACATCAACACCATCATCCCAGACCCCCTCCAATTCGCATACTACACCAACAGATCCACATATGTGAGAATGCTGTTCCTTGACTACAGCTCAGTGTTCAACACCATAGTGCCCTCTAAGCTCATCACTAAGCTCAGGACCCTGGGACTGAACACCTCCCTCTGCAACTGGATCCTGGACTTTCTGACAGGCCGCCCCAGGTGGTGAAGGTAGACAACAACACATCCACCACATTGACCCTCAACACGGGGGCCCCTCAGGGGTGCGTGCTTAGTCCTCTCCTGTACTCCCTGTTCACCGACTGCGTGGCTGTGCACAACTCCAACATCATCATTAAGTTTCATGACGACACGATGGTGGTATCACCGACGACGATGAGACCACCTATAGAGAGAAGGTCACTGTCCTGGCAGCGTGGTGCCAGGACAACAATCTCTCCCTCAACGTCAGCATGAGGCTAAGCACATGCAAAATCCTAGTGGAAAACCTTTCCACCAGACACCGGGAGATTAATTCACTTTTCAGCAGGACAATAACCTAAAACACCAAATCTACACTGGAGTGGCTTACCAAGAAGACAGTGAATGTTCCTGAGTGGCCAAGTTATAGTTTTGACTTAAATCTACTTGAAAATCTATGGCATGACCTGAAAATGGTTGTCTAGCAATGATCAGCAATCCATTTTGAAAAGAACAACTGGCAAATGTTGGACAATCCAAGTGTGGAAAGCTCGACTTACCCAGAAAGACTCACAGCTGTAATCACTGCCAAAGGTGCTCCTACAAAGTATTGACTCGGGTGTGAATACTTACTTATGAATACTTATGAAATTAGATATTTCTTTATTACATTTTCAATCAACGTTAAAAAAATCTACAAACATGTTTTCACTCTGCCATTATGGGGAATTGTGTGTAGATGGGTGAGAAAAAAAACATATTTAATCAATTTTGAATTCAGGCTGTAACACAACAAAATGTGGAATAAGTCAAGGGGTACGAATACCTTCTGAAGGCACTGAACCTTTATTATCTCATACTCCTGCACATCGACTCGGTACTGGTACCTCGTGTATATAGCCAAGTTATCATTACTCATTGTGCATTTATTCCTTTTGTTATTATTTTTATTTCTATATTTTTCTCTCTGCATTGAAGGGAAGGGCCTGTAAGCATTTCAATGTTAGTCTACACCTGTTGTTTACGAAGCATGTGACAAATAATATTTGATTTTAAACACTGCTCACATGTATGAGTCCTTCTTGGTTGTCTTTGTAAGAAAAGCCAGAAGTAGGTGAAGGTTGATATCTCAGTCAACAGTTGAATTGTGTTTCTGTGCATAGCCGCGGGAAATAGGGGTGCTGAGGGTGCTGCAGCACCTCCTGAAAAATCTGAATATAAAAATAAAATGATCAATTCACAAAAGTAGAGGGCTTGTCATTGCATTGGGCCTTTACTAGTCCTGTATTAGCAGACTGATACAGCCGTCTGTAGTGCGACAAATCGCAGCAGCCCTACTCCCAAACATCTTCCAGCAGCTATGTTTCTGAGAGGAGGTAGGCAGAAGGGACTCTGATGAGAGAGGGGTTGTCATTGCACAGGTAAGGTGGTGCTGTATGCAAAACCTGAGCTTGTGCACCAGGTTTGGATGAAGAGGTAAGTAGACTGGGGGATTGGGGAGGGATTTTCCGTTATAAAGAAATGGGTACAGGAAATGAAGACACATAAATGTTGCTAGACCCCACTGGCAGAAAAATACTTAACTCTATTCATCAGTAATATTTCCTGGCAAAAGGGATCAAGCTATTTCAAGGCTTAAAATCTCATTGGTTTTGAGTGATCTTTACAAGCCTCCCTCATTTAATATGGAAAGTTCTGCCAAGGTATATGACATAATTAGGCTGCAGGTATGCACATTTCACTGAGTTTCCCTACATTTTTTCCCATTCAAGCTCAATAAAGGCACAAATTGATTTTACCAATCAATGCTCTCATTGTTTAGCATGATGTAGCTCATATGTTGTGCATGTGTGTTTAATAACTTACTATTATATGGCACTAAATGTAGCATGAACAAGAAAAACCTGCCTCTCAGATTACGTAGAAAACTCTACTTTAGGTCTCAGCTTATTGCAGAAGACATATAGAAGAAAGTGAATTGCCAAAGCAACTCAAACCGGTTGTTTCAAGGGAGTCTTTTCTTTCAGCTGTTGGTTAGTTGTTCATTTGGATAAAGGTACAGTGTGGAAAGGTATTGGTAATGTTTCACCATTCACTATGCATCAGAAAAACAACAACAAATAGTAATCTCAAGTAAACCCGGAGAAAACTGCAGAATCATTCATTCCCGGTTTGGTGATGATGAGCAAACACAACAACAACACAACACGTTAATTGCTGCGACCCAAGCAACCCACCAAAAGGAACATTGACATATTGTTTGTCCACCGTGAGACACTGTATAATTTACACTCACTAATGACTGGCCCTTGTAATACAGGCTGAAGGACCACGTCTGTCTCTCGCTTGGCACTTATTCAATGTTCCTCTGAACTCTTCTAATGGATATGATTCTGTCTTTACCTCATTGAATTCATATTCCTCTATGCATGCCTGCTAAATCAATTACAACATTTGTTCAGTGTAAAAAAAAAAGTATTGTTCTGTGTTCTCTTCTAGTCAGTCGAAGTCTGGTAAACAATTCACCATTGCCTGCTTAAACCCCACCCAAAACACAACAAGAATTGTGGATGAATAAGTTGTTTACCTTTGAAATATAAAATGGTCTCTCTGTGTGAATAGGTGAAAGGACTGTTGTGAAGAAAAACATATTACCATCGCCATAGGTTCGACCTTGACCTTCAAACTCAATTTGGCTATAAGGACTGCAACTCCCCAGCACCCAGAGGATGTAAAAGGCTGACGGTTTTGACCCCTGACCCCATTTCTTAACTAGGCCGAGGTGCCAAAGTGACCTTTTGACCGAGGAAGCCTTGGCAGGTTGCCTGAGCAACCTCAGATTTAGAAATGATTGACAGGTCCCTGCACTTTATGTTAAAATGAGGCAGCAACACACTTCTCAGCAGAGAACAATGAGAGGGAACACAAGCCTTTATTCAGCTGAGTCTCTAGATCATTAACACTCTCGGCTGTCTGCTTCAAGACCAAACTAGGTTGCTGTCAATGTTGAATGTAACTCATTGATAATATTTGGTGCATTGTATGTATATAATTTCTTCCATAAAATGTTGGTACTGGATTTAGCAAGGGGCCCCTCAATGCATTGTAATAAATGCATCAACCAAATACATGCATTTTTTAAATAAGCATGCCTCCTTTAAAAACAGTGTGCTTCTATTTAAAATACTTTACCTGGTATGGTGTCATTTAGATTATCTGGTAATAAATCTTGACAGCATTTTTATTTATTTTTTTACTTCATTGACTGCAACAGTAACCATAACTTTTAATTTGGGTGTTACAGAGAATATGTACTCTCCCCAAATGACTATAACATACGGTTTAGCTCTACAGAGCCCATTCAAATCTCCACTAATGTTAGTTAACTGGATCTAGACTAGAAGTGGATCCAAAACGGCAAATCATTTTGATGGTTTAACTGACAGTTCGATCATGAGCTTGCTCAAGGGATCTATTAACCATTTGATGACTAGTCTTGCTTAGCTGTTTTCCTGGCTCTTCAGACACCCATCTAACTCCCCATCCCTCCTCCTGCCTGTGATTTTGGTGGCAGCTGTGTGGAGATTGGTTTTGACCCCTGATCCCCACATTAGGCGGGATCTCCATGCTGTGTCAGTTATTTAGTGGTGAAAACCAATGGCTGCTCTTGGATTTGGAGAGCGGCAAGCTCGCATTGGGTGACATAAGTCAGTTGCTCAATTCCAAATCGACCCAAACCCCTTCCCCCCAGGCACGGTGTAGAACTGAAAGGATTGAACCAGTATAAAGCAATATTATAATAGCTCCAGTGCTCCACCATGATATTTGAAATCTTCATTATGAAGTCTTTTTTTCAAAGACAATACCTTTTTAACCATCTTAAAGTATGAAAGAAGATATTGACAACATACAACGCTAAACTGATATTTGTAAAGCCATGCTCCAGTCCAGTGTCATTGATCTTCATTTATATGCTGACACCTTGTTTGTGAACTTGTATGTACAGTTGAAGTTTACATACACTCAATTAGTATTTGGTAGCATTGCTTTTAAATTGTTTAACTTGGGTCAAATGTTTCGGGTAGCCTTCCACAAGCTTCCCACAATAAGTTGGGTGAATTTTGGCCCATTCGTCCTGACAGAGCTGGTATAACTGAGTCAGGTTTGTAGGCCTCCTTGCTCGCACATGCTTTTTCAGTTCTGCCCACACATTTTCTATAGGATTGAGGTCAGGGCGTTGTGATGGCCACTCCAATACCTTGACTTTGTTGTCCTTAAGCCATTTTTCCTCAACTTTGGAAGTATCCTTGGGGTCATTGTCCATTTGGAAGACCCATTTGCGACCAAGCTTTAACTTCCTGACTGATGTCTTGAGATGTTGTTTCAATATATGCACATAATTTCCCCCCTCATGATGCCATCTATTTTGTGAAGTACACCAGTCCCTCCTGCAGCAAAGCACCCCCACAACATGATGCTGCCACCCCCGTGCTTCACGGTTGGGATGGTGTTCTTCGGCTTGTAAGCCTCCTCCTTTTTCCTCTAAACATAACAATGGTCATTATGGCCAAACAGTTCTATTTTTGTTTCATCAGACCAGAGGACATTTCTCCAAAAAGTACAATCTTTGTCTCCATGTACAGTTGCAAACTGTAGTCTGGCTTTTTTTATGGCTGTTTTGGAGCAGTGGCTTCTTCCTTGCTGAGCGGCCTTTCAGGTTATGTCGATATAAGACTTGTTTTACTGTGGATATAGATACTTTTGTACCTGTTTCCTCCAGCATCATCACAAGGTCCTTTGCTGTTGTTCTGGGATTGATTTGCACTTTTCGCACCAAAGTCCGTTCATCTCTAGGAGACAGAACGCGTCTCCTTCCTGAGCGGTATGAAGGCTGCGTGGTCCCATGGTGTTTATACTTGCGTACTATTGTTTGTACAGATGAACATGGTATCTTTAGGCGTTTGGAAATTGCTCCCAAGGATGAACTAGACTTGTGGAGGTCTTGGCTGATTTCTTTTGATTTTCCCATGGTGTCAAGCAAAGAGGCACTGCGTTTGAAGGTAGGCCTTGAAATACATCCACAGGTAGACCTCCAATTTATTCAAATTATGTCAATTAGCCTATCAGAAGCTTCTAAAGCCATGACATCATTTTGGGGAATTTTCCAAGCTGTTTAAAGGCACAGTCAACTTAGTGTATGTAAACTTCTGACCCACTGGAATTGTGATACAGTGAATTCTAAGTGAAACAATCTGTCTGTAAACAATTGTTGAAAAAATTACCTGTGTCATGCACAAAGTAGATGTCCTAACCAACTTGCCAAAACTATAGTTTGTTAACAAGAAATTTGTGGAGTGGTTGAAAAATGAGTTTTAATGACTCCAGCCTAAGTGTATGTAAACTTTTGAATTCAACTGCATATCTATGTACAGGTAACTGCCAAAATAAAGGAAACACCAACATAAAGTGTCTTATTAATAGGGAGTTGGGCCACCACAAGCCAGAGCGGCTTCATAGATGCCGTAGTGTCTGAAACTCTATGGGAGGGATGTGACACCATTCTTCCACAAGAAATTCCATCATTTGGTGTTTTTTTGATGGTGGTGGAAAACACTGTCTCGGGTGATGCTCCATAATCTCCCATAAGTGTTCAATTGGGTTGAGATCTGGTGACAGAGAAGGCCATGGTATATGGTTTACATAGTTTCCATGCTCATCAAACCATTCAGTGACCACTCGTGCCCTGTGGATGGGGGAATTGCCATCCTATGGGATTGTAGCCATGATAGCCAAAATAATGGCCTGCCCAGCATTTTTATACATGACCCTATTAATTTTTTTATTTAACCTTTATTTAACTAAGCAAGGTGGAATGTAAATTGCTTAATTAACTCAGGAACCAAACCTGTGTGGAAGCACCTGCTTTGTATCCCTCATTTACTCAAGTGTTCCCCTTATTTTGGCAGTTACTTGTATTTACAGATATTAAACCTGTATTCATGTGGAAACCCTCTCTGTCTCTGTCCCACAGCGGAGCCCTTGGTGCAGGTGGATGGCAAGCCTAGCTGCTGCTTCTTCAAGTTCAGCCCCAAGCTCATGTTCACCAAGGTTCTGAAGGCTCAGCTGTGGGTGTACCTACGGCCGCTACAGCAGACCTCCACCATATACCTGCAGATCCTCAGGCTGAAGCCCGTCACGGAGCAGGGCAGCCGCCACATCCGGATCCGCTCGCTGAAGATCGAGCTCAACTCCCGCGTGGGCCACTGGCAGAGCATCGACTTCAAAAACGTGCTGCAGAACTGGTTCAAGCAGCCGCACACCAACTGGGGGATCGATATCAACGCCTTCGATGAGAGCGGCAACGACCTAGCAGTGACCTCGCTAAGACCGGGGGAGGAAGGGCTGGTAAGGACCCTCAGACCTGTCGCAGCCTTACCCACTGACACAATGACACTTTGGCCTTTTATAAATGAGATTTGCTCACCTCCTGCGTCCTCTCTAGCCTCCTTTTGAACAAGGTCAAAGTTAATCGAGGAGGGTCGGCGAGGAGAGTGAACGTGAATGTCAATGCGCTTGCTTGAATTGAGACGGTCCTTCTCCACTCGCACGTCATTAGACTAATTACGTTTACGGGGTGGATCCCCAGATACATGTGTAAAGTGTTAAAAACAAATTCAGTTGTGCAAGACATTTTATAGATAAAACAATACGCAGCATATTGTTTTTAAACGTGCATGTTTTTCTCCTCTGACAAAACAAGGGCTGATGTTAAACCTTTATCAAGGGGGTGTGGCAGATTTCAAAACTCTTCCATGGTAGGATACACATGAGTATCATCGATGAAAGGTGGTTATCGAGGAGGGGAGGACACTCTTCTGTTTGCCTACTAATGAATTGACACTCCTCGACTACTCGACCACTTATTGGTTTCCGGGTCTCGGAGGAGAGGATGGTCTTTTGCCCAAATGAGAAACACCCAATGTAAATGAATCTCTCCTCGATCCCTGGCATCCTCTCTTCATGCCTCTTTCTCAAAATGCATTGGAAAAGAAGGTCTAAAGGGAGGGACCTTGGACCTTCTCCTCCAATAAGGTTGAGAAATAGGCAGCGAGATAGGAAGAAGAAGAATCAAGGAAAGATCACTTGAGAGCCATTGGCAGGGCCGGCTCTAGCCTTTTGGGGGGGCCCTAAGCGAGATTTGGTTGGGCCCCAGCTAGCCAATCTCAAACCCAAATTACTACATACAGTAAGTCAAGTTTCTTCCCCATTAAGCATCACGAAATGGTAACCCACTAGTAATTTAATTTGGTTCAGCTCTTCACAGCATGGCCCAGGGGTTGACTCTGGCCTCTCAGCCAATGAATCCTTGCACAGCAGCAAGCTCTGTTTTTCTTAAAGAGAAGAAGAAAGACAGAGGCCTGTGTACAAAAATAAAACAAAACACAAAAAGTAAAGAAAGAGGCAAACTCCCCTCTGAACCTATATTTTTTTGCTTTCCCCCATAGCAACAAAAGCCCTAAAGCGCAAGCTGATGTGGGTTGACCCTTCTGGACTCAGCTTATTTATTCTGTGGAAAGCATCACAAAAAACTACTCAAGTCTAAATTGGGATTTCTGTGGAAATATGAGGGCTTTGTAAAATAAACATGCTGGAGTAAAATATTCGCTGCTCTCGCATGCCCAAGGGTCAAGGTTATGGTAACCTGTGGATGACTCTCGAGATCATAGATCAAGCTAAGCGTATAGAATGTTGGCCATTCAATTTATGTTAACAGAGGTCAGCTTTGCATCAACTGATACGACTGACATCCTCCCCTCAGTATTATGTGTCTTTAAAACCCAGGGTTGGGTAAGGCACTTTTTAAATGTAATCCGTTACATTTACTAGTTACATGTCCAAAATCATACTCAGTAACCTAACTTTTAGATTACCCAAACTCAGTAACGTAATCAGATTATGTTCTCTGTGGCCGACGTAAGACATTTATGATGACATCCCGCGTCTTCAGAGCATGTGCAGACCAGCTGGGTGAAATGTTTACGGACATATTTAATCTCTCCCTATCCCAATCTGTTGTCCCCACTTGGTTCAAGATGTCCACCATTGTTCCTGTACCCCAAAAAGCAAAGGTACAGAGCCTTCGGAAAGTATTCAGACCCCTTGACTTTTTCCACATTTTGTTACATTACAGCCTTATTCTAAAATGGATTAAATTAATACAAAAATCCTCCGCAATCTTCACACAATACCACAAAATGACAAAGTGAAAAAGGTGTTTTAGAATTGTTTGCAAATTTAAAAACAGAAATACCTTATTTACATAAGCATTCAGCCCCTTTGCAATGAGACTCGAAATTGAGGTTCTCGACTCCAGCGTCGGTCGTTACAGAATGCAGCACCCATCATACGAAGCATCGGGGAGAGCTGGCGTTCCGGTGGGTGACGTCGGGTCCGGGGGCCGCTATTGATGGAACCGGGGGTGCCTAAGCCAGCTCTTCTGGCTGTCACGCCCTAGCTGGCTCGAGAGGTTCTTGCCCCGGTTGCTCAGGAGGTGCCCATCCCACGTCGGGCCTCAGCCGGATCGTCTGTTTTTTACGCCCAGCCGGCTTGTCAGGCTGCTACGCCTCCGCCGGATCATCGGGCTCCCACGCCTCAGCGGGATCGACAGGCTTTCACATCCCAGCCGGATCGTCGGGCTCCTATGCCTCAGCCGGCTCGCCAGACTCCCATGCCTCTGCCGGTTCGTCGGGAGTTTACGCCCAGCCGGTTTGTCCAGCGCCCGTGCCTCGGCAGGCCCGTCAGGCACGCCTAGGTGGGATGCCGGAGATGGGGAAATGACAAATATAGGGGAGGTAATAAACAGGTGATTGAGTCCAGGTGAGTCCAATAATCACTGATGCTTGTGACGTGGGGAAGGCAGGTGTGTGTAATGATGGGGAGCCTGGCACCTTCGAGTGCCAAGGAGGGGGAGGCAGGTGTGACACTGACAGAGCTAGAGAAGATCTCCAGAGAAGAATTGGAGAAACTCCCCAAATACAGGTGTGCCAAGCTTGTAACGTCATACCCAAGAAGAATCAATGCTGTAATTGCTGCCAAATGTGCTTCAACATATTACTGAGTAAATGGTCTGAATACTTATGTAAATGTGATATTTCCATTTTTTATTTGTAATACATTTCTAAAAACTGTTTTTGCTTTGTCATTATGGGATGTTGTGTGTAGAATGATGAGGGAACAAAAACTATTTAATACATTTTAGAATAAGGTTGTAATGCAACAAAATGATGTAAAAGTCAACGAGTCTGAATACTTTCTGAAGGCACTGTTTTTATTTTTTATTTAGCCTTTATTTAACTAGGAAAGTCAGTTAAGAACAAATTCTTATTTACAATGACGACTGTAACTGAACTAAATTACTATCTCCCCGTAGCCCTCACTTCTGTCATCATGAAGTGCTTTGAGAGGCTAGTTACATAAAATGTTTTGTCATTTAGCTCACGCTTTTATCCAGAGCGACTTACAGGAGCAATTAGGGTTAAGTGCTTTGCTCAAGGGCACATAGACAGATTTTCCACCTAGTTGGCTCAGGGATTTGTCTACCTGCCCCCATTATATCACCTTCACCTTACCCGCCACCCACTACAATTTGCATACCGCCCCAACAGATTCATGGATGAAAATCGCCATCGCACTGCACACTCCCCTATCCCATCTGGACAAGAGGAATATGTATTTAAGAATGCTGTTCATCGACTACAGCTCAAACTTCAACACCAGATTGCCCTTCAAAATCATCACTAAGCTCGGGGCCCTGGGTCTGAACCCCGCACTGTGCAACTGAGTCCTGGACTTCTGGACGGGCCGACCTCAGGTGAGGGTAAGCAACAACATCTCTGCTACGCTGATCCCCAACATGGGGGCCCCACAAGGGTGCATGCTCAGCGCCCTCCTGTACTCCCTGTTCACCCATGACTGCATGGCCACTCACATCTCCAACTCAATCATCAAGTCTGCAGATGACACAACAGTGGTATGCCTGATTACCAATAATGACGAGACAGCCTACAGGTAGGAGGTGAGGGCCCTGGTGGAGTGGTGCCAGAAAAATAACCTATCCCTCAAAGACAACAAAACCAAGGAGCTGATCATGAACTTCAGGAGACAGCAGAGGGGGAACGCCCCCATCCATATCGACAGAACCAAAGTGGAGAGGGTGAAAAGCTTCAAGTTCCTCTGCATGCACATCACTGACAACCTGAAATGGTCCATCCACACAGATAGTGTGGTGAAGGCAGCGCAACAGTGCCTCTTCAACCTCAGGAGGCTGAAAAAATTTGGCTTAAGACCCTAGTGAACTTCTACATATGCGCCATTGAGAGCATCCTGTTAGGCTGTATAACCGCCTGGCAACAGCGGGGCTCTCCAGAGGGTGGTGCGGTCTGCCCAGCGCATCAACGGGGACACACCGCCTGCCCTCCAGGACATATACAGCACACCCAGGGTCACAGGAAGGCCAAGAAGATCATCAAGGACAGCCAACCGAGCCAAGGCCTGTTCATCCCGCTACCATCTAGAGGTCGGAGACAGTACAGGTGCATCAAAGCTGGGACCGAGAGGCTGAAAAACAGCTTCTATCTCCAGGCCATCAGCCTGTTAAATAGTCACAACTAGCCAGCCCCGACTTGTACCCTGCCTGAACTTTAGTGACTGTTACTAGTCAGCTACCACCCGGTACTCAACCCTGCACCTTAGAGATTGCTGCCCTATGTACATAGTCATTGAACACTGGTCACTTGAATAATGTTTACATACTGTTTTAACCACTTCATAATGTACAGTATATACTGTATTCTAGTCCAGGCTCATCCTATATAACTACTGCTGTAAACACCTTTTCTATTCATATACTGTCTATAATGTCTCCACACCATCAGTATATTTATATTCCGGACTCTGACATTGCTCGTTCTAATATTTATATATTTCTTAATTCCTTTCTTCATATTTTTGGAATATGTGTGTATTGTTAGGTATTAGTACACTGTTGGAGCTAGGAACATAAGAATTTCACTACACCCGCGATAACGTCTGCAATATATGTGAATGCGACTAATACAATTTGATTAGATTTTTTGGGATTACTCTGTTACTTTTGGATTTCTTTCCCCTTTAAGAGGCATTAGAAGAACGCAAAAAATATCCATCAAATGCATTTGATGTATCATCACAATGGTCTCTGGTGGAACAAACTTCAATTTGTGCCTATTTTCAATGCTGATTGAATGTCATTGAGAAAACAGAAAGGTGTAAATGCATTTTTTCACAAACATCCTTTCTGAATTTAAAAGTAATCCAATAAGTAACCAAGTTTTTCAAAAAGTATCTGTAAACTGATTACAATATTTCTTGCTGGTAACGTAACTGATTAGTAACAGTTTTTTGGTAATCAGATTACATTTAACTGATTACATGTAATTGGTTACTCTCCAACCCTGTTAAAACCATAGGTAGTAAGAGAAGTGCATCGGTTTTATTTTTTCTCCAGTGATGTTAATCGTCCCAGTACTCCAGGTTTTTTCCTAGAAACATTACTCGCCTCCACTGTTGAGTTCTATCTTAATCACCTCCTTTCTCCTCCTGTCCCCGCTCCTTTCCCCTCCCCCTCCCCTGACTCCAGCAGCCGTTCCTGGAGGTTAAGGTTCTCGAGACGACCAAACGTTCCCGACGTAACCTGGGACTGGACTGCGACGAGCACTCCACTGAATCCCGCTGCTGCCGCTACCCGCTAACGGTGGACTTTGAGGCTTTCGGCTGGGACTGGATCATCGCTCCCAAGCGCTATAAGGCCAACTACTGTTCGGGCCAGTGCGAATACATGTTCATGCAGAAGTATCCACACACCCACCTGGTACAACACGCCAACCCCAGAGGCTCAGCAGGGCCCTGCTGTACCCCCACTAAGATGTCGCCCATCAACATGCTCTACTTTAACGACAAGCAGCAGATCATCCACGGCAAGATCCCTGGCATGGTGGTGGATAGGTGTGGCTGCTCTTAGACCCAACGGAAGTCATGCATAATCGTGCACGCCTAACTCCACATAATTTCCACCCAAAACCCTGACTAAGCGCTCCTCTGGCACCAGACTTTATCCCCCTTCGCACTCCGCCACAAAAAAATCCCATGGGACCTCCATTCTCTTAGTTATTCATTTTAGTCAAACATAAAAATGAAATATGAAATGAAGATAGGACTGAGGCTGAGTGGTAGAAATATATATTGAATATTATAAAGGGGATGTGTCTGTGGAGCAGCTTGAGAAACTTATGGTAAATAAGACAAAACTATGTTTTAGGTGTTTGTTCGTTTTGTGGTTGGTTTTCTTCAAAAAAAAGTTTGAAAGAAAATGTCTATCAGGTTTTTTGAAAAGATGGTGTCTTTGTTGAAATGTCCTGGATAGTGGATCCAGGCTGATGGAGGGAGACATTCCTAAGCAGTTACAGTATATTATCATTTTCCCACATCTTTACTTCCAAGCAAATTCAGTTCTGAGGTGAGGGGCCAAACTGTTTTATCTGTGTAAAAAATGCTTTATTCACATATTATACTCCTATCAATGGAATTTGTTTCACAACCAAGACATTTATAGACAGTGCCAATAGAGGGGGACTTTGTCTACTAATTACCAGTGCTATTGTGAATGCTTCATTTTTAGCATCTTTGTCATTACAAAACAAATCTCCCTTACTTGTCTACTTTTAGACTTAAAAGTTTATGAAATTAATCCAACATTTTATGAAAATAATGTTCTAAAGGTTTAAAGTGTTGAGATCCAAAGCCAAACACTGTGCCCTCTGAACCCGTTCACAGTTATTTTGAGAAAAATAAGAAAATAAATTATTTATAAATTAGTTATTTCACTACCTTTAAAGGGGCAGTGCAGTCAAAAACGTGATTTCCCTATGTTTTATATTATTACCACACTGAGGTTGGAATAATATTGTGAAAACTATGATAATACCCTTTTAGTGTAAGAGCTTTTTGAAAAGGCCGCCTGGCGACACCTGGTGATGTCGCCAGGCAGTATGAGTTAATAAACCAATAACAGAGAGTTTGCCCTCCTCTCTGACAATGGGCAAGTTCATTTTGCATGGCCCGGTGCCCCGTGTAGGTGGAGTTTGTACATTTTAGACCATTCCATTGGTCCTTACGTGAAATCTCCAGCCACCCGGGGCACCGGGCCAGGCCAAACGAACTTGCCCAATAACAGCAAGTTTTCAGGTTACATGTCCTTCCCATTAGCCTCCTCCAATTAGGCTCCTCACTCAGACCACTCAAATTCCTTCTTGAGAAATATTTGGAATATTTGAAATATTTTTGTTTATTTGGAATATTTGAATTGAAAACAATCACAGTAAGGTACTTAATTGATACCAAGAAAATATTTGAAATTGAGATAAAAACATCTGCAATGGACCTTTAAAAGTGAACAGGAAAGGGTTGTAATACACATTCTGTTTTACTGCAGAAGCTCATAACAGCTCAGGTGACCTCAATATCAACCTGCACACAATGTTTAGATGAACTAAGACAAACATGTCAAAGCTACACCCATAAAACCTTCTGGTTGGTCTAGGGCACGCAATTTTAGAATTCAAGATTTGGCTTGTTAGATTTTTGTATAGCCCATCTTTGGATATCTATTACATATCAACTAAATCAAGAATATGGGAATCATGCAAGGGTGCCAGTTTACACTACTGTAATAGTCAGATTATTTTGTATGGAGTAAATTCACAGTGAAAGGGAACCCCACAAGTACATTGACTAACCTGGTCCACATGACTATAGCCTACTTAGGCGGTGTTTACACAGGCAAGCAAATTCTGATCTTTTTCCCACTAATTGGTCTTTTAACCACTCACAGATCTTTTTCAGAGTGGTCCTGATTGATCAGAAGAGAGATTAGTGAAAAAAAGATCAGACTTGGGCTACCTGTGTAAACGCAGCCTTATATACTTCTGTCGTTTTCACTCTGCACACTGTGCATTTACCATTCCCATTTACACAAACAAACCTAATGATCAGAGGACCAAATTTATTCTGACAAGTTGCTATGGTGGGAATGTTAAGATGGTTGTGGCAAATAAGACAACCTTGTGTTGGAAAGAAAATCAAATGCTTGATTGACATAGGCCTTCATACTAGTAAGTAAAGGGAAGAAGAGCTAGATTGTGAGTCATATAGAAAATAAGGAACATTGATACGGACAAGAATACAGCTGAAATGCCATTTCTAGTTTAGAGAGAACATATATTTTGATTGAATATCTCAATGCCCCCACCCCCCCACCTCAACTGCATCTGTAACATGCAGTAAATATTGGAAGTGCTTGAACAGAGTGTAGATTAGAAAGTCTGTCTTGTCTCCTGGATGTCAAAGCGAAGATATCCCTTTGTTAAAAACGAAAGCACTATGCTGTTGGATAAAGGAAGAGCCTTCTGACATTATATATAAATAATATATGTATATAATAAAAAGGGGTACAAAAAATACTTTCTGGGCACTACCTTACCAACAATAAATTTTGCACTATGGGACGTTCATGGCGTGAGGAGTCGTGTTGTTTGTATTTTACCTTATCGAGCACAAGAGCTTTTACAATTGAAAAAAGAACGGTCCAAGCGTCTGGCGATACACCATGTGGATAGACTAGTGAGCCTTTCACTTCTTTTGTTACCATCACACTTTCCTGACTTCCTTTTCGTCTGAAGCGGAGGCCTGTCCATATTCTCACGCTCCTCTTACACTCATCTCAGAAACCTGGACTGACCAGCGGCCAAAAGGCCTCCTCGGCCTCCCGGGGTGATAAGTCGTGTGTTACAAGTGTCTGGACCGATGAACATACAACGCTTTAAACTGGAAATGCCCCTCCGTCAACTTCAATCAATCTGTCATCAACTCTGAGAGACTTTTGTCCTTTTGAATTTGAGCGACTTGTGTTGACAGTCTAACCACAGACATGTTTTGCCTTTGTGTGTTTTGAGTGAAAGTGCCCATATTAGAATGGGAAAAAGTATCCAGGGATCGTTAGCCAAAGTAGAGGATGATATGTGTGCTGTAACTTTTGTAACTGCAGGAATATATATGCTAAACAATTTCAAAGGAAGAAAAAAAACGTGGTATGGGCAGCGGTTGGAAACAATTCAACTGGTCAAGTGTCTCTGTATTTATTAAGATCAAATCAATGAATTTCAAAGTATGTCTACCTCACTTCAGCATTCTGTTATAAATTTGACAGTTAAGTTTTGTTATGAGTTAATCTGTGCAAACTTGTAACCTGGATAAGTAAACCCAAAAAAGTAGACTAAAGCCACAGGGTCACCTTGGTCTCAAGTCAAGATTGAGTAATTGACAGCTGAGTTCAAAAGAGTGACTGAAGCAAATAGCTAAAGGTAATGTATACTGACAAAAGAAGAAGAAAATGGCTGTGCCCAGGACCATGGCTGAACTCTGGCTAATGCTGTGGATAAAGTTGCATTTTGAATTTTTGTGTCTGTATACTGGTATGTGTAAGAAAGTGTTTTCATATATATAAAAATATGAGAGGAAAAAATCTCTATGTAAATAAATACCCAAATGTTGACATTTTATGTTTTGGACAGGTTCTCTGCTTCTGTTTTTGCCAACTTTCTTTTGCTTCCATTTGTTCATCATGTTGTATAGATAAAATTCACCCCAACATTGTAGTTTAATGGTTGTGCATATTAATAATTGTTCCATTGTTATTTTTTTCTTTTTTTGTTATTTGTTTCCTGTCTTATTTTGTACAATAAATCATTTATTTAGCGAAATTCACGGCTGATTGATTGACCTTTCCCTGTGTTTCTCTGGCTACCCCTACCCTAGCCCACTGCCACACCTTACTTGTGGCATTTCCAGCTCCTAACTTATAAACATACCTGTCATGGTCACACAAAATGCATTTAAGAGGTCAGGTACTGCCTGGTGGCATCCTGACTCTTGGGATGGGTGAGGGGAACAGGAAACTCTGACATTAATTCTGAGGCTAATTGGTGGAAGAGAGAGAGGAGGAGAGAAACAGGCCCGAAGAGAAAGGTTTAGTGTTGGGAGGCCATTGTTTAGATTTCGTACGGGATCTAGCATGACCCAATTAATATGTCACCTGATAGGATGGCCTCTCATCAACCTAATTTAGCGAATCAATGGGGGACAAATGAGACTGAACACGGAGCTCTTTACTGATGCAAATGCACACAGACCACCCACCCCAGAGAAGAGAACATTGACGCCAGCAATGACATAAACCTTACGACATGCTCACACAAAAACGTTTCCAAACAAAACATTCACACCCTCATCTGCCCATAATCACACACTGAAAATCAAACTCTCACCTATGCGCACACATAGCTAGATATTTACAACTAATTTCTGGCCTATATGGACCACTAAAAGCCACAGGGGACCTGTTCTCAGTCAATGTCGTCTTCAATGAAAAACAGTCAAACTAGTAGCGTACAGATCATTTGAGGGAGGGTGGGAGAGACCTCAACTTCATGCTGCCAAAGGACAATCAGATCCCCTCAGGTAAGCTACAAGTGACAGGCACTGGTTAAAGTGCTAAAGTGGCAATTATTTAGCTACTAACACTTTGTCCAACTTCCACAACTACTCCTTATCATCATTAGTCATTTACATTACTACAAACATTACAGCGAAATTTGTCACTATACTTTAACATATAAAACATTAAACCACTGACAACAGCTACAAATCATAAAATATACCTGTTTAAATGCACTCGAGGGGAAAACAGGAAAAATATTAAAATCTTACAAAACTCCCAAGAAAGAGGGTTGGGAAGTTTATGATTGCAGCAATAGCCATAAAGTGAAGAAAAGTTCATTGAAGGTAAATTGGGGGCAGCACTCAATAGGATTGATTGCTGAACACAGTAATCAGTAACACCTTTGTGTCCTGCTCAATAACAGACCAGTGTTCAGAGAGGGAGGTTGTTCAAGAAAAATCACACTTGTTCACTTGTGTGAAGGATGAAAGAGTCCAATTCTGCCCATTTCGGGGACGCTTCAACTTCCAAGTGATAATTGCCTCCATCCCAAATTACTGTCTCAGGGAAAATTCAAGTGTTTTGGTTAAATTGTTTAAATATGAAGAGAAAGAAAACAGTATTGGTTGTGTTAGTAGGTATTGCTGGTGCTATAGCATATGCTTAAGGAGACTTTTAGCTGGAGTTTGATTTAAATGATATTGTGAAATGTAGTAAGAACAATGTCAGAAGTCCAATAACAGTCACGTTTTATTACAGATCTAGAAACGATCTATTCATTATTAACTGTTTACAAACCCACTTAGCAAACGTGTTAAAGGGATAGTTCATCCAAATTAAAAATCACAGTGTAAGGAAAACAATATGAAAGTAGTCTGGAAAAGCAGACCACAACAATCCATGCTTTTGTTTACCCTGGCTCAAATCCCCAAATGCCAACTAGCGTTTCTGTTCAAAAATCAATGCCAAGTCAATACTTCATGTTTGAAATGCTATGCCTAAATCATCCCAAAGTGTCTGAAATGTATTTTGTAGCACTATTAAATTACTGTAAGATGATGCATTTATCATTATGAAGTTAGCACAAGTGTGCAGCCAGGAATCCAAACTGGCCAACTATTGAAGTGCGTATCTGATATAACAATGAATTCCCAACTGAAAAGTAGCTTAGTGCCTCCACACTTGTTACAGCATGTCCACTGAGTGACATGTCACAAACCTGGTGCAGTGGTACCACAACACCTGGTTTGCAGAAAACTATTGACAGGTTTAGCTATATGTTGTTTAGTTATTAAAATCCCTGCCAGGGAACATCAACCCTTTCTCCCCTCCAGAGCAGAGCAGATACAGCAGGACCATCCCTCCCCTGGAGGAGTTCCTTTAACACCTGAAGGGGTACACAGACTTATTTCCCAACAGCAATAGGACAAGTTTACTCAAGGGTTGTTAGGACACTTGTGGGAAATTAGATAAGATCTTTAATTTCCAACTTTTACATAGTGTAAAGATTATTTCTTACTGAACAGCACAGGTTGGTATTTTACCACTGTAAAACAAGAGTAACAAGTTTTTAAAAAATACAAAATTAAATCATTAAAAAAGTACAAATATAAAATTGAATCAATTATTTCCAAATCGGTCTGCTCGTTTCCTCTTCTTTACCTGAAATGGGGGGGGGAATGAACATGTAAGGAACATTCTCAATAAATGTCATGTGTTTCAAATGTATACAGAAGAGCATATACAGAATTAATTGTAAATTGTGACTCAGGATTTATATTTTTGGAATATTCATGTGCAACAATAATAGAGCTTTCTTATCAAGTGAGATTAGAATAGCTGAATTGTCATTTAAATGACGGGGTGGTGGTGAGGAAGCAGAAACATCACATCAGAGTATTAAGTCAGTATCAAAACAAGCAGGCCTGATACCTGCAACATTACAACTGCAAGCATCATCCTTACATATATGTTTTAGTCATTTGATTACTTATTTAAGCAAAATCATTCATAACCACATTGTATGTTAGATATCATAACAGCAGAACTAAGCAATGCACAAAACACTAACTGCTTGTCATTGCTGGATGACTATATAGGTCATCGACATGCTCCGATACCATCTGGAATTCCTTTGTGTATGTTCAAGGGAACATCAATCATTCAAGACATTTTCAAAAAACTCAAGGTAGAAACTTTGAGAACTGTAAAGTTAGACTCTACGCCTGTATACCCCTATGAACTTTGGAAACAATTACCAAGAATATTAATTGTGTAATGTGGTAATTAAGCCATCATTTACACTTGTTAAAGATGACTTACATTACATTTACCCAACAGATTTGACACATCTATTGACTCAAAATAGGTTCATAACATCAACTAAAATGTTTGATTTTGCCTAAATATCGAGGCAATGCCCAATTCTTCTTCTTTCAGAACTTTGCTATTCTTCATTCTTTTTCTGTTCTAAAACATTCTAATAGCAACTTACAAAACATTCTTATACCCTCCTTCCCAACACACAACTATATGAACATTTCATTCGCTTATTTTGAATGTTTCTCACAACAGTGTTTGATCACTTACAAATCTGTCCCACCAGCTCTCTTTTGGCAACAACAAGAACATGAAAACAAAACCTTTTGTACCTCGCTATCTTCGGCCCCAACTACAGCAGCAGCAGTGAGAATCCCAAACCTCTCCTTCCTCTTTTTCAGCTTCTCGTCGACTTCAACCTGCAACACAACATCAGAAATGGATGAGGAGACTTAGTCTTTTGGAAAAGCAACAAATAAATGACATTCCGCTGACAGAAATGCCAAAGTACATTAAGTAGGGGGGAAGAAAAATACCCCCAAATTCTGGGTGTAAATTAAAAGGCTGAAAATCTGGTGGCCTGGCAAATAATGTTAAGGTTATGTGAGGACACAGCAAGCTTTTCCCTCATACACTGTGTTCTGGCAAGAGATTGCCAACAAGAACAAACTGACAGATTCCAGGTCACTGGTCAAACCTCCAAAACACAACCCTTGAGGTCAGCTCCATCCCCGTCCACATCCCAGAACCAACGTGAGGAGCGGGATGGGCTGAGAGTGGGACGCCAAATACAGCATTACTACCTTAAAGACCAACAAAGAAGGCAAATATGAGCTTTTGATTGCGCTACCACCATAATTGCTGAATTAAGAAGAAAAATAAGTTGGTCAAAGACACATATTTTTCAGAAGTTTACATTTGTGGCCATAGGCTACTTCAGCAATAATCAAATCAAAGTTTATTGGTCACGTGTACAGGATACAGGGTGTAAACAGTACAGTGAAATGCTTCCTAGTAAGCTCTCCTCAACACAGGTTTCTAGACTAACTTTTTCCACTGGTGGCACCAGTAATACACATTTTTTCAGTTAATGGCACAAGCACATGATTTGGCCCTGCGCAGGAATATTGAACTGACCTGTGGCCCATAATGTACCTGCATTCCATACAGAACCAGGCTAAAAATGACTAGCCATCTTTTAAATTAGAATTCCCTTGCAGGGCTTGACATTCAGATAAATTTGCCATTGGCACACCGGGCCAGTGTCAACTGAAAGCTACTGGCCCCCAATTAAAATAAATCTGGCCTGGAAAAGCAGATGCTGCACACATCATTTAAATGTTCTCTTTAATTTGCGGGCTGAGAAAGTAGCCTATAGTATATAATGACCTAACCTCCATACACAAATATTAATTTTAACTTGACAATATCAGATTTACATTGATTGTTTAAAGGGAAAAAATGTAACCTTTGAGCAATCTCAAAAAGTGTGTTATTGTTAGCGATCTTGAACAGTCAATATACAGTTGTAGGGCTCTATAAAATCTGCTTTTGGTAAATTCAGTTTTCCCAGGTTCCCCTATTTTTTTTCAGGTTTTCACACTTTTTTAATAGAAAAACAACACAAATCTGATGTTCTAATAAGTCCACAACAATGCTTAAACCACATCAGGAGAAGGTGTGTTGGGGGTGTAGTTTCCCTTTAATTCAGTTCACCGACGACACGACGGTGGTAGGCCTGATCACCGACGAAGATGAGACATGCTATAGGGAGGAAGTCAGAGACATGGTTGTGTGGTGCCAGGACAACAACCTCTCCCACAACGTCAGTAAGACAACGGAGCAGATCTTGGACTATGGAGGAAACGGAGGGCCGAGCACGCCGCAATTCACATTGACGTGGCTGTAGTGAAGTGGGTCGAGAGCTTCAAGTTCCTCTGTGTTCACTTCACTAAGGATCTATCATGGTCCAGACAAACCAGCACAGTCGTGAAGAGGGCAAGACATTGCCTCATCCGCATCAATAGGCTGAAAAGATCTGTCATTGGTCCCCATATCCTCAAAAAGCTCTACAGCTGCACCACTGAGAGCATCCTGACCAGTGGCATCACTGCCTGGTATGGCAACTGCTCGGCATCCGAGCATAAGGCGCTACAGAGAGTAGTAAGTACAGCCTAGTACATCACTGGGGCCAAGCTTCCTGCCATCCAGGATCTATATACTAAGCGATGTCAGAGGAAGGCCCAAAAAATTGTCAAAGACTCCAGTCACCCAGGTCATAGACTGTTCTCTCTGCTACCGCACAGCAAGCAGTACCGGAGCGCCAAATCTAGTCTAGGCTCTTTAACAGTTTCTACCGCCAAGCCATAAGACTGTTGAACAATTAATCAAATGGCCACCCACACTATACATTGACATCCCTGCTACTCGCTGTTTATTATCTATGCATTGTCACTTTGCGCCTACCTACATGTACAAATTACCTAGACTAAACTGTACCCCACACAAATTGACTGTACCCCCTGTATATAGCCTCAGTATTGTTATTTTATTGTGTTACTTTTCATAGAATGTTTTACTTTAGTTTATTTTGTAAATATTTTCTTAACTCTATTTCTTGAACTGGATTGTTGGTTAAGGGCTTGTAAGTAAGCATTTCACGGTAAGGTCTACTACACCTGTTGTATTTGGCGCATGTGACAAATAACATTTCATTTGATTGAAGCTACATACCAGTCTATCAACCAAGCTCCCCCTTAAAACCCTGGCTCTCCAGATACTGACCATTCTCAATGTAAGATACTGCTTTTCTAGTACTGCCAGAGAAATTCCTTCATTCGCTGGAATGATAAAGCAGTCCCCTTGAAAAGCTGCCTGCAAATCCTCTCTCCTGAATTAGACAAGTCCACAGGTCTCATTTGAGTTGGGGGCCCGGTCCGAAGATCCGAGACTCTCAAACCAGAACTGTGAATTGGTGCTAGATTCGAAGAACCCAATCACGTGGCTCCAGTCTCAAACACTATGATGACAAGCTTCTCCATCCTCGTGCTGACATCCACAGTCATTTCTGGTTTTGAAGGGACGTCAAAGCTGTGAGTCTGAACAACATTCAAATGCAGAGAATGGAAAGCCAAACCATGTGCCTATAAAGTGTCTGACCTACACTATATACCCCTTCAGATTAGTGGATTCAGCTACTTCAGCCACACCTGTTGCTGACAGGGGTATAAAATCGAGCACACAGCCATGTAATCTCTGTAGACAAACATTGGCAGTAGAATGGCCTTACTGAAGAGCTCAGTGACTTTCAACGTGGCACTGTCATAGGATGCCACCTTTCAAAAAAAGTCAGTCGTCAAATTTCTGCCCTGCTGGAGCTGCTATTGTGAAGTGGAAATGTCTAAGAGCAACAACAGCTCAGGAGCGAAGTAGTAGGCCACACAAGCTCACAGAGCGGGACCGCCGAGTGTTGAAGCGCATAGCGCGTAAAAAATAGTCTGTCCTCAGTTGCAACACTCACTACAGAGCTCCAAACTGCTTCTGGAAGCAACTTCAGCACAATAACTGTCTGTCAGCAGCTTCATGAAATGGGTTGCCATGGCTGAGCAGACGCACACAAGCCTAAGATCTGAAGTGCTGTAAAGCGTGCCGCCATTGGACTCTGGAACAATGGAAATGCGTACTCTGGAGTGATTTATCACGCTTCACCATCTGGCAGTCAGATGGACGAATCTGGGATTGGTGGATGCCAGGAGAACGCTACCTGCCCGAATACATAGTGCCAACCTTCAAGTTTGGTGGAGGTAGAATAATGTTCTGGGGCTGTTTTTCATGGTTTGGGCTAGGCCCCTTAGTTTCAGTGAAGGGAAATCTTAACGCTACAGCATTGTGACATTCTAGACGATTCTGTGCTTCCAACTTTGTGGCAACAGTTTGGGGAAGGCCCTTTGTTGTTTCAGCATGACAATGCCGCCGTGTACAAAGGAAGGTCCATATATACATGTTTTTTTTTAAAAAGTGTGGAAGAACTTGACTGGCCCGCAAAGAGCCCTGACCTTAACCCCATTGAACACCTTTGGGATGAATTGGAACGCCGACTGCGAGCCAGGCCTAATCACCCAACATCAGTAATGCTCATGGCTGAATGGAAATAAGTCCCTGCAGCAATGTTCCAACATCTAGTGGAAAGCCTTCCCAGAAGAGAGGAGGCTGTTATAGCAGCAAAGGGGGAACTAACTCCATATTAATGCCCATGATTTTGGAATGAGTTGTTCGATGAGCAGGTGCCCACATACTTTTGGTCATGTAGTGTACCTTCTTCCTGGCTCTGCCTTCACCAACCACCCTTATATTCAACAGGAATGGATTGTTTTGGCCCCTTCACAGTGAAGATGTGCCGAAGGAATGAGAAGAGGTGGAGAATCTTTTCATTTCCAATTACTTGATACTATTTTCACACAATACATCAAGATATTGATGAACAGAAGAACATAATCATATACTGAGAGGATATGTTTGTCACAAAAGATTGAGTTGAGGGAAGGGTTGTTTCAGTGTTGGCCTATGAAAAGAGTTGTGCATTTCTTTAAGGCCGGCACAGTCAGTGAAAGGCTCTGTGGGTTCTCCATAGTTCACATGGCAAACTCTCAAAAACCGGTTGTCCCCCCCTGCCCCTGTGATGCCTTAAGCAGAGGCCAGTGTTGACACAGTGCTGGCCAATCTAATTTTGATTGTCAGGAGCAGGGAACAGCAATCCCCCTCCACCCCCGAGATCATCAAGTTCATCCCCCCCACCCCTAGAACAATATTCAGCCATTCCTGGGCCTCACGGAGTGAGCTCACTGGAGTTAATCTCTCAGTCCTCTCTATCCTCCCTCTCTTGCTCTCCCTCTTCCTCGCTCTCTTTCTTTCTCTATTCACAAAGCCATTCTAGAACAGCTTGAATTAGTGACAGTTATTATTCAGACTAATGAGTAAAAAATCAGAGGCTACAATAGTGGACCATGGCATGTAGCTAAGTGCATTCATAAATCTATCATTCTTAACTAAATGCAAAGACGAGGGGAAAATGAACCGGTCAGAGCTGAGATGACGGGTCTAACTCTTTTCGTATGATGTCACTTTTTCCACAAATCACAAAATTGCCCACAGAAACACTCAAATACGAAAGCTTTCAGACATCGCTATTTCTGATTAATAGAAACCGACAAAGAACTCTCGAACATCTATCAATGTTGTTTCCACATCATTTCAACCCCCCAAAATCTATGTGATGACGTTGAATCAACGTGGAAAATTAATTTGGATTTGCAAAAAGTTTTTAAAAAGTAAGTTTACTTTGAATTTTTTTTTTTGATTTCACATTGAATTCACATTAGTTGACAACTCTAATATTACTAATATTTCTACTACTCTACATAGCATTTTAGTTACCGTTTATACACACTGCATATTTATTTATATACTGGATTCTTGACATAGCTCACTGTAATATATATTTGCTGAGCAATTAGTGTTTTTTGAGGTCGGTTCGGTTTCGATTATAATTTTTTTAATGAAATACACTATGCATTATGTGAGTTGAATGCTTTAACACAGAATAAAACAATGAATAAAGGTCCCATGATGGCAGTTGCCATTACTGCTTATCACTTATTAACCATCATTTATTCACATTACTTTAATAAAATTTCAGTTGTGTGTCTTTGTTTTTATTTGACTACTATTATTTAATTCCAAGTCATCACCTCATCTCTATAGAGCTGCTGCCTTATACTGTCTGACAAAATCACTATTTTAGTAGTTCTTTAAAATAAATAAGGCATATTTTTATGACTGCTGAATGCCAACTATTGTTCACTTAGATCATGTATTTTCAGGAAGAGATACCTTCACGAAGCAACTGCTCTCTATCCCTCTCAATAGTGCAAATCCCCATTCAAATCCCTCAGTTTAAGATTGAGATATGTATTTTTTGCATGGGCTGTATCTCAATCAACCGCATCCACCCAATGTTGGCCTTCTGAAAATCGGTAGCATCCAAATGCTTTGGCTTACAAACCAATATGACCACTCTATAGATAGAGGACTCGTCTGAAGGTAACCCATACAAACGAATGGAAGTATGGAGGTAGTTTTGCGCCAACAAAAATAAGGGGTTAAATGTGTCAAAAAATATATACATTTCCTGAGCTTTCTTATATCTCCTAAATATAGGACACTTCAAAACCTTATTCAGTTGGGTTCATTTTTTACTGTATTTTCCACCAATTTATGAATGTGTTATTGAATGCATTTCAATGGGCAATAGTAGTAAAGGCCAAATTAAACATTGTTTCAAATATATAAATATTTTTATACCTAAGGGGTCATAAAATTAAAAATCAAAAAGCTAAATGATCCATGGTATGACCATCTTAAAACAATTCCATATGTTAGCTTAGTATCCCCCAACAGCTTAAGACTGAGGTTTAAAATAGCACTACTAATATTTTTTCCTGCTGTATATATATTGATATATATATATCAATCTTAGTATAGCTTGTGTAAATTAATTTGGTGTAGATGCGTATAGATTGCATTTGGATTACTGTTACAGTGCTATTTGGGTTGTTAATTGGATTCGTTTCGACATTTCTTTATTTCTTGTTCTTAGTTTAAGTTGATTATTTGTGTACACCTGTTTGACATTTTACTGCATTATTAGGAGCTAGTAACATAAGCATTTTGCTGCACCCACTATAACATCTGCTAAACTGTGTAAGCGGGCTAATAAACTTTGTTTTGAACTCAACCAAATGTAAATCAAAACTAGATGTTGAACTGACGTCTGTGCCCCTATTCTGAGGGACATTAAATTATGTGACATGTCAAGAAGCCTTCTTTATTTTCCCAGATATGTATGGCCAGATTGGACAGATGGCCCTCTATACTTCTATTCAAAAGTGTGTGTGTACATTTGAGTGTGGTTCCATACACTTTGTGGGGGGGGGGGAAGGGCCCATTGCTATTATAATTCCAGATTCAAATGCAGATAGAGCTGAAAGTCCAGCCAAGCCTCCTCCTTAAAAATCACACATGTAAATGATGGTCCTTCAAATGAGTAGACAAATGCCTGGTCTATGTGTGGAGAATGATAAATGGCCAAAGCTGGGGATTCAGTTATTCACTCATTCATTCTTAGGACAGATAAATTAAATTTGGCTCATTGCTTTTCTTCAATTCAAATTAAAGTATGCATGATGTGGTAATGCAGAAAACGTCTCCTCAATTGTCTTTTGTGGAATGCAGGGTAGGGAGAGGGGGGGGCACAGCGTAGTGATTGCCGGCCATCACATATGGGGGAAGTCATCAGTGTCACTCCACTCAAATTCAAACCGTTGCAGATATAAAAAGATTTCAGCAATGATTTAGGTGCTGGTGGGAGCCTTTGACAGCATAGCAGTGACAGTGAGTGGCTGGCTTTGCGGTGTAATAGGCACTAGTGTTCCACTGTATCCTGATACTTCTGTACTTTTCCAATACTATAACATGAAAAACGGTTCAGTACTAGATTGAGAGATTATGAAATCAGTGCAGTCTCTGTCCCCTTATAGCTTGAGTGCACCGTGCTTGCTCCACTTACTCACTGCTAGCTCTAGCCTATCCTGGGGAACAACTGCACTCACTGGGAGTCTGGGATGCATCATGTTAGCTCCCCACTGCACAGAAATGAACGCACTTGAATAATGCAACACGGCATGTAGAAATGATGCAGCTGTTAATTACTTTTTGCAAAACAATGCCCATTACAGGCCAGGACACTTTACAATGCAAGAAGATAGCTTTGTAGGCTAACTTTCATTGCTAGCTTAGACCTGAAGCTAACATCAAGTCACTAACCTAGTACTTTGTTCGTGATAAATTACTTATTTTACGCAAACTATAATGCAAAATATGTTGATTTCAAGCTGAAAAACCATACACCAAAACCATAGTCATTGCCAAAAATGATATGTCTCTCCTGTTTCCATCAGTGTGTGTGTGAATGACGTCATTAGGTCTTGAAATGCTTCTTCTATGCAAATGTTGCTGACCAGTACAATAAGTCCCAAATGGAAAGGAAACGGATTGTTTTTCATCTGTCACCCCATGAAATCAGCAAAAACAAGCTCAACTCAATGCATGCACACACTCTTAGAATATGGAGAGCAGAGGATAAGGGGGGGATACAGTTTTGAACTCTAGGCTTGTTTACACAATTTCTATAACAGCCATCCACCACCATGCATTCTAATTGGTGAGTTGGTGATTAATCAGGCTGGTGATTTTATGCTCACTCACGATTTTAAGTTAAAAGAACAGAGATTTTTTAAAATTGTGTATATAATGTAACAGTTAGTCAAACATATTTGCTTCTAAATACGGGTAGATATGGTTTGTATGACTTAAAGGAATAATCCACTCAAAACTACAAATCCCTATGATTTACATTGTTAAATAATGCAAATATATGAGAACAATATAGGTTGCAATTTTTTGGGCAATTTCAGCGTTATAATAAGTTAGGAAGCAACATGTGAAAATCTGCGGTGCTCAAGTTGACTACAAAACCCACAAAGCAATGCTCCCCCTAGAAAGACTGGCTGGGTAGCAAGGTAGCTAGCTAGAGAACGCAACACACAATAATACAAAAGTCAATATCAGCATGCGAAGTATTTAGCTAGCTGTAAAATTCCTGAAACATATGGCATTATCTGACTATGTTCAACCTGGTAGAGATTGGGTTTCTAGCTCAAAGCTGTGTGAGCCAAGTTGCTATGGCAACGCGGCAAGGGCCCTGCGAGCCTGCAAGATTGAAGACAAGAGGAGAAAACTGCTTTGCGCAATGGTAGTTGAAGGAAGAAAGGATATTAACATTTGAACAAAATATACACTTTGTCGTAACGATTAAGACAGATGGATGGGTGGCGCAGCATTCTAAGGCACTGCATCTCAGTGCTAGAGGTGTCACTACTACAGACACCCTGGTTCGAATCCAGGCTGTATCACAACCAGCCGTAATTGGGAGTCCAATAGGGCAGTGCACAATTGGCCCAGCGTCGTCCGGGTTTGGCTGGTGTAGGCCGTCATTGTAAATAAGAATTTGTTCTTAACTGACTTGCCTAGTTAAATAAAGGTCACGTGTTCAAGACAAAAAATGCATAGTGTAGTGGCTACGGTTTTGGATTTTCTGGAAACCCGACTTGCCATGGCTAAAAATATAGATTTTTATGTAGCTGCTTCCCACGCCGCTGACTACATAGTAGCTTGCTCAGTTATTTATTTATTTTACCAGGCAAGTCAGTTAAGAACAAATTCTTATTTTCGATGACGGCCTAGGAACAGTGGGGTAACTGCCTGTTCAGGGACAGAACGACAGATTTGTACCTTGTCAGCTTGGGGGTTTGAACTTGCAACCTTCCGGTTACTAGTCCAACGCTCTAACCACTAGGTTCCCCTGCCGCTTTGATTGGCGATGACGCCTTTGTCTGGTGTAGCTTACATAAAAATGTCATGTTGTACACAAAGGACATGGTTCAAATGTTAGAACTATTGAATTCCATGCCTTACTAGGCTATTCGAGTTTCTCCTGTACTTTTGCATACTTCTTATGCAGTAGTTCTGAAAGTAGTACGCACGGTAGTACGTAGGGACTGTAGTACGCATGGTTCACAAAAATTGCATACCATTTCACATACAGTACCGGTCAAGTTATAGAACACCTACTCATTCAAGGGTTTTTCTTTATTTAAAAAAACTATTTAATAGTAGTGAAGACAATAGTGAAGACACCAAAACCATGAAATAAAACATATGGAATCATGTAGTAACCAAAAAAAGTGTTAAAACAAATCAACATTTATTTTATATTTCAGATTCTTGGAATAGCCACCCTTTGCCTTGACAGCTTTGCACACTGTTGGCATTCTCTCAACCAGTTTCATGAGGTAGTCACCTGGAATGCATTTCAATTAACAGATGTGCCTTCTCAATGAGATTCAGTGCCTTAGACTGCTGCGCCACTCAGGAGCCATTTACAGATCCTTCAGGAAGTGTTCACACCCCTTGACTTTTTCCACAATTTGGTGTGTTACAGCCTGAATTTAAAATGTATTAAATAGAGATTTTTTGTGGTCACTGGTCTACACATAATACCCAATAATGTCAAAGTATTTTTTTTTTAAACAAATTAATCAAACAAATGAAGACTACATTTCTTGAGTCAATAAGTAAGTATTCACCCCCTTTGTTATGGCAAGTCTAAATAAAATCAGGAGTAAACATTTGCCTAACAAATCACATAATCAATACATTGCATGGACTCCCTCTGTGTGCAATAATACTGCTTAACATTATTTAATGGGCACATTTTGCACAATACAGGTGTGGAAAGCCTGACAGGTGTACAGGTGTGGAAAGCCTGACTTTAAAAAAAAGACACATAGAATAATAACAATAGCTATTTAGCTAGCATTGGAAAGATACATATTTTAAGCTTCTTTTCTCTTTTTATTTTTTATAACTGGCACTACTCACAATATACTACTATCCTTCAATCAATGTAAGATCACTGATAGATTAGGCTGCGTAATATACAGGTTCTATAAACCTAATATAATTTCATGGAGATTTAGTTGTCTAACTCACCTAACTTTGTGAGAAGCACTAACTGCTGTAAGTTTAACACAAAAGTGACATTGTATATAAAAAAAGCATGATCCCATATTGCCTATGTAAATTGGACATCACAGAAAAAAATAGTACCCACAAATCATTCAGGGGGAGAGCAATAAAAAAATGAAGACATAAAACGTGAAAATGTGTTCTGGCCATCCCACCCCCATTCCCAAAACATGCAAGGCCTCTCTACAAGCTCAACTGCAGATTGTCAAAACTAATCTTGACATTACTGAGAACAAATCTATCCCCAAAGATCAAAAGGTGAAAGGTCAGGAATACTCTGACAGGGATAGAGGGAGGTCACAAAAACAGCACCCATTCCTTTCAAAAAAAAAGAAAAGAGGGGAGGAAATACTACGAAACAAAACAAATTACTGAAAACTGTTGTGAATCTAGCTACCTTATATATTAAATGTACAAATATTAAACATAAATAAAATAAACGTATGGACAGGGTGCAAATGTCAAATGGCGCCGACAGATATGGCAGCTCTGCTTCTAGCTCCTAAGCAACTTTGCCCAGAATTTGTTATTACATACAGCTGGAAAGAACTTTGGATATCAAAGCGTCGGTAACTAGGAATACGACTTTCTCGAATTGGATCCTTTGTTCGTACCCCCCAGGGCAATTTAACTTATTCCAGAGGCTGCTCCAAAACACCGCTGGCGGAGAAGAGGTATTCAGAGTGGACTTCCAGTCCAACTTCCGAGTATATTACTCGCTAATGTTCAGTCTCTGGATAATAAAGTAGACGAGCTCAGGGAGAGGATCTCCCAGAGAGACATCAGGGATTGTAACATACTCTGTTTCACGGAAACATGGCTCTCTCAGGATACACTGTCCCCGTCCATACAGCCATCTGGGTTGTCAGTACATCGGTCAGACAGGAATAAAGAACTCTCCGGGAAGAAGAAAAGCGGGGGTGTATGTTTCATGATTAACTTTGAAATGCCTACAAGGCCCTCCCCCGCCATCCCTTCAGAAAACCTGATCACGACTCCATTTAGCTCCTCCCTTCCTATAGGCACAAAGTCAAACAGGAAGTACCTGTGCTAAGGTCTATTCAACGCTGGTCTGACCTAACGGTATCCATGTTTCTAGATTGTTTTTATCATGCGGACTGGGATATGTTCCGAGTAGCCTTTGAGAATAACAACGAATACGGTGACTGAGTTCATCAGGAAGTGTATAGTAGATTTTGTACACACTGACTATTAAAACCTACAGCACTCGCACAAAACTGAAAGTGTGAACCACTGTGTTTAACCATGGCAAGGTGACTGGGAATATGGCCTAATACAAACATTGTAGTTATTCCCTCCTAAGGCAATCAAACAGACAAAAAGTCAGTACAGAGACAAAGTGGAGTCGCAATTCAACAACTCAGACACCAAAGGGAAAACCAGCCATGTCGCAGACACCGACGTCTTGCTCCTGGACTGTTAAGCTAAACACCTTCTTCACCTGCTTTGAGGATAACACAGTGCCACTGACGCGGCTCGCTACCAAGGACTGTAAGCTCGCCTTCTCCGTGGCCGACGTGAGTAAGACATTTAAGCTTGTTAACCCTCGCAAGGCTGCCGGCCCATACGGCATCCCTAGCCGCATCCTCAGAGCATGCACAGACCAGCTGGCTGGAGTGTTTACAGACATATATAATCTCTTCCTATCCCAGTCTGCTGTCACCACTTGCTTCAAGATGGCCACCATTGTTCCTTTACCCAAGAAAGCAAAGGTGACACAACTAAATGACTATCGCCCCGTAGCACTCACTTCTGTCATCTGAAGTGCTTTGAGAGGCTAGTTAAGGATCATATCACCTCTACCTTACCTGACACCCTAGACCCACTTCAATTTGCTTACCGCCCAAATAGATCCACAGACGACGCAATCGCCATCCACACAGCCCTATCCCATCTGGACAAGAGGAATACATATGTAAAAATGCTGTTCATTGACTATAGCTCAGACTTTAACACCATATTACCCTCCAAGCTGATCATTAAACTCTGGGCACTGGGTCTGAAACCCGCACTGTGCAACTGGGTCCTGGACTTCATGACGGGCCACCCCCAGCTGGTGAAGGTAGGAAACAACACCACCACTTCGCTGATCCTCAACACAGGGACCCCAGAAGGGTATGTGCTTATCTTATCCTGTACTCCATGTTCACCCACGACTGCGTGGCCACGCACGCCTCCAAATCAATCAAGTTTGCAGACACAACAGTAGTAGGTCTGATTACCAACAATGATGAGACAGGGAGGAGGTCAGGACCCTGGGAGAGTGGTGCCAGGAAAATAACCTCTTACTCAACGTCAACAAAATACAGGAGCTGATTGTGGACTTCAGGAAACAGCAGAGGGAAGACGCCCCTATCCACATCGACGGGAACGCAGTGGAGAAGGTGGAAAGCTTCAAGTACACATCACTGATGATCTGAAATGATCCACCCACACAGACAGTGTGGTGAAAAAGGCGCAACAGCGTCACTTCAACCCCAGGAGGATGAAGAAATTTGGCTTGGCCCCTAAAACTCTAACTTACTTTTACAGATGCACAATTGAGAGCATTCTGTTGGGCTGTATCACCACCTGGTACAGCAACTGCACCGCCCGCAGCCGCAGGGCTCTATACTATTATCATAATATAATACAAATTTTCCACCATAATTTGCAAATAAATTCATAAAAAATCCTACAATGTTATTTTCTGGATTTCTTTTTCTCATTTTCTCTGTCATAGTTGATGTGTACCTATGATGAAAATTACAGGCCTCTCATCTTTTTAAGTGGGAGAACTTGCACAATTGGTGACTGACTAAATACTTTTTTGCCTCACTGTATGTCTTAATTCCATTATTTTACTTTTAGATTTGTGTTGTATTGTTGTGAATTGTTAGATACTAATATACTGTTGGAGCTAGAAACACAAGCGCTTCGCTACACCCCCAATAACATCTGCTAAATATGTGTATGTGACCAATTACATTTGATTTGTTTTAAAGGTGGGGCAGGGTGGCCGTGGCATTGGAGGTGCTTGATTTGCAAGCTGTCAGCTGATTACCCTTCAGATGAAGAGCAGTGGGCCTCATTCTCTGTCCAGTGCCTTGTGGTCTGTTGGGTTGTGGCCTCACTAAATCAACATTGTTCTAATGAGGTGTCACACTTGACCCAGAGCAGCCAAGGCCCCTCTCGTAGGTGTCAGTGCCACAATGGGCAACCCTCCATCTCCAGCGCCTTCCTGACACATTTGATTCATTGGAGACCCTGGGCCCTGTCAGGTCAAATTTACCCCTATCAAAACGCCAGCAGACACTTTCAACCTCACCTCAACAACACTTACAACTCCCACAGCAGTTTTGGAAAACAACCAAGACAAATGCCTTCCCCGGTTAGGCTACACAACCAGCCTTACACATAGACGCACACTTAAACCTGCCACAAACCAGCTTGACCAAACAGGTCTCTTATCAAGGGAGTGGATTAGTAAATCTGTGAGAGAGTTCAGTCGTCTGATGGCACTCACCCCCCCAAACCGTGTGCTGTGTCCCTCGGGTGTTATGAGTCCTGGCCTCTGACTCACTTATCCATAACACTCCTGATGTGAGTAGGTCCACAGAGCAATGTGGGACAGTCTGGTGACAAAAGGCTGAGGCAATATGTGCTGCCAAGATCTATAAATCAAAGGCCATTAAAAGGTGTACTTGTTAGTCACCCCTATGCAATCTCACTGCTCTCAGCTTTTAATAGAGCGCAGAACATTTTTTGGGAAAGAAATGGCTGGCAGACGAACCTTACGAATACTCCTTCTTGTCTTTCTAATGTACAGTTATACAGATGTACAGTTATAATGTACAGTTATACTTTCAGAAAGTATTCACACCCCTTGACTGTTTCCACATTTTCTAATGTAACAGCCTGAATTCAAAATTGATTAAATAGATTGTTGGCCTCACCAATCTACAGTTGAAGTCGGAAGTTTACATACACTTAGGTTGGCATCATTAAAACTCGTTTTTCAACCACTCCACAAATTTCTTGTTAACAAACTATAGTTTTGGCAAGTCGGTTAGGACATCTACTTGTCCTAACAAGTCTGGTTCATCCTTGGGAGCAATTTACAAACGCCTGAAGTTACCACATTCATCTGTACAAACAAAAGTACGCAAGTATAAACAACAGCCGTCATACTGCTCAGGAAGGCGACGCTTTCTGTCTCCTAGAGATGAACGGACTTTGGTCGGAAAAGTGCAAATGCTGGAGGAAACAGGTACAAAAGTATCTATATCCACAGTAAAACGAGTCCTATAATCAACATAACCTGAAAAGGCCACTCAGCAAGGAAGAAGCCACTGCTCCAAAACCTCCATAAAAAAGCCAGATTACGGTTTGCAACTGCACATGGGGACAAAGATCGTACTTTTGGAAATGTCCTCTGGTCTGATGAAACAAAAAAGAACTGTTTGGCCATAATGACCATTGTTATGTTTGGAGGAAAAAGGGTGAGGCTTGCAAGCTGAACACCACCATCCCAACCATGAAGCACGGGGGTGGCAGCATCATGTTGTGGGGGTGCTTTTCTGCAGGAGGGACTGGTGCACTTCACAAAATAGATAGCATCATGAGGAAGGACAATTATGTGGATATATTGAAGCAACATCTCAAGACATCAGTCAGGAAGTTAAAGCATGGTCACAAATGGGTCTTCCAAATGGACAATGAACCCAAGCATACTTCCAAAGTTGTGGCAAAATGGCTCAAGGACAACAAAGTCAAGGTATCCATCACAAAGCCCTGACCTCAATCCTATAGCAAATGTGTGGGCAGAACTGGAAAAATCATGTGTGAGCAAGGAGGCCTACAAACCTGACTCAGTGACACCAGCTCTGTCTGGAGGAATGGGCCAAAATTCACCCAACTTATTGTGGGAAGCTTGTGGAAGGCTACCCGAAACATTTGACCCAAGTTAAACAATTTAAAGGCAATGCTACCAAATACTAATTGAGTGTATGTAAACTTCGGACCTATTATGCCTAGCTAGCAGCAGGCAATCTGGTCACAAAAATCAGAAAAGCAATCAAATTAAATCGTTTACCTTTGATGAGCTTTGGATGTTTTCACTCACGAGACTCCCAGTTAGATAGCAAATGTTCCTTTTTTCCAGAAAAATTATTTTTGTAGCTAAGTTCTTCACGTTTGGCTGAGAAAACGACCGGAAATTGCGGTCACGACAACGCCAAAAAAATATTCAAAATTAGCTCCATAATATCGACAGAAACATGGCAAACGTTGTTTATAATCAATCAAGGTGTTTTTCAAATATCTATTCGATAATACATCAACGGGACAGAGCTTTTTTTCAGTAAGACCGGGTGGAAAAATGGCTACCTCTGTCTTTTGCGCGAGAAATACACAAAGAGCCATCAGGTGGACACTGACGCAATGTTGTACACGCTAATTTTTCAAAATAAAAAGCCTGAAACTATGTCTTGTGATACTAGACACATTAAGGAAGCCATAGAAAAAGGAATCTCATTGATATCCCATTCACTGCTCGATAGGAAAGCATAGGAAGGGACTCTTATTTAGAAACCGCTGCGTTCCTGATTGGATTTCTCTCATTCTTTTGCCTGCAATATCAGTTCTGTTATACTCACAGACAATATCTTTACAGTTTTGGAAACTTTAGAGTGTTTTCTATCCTAAGCTGTCAATTATATGTATATTCTATTTTCTGGTCCTGAAAAATAGCCCGTTTACTTTGGGAATGTTATTTTTCCAAAAATAAAAAATGACCCCTAGATTCAACAGGTTAAGCCAGTATATGTCCAGGCCCGTCTGAAGTTTGCTAGAGAGCATTTGGATGATCCAGAAGAAGATTGGGAGAATGTCATATGGTCAGATGAAACCAAAATATAACTTTTGGGTAAAAACTCAACTCGTCGTGTTTGGAGGACAAAGAATGCTGAGTTGCATCCAAAGAACACCATACCTACTGTGAAGCATAGGGGTGGAAACATCATGCTTTGGGGCTGTTTTTCTGCAAAGGGACCAGGACGACTGATCCGTGTAAAGGAAATAATGAATGGGGCCATGTATCGTGAGATTTTGAGTGAAAACCTTCTTCCATCAGCAAGGGCATTGAAGATGAACCGTGGCTGGGTCTTTCAGCATGACAATGATCCCAAACACACCGCCCGGGCAACGAAGGAGTGGCTTCGTAAGAAGCATATCGAGGTCCTGGAGTGGCCTAGCCAGTCTCCAGATCTCAACCCCATAGAAAATCTTTGGAGGGAGTTGAAAGTCTGTGTTGCCCAGCAACAGCCCCAAAACATCACTGCTCTAGAGGAGATCTGCATGGAGGAATGGGCCAAAATACCAGCAACAGTGTGTGAAAACCTTGTGAAGACTCACAGAAAACATTTGACCCCTGTCATTGCCAACAAAGGGTATATAACAAAGTATTGAGATAAACTTTTGTTATTGACCAAATACTTATTTTCCACCATAATTTGCAAATAAATTCATTAAGAATCCTACAATGTGATTTTCTGGATTTTTTTTCTAACCTCATTTTGTCTGTCATAGTTGAAGTGTACCTATGATGAAAATTACAGGCCTCTCTCATCTTTTTAAGTGGGAGAACTTGCACAATTGGTGGCTGACTAAACACTTTTTGCCCCACTGTATATGCTGTCGTAAAAGCTAGCCAAAGTGACATTTTACTGGTTGAAGTTTAACTGTTTTTTTTCAGTATAATTCAGTTGATTTGCAATGATGACAAACATTACATTAAGCAGGACATTGAAATGAGCCTTAAAATCCTATTACAATCCAAAAGTAGTGTGAAATGAATTCATAAGCAACATTCAAATACAGGCTTTTTTTGCCGTTCTATAAGAACTCCCCCTTGTTCTGCCACCAACTTGCGTGCATTGTCATCGTGCGGCAATCTTTGTAAACACAGAAAGGGGTCTATGTCTTCTTGATTAACTCCAGTGTAGATTTGGCCTTGTGTTTTATGTTATTGTCCTGCTGAAAGGTGAATTTGTCTCCCAGTGTCTGTTGGAAAGCAGACTGAACCAGGTTTTCCTCTAGGATTTTGCCTGTGCTTAGCTCTATTCCGTTTATCTTTATCCTAAAAAAACTCCCTAGTCCTTGCCGATGACAAGAATACCCATAACATGATGCATGCCACCACCATTTGCCCCAAACATAACACTGTGTATGCAGGACAAACATTTAATTTGCACTATTACTTTAATGCGTTAGTGCAAACAGGATGCATGCTTTAGAATATTTTTATTCTGTACAGGCTTCCTTTTTACTCTGCCATTTATGTTAGTATTGTGGAGTAACTACAATGTTGTTGATACATCCTCAGTTTTCTCCTATCACAGCCATTAAACCTTGTAACCATTTAAAAATCACCATTGGCCTCATGGTGAAATCATCAAGTGGTTTCCTTCCTCTTCGGCAATTGATTTAGGAAGGGCGCCTGTATCTTTGTAGTGACTGGGTATATTGATACACCATCCAAAATGTAAAATGGATAATTACACCATGCTCAAAGGGCTTTTTTTTTACCCATCTACCTATAGGTTTCCTTCTTTGCAAACCATAGGAAAACCTCCCTGGTCTTTGTGGTCGAATCTGTGTTTGACATTCACTGCTCGACTGAGGGACCTTACAGATAATTGTATGTGGGGTGTACATAGATGCGGTAGTCACTTAAAAATCATGTTACACACTATTATTGCAGACAGAGTGAGCCCATGCAACTTATTACGTGACTTATTAACTTCTTGGTGACGGGGCAGTATTTTCACGTCCAGATGAAATGCATGCCCAAATTCAACTGCCTGCAACTCATCCCCAGAAGATAGGATATGCATATTATTAGTATATTTGGATAGAAAACACTGAAGTTTCTAAAACTATTTGAAACGCAGAGGAAAAACCATTCAGATGTTCTTTTTTTTGAGGTCACTCTCTTTTCAATGGGTTTTCATTGGGAATCCAGATTTCTAAGGGACCTTATTGCAGTTCCTACCGCTTCCACTGGATGTCACCAGTCTTTAGAAATTGGTTGAGGTTTTTCCTTTGTGTAATGAAGAAGCAGCCCTGTTCAAAACGAGGGTCACTTCAAGTGTGCTGTTAGATAAGAGACCAGAAAGGTAGCGTCAGTTTGTTTTCTTCCTGTATTGAACACAGATCATCCCGTCTTCAATTTTATCAATTATTTACTTTTAAAAAAACACCTAAAGTTGTATTACAAAAGTAATTTGAAATGTTTTGGCAAAGTTTACAGGTAACATTCGAGATATTTTGTAATCACGTTGCGCAAGTTGGAACCGGTGTTTTTCTGGATCAAACGCGCCAAATAAATTGCCATTTTGGATATATATCGACGGAATTAATCGAACAAAAGGACCATTTGTGATGTTTATGGGACATATTGGAGTGCCAACAAAAGAAGCTTGTCAAATGTAAGGCATGATTTATATTTTTATTTATGCGTTTTGTGTCGCGTCTGCAGGGTTGAAATATGTTCTCTCTCTTTGTTTACGGAGGTGCTACCCTCAGATAATAGCATCCTTTGCTTTCACCGAAAAGCCTTTTTGAAATCTGACATGTTGGCTGGATTCACAACACGTGTAGCTTTAATTTGGTATCTTACATGTGTAATTTCATGAAAGTTAGATTTTTATAGTAATTTATTTGAATTTGGCGCTCTGCATTTTCACTGGCTTTTGGCCAGGTGGGACGCTAGCGTATCCCATAGAGGTTAAGCACATATTTACTCCTGAACTTATTTAGGCTTTCCATAACAAAAGGGTTGAATACTTATTGACTCAAGACATTTCAGCTTTTCATTTTTAATTAAATGTGTAAAACCATAATACCCCATTGTGTCAAAGTCGAAATATGTGTAGATCAGTGACACAAAATCTAAATTTAATCAATTTTAAATTCAAACTAACACAACAAAATGTGGAAAAACTCAAGAGGAAAAAGTCAACTACAGTGCCTTTCTGAAGGCACTGTAGTTGAAAATATTGACCAACTAATCAACTTGGCATTTAACCATCTTGCTGCTCAACTATGCAATTAGTGAGTGCAGGTTGTTTTTCTCATACATACATTTTTTAAACACTGTTTGGACTTAGGTGACCCAAAAAAACACTTAGGCAGCCCACCCAAGGATTTCAATGGCAGAAAAATCCCTGTAGTGTACTCAGCAGTGACTACTTGGGAGCTAGCCATCATTAGCTTGGAGCCCTGTATTAGCATTAGCAGAAGTAAATTAGAGCGCTCTTACAAGGCACGTCACAACAAGAGTGGTCTGAACACAAGAGTGGAGAACCAATATTTTTTTTAAAAGAATAGTTACATTTAGGCCATGTTGTTGACCCAGAGATCCAATTAAAAGAACACACGGTCAGATAGCAAAATAAAATCATTCAAATTCCAGTTGCTTGGTAATGACAAAAACAAAATCTCAACGTAAACCATTGTAACCGATTGTTTCTTCAAGCCTCTTTACCTTATAAATCGTTATCTTTCTCTCTCCAGCTAATCCACCTCTACCTTCTCACTTCTCTCCCTAACACCAGCTGCCAGCATTGCTGCACCAATAATACTTTCTTAATTAGTCGTTTAAACAATCACGTTAGTCCATGCACGCCTCTCCAAACACAGCCAGGTCCACAGGCGGGTCACTGCCCCCGATCCCCGGGGACCCCTCATTAGAGACACCACCCCTCCTTTCCAGTTCGGACTGGAACGCTCCGCATGGGGCCGAGGTGGAGTAATGAGGCTTCGGTCATAACCAAGTCCGCAAGGAAATGAGATTCGGATAATGAAAAGGCAGGGGGGGTGAGGTATCACTGGTAACTAAAGCTCTCCTAGCCCTAACCACGCATACCTCAGGGACATGGCTTCTTTGGGCAATTACATAATGCTGGAGAACATCCTGCTGTACCATGGGGTGCGAGCAGGGGAGAGGGAAAGAAGGGCAGTTTTGGGTTGATAATTCATTCAGGAACAGGGATTATAAAGGCCGAAACTGACTGAAATTTTAGATTTGTATGAGGAAATTCATCACCACCAGTTACTACTAAATCACAGTAACATAATTACCAGAAGGCTATTATTAGCCTTTTACTTCGCTTAAAGAGACAATACTAACTTTCAAATTGGTTGTTTTACAAATGTAAAACATTAGTGAATGTGATGTAATATGACAGTAAATGACAGCAAAGCAAATGAGGGTGCTGGCAGAGATAATTTAATAGATGATTCAATAGCAACAGCAGATTACATTTTCATGCAGACCGCAATTGAGTAATCGTGTATGAAGGCCTTACCAAACAAGAAAACTTAAAGGACCCAGTGCAATCAAAAACATGATTTTCCTGTGTTTTACATATTCCCACACTATGAGGTTAGAAAAATACTGTGAAATTCATAATGCCATTTTAGTGTAAGAACTGTTATAAAAGACCACCTGAAATTTCAGCCTGTTTTGGTGGGATAGAGTTGGTCATCACCAGGCGGTAAATTAGTTAAAGCATAGAAATGTGAGTTATAGATCTGTCACTTATTTAATGCAAGTCTAAAACACTAGAGCTGTTCAATGTGCGATATTTCTATCTGTCCAGTTTTGATTTTTTTTCTTTCCGTTTTGTACACCAGCTTCAAACAACTGAAAATACAAATTATTTTGAAAATATATTTCACAGCAGTTTATATGGTACACTATACTCTGTCACAAACTGAATTTAGGCAAACTATTTGATTTTTAGCAACCAGGAAATGGCATTGCGATTTCCGCATAGTGCATCTTTAAAGCCAGACTCAGTCCTAAATACAATTTCACTTTTTTCTGGCTTAATATATATCTCTAAATGTATAAATGAAAGATGAATTTGCCATTTGGATCACTTCAAAGTGATACCAATAAAGATTTTACTAATTATAAGTACAGCAGCTTTGTTTACAAATTGATTTCTCCAGGTAATTTAATGCATAGGCCCATTGATCATTTCTCTTCCGCACTTTCTCTGTCCCTCTGATCCATGTATGACTACAGCAACACATCAACAATACATATCTAGCTACATGTACGTATATCCTTCTCAATACAAATAAGACTCAAATGAGAGTTGAGTGATACAGAATAAACTTGTAATTTAGCTGACAAATGCATGTCGTAATGGTTAAAAAACGCTTAAGCGACCGGGAGGTCCGTGGGGCGATGCACAATTGGCCTAGCGTCGTCCAGGTTAGGGAGGGCTTGGCCGGTAGGGATGTCCTTGTCTCATCGCGCACCAGCGACTCCTGTGGCGGGCCAGGCGAAATGCGAGCTAACCAAGGTTGCCAGGTGCACGGTGTTTCCTCCGACACATTGGTGCGGCTGGCTTCCGGGTTGGATGCGTGCCGTGTTAAGAAGCAGTGCGGCTTGGTTGGGCTGTGTATCGGAGGGCGCGTGACTTTCAACCTTCGTCTCTCCCGAGCCCGTACGGGAGTTGTAGTGATGAGACAAGATAGTAGCTACTAAAACAATTGGATACCATGAAATTGGGGAGAAAAAGGGGTTAAATTTAAAATTAATAATATTGGCTCCTGGCTGTCAGTCCGTTTACCTGTCTGTGCGACAGGTGACGATACGCAGGAGCACAGAGTGGTGGGTCTGTCATTTCAAAGTTGCTTTGATGTTGCTAGCTTGAGCTTCTAAATGAAAACTGGAATTGTGGGTGATTTTCATTCAGCAAGGGATTGAGAATATTTTCCGAGTCAAACACGTGCTAGTTCGACCACATTTCCGACTTCTTAGCACGGCCAGTGCTAGCAGCATGCTAGACACTATGGATAATAATCACAAAGCCAGCTCTATCTACTGGTATGCAAGTGAAGAAAACTAGCTAGAAACAGATCGATCGACACACATTGCTTGCAAATGTGCATAGCCTACCGGTGGGTGATTAAGCCAACAGCCAAATAAATTTTCATGCACTTGCAAACTTTGCTGGAGTTGATAGCTGGCTAATTGTTTTCCTCTTGGATGTGGAGTTTACTATTGTAACCTTTTGATGGTGAATTTACTCAATCCTATATTTGCTGAGGGTGGACTTTTCCAGGCAAGTGTTTACACTGCAAGAAATCAAGCAGATAATGGTGCTACTGTTGCACTGCAGTAGGTGGCCTATATCGTTGAACTTGTCTACTAAATTAAAATACAATTTTACTGCTGTAACGTTCATAGCTGACTCCACATGTAAATTGTAATTTTTATACAGTAGAGTAACCTACATGCTCGTTTTAGGCTACAAGCAAACCAGAACACAGCTGTCTGATACTGACTGATCGAAGGGTGGTTGGTCCAGCGGCCACTATGAGAACTCATGTTATAATGTCTCGCCTGAGTTTATTTTGTCGCCCCAACAGTATGATATTTCATAATCGTAAATGACGTAAATGAGAATTCTTGCTTGAGAAATTGCTCTTCCTAAGAAGTGATTTGTTTATTTTTGAACATTTTGATTGAAAACAATCACAGTAACATACTTAATTGTTACCCATAAAAGGATTTGATATTTCGATATTGAGATAGAAATGGCTGCATTGGACCTTTAAATGGTTAACCAATTAAAACAAGAATAAACAAACCCTGTTTAAAAAAAGCTCCTCTCATGTCCTTATGTAGCTGCAAAGTGGGTTAGCTGGCAGAGGCCTGCCACAATGACATCATACAAAGAGGGTGCACTGGGAAGAGGAACCAATGACCTGACCAGAGGGTCAGTTCCTAAATTTAGGAAACCATGCGTACTCTCTCCCAACCTTGTAAATCCCATGTGCACTTCTCACAATGTTCAGGCTTTGCCTTATCCCATTATTTTTTGTATTTTTATAAATACAAATACATTCTTTATCAGTGGGAGGTCTTGATATAAGCTTACTGACACATAAAATATATATAGCCTATGGCTCTAATATGACCATACAAGTAGTAGAGTGACAACTCAAATTTAGAAAGATTGGAATTTATAATTTTCATCCATTTATTTAAAATTAGAACCATACATGGCCTCCTTTTCTAAATGGAATACACACTTCAAATAGGATCACTGACCAACCTCCTTCACTGCTGTCTTTCTAAAAGGGTTGAAATGGAAACCTTGAGGAAAGGCGAGGCCATAAACTTGGACCACGAGAGAAATTGGGCGTGGGGCAAGTGGTTTAAGGTTGTGGGGGTGCTCTCCTAACAATGGGGGAACACAGTTAATACCCCAGCCACTCGAATGGACACAATCTGGAAGAGTGAGGCTGTGCAGGCCTCTGTGTGGAAGGAGCTCTTGATTTAGTTACACAGCTGAAACAAGAGCCTTTCACTTGCAAACAATGGACTGCTTTTCTGAGGGCTAGTGCTGGACAAGTGAGGAGCAAATTATGTGTGTGTGTCTGTGTGTGTGTGTGTGTTAAAAGAAATCATCTACTGCTGAAGTACTTTACGAGAGCCTGCTTTAAACAGAGAGAGGCCTAAGTGCGTAAGTCTCCATGGGAATCTTAGCTTGTTAGGGGGGCCTTTCTCCCTCCCTCTGGCTCTCCCCCGCTGTATTCCTGGACCAATGCAATTGTTTATTTTCGCCTATTGAGGTTGCTCCATTCACTGGCTTTCACATTTAACCAGCTCAATTGGAATGAGAAAGCACTTATTCGGAGGAAAGAAATGTAGCATTCCATTGAGAGAACAGTAAGGCTGTAGCAGCAATAATGTAATCATTTAAAAAGAAAAGAGTTCAACTGACTGTGAGGGAACAACGTCAATCACATCAAGAGGGTGATTGCATCAAAATCTTATCTGAGCAGATGAGAATGGACAGCGTAGGAGCACATCACCTTGACGTTACAGAGCAAAGCTGTTTCAACAAAGCACAAAGGTCCTGTAGAATAGAGCACAGAGCCCTGAAGGGGAGAAGTTCATTCTCCCTGCTCTGTTAACTGAACCTCAGTCCTGACAGAACAATGCTGTGCTCTGCTGCCCCTAGAGCCTGCTTCCATGTGTTACTGTTGTCACCTTCTGTTCCCAGCCTGGACTGGCCTTGCCTATCCACCCTGGCACAATAGCTCTGAGGTGGACGAGCAAGCTCTTCTCTCCAGGTGGCTGGCCGGTCGCAGTGACAGACCCCTTCTCTGTAACAATCACTGTGGCTGCCAGGGCCTTTCTCCATCCTGTCACTAGCCATTATCCCTGGCCAGCGAAAGCCTCTCAAGGACAATCAAACAGGATAGTGGATTCGAGTGGGGGGGGGGGAGGCATTGACCAAAATCTGATGTACACCCCTCCCCTCACAGCGCAAGCCTCATAGCAGGAGGGACGACAACACAAAAGACAAAGGAAGGAGTCAAATGTGTCAGAGGGGTGAGGTAAGGGTTAAGTCAGGTTCACTGATTACCTCCAGTCAAGGTAAAAAATAAATGTAAAAGAAGATTTGCAAATTGACAGATCGACTGTCCAATGGTGACAGTGTTCTCAATAGCATGACTACATTCTACTAACGACAGCCATATCTTCACAACACATAACATGTAAGTTACAATCCCTGAACAGATCAATTGACAGAGATACCACCATCTCCCATAAAGCGATGAAGACCACACTATAAAAGCTACTGTATGTGTGTAACTTAAGAATAAAGTTCATTACAGAAAAAGTGGTGTACCAAAAAGATAACGCCTCAACTCGACATTTTGAACTTTTCACTTATCTTTTAACTAATAAATATATGTTACCTGTGTGACGGTTGTCCTATGCCCTGTCACTTAATCTAAAGACTTGCCTTGAATAACCAGACATAACTAGACATGAAATAACTAGACATGAATAACTACACATTGATTAAGCAAATTATTTATTATTAGAAAAACACTTATTGTATGTACAGTGCATTCGGAAAGTATTCAGACCCCTTGACTTTTTCCACATTTTAATGCCTTATTCTAAAATGGGTTGAATAAAAAAAAGATATAGCAATCTACACACAATACCCCATAATGACAAAGTAAAAACAGGTATTTAGACATTTTTGCAAATGGAAGAAGTTTAGAACCACCAAGACTCTTCCTAGAGCTGGCCAAACTGAGCAATCGGGGGAGAAGGGCCTTGGTCAGGGAGGTGACCAAGAACCCGATGGTCACTCTGACAGAGCTCCAGAGTTCCTATGTTGAGATGGGAGAACCTTCCAAAAGGACAACCATCTCTGCAGCACTCCACCAAATCAGGCCTTTACAGTAGAGTGGCCAGACGGAAGCCACTCCTTAGTAAAAGGCACATGACAGCCCGCTTGGAGTTTGCCAAGAGGCATCTAAAGGACTCAGACCATGAGAAACAAGATTATCTGGTCTGATGAAACCAAGACTGAACTCTTTGGCCTGAATGCCAGGAGTCAAATCTGGAAGAAATCTGGCACCATCCCTACGGTGAAGTATGGTGGTGGCAGCATCATGCTGTGTGGATGTTTTTCAGCGGCAGGGACTGGGAGACCAGTCAGGATTGAGGGAAAGATGAACGGAGCAAAGAGAGATCCTTGATGAAAACCTGCTTCAGAATGCTAAGGACCTCAGACTTGGATTTCGGGACAAGTCTCTGAATGTCCTTGAGAGGCCCAGCCAGAGGCCGGACTTGAACCCAATCTAACATCTCTGGAGAGACCTGAAAATAGCTGTGCAGTGATGTTCACCATCCAAAGTGACAGAGCTTGAGAGGATCTGCAGAGTAGAATCGGAGAAACTCCCCAAATACAGGTGTACCAAGCGCATAGTGTCATACCCAAGATGACACGAGGCTGTAATCGCTGCCAAAGGTGCTTCAACAAAGTACTGAGTAAAGGGTCTGAATACTTAATTATTATTATTATTATAATTTTTAATATTTAATTGGATTTTTAATACATTTGCAAAAATAAACATTTTTGCTTTGTCATTATGGTGTATTGTGTGTAGATTGATGAGGTTTTAAAAAATCCATTTAATCCATTTTAGAATAAGGCTGTCACGTACTTTTGTTGTTAAAAAAAGTCAAGGGGTCTGAATACTTTACGAATACACTGTATGTGTAGTTAGCGATGTTCTCCCGTTGTTTGATTATGGATCACTGGTTAAAGAAAGAAACATTTGGTTGCTTGACGTAACACCGGTTCTATGATCATGTGAGTGAGGTCTCTCACTCTGGGTAAGTGATTCAAGAACACTCCAATCACATATCTGTTGTTGACAGACACGAGCGACGGCGAAGTTGGAAGCCCCCAATCTTTTATAAGGCTCCGTCATCCCCTACTAGCTTCACTTTCCAAGTATATGTTTTCTTCCTTACGCAAAGCGTGAAGGTAAACGTGGTGAAAGACGTCACTCATTATCATAGAACGTCAAGTAACCCAAAGGTTTATTTCAAAATACTTGTTCGATCTCTTTTACGGTGGGGATATAGCCAACTCCCGTAGTTCTCATATACTCTCCGACGCCAGGTTGTCTAGACAGAATCAACCACCAGAAGTCCCGACACTAAGTACCGTATGCTCTAACGAGGGGGTTCCCCAACATGGAGCATTACAGATCTCGAACAGAGATGCCCTTAAACAATGCTCATGATGCAGCCAAACCTCCAGTGGAATGAGCTCTCAGGCCCTCTGAAGGTGGTAAATCCTTGCTATTATAGGCCACTATAATAGCATCCACTATCCAATGGGATAAGAGCCGGTGAGAAACGGGCCTCCATGCGTGGGGAGGTGCCCAAGAGACAAAGAGCTGGTCGCTCTTTCTAAGGGCTCTTGTCCTGTCCATGTAGATGCTCCACAAGCGGTGGAGACGCCATTCCACCAAAAAGGAAAAAGGCGGTGGGTGAACGGCTGACAGCTCCAAAGTGAGTCTATTGTAAGTACTACTTACTTTAGGCACAAAAGCGGGGTTAGGTTGTCGGGTAACATTGGACAACCCAGGGGCAAAGTGCAGGCATGAGTGGTGGACAGACTGCGTGCAGCTCTCCCACTCGCTATGCGGATGTAATGGCTAAAAGTAAAGCAGTTTTAAATGAGATAAGTCTCACTTCCCCGCGGCGGCTGTGAAATGGCCTCAAGCACAATAGATAGGTCCCAGGATGGGACTAGCTTCTTGGATAGCGGGTGAAAGCGACGACACCCTTCATAAAATGTCTGATAAGGGGGTGTCTCGCCTCTGTACCGTAATTTAAGTTTATATAGCAGGCAGAGATGGTCCCACAGAAAGCAATGTACCTCTGAAAATGAGTACAGAAAGAGAGTAACCCGTTTCAGCTCGCATCATCTCTCAAACACACTCACTTTATGACAACGAGTGCCGTGTGTTTGAGAGATGATGCGAGCTGAAACGGGTTACTCCCTTTCTGTACTCATTTTCAGAGGTACATTGCTTTCTGTGGGACCATCTCTGCCTGCTATATAAACTTAAATTACGGTACAGAGGCGAGACACCCCCTCACCCACGCCACTCGTTGTCATAAAGTGAGTGTGTAGAAGGAGCCTAGCGCTCTGAATAGCCTCCACAACACAGAGCGGTAGGCCTGTCACAGTAAAGGGCAACGTCATCACTTTTTAACCTCATTTTCATTATCTCCAGCAGAATATCAGGTCAACATGTGTGAAAACGTCACGTTTTGTAAAAGAAAAAAAAAGGTAAAAAGTTCATAACATTAAAAATATATATATATTTTTTAAATAGTGATTTTCAAAACACTGAGATTCGGGGTAACGTGGGTGGGGAGAAAGCATATACCCTCCCTTGGGCTAGAACTCAATGCAGGCTTTGAAAAAACATCTATTTTTTCATTTTAATCCTAACCTGTGATTTCACAGAGAAGCATTTTCTTAATAAAGGATAGGGGGCAGCATTTCTACTTTTTGATAAATAGCGTGCACAATTTCAACTTCCTGCTACTCATGCCAGGAATATATTATATGCATATGATTAGTAGGTGTGGATAGAAAACACTCTGAAGTTTCTAAAACTGGTTCAATCATGTCTGTGACTATAACAGAACTTATGTAGCAGGCAAAACCCCAAGGAAAAACTGTTCAGAATAAAACAATTATTTTCCCTGACAATTCCCTCAATTGTCTTTGTCAAGGGAAATTAGATAGCGCCCATTTTATAGTTCCTACGACTTCCACAGGATGTCACCAGTCTTTGGAATTGGGTTGAAGTTAATCATTGGTGAAACGAAGAAGAGGCACTTCCTGGTACACGTTACACTTTTGATAGTTACGCAAGAGGGAAAAAGGAGCATATTTTGTTTAATTTCTCTATCGAATACAGTTTGCCCCGTCTACAATTTGATTGATTATTAACGTTTAAAAATACCTAAAGTTGGATTACAAAAGTAGTTTGAAATATTTTGGCAAAGTTTATAGGCAACTTTTGAAATGTTTTGGAAAGCAGTTTTTTTCCGGATCAAACCTGCTTGGACATTTTGGGTATACATGGACGGAATTAATCGAAAAAAAGGACCAATTGTGATGTTTATGGGACATATTGGAGTGCCAACAAAGAAGCTCGTCAAAGATAATGCATGTTTTATATTTATTTATTTCAGCGTTTTGTGTAGCGCCGGCTACGCTAATTATTTTGTTTACAACTCGTTCAGCTGGTTCAGGGGGGGTGCATGCTATCAGATAATAGCTTCTCATGCTTTCGCCAAAAAGCATTTTTTAAATCTGACATGTTGGCTGGATTCACAATGAGTGTAGCTTTAATTGAGTACCCTGCATGTGTGATTTAATGAAAGTTTGAGTTTTATCGCTTTTTATTTGAATTTGGCGCTATGCATTTCCCGAGGCTATTGGCCACTTACTATCCCTAAGAAGTTTTAAGACCTTTCTTATCTTTTTAACTACAGATCATATAAACACGCTGTGTTCATTAATGTAGACACGTGTTTGGTGCTGGAAATGAATATAAGGTTGAAAAATGGCAGACCTGCCCTTCAAGATTCACCCTCTCACAGGCCAGGCACAAAGAGCCAACATGTACAGACGAGGACAGAAAATCTCTGTTTGCTTGGGTAAACAGATCCCTGCATAACGGTAACTGCCAGGGCTGGTCGTTCCCTCACTCTGGAGAGTGTGGGAAGAATCAGACAGAGGGGGGGGGGGGAGGAGCGTAAAGCCGCACCCATGGCAATGGGTGTGCCATCACGTCCACCCATAGTGGCGCATCGTCGCTTGCCAGTGTAAAGAACAGTGGGCAGTGTGCGTTTAAGCACAATGCCAAAAGATCTACGGACGCCTGTTCGTATTTCTCCCATATTTGGGCCACTACAAAAGAGGTGAGGTTCCCACTACCCATACAATGAATTCCCTCTGGACAACAAATCTGCTTCTGTATTCATTATGCCTTTCTGTGTGACTGTATGCCCCAGACTAAACATGAAGAGACATAGGCGGAATGACGTGACTCGCCTCTCTGACTGGGTGGCCCAGAAATAAAGATGATTTATTCTGATATTCTGTTCTGTGTGGGCACCAAACAGCTCTTTATCGGATTGATCCTGAGACCAAGCTCTGTGAGGTAGATTGTAAGGATAGCCGTGTCTCTAAATGCTTGCTCCTGTTTGCGGGTACAGAGCAGGTAGTCGTCTATATACAGTACACAGAGATTCTGAGCCCCCTGCACCTCAGTGGGTTCAATGCCACCTCCACACGTTGTTGAAAATCTGAGGGGCTAGTAATAGTCCAAATGGACCAGTGAGATACTTATAGGCCATGCCCTGAAAGGCAAACTTGAGAAACATCCTATGTGCTGGCAGAATGTTTGTGAAAATAAGCGTCCTGCAGATCGACACATTGTGCGTAAGCATACGGAACATGAACTTTTATCAGATGGCTGTTGAGGACCTGTAGGTCAGAGACAGGGCTAACTAGTAATTCGGTGCTTGGCTTACTTCGCCCAGTACAGGGACTGCAGTAGCTATAACTCTGGGAGAGAAGGTTCTGTCAGCCGGGTTGTATGTGTACTACTCAAAGCCTGATTTTTGGTTCCATACAGCTCAGTGGGATAAACACCTAGCTAGTTAGCTAGCTAAACAATGAACCCTAATCCCAACTCATAACGTTACTACCCTGCATGACTCTACAGGTAGCCAAGCAACCAGGCCCAATGTTAGCTAGCTAATATTAGGCTATAACTAGCAATGGCTCTGAGATATGAATAATATTATTACACAGATCATACATGTAACGTTAGCTAGCGAGCTAGGCAGCTAACGTTACCTAGCTACCTAACAGTACACTAACTTGAAATGAAAACGACTTTGACAAAATTAGAAACTTGTTATATATCTGAAAATGTAGCTAGCTCTCTTACCCATATACATGGATTGACGCTTCACCCTCTCTGTCACGGATGCCATGGTTGCTCTCAGTTTGAAGATGTAATCCAGAGACAGGTGTTTTATACAACAGCATTTTGTGGGTTCTCTTTTAGACTCTGATTGCAAATATGAAGACGAACGCAAGAATTTTCTCCATCTCCTTAGCTATCAGACTTTAATTCCACTGATTTCAAAACTCAGGCCTCCAGAAAGTGGAGAGCAACACTTATGCAGTTCTACAATGTGAAATCTTTCAAAAGAGCCACTTTAGAAAGGATTACCTACACATACTGACCAGATCATGTTATATACAGAAGTGTGCTATACGGCAGAACAATCCTAACTCATCTCTCGGCATGTCCAGCCCACTCATTATCTCAGCCAATCATGGCTAGCGGGAAGGTTGCTGACTTTTTCCGTGGATAAACAAACTAGGCTCATAATTTAACAATGCCGTCTGTAAATACGAATACAAGTTTGTTATTAAGGCACATGAAAGTTCACATGTTCCAGAAGGCATTTCAACAAAAAAAATGCATTTTGATCAAATAAAAAAAAGTTTACGTTCAAATGGCTCTCCTGTGAAGTAGTGACGCGTGACATATGCCTAGCTTCCTGGGTCTACTTAAAAATATATATATATTTATTGAATTAATATGCAAAAATAGAGAAAATCAGAAAGGGGGGGGAAATACTTTTCCACAGCACTGTATGTATACATCATTGTCAAAATCAATTGTACCTTTATTAAGTTTCAGCCAAATGTGGTTAGTACCTTTTTTCATTTCATTCAGTGCTAAGTCCTGCTTATGCCAAATTATGATTACACCGGAGTTCCGACCCTGTTGAATGTTTTTATGTTTGATTGATGGTAGTAAACCTTCTCTGTAGCTTTAGGGCCACGGAGTATCAATGCCTCCACAACACCATGTTTCGAGAAGGATTATGATGTCCTGTCCCTTGACGTATTAAAACAATTCTGGATTTGCTCTTTTAGAACAAAAATACGAACAGTATAGGCCCTGGATATTCCAAGAGCTGATAGTTAATAATCTAATTCATAATAAGTGATATTCACTGGTTTGAGTGAAGTACATTGACAGTTCATATAAGGCAATCAAATCAATTTAAATAAATAAATTAGGTTCTAATCTATGGGTTTCAAATGGGTGGGAATAAAGGTATGTCTCTGCTGGTCACAGATACCTTAAAAAAATTGGTAAGGGCGTGGATCAGAAAACCAGTCAGTATCTGGTGTGATCACCATTTGCCTTATGCAGCGAGATACATCTCCTTTGCATAGAGTTGATCAAGCTCTTGATTTTGCGGCCTGTTGAATGTTGACCCACTCCTCTTCAATGGCTGTGTGAAGTTGCTAGATATTGACGTGAACTGGAACATGCTGTCCTACATATCGATCCAGAGCATCCCAAACATGCTCAATGGGTGACATGTCTGGTCAGTATTAAGGCAATGGAAGAACTGTGACATTTTTAGCTTCCAGGAACTGTGTAAAAATCCTTGCAACATGGGGCCGTGCATTATCATGCTGAAACATGAAGTAATGGCAGCAGATGAATAGCACGACAATGGGCCAAAGGATCATCATTGTATCTCTGTGCATTCAATTGGCAACAGTGTTTCGTTGTCCGTAGCTTATGCCTGCCCATACCATAACCCCACAATGGGGCACTCTGTTCACTACGTTGACATCAGCAAACCGTTCGCCCACACGACGCCATACAGGATAGAGAGAGCAATAGAGAGAAGAGAGCGATAGAGAGAAGAGAACGATCGAGAGAAGACGAGCAGGTGTTCACATACTTTTGGTTATGTAGTGAATTCATGAGTCAGCTCACCGTTTTGGCGACAGAGGACACATTCATGCCAAAGCGCTCTGCCCGCTTCTTCAGGACCTCAACGCTGACCTAACGCCACAGAGGGAGGAGAGGTGTTACTTATGTGCTCCATAAAGACAAGTCAGGTGTTCACAAACTCCTATTCATAACATCACAGTGAAAAAGTGAGGAAAACCCGATCCTGTCATCCTCTTACAAACAGAAAACCACAGGCTTGTTCTTCTCCAATAAACAGGGATGCAAACAGGTAAGGGTGCAAAAAGGTGACAATTTGCATATTACTTCATATTGTCAGAGAATAACAAGTACAAGTACCTATTTGAACAATCTCAATACTCCTAACTTTCCAAACCACAATAGACAGAGAAAATTGTGTCATTTGGGAGTTGGGCTCTTTGGCATGGGTTTAAGGTTAATCATGACATGATCATCTCAGTCTCCCCAGACAGTTAGGATTTTCATATTTTCTTGTTGAGGACATGTATTTTCCAGTGGGTTTAATGAAGAACTGTAAGGTGAAGGTCTAGGCTATCTGCTAAATAACTAAATTATTTTCAGCCAACATTAAAACAACTCTCTCATTTCAATATAATCTGACCTGCCACACACACACGATTCATACCCCCCATTATTTTTACAAAAATTATTTTAATGCTCAAAATAATAAACAGTAACAGGCTGTAAATTGCATGACCTGGCTTGTCTATCTTCACATTTATTTTTAAACGTGGGAGGGGTGTGCTGCAATCCCTTGACATCGGTCTTTGCATCTAACTTCAGCCAGGCCCAGCTCCACTTGAACCTCAAACCTGACTCAAGCTTAGACAGTGACTCCCTCTCCTAAAACTCCATCATTCTGAAAACGAAAGCATAGCATAAATTACACTATTTAATAGAAAGATGCCAACAACACAGTATAATAATATGCACATTTGATTTTCTAATTTCCTACATAATAACTAGACTACCCACAGTGTGATAATGTGGGTTTGCCTAAGGTAAGTACTCAAACACGGCACAAGCGGGTACTTATTCATTGGTATCATTGTTAGAGTATTGAAACATTATGACTCCAGTATACACCGTTGTTGTGCAGCTGCCTGCACTACCATGCTAGGTTTAGTAATAAAGTAACCAAGTTTATAAAGTTACTCCCTCGCCTCCTCCAATGCATTTAAGTGTTCTGTGGATTATTAGACAGACATGTGAAGTAAGCTGAGGCAACACATAGTTAATGGAGGCATGCAGGTGGTAATGTTAGCTTGCCAACTTCCTGCCCACTTTTCATCAGAACCCCCACGTTTTTTTTTACAGCTCTACACGGTTCACGTGGATGACTGTTTTGAAATAAAAGCGATGAATATCAGCGAAAAATGACAAGTTTGCATGCCTGCAAGGCGGTCGGAAGGGTGGTGGGGAGTGTTCAGGTTTCGGATTCCCTCACCCTTTTATCAGGGTTTAGATAATTTCTTATAGAAAAACAAAAAAATGGATGTTCTAAGAACACAACCATGCTAAAACCACACCAGGAGACCACTTTTGAGGTCTGGGAAAAATTTAGACATTTTTAATGTAGTAACCCTTTAATTCAAGTTTGCATGCACCTAGCACAGTTTTTTTGGTTAGCAGTGTTCTGTAGCGTACACTGGATTTATGCAAAAACTCACAATCTCATTCTGTCAAGTAAGCTACTTTGTAGCTACCGGTAGTTAACATTTAAACGCCCACACCAGTAGAAATCCACTTTTTTGAGCTGAAAGATAATGGCCAGACCGTAACCATGTTGTTGGCGCCGACAGAGATGGTCGCCTCGCTTCAGGTCCTTAGAACTGTTTTGTTTTTTTATGTACTATTTCTTACATTGTCCAGAAAATGTTATTACATACAGCCGGGAAGAACTATTGGATATGAAAGCGACGTCAACTTACCATCATTTCGACCGGGAATACATCTTTCCTAAAGGGGATCCTTTGTTCGGACCTCCACCCTGGACATACGATCTTATCCCAGAGGCCGACCCAAAACAACGCGGTCACCACAGGAGAGGCAGACGGAGCGGCCTACTGCTCGGACTCAGAAGATGAGCACACCATCCACCGCTTCCTAGCATATTACTCGCCAATGTCCAATCTCTAGATAACAAGGTGTACGAAATTAGGGCATGAGTTGCCTTCCAGAGAGACAGAGATTCTAACATTCTCTGTTTCACGGAAACATGGCTCACTCGGGATATGTTGTCGGTACAGCCACCCGGTTTCTTCACGAATCGTGCCAACGGAAACAAACGTCTCTCTGGTAAGAAGAGGGGGGTGTATGCCTTATGATTAACGACTCATGGTGAAATCACAACAACATACAGGAACTCAAGTCCTTTTGTTCACCTGACCTAGAATTCCTTACAATCAAATGCCGATCGCATTATCTTCCAAGAGAATTCTCTTCGATTATAGTCAAAGCCATGTATATCCCCCCAAGCAGTTACCTCGTCGGCCCTGAAAGAACTTCACTGGACTCTATGAAAACTGGAAACCATACATCCTGGGGCTGCATTTATTGTAGCTGGGTATTTTAACAAAACTAACCTAAGATCAATACTCCCTAAATTCTATCAGCATATCGAATGCGCGACACGAGCTGGCAGAATTCTGGATCATTGCTACTCGAATTTCCGCAATGCACACAAAGCCCTAAGTGCCCTGGCTTCGGCAAATCTGACCATGAATCCATTTTGTTGCTCCCAGCCTATAGACAGAAACTAAAACAGGAAACGCCTGTGAACAGGTCAATACAACGCTGGTCTGACCAATCGGATTCCACGCTTCAAGATTGCTTCAATCACGTGGACTGGGATATGTTGCGGATAGCCTCAGACAACAACATTGACGTATACGCTGACTCGGTGAGTGAGTTTATTAGCAAGTGCATTTGAGAAGTCGTACCCGCTGTGACTATTAAAACCTTCCCTAACCAGAAACCGTGGAATAATGGCAGCATTCGCGCAAAACTGAAAGCGCGAGCCACCACTTTTAATCATGGCAAGGCGAATCACGGATTACAAAAAGAAAACCAGCCCCGTTGCGGACATCGACATCTTGCTCCCAGACAAATTAAACAACTTCTTTGCTCGCTTTGAGGACAATACAGTGCCACTGACACGGCCTGCTACCAAAGCCTGCGGGGTCTCCTGCTCCATGGCCAACGTGAGTAAAACACTTAAACGTGTTAAACTTCACAGTGCTGCCGGCCCAAAGGCATCCCTAGCCGCGTCCTCAGAGCATGCGCAGGCCAGCTGGCGGGTGTGTTTACGGACATATTCAACCAATTCCTATCCCAGTCTGCTGTCCCTACATGCTTCAAGATGGCCACCATTGTTCCTGTTCCCAAGAAAGCGAAGGTAACTGAACTAAATGACTATCACCACGTTGCACTCACTTCTGTCATCATGAAGTGCTTTGAAAGACTAGTCAAGGATCATATCACCTCCACCCTACTGGACACCCTAGACCCACTCCAATTTGCTTAACGCCCCAATAGATCCACTGACAATGCAATCGCCATCACACTGCCCTATCCCATCTGGACAAGAGGAATACCTATGTAAGAATGCTGTTCATTGACTACAGCTCAGCATTTAACACCATAGTACCCTCCAAACTCGAGACCCTGGGTCTCGACCCCGCTCTGTGTAACTGGGTCCTGGACTTTGACGGTCAGGTAAGAAACAACATCTCCACACCGCTGATCCTCAACACTAGGTCCCCACAAGGGTGCGTCCTCAGCCCTCTCCTGTACTCCCTTTTCACCCATGACTGCGTGGCCATGCCCGCTTCCAACTCAATCATCAAGTTTGCAGACGACACTACAGTGGTAGGCCTGATTACCACCAATTACGAGACGGCCTATAGGGAGGAGGTGAGGGCCCTCAAGAGTGTGGTGTCAGGAAAATAACCTCTCACTCAACTTCAACAAAACTAAGGAGATTTTCGTGGACTACAGGAAACAGCAGAGGGAGGGGGAGCGGGATGAAACAGCTGGGCTGCTGTGGAAAGGGGTTCATCAAAGCTGGAACTGAGAGACTGAAAAATAGCTTCTATCTCAAGGCCATCAGACTGTTTAACAGCGATCGCTAAAATAGAGAGGCTGCTGCCAACATACAGACTAAAATCTCTGGCCACTTAAATAAATTGACTTAATAAAGGTATCACTAATCACTTTAAATAACACCACTTTAATAATGCTTACATATCCTACATTACTCATCTCATATGTATATACTGTATTCTATACCATCTACTGCATCTTGCCTATGTCGCACGCCATCGCTCATCCATATATTTATATGTACTGTGGCGAAATCTGCTCAGAGCCTTCACCGTGCGCCGCCACTTTAAGAGCGCATGAGCAGTAAGGAAGGAGGAAATAAAAAGAGAGGTCGTTCAGCTCTTTGGGGAGGGGCTCTTGGGTGGCGCGACAGTTTGTGTGTGCTGTAGAAGTTTTGTTTGTTTTCAGCGTTTGTAGTTTATAAAGTATTTAACTCAATCATCGGTGTGATCACTTTAGATCGTGGTTGTTTTTGTTTGGGACCGCGCCCGTAATGGATCGCATGGATTAGTAGCAACATTGTTGCGAAGCTTTAACATACAAACCAACAAACCATCGGACAGTCAGACAGTACACCGGCAGGCCTGAAGACCACAGCTAAGATTGATCTTTTTCTCTCTCTCTTTCTCTTCCCTTTCGTTCCAGTGCTTTACCCTGCAACAGACTCTCTATTTTTCAAATACACTTCCCATTGAAGTTCATTAGAGCTGGACTATTATTGCCCTGCCAGAAGTATTTGGATGGACATTTTAGTTAAAAGGGAGGTTGCTTGCAAGTTGTGTATTGTTATGTGAACTGTATTGAGGTGAGGTGTACTAATGACATGTGGCCCGAGAAGACTGTGGACATTTTTAAGGCCTTTGTTGTGTCGATGAACACCCCCCACATTCATACCCTCTGCACTCATCCACTAGAAAATACAAATTATTGCAAATCCTCTGTTGATGACTGGGTTCGTTCTTGTATGAAGTTGCTGTTGAATTGCTCTGCCATTATTAGTATTAGTATTATCGTATGAGGTATTCTTGTTGGGGTTACCCCTGTGCTGTGATGTGGGTTTTATATGGTGTGTATTCTCTTTTCTCTCCACTGGCTATCTGGTAAACAGGCTACACTCTAGGCAGTCTCTTCTGCTGATGTGTGTGGGTCTGGTAGTGGTACTCTCTCTATTCTACTCTTTTCCTTTCGGCATGGTTAATACCTGCCCGGAGCCCGAACAAAATCTTTCTTTACCCCTCTCTAATAAATACCGCTACAGTACATATTCTATTCCTCCCTTTACATTTGTGTGTATAAGGTATTTGTTGTGAATTTGTTAGATTACTTGTTAGAGTTCGAAACTAGAAGCACAAGCATTTCGCTACACTCGCATTAACATCTGCTAACCATGTGTATGTCACCAATCAAATTTGATTTGTTGCACAACGATTTAGTCAAAGTATGATATATTTGGGCTTGAAGTGACAAATTTGAACTGCCCACTTTGTTTTGTATTTTCGTATGATTTGACAGACATTCTCAGCCTACGTTTCGTTTGATTTAAAATGTTACTACCCACCAGCATGACATTGGTGAGTCAAAAGCCTCGTGTAAACTTGAGCCATGGATCAAATTAAAATAGGGTGTGCAAACTTATGTTTTTGCACATCCCTTTATTTTTTTGAGCAATATATACACACACACACACACACACACACACACACACACACACACACACACACACATACTGCTCAAAAAAATAAAGGGAACACTTAAACAACACAATGTAACGAGAAGTTAATCACACTCCTGTGAAATCAAACTGTCCACTTAGGAAGCAACACTGATTGACAAATTTCACATGCTGTTGTGCAAATGGAATAGACAACAGGTGGAAATTATAGGCATTTAGCAAGACACCCCCAATAAAGGAGTGGTTCTGCAGGTGGGGACCACAGACCACTTCTCAGTTCCTATGCTTCCAGGCTGATGTTTTGGTCACTGTTGAATGCTGGCGGTGCTTTCACTCTAGTGGTAGCATGAGACTGAGTCTACAACCCACACAAGTGGATCAGGTAGTGCAGCTCATCCAGCATGGCACATCAATGCGAGCTGTGGCAAGAAGGTTTGCTGTGTCTGTCAGCGTAGTGTCCAGAGCATGGAGGCGCTACCAGGAGACAGGCTAGTACATCAGGAGACGTGGAGGAGGCCGTAAGAGGGCAACAACCCAGCAGCAGGACCGCTACCTCCGCCTTTGTGCAAGGAGGAGCACTGCCAGAGCCCAGCAAAATGACCTCCAGCAGGCCACAAATGTGCACGTGTCTGCTCAAACGGTCAGAAACAGACTCCATGAGGGTGGTATGAGGGCCCGACGTCCACAGGTGGGGGTTGTGCTTACAGCCCAACACCTTGCAGGACGTTTGGCATTTGCCAGAGAACACCAAGATTGGCAAATTCGCCACTGGCGCCCTGTGCTCTTCACAGATGAAAGCAGGTTCACACTGAGCACGTGACATACGTGACAGAGTCTGGAGACTCCGTGATGAACGTTCTGCTGCCTGCAACATCCTCCAGCATGACCGGTTTGGGAGTGGGTCAGTCATGGTGTGGGGTGGCATTTCTTTGGGGGGGCCGCACAGCCCTCCATGTGCTCGCCAGAGGTAGCCTGACTGCCATTAGGTACCGAGATGAGATCCTCAGACCCCTTTGTGAGATCATTTGCTGGTGCGGTTGGCCCTGGGTTTCTCCTGGGTTCTTCCTAAAGCAAGACAATGCTAGACCTCATGTGGCTGGAGTGTGTCAGCAGTTCCTGCAAGAGGAAGGCATTGATGCTATGGACTGGCCCGCCCGTTCCCCAGACCTTAATCCAATTGAGCACATCTGGGACATCATGTCTCGCTCCATCCACCAACGCCACGTTGCACCACAGACTGTCCAGGAGTTGGCAGATGCTTTAGTCCAGGTCTGGGAGGAGATCCCTCAGGAAACCATCCGCCACCTCATCAGGAGCATGCCCAGGTTTTGTAGGGAGGTCATACAGTCACGTGGAGGCCACACACGCTACTGAGCCTCATTTTGACTTGTTTTAAGGACATTACATCAAAGTTGGATCAGCCTGTAGTGTGGTTTTCCACTTTAATTTTGAGTGTGACTCCAAATCTAGACCTCCATGGGTTGATAAATTTGATTTCCATTGATCATTTTTGTGTGATTTTGTTGTCAGCACATTCAACTATGTAATGAAAAAAGTATTCAATTTTCAATCATTCATTCAGATCTAGGATGTTATTTTAGTGTTCCCTTTATTTTTTTGAGCAGTATATATATATATATATATAAATAACCATTTTATAAAATGGTATAATTGTGTGATATTAGCCATTTGCAAACTCGCTCCCCATCACCCCAAGATTAATGGTTTGACCAGTAAAGTTTTGCTTCACTACAGAGAAGGGGCTAGCTACATCCCAATATGGCGACCGGAGCATGGACGAGTGGGTGTGTCGAAAGGAAAGTAGTGGGCGTGTGGAATGGAGTGGGTGTGTCAACAAAAGCTCTCTGCTATAGGTTAGATGGTTTTGACTGAGCTGTTTTTTTCCTCTTCCATTTCTTACCACGCAACTACCATACATTGAGCTACCATACGGTAAGAGTGGACTGGATGGATGAGTCAGTCATATTTCACTATTACTTTTACACAAATAATTGTCCATTTTCAGTTATAAAACTGATGATTGTTTATTTTTTATTAAAAGTATTTTATGATGGGTGTACTGTTACTTCATTCGTTGTATGCGTGTGCTTACTGTAACAGTCATCCTGATATTGGCTAATGGCTACTAGGTAGCTATTTCCCACACCATTGCCGGACAGTAGTGCTTGTCAAGCGGGAGCGAATGGCACTGTGTCCCGGTGTTGCCGTTCATGGCCTCCCCATTGAGTAGTAGACTGTATGTAGGATATGTATCATCTAGATGGTTATCAATATTAGTTATTTCTGGTGTAGGCTGCTATCCTATTTGGAAAAATAAAAAATGGAAGATGCCAAACTTTGGAAAAAACAATAGATAGCGAAGTCAAAGATTGTCCAGTGGTTTCCATCTGTGGCAAAGTTTTCCTAAATAAATTATTATGATAAATCCATCTACAGAACCAGCAATAGAGCCAGCTGCTTAGTATTTTGAATACGGTGTAGTAAAACCCAGCAACAACAACATATAACATTAGCTAGCTATATAAAATTAGCAGGATAGCTAGCTAGATAAGGTTAGCATGTTAACTACATACTCTGACAGCTGTCAAGTGGCCTTGTTGTTGATGTTTATCAACTCCACATGGAAATTCCCACACCCAATTCGTAAATATGTATATGTAGCCTTCGTGATTCTTCGGAGGTGGAATCTAAAAGTGCATTCCCTCTTTAGGACAAAAAATTGCTTCAAAATAGTAGGGGATACTTCCTCTGGGGGGTCCTTTAATTGAGAAGGTTTTTGGGAAAGCCTTCCTATATTTTTTCCTGTTCCATATTATTTTGCCAAACTAATATAGGGGAAACACCAACATTGTCACAGCAACCTACAGTAAATTTGCTGATTATGTGAAGTGCCATTTTATGTGCAGGCATTGTCGAAATAGGAAAAATAAATATTATATGAACCCCATTGATACTCACAGTTAGTTTACTATTTGCAACTGATGCACCTAATAGACAAAGAGAAAAAATATACATGAATTACAACATACAATTTTGACTGGTCATGCTGAAAAACCTATGAAAATCCAACTCACCTGGTTTGGAAGCCGGTGATAGAGCCGGTAAACCAAATCTGACAAACATCAGATCAATTCAATTAATATTCACTCTCACAGCCTACATCTTTTTAACATCCACCTGGAGTAAATTATTGCCACATAAAATATGTATATTAAATAACTACCTGACACTGTTCACTGAGTAATGATCAAAACTTGATTGTCAACCACAATATTTCATACATTTGAGGATATCAAGGGGTCATAAAAGTGTGAAACATTGCTGTTGCCTACATGCAAGATTAACAGTACATGACTGCTTTTACTTCATTTCGAACTTGAGTTATTACTATGCTATAAACTGTCTCCTGACAGCACCACTGAATAATTTTCAACTTTGAAACCACCCAAGTCCCATCTTGGAAGTGATTGGCCCCGGCGGGCCATGACTCATTATACCCTGAGGGTATAATACGCACTGCCCAGCCACTTTTGCTTTATTCAGCCACCACTGTTTATCAAAGCCACCATTTATCACCTGTAAATTCATCTTTTCCGTCTAAACTTCTCAATTTTAGACGGCTTACGCATTCGACCGAGCAGCGAAGATATTTTAGATTTGATTTAGATTCCTTCGGCGTTGGTCCGTTTTGCAGCCTGAGTCAGCTAGCTTGCTACCCACTCTTTGCTAATGGTTTATCTAGCTATATAGCTAGCTAACGTGTCGCACTTGAGGAGATCAAGGATTCTGAGGTAAATATTTTATAAATCACTTTCCCAATCACGCTCAAACAGTGTTCATAAGCTTTGAGTGTGGGTACCCCTGCCTTCCCTTCGCCATCAAGTGGAGCTGATCTATATCTCTCCACAACCCAGCTCCTCCCATATAGCTCCACGGGAGTGTATGGACGAGTGGCCAAGATGCGGCGCTCCAAAACTTGACAGAGCCTCCACCTCAGCCCTTCCCCAAATTGCTGCTTCTTTCGAGGACGCAGCGCACCGGGAGCTGAGAGACTTCCATGCCAGCCAGTGGAACGCCAATGGAGATCCTGGCTCAGAATGAAGGGTGACATAGAGGAGGACAAGGTGGAGATGCCGGCTGTCTGTCGGATCTCTGACAAGGATCCTTACAACAAGGAGCTGGTGGAGGTCCTGGGCAGGGCTGTGACTAAGCTATGCCTGTCTTGGCCAAATCCACAACCAGCCCCTGAAACCATGCTGGCAGGGGCTTACTTCCCACCGTCAGTCACCGGCTAGCCAGCCAGCCCCCACAGACCCTGCCCCCTGTTCACAGATGTCAGGAATGAGTTGAGGCAGTCCTGGAAGAAGCCACAGACACGCTCTCCCATCCAGAGCTTCAAATCATGGTCCAGGATCGACACAGAGCCCGAGCTGGGGAATCTGGCCATGCCCCCGCACAAAGAATAATAAATAAAATTTGATTTGATTTGAAGAAGCCTTTTCCGCGGAGGCTGTTGAGGTGTCAGGCTGAGAAGCCGCAGTTGTCATCCAGAGCATGCCGTATTACCGCTTACCTGGAAGAGAAGTCTTACAAGGTAGCCGCCCAGTCAGCAGCCATGCTGAACATCATGGTCCTCCTCCAGACCTACCAGGCACAGGTCCTCCTGGACATGGAAGGGCAGGCTACTCCAGAGATGTACGTCGAGCTCAGGAAGGCACACTACACATGAGGTGTGCTGCCTAGGACGTGGGCAGAATCATGGGATTCTCGGTAGTGACACACAGCCACTTGTGGCTCAACCTCACTCAAATGTCAGAAACAAAGAATGCTGCAGAACGGGCACCGACCAAGAACAGACAGAGAACACATACTACACTGATTTTAAGGTTTCTGCACTGGCTGCCTGTGGGTTTTAGAATACATTTTAAGATTCTTCTATTACCACCTTTCCAACAAGTCAGTTCATCAGATTTCTGCCCTGGCCAACTGTAAGTGCTGTTATTATGAAATAGAAACATCTAGGAGCAACAACAGCTCAGCCGCGAAGTGGTAGGCCATAAAAGCTCACAGATAGGGACCTTCGAGTGATGAATCGTGCAGTTAGCAAAAAATCGCCTGTCCTTGGTTGCAATACTCACTACTGAGTTTCAAACTGCCCCTGGAAACAAAGCTTGCCGGCATTGGACTCTGGAGCAGTGGAAACGCGTACTCTGGAGTGATGAATCACCCTTCAACGTCTGGCAGTCCGACAGACCAATCTGGTTTGGTGGATGGCAGGAGAACGCTACCAGCCTGAATAGATAGCACCAACTGTAAAGTTTGGTTGAGGAGGAATAATGGTCTGGGGCTGTTTTTCATGGTTCGGGCTGGCCCCTTGGTTCTAGACGATTCTGTGCCTCCAACTTTGTGGCAACAGTTTGGGAAGGCCTTTTCCTATTTCAGCATGACAATGCCCTCGTGCACAAAGCGAGGTCCATAGAGAAATGGTTTGTCGAGATTGGTGTTGAAGAACTTGACTGGCCTGCACAGAGCCCTGACCTCAACCCCATCGAACACCTTTGGGATGAATTAGAATGCCGACTGCCAGCCAGGCCTAATCGCCCAACAATTAGGGCTCAACCTCAATAATGCTCGTGGCTGAACGGAAACAAGTCCCGGCAGCAATGTTCCAACATCTAGTGGAAAGTCTTTCCAGAAGAGTGGAGGCTATTATAGCAGTAAGGGGGGGACCAACTCCATATTAATGCCCATGATTTTGGAATGAGATGTTCGAGGAGCAGGTGTCCACATACTTTTGGTTATGTAGCGTAATGCAGCTTTATTTTTGTTTTTTACTAAGTTTTTTTCCTGTAAAGCACATTGCGTTGCATTCTATGTCTGAAATAAAGCTTCATTTAATTTAATTTGAGAACGAGAAAAGAACATGCTGCTGCATGCTCCTGTCACAGTAGCTGGGCTCTTCGGTCCTTTCGTGGAGACCATCACACACAAATTTGAGCAGCAACAGGAAGGCTCTGCAGCCTTCAAGGCTATCATGCTCTGCAGGCCTCGGGCTCGACCTCATACATCAATTGCCATGGCGGAGTCCGCTCAATGGCCATGCACCAGGTGGCATCACGGATACATGCTGTGGGCATACACACACACCTGCACTCACTGTCAGCAACGCACATCCCAGGTATATTGAATCCAGGTGCGAACCTATTGTCGAGGGGCAAGCCTGAGTCTGCAGAGTGGCGTATCCACCCACAGGTTTTCACCGACACATTGGTCCACATTAAGCAGGCGGATGTTACTGAGCGCGGTTTGGCGGGTCATGTTTTGGCAGATGCATTACTCGACCTTCAGGTCTCCTGAGCCCGTTGTGGAGTTGAAGCGATGAGACAAGATCATAATTTGATATGATGAAATTTGGGAGAAAAGGGGAGATAAAACACAAAAAATGTAATAAATGATTATTCAGTGGTGCTGTCTGGAGACAGCTTATAGCATAGTAAGAACTTGTTCGTCCTTCGTAAAACCAGGGTTGTGGTACAACCCATTTGTTTTAACCAAAATATGTATAACCCTAGTTTTATCCAAAGTCAACATATGATCCATTATAATGTGTAATTCGGTCCAGGGGCTCACCTGGCAGCGCGGGCCTCTTTCTTACTATCAGCAGTAGCAGGCAGGTTGAAACGCTCTGCCCTCTTCTGCAGCCTCTGTGATGGACACAAATAGATAGAAGTTAAATATTCATGCTACTAGCAAACTTGTAACATTGTATAAAATATTCTGGGCCCTACGACTTTCCCGCGCACAGACACAGCTTTAGGCTATTTGCGCAAGGGATAAGAAGCAGTGCTTGACTTGGGCAGGAGCTCACCGAAGCTGAGTACCGGAACCTCAAACCTGTTCCTCAAAGAATATTGGCTCAAAAGTATTGTGGAGCTCCTGCACCTAAATAGTCACTGCCCCCAAAATGAGTACCGGAACCTATTTCAGTCCAACTCAAGCACTGATAAGAAGTAATCAGGTAGGACAATTTTATGACGAGTTCTTATCGAAAGGGAGAGAGATAGGAAGATTTTTTTAAATACATTGTGGAACTACTGTAATTCTCAATGGATGTATAAATAAGACTGTTTGCGGTGAAGAAAACATTACTTTGAGAAGCTCCACAGGTTATTAGTAGTGGTGCATTAAGCCAATCAGAAATACTAATCAGACCCTACACATCACATCTACATTTGCGCAGGCCAGGTAGCCTATAGGCCTACTTCCATGCGTGCGCATCCTTACTCAACATTTACAGGAGCGCTCAAAACAAAAAACAATGACTAAATTGACAAAAATTGTTTCTCACAAGTGCAGCATAGGTTGTGCACACTGGGTGATAATGTGACAGGAATAATAATATTGATAACAGAAATTACCGTAACCAAAGTAACAAACACTGTAGATTAGAAATGGTAGGAATTAACGGTAAATGTATTACTGGTAATATATGTAATGAGGAATTGATATACACCAACAATTAAAACACAAATAATTCACACAGTGAAGTTAAGAAATAAATAAATAAATGTGCACAAATTGGCAGGAGAGAGCGCATTCTGAAGAGAGTAGCGCATTGTGCATCTGGGCGCATGATCAATCCGACGTCTGCACTGGCCATGCAGCAATCACGGTGATACGGACTCAGCAGAAGTCAGGCCATTCATACTTCCTGCGCTTCGCGGAGCAGTGCAGAGCTGTTGTGAGTTTGTGTTTCCTACATGATGTACCGCCCCCACCTACCATCAACCAATCATGTCAATGCGGTGCATTACAGAGCTCTCTGCATTGTTACAACATTTGGGAGGCGCTTTGGCCTATGCTGCTCTGTACCATCACTCATTCATATATCCTTATGTACATATTCTTTATCCCCTTACACTGTGTATAAGACAGTAGTTTTTTTTTTGAATTGTTAGTTAGATTACTTGCTCGTTATTACTGCATTGTCGGAACTAGAAGCACAAGCATTTCGCTACACTCGCATTAACATCTGCTAACCATGTGTAACCATGTGTATGTGACAAATAAAATTTGATTTGATTTGATTTGGCAACTGCATGCCTCCGGAGGCTCCGCAATTGCGTCACACCCTCCATATGGAGCCACCTACCACATTTTCCTATCAAGCATAAACTGGCATTTAGTCTAGGCCTCCGCAATGCACTAGTTCACCAAGATGAACGCAAATATAAATATATGTATATTCAGTACCAGTCAGTCAAATGTTTGTACACTCCTACTCATTCAATGTTTTTCTTTATTTTTTACTATTGTCTACATTGTAGAATAATAGTGAAGACATCAAAACTATGAAATAACACATGGAATCATATAGTAACCAAAAAAAGTGTTAAACTAATCAAAATATATATATTTCAGATTCTTCAAAGTAGCCACCCTTTGCCTTGATGACAGTTTTGCACACTCTTGGCATTCTCTCAACCAGCGTCAGGAGGTAGTCACCTGTAATTAACTACAATTAACAGGTGTGCCTTGTTAAAAGTTCATTGTGGAATTTCTTTACTTCTTAATGCGTTTGAGCCAATCAGTTGTGTTATTACAAGGTAGGGGTGGTATACAGAAGACGGGCCTATTTGGTAACAGACCAAGTCCATATTATGGAATGAACAGCTCAAATAAGCAAAGAGAAACGACAGTCAATCATTACTTTAAGACATGAAGGTCAGTCAATGCAGAACATTTCAAGAACTTTGAAAGTTTCAAGTGCAGTCGTAAAAACCATTAAACCCTATGATGAAACTGGCTGTCATGAGGAACGCCACAGAAAAGGAATAGGGCTGTTGCAGTGACCATATTACCGCCACACCTGGAGTCACAAATCATGAAGGCAGTCAAATTCCACATGACCTTTTAGTCATGTAATTAGGCTTTTCCAAGCTCTGATGCTGCTGGTTATTAGTAACCTACCAAACTTGCTAACTGCCTGGTACTCAGCACTCTATTGTCTCTCTAAATCACTCTGACATCAATGCTAATGTATTTGAAATTCTAATCAAACACTTCATGAGAGCCCATGAGCTCATGTTGCGCAACATTTTTATAGGCTATGTAATTGCGTGAGAAAACAGAGTGATGGCCGCTAATAAAAATATGAGGATCCCATCAGCTTTCTATAGGCTACGCCTACTGTATTTATTTCTCAACTTTCCTAATATTAAGCACATTGGTTATATTTACAACAGGAGTACAGCCTAACTGCCTGGCATGAAAATAAACCATGGGGAAAAGCGTCCTCCATTCGCTATAAGTATTTTTTCCGTTGCCCCTGTTGTTTCGATACAGGTGCATGATAATGGTCCATTCTAAATCAAAACAAATGTCACATATTATTTATATATATGAGCTCCCGAGCGGCACAGCGGTCTAAGGCACGGCATCGCAGTGCTAGAGGCGTCACTATAAACCCTGGTTCGATCCCAGGCTGTATCACAACCGGCCGTGATCGGGAGTCTGATAGTGCACTTCCCTATTGGCCCAGTGTCATCCAGGCTAGGGGAGGGTTTGGTCGGTAGGCCTTCATTGTAAATAGGAATTTGTTCTTAACTGACTTGCCTAGTTAAATTAAGGTTAAAAAAAATGTTTAAAAAAAAGTGTATATGTAAAGACAAGATTAAATCTAGAAGTCTGATAGGCACCTATCACCGATCACTTGTGAATTATATACACTGCTCAAAAAAATAAAGGGAACACTTAAACAACACAATGTAACTCCAAGTCAATCACACTTCTGTGAAATCAAACTGTCCACTTAGGAAGCAACACTGATTGACAATAAATTTCACATGCTGTTGTGCAAATGGAATAGACAACAGGTGGAAATTACAGGCAATTAGCAAGACACCCCCAATAAAGGAGTGGTTCTGTAGGTGGTGACCACAGACCACTTCTCAGTTCCTATGCTTCCTGGCTGATGTTTTGGTCACTTTTGAATGCTGGCGGTGCTTTCACTCTAGTGGTAGCATGAGACGGAGTCTACAACCCACACAAGTGGCTCAGGTAGTGCAGCTCATCCAGGATGGCACATCAATGCGAGCTATGGCAAGAAGGTTTGCGGTGTCTGTCAGTGTAGTGTCCAGAGCATGGAGGCGCTACCAGGAGACAGGCCAGTACATCAGGAGATGTGGAGGAGGCCGTAGGAGGGCAACAACCCAGCAGCAGGACCGCTACCTCCGCCTTTGTGCAAGGAGGAGCAGGAGGAGCACTGCCAGAGCCCTGCAAAATGACCTCCAGCAGGCCACAAATGTGAATGTGTCTGCTCAAACGGTCAGAAACAGACTCCATGAGGGTGGTATGAGGGCCCGACGTCCACAGGTGGGGGTTGTGCTTACAGCCCAACACCTTGCAGGACGTTTGGCATTTGCCAGAGAACACCAAGATTGGCAAATTCGCCACTGGCGCCCTGTGCTCTTCACAGATGAAAGCTGGTTCACACTGAGCACCTGACAGACGTGACAGAGTCTGGAGACGCCGTGGAGAACGTTCTGCTGCCTGCACCATCCTCCAGCATGACCGGTTTGGGAGTGGGTCAGTCATGGTGTGGGGTGGCATTTCTTTGGGTGGGCCGCACAGCCCTCCATGTGCTCGCCAGAGGTAGCCTGACTGCTATTAGGTACCGAGATGAGATCCTCAGACCCCTTGTGAGACCATATGCTGGTGCGGTTGGCCCTGGGTTCCTCCTGGGTTCTTCCTAATGCAAGACAATGCTAGACCTCATGTGGCTGGAGTGTGTCAGCAGTTCCTGCAAGAGGAAGGCATTGATGCTCTGGACTGGCCCGCCCGTTCCCCAGACCTGAATCCAATTGAGCACATCTGGGACATCATGTCTTGCTCCATCCACCAACGCCACGTTGCACCAGACTGTTGTCGTGGAAGATTCAGAATTTGTTGGTAACATATGTAAGATGTTTATATTCATCAAATGTGTGTAAGTTATTTCTCATCAGAATGGTATTTTTGTATAATACTGTGGCGAGGTTGCAGTTATCTGTTCTATGTCAAGACTAAGTTGCAGGGGCCGCAGAGGGGAGAGAGGTCAAAGTATCATCATGTGTAAACATATCTCTTGACTCCACAATGTCTGTGTGCCAGTCAGTGTGTCTGTGTGATCTTGTCCAGGATTGGTTGTATTTAGAATTGGTTGTATCTAAATGACAATTTGATATATGCCTGTTGATATGGAGGGTTGGTTTATCGTTCTGGGGTTTGAGTAAGGAGACAAAGCTGAACAATGAATTATGCCGATGCTGTCTTATCCTGTTTATCTTTGCTATAAAGGATCCCATTTTGCCGTTGTGTGGGGACTCTCAACTTTTCATTAGAGATACTGAACTGTTGAAAGTCAAAATGCTATAGAGCTTATATAATTAAAGATGGACTTTGATAACTAACTCTGACTTGTGTGTGTGGTTTGCTCCCATGATTTGGTAAATAGAGGAAATTTCCACGACATTTGGCGACGAGGATGGGATGTGAATCTTCACTCGGTGACCGTTCCTACGATCTAGGTAAATAAATCGTGCACGAGGGATCCCCTAAACTTGGGATCTCAGGGAGAACCACACTTCGGGAACGAAGCAGATGGACCAACCTTTGTTCTAAGAGGAAGCAAGCCGAGTGGATACCACATCTCGAACTGAGTTTTTTTTAAGAAAAAGGTGAGCGAACCACACACAGATTTGAAGTCGAGTTTTTTAAATTATGCCTGTTAAGTATACTCTGAGCGTGAATTCCTTTGTAAAGAAGGCACCTTGGCGGCGTAAGCAGGGCCGAGTCAGAGGAGAGTAATCTGGGGGTTTTGTGGACTCAAAAGATACTCTGCACTGTCCGGTTGCCAGTGACCAAGAGCCCTCCTGACACTGAATTGACCACAGTGGGGATTTGGTGAGGTCTGTCGGGGTGAGGAGCCAGGGTGACTGTGTGTTCTAGGTGAAACACGGTACTTGGTGAAGCCCTATTGAAAGAAGGACCTCATTCTGTGCGTCTGTGTGATTTGTCTAAGTGACCCTCAGATGTGGTGAATTCCAATTATTTTAAATGTACTAGCCAGGTATGCCCTGGGTTACTCTGTGTGAGTATGTAATAGTTGTCGGACCGTTCTGTGTGAGCGGGGTAGGGTTGACTCTGTGTGGGAAAACCTTTTGATGTTCTGTGTGGACGCCTGACCAGTTCTATGTGAAAATCTGACCAATCCTGTGTGGATGATCCTGAAAGTTCTGTGTGAGTACCTAAGATTTTTTAAGTTTTATATGGATTCTGTGAATTATTTGAAATTATGATAAATAGTACGTGTGTATAAAGTAATGCGTAGAATGATTAGATACAATTTGAACCACCCATTCGTAGACGTACGTAGGTTTTGAGTTGATATCTTAAATGGATAATTTGATAAAGATTAAGTTTTTAAGCACTATTAAAATAATCTACAAAATCTGGGAAATTGAGCTCTAGAAACTGATTAGAGTGTGTCCACTTTTGGTTATCTTACCTTAACGATGTAACTATAAAACGCATATTGGATTATCTCCATCTGGGTGAAACATTTGAAATTAAACTGCCCTTAAGGTCTGAACATGTTATAATTTTCCTTCCCAGTATGAGAGAAGTTGCGGGATTTATTGAATAAACTGTTTTCCATAAAGTTAAAGAGAATTCGAGGGATGCTCGATGTAATTTATAATGTCGTACAAAGCCTAAGGTTTTCCATCAAACTAATTATCATTGCGAGATTAATGTGATGTAGTAAAGTAATTGAAAGACGTTGCATAAGTAAACAATCTATTTTTATTCAATGGCGCAATATCTGTTTCCTAGTCATTAACTGTCGATTTTATTCTTTGATTGCTAATATATTCATTTGGAATTTGAGAATCATAGCTGGAGTATGAGAATCATAGCTGGAGTAACGTTTGTACTATTAAAATTGGGCTATTATTCTTCTGGGAATTACCGATCGTGACGTGTTTTGATTTTACTTTGTAAATGGGGTTTATATCCGGAGAATTTTAGTTTTTCTCAATAGCATTAGTGGTTCAGTGGTAGAATTCTCGCCTGCAACACGGGAGGCCCAAGTTCCATTCCCAGTCATGGCGCTGGCTGAATTCAGAGTTTTTGATTGTAAATAATCTATTTGTATGTTTTGCCTGGAAAGTTATGGTCGCTAGTGTTTGTATAAGAGATAAATTGAACGTTTTCAATAGATTGTTTAGGTTAAATTGATAGACTAATTCAATTTAAAATAATAACGAAGCGAATTCTGATGCAAGACGATGTCTGTTCACTAAATTATCTGCTGGAATAATGTATTGAGAATTGGGTCGTATTTAAATTACTGTATCAATAGAGAAGACAGTTACCTAAGTTAAAGACATTCTGAATAATAGCGGGGAGAGAATGGCAATGGAAAGTGGTTACTGAAATGTTTTTCATTCTTATAGATTGACTGACGCATGTTATAAGTTTGGCGCTGTGTGTTGTTTTTAAAGAAATAGGATACATTTCATAAGTGTGGAGAGCAAAGAGAAGAGGAAGTTATAAAGTTGGGGTTTTAATCTTACGATAGAGGTAAGGAAAAACGTTGAAATGAGAGGGGTTATATTTTTGCCCACTGGGGGAAAAAGAAATAGGAAAGTTTAGTTGAAAGTATGGAAGAGAGTTAGTTGTTATGTTGGCTACTAATTGTCAGGGAAAGTTGCTGGAGGCAGGTAGATTGTTGTAGAATAACGTAAATTTGCGTTATTAGTTTGAATATACAATAACCTTACTCTAATTGTTTTGACCGTTGTTCAGGTACATTTTGTTTTGTATTTCTAGCAGCTGATTCGCTAGGTGGGCAACAGAGATTTGTGGGAGACTGGTTGTCTGGATCATAAAACATCGTAAGGATAGATTCTGATGGTTATTGATTTTTGGTTTGATTGTTTAAGTAACACCAGTTAATTTGAGCAGGAAAGTTCATGTAGTCTAACGTTATAGTATGTTTCCATTATGTGGAACAATGTCAGGTCATTAAAGGTGATTGCTGGAATGAATAGTATGAGAGCCTGTTGACAGAAGACTGAATGGGTATGAATGTTGAAAAGCAAGCTTGGGCCAAACTAGTAAACTAGTATGTTAAGTGGGGGAGTATCATAGAATTTAATTATAGTGTTGTTACCGCAATAGTCAAAACAATCTCATATGTTTTGGGAAATTAGCTAGGTTGAATTTTGTATTTGAGTTCCTTTATAATTTGCTTTTTAAAAGAGAGGTTGGAATCAAGTATGATGCCTTGGCACTTAAAATCAGATACCACCAGGAGCTTTTTACATCAGTAGTTGTTTTTTGAGGAACATGCAGACTGTGTTTTATTTTATTGAGATGTAAACATGAGTCTCTGAGCAATTTTGTCATCTGAATCATTATAGTAGTGAGTTCTTGTGTAGTTTGTTATTTGCATGAATTTATCACTGTATTAGCTGCATACATTGGAATTTCAGACCCTGTACAGACTAAAGGAAGATCATTAATGGATGTGCTGAACAGTATTGACCTTTGTGGATATCAGTGGGGGAAAAAATACATTTATTTTTATTTTTACGATGATGAGACAGCACCGACTTTTGAAGGATTTTAGATTTGCATTAAAAAAAATCAGGATTGGTTTTTACTAAATTTATATCAACAGATTGAAATTATTAGGTTGCTGATTAATATGTTTTTTAGGAGTTGATTTAACTTAATTAAACATTGTATCATGCTTATACATTGATGTGGATTAAAACTTATGATTAATGATTTGAGGTACAGTGGAATTATCATTAGGTTTGGTTTATAGTTTCACGTTTGAGTTTCTGAATCGATGTAGTGTAAATGAATACTAAGTGTTTTTGTGTTTTCTCTGGGAAAATGGATATTTCACTGTCTCTCTCTGGAATGTTTCCAGGGACTATACTCTTGGGGAGAGTGAGTGAAATTGGGGCCATAAACTACCACATTGAAAGGGGCACTCACCACATTGGGATTTTAATGAGTTTTTATTTTCTGACTTTTCATTACACACGCAAATTCTTTTGATAAAGGAATGTTCTGGGAACATGGAAATACGAAAATGTTTGGAACTAGTTGATTATTGTTTGCAAATTGTTTCATATAGTGAAAAACACTGCTTTGAAGGGTTTTGTATAACCTATGACCTTCTGATGACTTTCCGTTGTGGCTTGATCACCCGCATTGGAAAGTCATTTGGATAATGAAATTATCTGTAATACTGCTTTCAAAATAATTTGTGTAATTGGTAAATATGTTTCTTAAGCCATATGTGTAATTTGGACCAGTGTGAAGAGGGAGTAGGGCATTGCTTTTAACTAAGGGTATGCTGCTTTAAGTCTATTTTCCTATGACCATAGGGGTTAAATAATTTTTCTTTGGAGTTTTTTTTCAGTTTAGTGATTTTAATTTGATTAGGTTAGCTGAAATGTTGTTTTATATTTGTTTTTAGTTTTGTTTTACATTACTCTCATACAGAGAGATGTGTGTAAAACATGGGGGAGGATTCAGTTTTTTGAGGGTTTGAATTGAAGTTATACAACTTAAGTGATATGTGAATGAGTGTATTGTATTGTTGAGTGTATTGTATTTGTGTTTGTTTTGTTCTATTCCCAAGGGGTATAGGTCTAATTTCTTGATCCTTGGCTCTACGATGGAGTTGACAGTGAGATGGGGAGTATAAACCAATTTGAAAGAATAGTTTCAATAGAATGTTTTGATATTCTCTGTGAAATATGTTTAGATATGTGTGTTAAGAATAATTGGTAAAAGTAATCATTTATCATGTAGTTAATGAACTAAACTGTTGTTCTGATCTGTTCTTTCGAGGTTATCATGAAAAGTGACATCAGACGGTATCTTAATGCATGGAAGAGATAATTTGGACCGAATGGTGTGTGTACCTCAAAACCCCCTCTAACTGGCTGAAGAAGGGTGACAAAGGCATTGAAGGAGGCTTTCCAAACCACTTCTACCGAGAGAAAAGAACCAAGCCAGAAATTGGTGTACAGTATCAGATCTAAGCTATCAACTGCTTTTCTTTCATGGTTCTGTCATACTGTGATGAGTCCACTTGGAGTGATCATGGAGAAAGATCTGTTCTAACATTTTCTTATGATGCTGGTATATTGGTTGACGAATGGACAAGACATGAGTGGTAAAGATGAGACATTGAAATTGGGACATTATCATGGGCCGTCCACTTTGAACTGTAAAGCTATCTGAAGAAAAACGAAGATGCCAGAAGATGCCGTGCCTGTGTAGGGGGGGTTTAATCAAACTGTGCCATTAAAATTGTTTATACTTTTGTGGTATCAGATTGATTGAAGAGGTCTACACCATGTAAATTGTAGTAATTTAGATTAAGAATGCATTGAGATACTGATCTGTATTATTAAAATCATGATTAAAAAAGTTAATAGTAGAATTATGGGATAATTATACGATATGTAAATCTGCTAATATTGATGTGTGTTAAATTGAGGTTTTTACTTTGAGTGATAATACAAATTTGAATCACTGAGGAGTGCTATTCTAAATATTGGTTTGATAAATAGTTGGGTTGTTACTTATGATTTGGAATATGAATGATTTCACTGCCCTATTCTCTATTCCTAAGTATATTTCTGAGCATGAGTACTTAGAGGGATGTCTGTCCTATATGTTGTAAGGAGGCCTGTGTTTAGACACTGGTTCTCATGTAACTTAAAGAGCATAAATATGTTATGTTTTTATTTTCCTCAAATGGATTATTCTGTGTTATTAAACATGTGCAAGTTTGTCTTGTAGAATAAAGGTTGTAAACATAGTTTCAGAAGGGAGAAAGCTTACATATAAGCTAAGGTATTTGACATTAAGGGATTTGAATTTTAAAATATTGAGTATGTTACTATTCTGATTCTTCAGAAGGGACTGAGTCCCTTGAGAGGGGAATGTCGTGGAAGATTCAGAATTTGTTGGTAACATATGTAAGATGTTTTATATTCATCAAATGTGTGTAAGTTATTTCTCATCAGAATAGTATTTTTGTATAATACTGTGGCGAGGTTGCAGTTATCTGTTCTATGTCAAGACTAAGTTGCAGGGGCCGCAGAGAGGGGAGAGGTCAAAGTATCATCATGTGTAACATATCTCTTGACTCCACAATGTCTGTGTGCCAGTCAGTGTGTCTGTGTGATCTTGTCCAGGATTGGTTGTATTTAGAATTGGTTGTATCTAAATGACAATTTGATATATGCCTGTTGATATGGAGGGTTGGTTTATGGTTCTGGGGTTTGAGTAAGGAGACAAAGCTGAACAATGAATTATGCCGATGCTGTCTTATCCTGTGTATCTTTGCTATAAAGGATCCCATTTTGCCGTTGTGTGGGGACTCTCAACTTTTCATTAGAGATACTGAACTGTTGAAAGTCAAAATGCTATAGAGCTTATATAATTAAAGATGGACTTTGATAACTAACTCTGACTTGTGTGTGTGGTTTGCTCCCATGATTTGCTAAATAGAGGAAATTTCCACGACACTGTCCAGGAGTTGGCGGATGCTTTAGTCCAGGTCTGGGAGGAGATCCCTCAGGAGACCATCCGCCACCTCATCAGGAGCATTCCCAGGCGTTGTACGGAGGTCATACAGGCACGTGGAGGCCACACACACTACTGAGCCTCATTTTGACTTGTTTAAGGACATTACATCAAAGTTGGATCAGCCTGTAGTGTGGTTTTCCACTTTAATTTTGAGTGTGACTCCAAATCCAGACCTCCATGGGTTGATAAATTTGATTTCCATTGATCATTTTTGTGTGATTTTGTTGTCAGCACATTCAACTATGTAATGAAAAAAGTATTCAATATTCAATCATTAATTCAGATCTAGGATGTGTTATTTTAGTGTTCCGTAAAAAGGCATAGATTTTCTTAGGGTGCATTAAGGCCACAGAGGGGATGCTGCCGTGAAACTCAAAGCATTATCAAGTGCTTGTCAAATTGTAAATGAGAGAGTTATGGCGTGTGTACAGCCTGCGCAAAAAAACAAATCAGTGCTCATGCCTTTCAAGTGACTTTTTTCAAGTCATCATTACTCTCATCATATAGCCTTACAATCAATGTTTTAAAATCAAAACATATAGCCCAAGTTTGAAGAACTAAAGTGAAATTAATAACTCTAAATTAAGCATATAGGAGTACATATTTCTTTGTTAACCGCTCAACACAGAATAGCCGCATGTGCGCACTCCCTGAAATAGTTTGGAGAAAATAATTATATTTTATTCAGCTTTGTTCAATTGTATTCTTCATACTATAAAATATAAATAATGCCACGGAATTATAAGACAATCTTGTCTGCTAAATGAACTAGAGTAGCCCACAGCCATTTGGCATAGCCACCTCAGGACAACAGAGTATGCTATTATTTTCTTTTGAAATTGACATTTTCTTCTGTTCTTTTGTCTGACGAGTCCAATATTTGAGATTTTTGGTTCCAGCCACGTGTCTTTGTAAGACGGAAAATCTCTGCATGTGTGGTTCCCACCGTGAAGCATGGAGGTGTGATAGTGGGGGGGGTCCATTGCTGGTGACACTGCCAGGGATTTATTTAGAATTCAAGACACACTTAACCAGCATGGCTACCACAGCATTCTGCAGCGATACGCCATCCCATCAGCATTGCGCTTAGTGGGACTATCATTTGTTGTTCAACAGGACAATGACCCAACACACATCCAGGCTGTGTAAGGGCTATTTGACCAATAAGGAGAGTGATGGAGTGCTGCATCCGATGACCTGGCCTCCACAATCACCCGACCTCAACCCAATTGAGATGGTTTGGGATGAGTTGAACCGCAGAGTGAAGGAAAAGCAGCTAACAAGTGGTTAACATATGTGGGAACTCCTTCAAGACTATTGGAAAAGCATTCCAGGTTACGACATAGTTTTGATGTCTTTACAATAATTATACATGTAATGAGTAGATGTGTCCAAACTTGTAATGTATATATTAGTCGACTGGTCGATTGTTTGGTCGTTAGGTTGTTGATCGACAAAGATTGTTTTAGTGCTCGACTTAAACAATCTTTGTCGATCAACAACCTAACGACCAAACAATCGAACAGTTGACCTATTGCGGTCAGCCCTACAATAGATCAGTTTCACATTCCAACACAGTGCGAATTACAAGAGGGGTCATTCCATTTGATTTCAATAACTTTTTTGACCAAACCCCTTTGGATTTGAATGAAAGATTTTATGCATATTTACCAATGGTAGAAGTAGTTTTTGGACCTGAATGCCAAAACATTTACCAGAAAAAGTTGGTCAAAGTTGACCAATTTTGCATACCCCACCCTACCATGAGACAGACATGCATGTCTTCATCACTGGAAAAAATAAACAGTTGAGTTTGATATAATTTAAAAGCTTACAAAACAGGGTTGTCAAACTATTTGATAATTTCTTGAAAAAAAATGTTTTAATAAAAAAAATGTTTTTGTTGCTTTAACTTGAATTATTTTTTGGGGAAAAAAGCATGTTTTCATTTTCGCATATGTTGTAGGTTAGACCCTATTTTACACCATCTGGTGTTTTGTGTTGTGCACGCAATTGGTTGAGACAGCATGCTCTTGAATACAAGGTGGGAGTCATATTTTGGCTAATAAATGGGAGAAAAAAAATTGAACTGTCAACTTTTAAATGGTAGCACAAAGACTGTTGGAGGTCCACACATCAGAGAACATTGACTTGAATGGGAATATCATTTATTAAAAATTATACTGTCAATCCTCCATAGGAAACCTATTGAAATAGAAATACAGTGCATTCAGAAAGTATTCAGACCCCTTCACTTTCCCACATTTTGTTACGTTACAGCCTTATTACTCTAAAATTAATACAATTGTTTGATTTCCTCAATCTAATCATTCTACACACAATACTCCATAATGACAAAGCAAAAACAGGTTGACATTTTTGCAAATTCGTAAAAAATAAGCAGAAATACCTTATTTACATAAGTATTCAGCCCCTTTGCTATGAGACTCGAAATTGAGCTCAGGTGCATCCTGTTTCAATTGATCATCCTTGAGAGGCTTCTACAACTTTATTGGAGTAAACCTGTGGTGAATTAAATTGATTTAACATGATTTGGAAAGGCACACACCTGTCTACATAAAGGTCCTGAGCAAAAACCAAGCCATGAGTTCGAAGGAATTGTAGAGCTCAGACAGGATTGTGTCGAGGCACAGATCTGGAGAAGGGTACCAAAACATTTCTGCAGCATTGAAGGTCCCCAAGAACACATTAGCCTCCATCATTCTTAAATGGAATAAGTCTAGAATCACCAAGACCCTTCCTAGAATTGGCCGCCCAGCCAAAATCAGAGGAGAAGGGCCTTGGTCAGGGAGGTGTGGTCACTCAGAGAGCTCCAGAGTTCCTTTGTCGAGATGGAAGAACCCTCCAGAAGGACCACCATCTCTGCAGCACTCCACCAATCAGGCCTTTATGGTAGAGTGGCCAGATTGAAAGACTCCAGCCACCCTAGTCATAGACTGTTCCCTCTGCTACCGCACAGCAACCCGTACCAGAGCGCCAAGTCAAGGTCCAAAAGGCTTCTTTAACAGCTTCTACCCCCAAGCCATAAGACTACTGAAAAGCTAGTCAAGGGGCTACCCAGAACCCTCTTTTACGCTGTCGCTACTCTCTGTTTATAATCTATGCACAGTCACTTTAACTATACTTACATGTACATATTACCTTCATTACCTCAACTAACCGGTGCCCCCCGCACATTGACTCTGTACCGGTACCCCTGTATGTAGCCTCGTTTGCTATTTTACCTCAGCTGTTGAATTATTTGTTACTTTTATTTTCTATTTAACACTTTGCTTTCTTAACTTATTAAAGCATTGTTGGTTAAGAGCTTGTAAGAAAGACTTTCATTACCTGTTGTATTCGGCACATGTTACAAATAAAATCTGATTGGATTTGATAGCCTGCTTGGAGTTTAACAAAAGACCCCTAAAGGAATCAAGATTCTCTGGTCTGATGAAACCAAGATTGAACTCTTTGACCTGAATGCCAAGCATCATGTCTAGAGGAAACCTGGAAACATGTTTTTCAGCAGCAGGGACTGGGAGACTAGTCAGGATCCAGGGAAAAATGAACCGAGCAAAAGTACAGAGAGATCCTAGATGAAAACCTGCTCCAGAATGCTAAGGACCTCAGACAGGCACAAAGGTTCACCTTCCAACAGGAGAACAACCCTCAGCACACAGCCAAGACAACACAGGAGTGGCTTCGGGACAAGTCTCTGAATGTCCTTGAGTGGCCCAGCCAGAGGCCGGACTTGAACCCGATCGAACATCTATGGAGAGACCTGAAAAAAGCTGTGCATCAAGGCTCCCCATCTAACCTGACAGAGCTTGAGAGTAATCCCTGCCGAAGGTGCTTCAACAAAGTACTGAGTAAAAGGTTTGAACACTTATGTAAATGTTATATTTCAGTTGATTGCAAACATTTCTAAAAAACTGTTTTTGCTTTGTCATTATGGGGTTGTGTGTGTAGATTGTTTTTTGCCTCATCAATTTAATCAATTTTAGAATAAAGGCTGTAACATAAGAAAATAGTGAAGAGGTCTGAATACTTTCCGAATACGCTATACAGATAACGGACTATACATTACCATTTAAGTTCACATTCGACTGTGGGTGGACCGGTGGCCATCATTGTGGTAGTAATTAGAGGTAAAAATGTGTACTCAATTAAAACGTTAATGATGTACGAAATAAATTGCAGTAGGGCTGTTGCGGTGACCATATTACCACCACACCTGCGGTCATGAGTTATGACCGCAGTAAAATTCCACATGACATACATTGGTAGTACCCAACTCTCTAATGACCATCAGGTCGCTAATGGCCTGGTACTAAGGGCTCTATTGTCCCTCTAACCACTGACAGTGTAAATGAAATCATAAATCACAAACACATCATCAAAACAGTTCCTTGCTTTTAAAACTCACATCAGTGTGATTGTACTTTTTCTTCATATTGATCAATAGGTTGAAACTGAGTGGAAAACATGGTCGTTGTGGATGTTGTTTCAAAGCATAACACAACGAAATGGGCAGTGCATTCTAAAGGTGATGATGAATTAAAAACACCCAAAAGGCATATTCGAGCTTATGTATACCCATATGAGCTCAAGCCTGAAATAAGTTTTACAATACATAGCCTCTCCGCATATTTTTTATTTATTATTATTTTTTAAACGGATCTAAGATATCTTTACATAATTGGTCTAGCCTATACTCCAAAATAAAACAAATTCTAGTAATCTTCTTTGAGTGTGGACTGTATAATTATGCATATTTGATAGACTGGTTGGCTACCTTATGCTATCCTCCAAACGTTCTATCCATGAGTCTGGGAGAGAACATGTAGGCCAAGGACTAGGCGATGCTGTTAGTTTATTGATTTTGCAGGTCGGCTTACAGGGTTAGCCTACAATTATAGTACATTTGTTTTTGAATATATAATGAATAGGCTGACACATTACCTTTAGGTACAGAATATCTCACCACAGTGCATTTCCATTTATCTCGCCTTCATTTCCTTCTCGAGCACACAGAGGTGCTGACAACAGTTTGGTGAAATATGTTTTGTTGGGAAAACATGTTACTATCGATGTTCCTGAATAGATTTCACTCAATTTCCCAATTAAGCACTGGGTAGCTGCAGGAACAGGTTTGGAGAACCCATGGCATTCAGCGTTTGGGAGGAATATAACGTTGCTGAGCAAGAGGCTGCATCCTCAAACAGTGGATGATGCATGGAGTGAAATAACCAGAGTACGCTACCCAAATTGAAAAAAACTAAGCAGTCTCCATTCGCTATTCGAGTGCATACTGATGACATGTATTTTTTTACCCTGCCCCTTTGATAATTGACCATTTTAAATCTAAATTAATTTAACATATTAGTAAAGACAATATTAAATTGAGACTAGTCTGATGGGTGAAAATATACTGAACAAAAATATAAAACAACATGTAAAGTGTTGGTCCCATGTTTCATGAGTTGAAATAAAAGATCCCATAAATGTTCCATACGCACAAAAGGCTTATTTCGCTCAAATTATGTGCACATATTTGTTTACATCTCAGTTAGTGAGCATTTCTCCTTTGCCAAGATAATCCATCCACCTGACAGGTGTGGCATATCAAGAAGCTGATTAAACAGCATGATCATTACACAGGTGTACCTTGTGCTGGGGACAATAAAAGGTCACTCTAAAATGTGCAGTTTTGTTACACAACACAATGCCACAGGTGTATCAAGTTCTGAGGGAGCGTGCAATTGGCATGATGACTGCAGGAATGTGTACCAGAGCTGTTGCCAGATAATTGAATGTTAATTTTTCTACCATAAGTCGTTTTGGAGAATTTGGCAGTACGTCCAACCGGCCTCACAACCACAGACCACACAAGCCCAACCTGCGGGATTGACCAGCCACCCGGACAGTTGATGAAACTGAAGAGTTATTCTGTCTGTAATAAATCCCTTTTGTGGGGAAAAACTCATTCTGATTGGTTGGGCCTAGCTCCCCAGTGCGCCCCCTGCCCAGTCATTTGAAATCCATAGATTATGGCCTAATATATTTATTTAAATTGACTTCCTTATATGAACTGAAACTCAACAAAATCATAATTTTTTGCTTGTTGCTTTCTTATTTTTGTTCAGTATATGATCACTTTATGAGAGAACAGCATATGCAACTTGAGGCAAAGAACAGAGTGCAAACTTTTTGGGGGACTTCATCAATAGCCTATAGTCGCGCCATGCAGCCCATATACTGTATGTTCTGATTTCTAAGACATTCTAAAGTTTGTTTCATTCACAACTAAAGTGGCCAAATAACTCTAAATCTAGCATATAGGACCTGTTTCAAATTATCACTTTTACGCTCAACATAGCCACTTCATATGTGCACTCTGGAATGGGAAAAATATATTTTCTATTTTATTCTGCTAAGTGAACATATGAAAGCTGGTGGTTCCTTTTAACATGAGTCTTCAATATTCCCAGGTAAGAAGTTTTAGGTTGTAGTTATAGGAATTATAAGACTATTTCCCTCTATACCATTTGTATTTCATTAACCTTTGACTATTGGATGTTCTGATAGGCACTTTAGTATTGCCAGTGTAACAGTATAGCTTCCGTCCCTCTCCTCGTTCCTTACTGGGCTCGAAACAGCAACACAACGACAACAGCCACCCTCGAAGCAGCGTTACCCATACAGAGCAAGGGGAACAACTACAAGAAGGCTCGGCTCAGAGCGAGTGACGTTTGAAACGCTATTAGCGCATGCTAACTAGCTAGCCATTTCACTTCGGTTACACCAGCCTCATCTCGGGAGTTGATAGGCTTGAAGTCAAACAGCGCAATGCTTGACGCACAACGAAGAGCTGCTGGCAAAACGCATGAAAGTGCTGTTTGAATGAATGTTTATGCGCCTGCTTTTGCCTACTACCGCTCAGTCAGATACTTGTATGCTCAGTCAGATTATATGCAACACAGGACACACTAGATAATATCTAGTAATATCCTCAACCATGTGTAGTTAACTAGTGATGATCATTGATTGTTTTTTATAAGATATGTTTAATGCTAGCTAGCAACATACCTTGGCTTACTGCATTCGCATAACAGGCAGTCTCCTTGTGGAGTGCAACGAGAGAGAGGCAGGTCGTTATTGCGTTGGACTAGTTAACTGTAAGTTTGCAAGATTGGATCCCCCGAGCTGACTAGGTGAAAATCTGCCATTCTGCCCCTGAACGAGGCAGTTAACACACCTTTCCTAGGCCGTCATTGAAAATAAGAATGTGTTCTTAACTGACTTGCCTAGTTAAATAAAAGGTATATATAAAAAATATAAATACAATTTAAAATACGTTTTTTTATTTATAAATCGGCGCCCAAAAATACCGATTTTCGATTGTTATGAAAACTTGAAAATCGGCCATAATTAATCGGCCATTCCGATTAATCGGTCGACCTCTAGTCTAAAGGGATATGTCCATTCTATTAATTATATTTCTATTATTTAAATTTCACCCACCCTGTATTCAAGAGTGTGCTGTGTCTCAACCGAAGGCAGGCACAACACAAACCCCTGAGATTTCATAAAATAGGGTCTAATCTACAAAATATGGGAAATGAAAACATCTGACTTTAGGTGTTTTTAGATAATTGATGTTAAAGGAGAAAAAAAATGAATGTTTATTTTTTTTATCTATAAATTATTAAATTGTTTGACAACCCTGTTTGTAAGCTTTTAAATGATATAAAACTCAACTGTTTATCTTTCCACTGATGAAGACATGGATGTCTCATGGTAGGGTGGGGTATGCAAAATGGGTGACTTTTTAGCACCTCCATCACCTAAATGTTTTGGCTTTCAGTTCCAAAAAGTCACTTTCTGACCACTTCGACCATGGGCAAATATTCACCAATTACTTTGCAGACAGAGTTCAGTGTGTCAAATCGGAGGGCATGCTGTCCGGTCCTCTGGCAGTCTCTATGGGGGTGCCACAGGGTTCAATTCTCGGGCCGACTCTTTTCTCTGTATATATCAATGACGTTGCTCTTGCTGCGGGCGATTCCCTGATCCACCTCTACGCAGACGACACCATTCTATATACTTTCGGCCCGTCATTGGACACTGTGCTATCCAACCTCCAAACAAGCTTCAATGCCATACAACACTCCTTCCGTGGCCTCCAACTGCTCTTAAACGCTAGTAAAACCAAATGCATGCTTTTCAACCGATCGCTGCCTGCACCCGCATGCCCGACTAGCATCACCACCCTGGATGGTTCCGACCTTGAATATGTGGACATCTATAAGTACCTAGGTGTCTGGCTAGACTGCAAACTCTCCTTCCAGACTCATATCAAACATCTCCAATCGAAAATCAAATCAAGAGTCGGCTTTCTATTCCGTAACAAAGCCTCCTTCACTCACGCCGCCAAGCTTACCCTAGTAAAACTGACTATCCTTCCGATCCTCGACTTCGGCGATGTCATCTACAAAATGGCTTCCAACACTCTACTCAGCAAACTGGATGCAGTCTATCACAGTGCCATCCGTTTTGTCACTAAAGCACCTTATACCACCCACCACTGCGACCTGTATGCTCTAGTCGGCTGGCCCTCATTACATATTCGTCGCCAGACCCACTGGCTCCAGGTCATCTACAAGTCCATGCTAGGTAAAGCTCCGCCTTATCTCAGTTCACTGGTCACGATGGCAACACCCATCCGTAGCACGCGCTCCAGCAGGTGTATCTCACTGATCATCCCTAAAGCCAACACCTCATTTGGCCGCCTTTCGTTCCAGTACTCTGCTGCCTGTGACTGGAACGAATTGCAAAAATCGCTGAAGTTGGAGACTTTTATCTCCCTCACCAACTTCAAACATCAGCTATCTGAGCAGCTAACCGATCGCTGCTGCTGTACATAGTCTATTGGTAAATAGCCCACCCATTTTCACCTACCTCATCCCCATACTGTTTTTATTTATTTACTTGCTCTTTTGCACACCAATATCTCTACCTGTACATGACCATCTGATCATTTATCACTCCAGTGTTAATCTGCAAAATTGTAATTATTCGCCTACCTCCTCATGCCTTTTGCACACATTGTATATAGACTCCCCCCTTTGTTTTCTACTGTGTTATTGACTTGTTAATTGTTTATTCCATGTGTAACTCTGTGTTGTCTGCTCACACTGCTATGCTTTATCTTGGCCAGGTCGCAGTTGCAAATGAGAACTTGTTCTCAACTGGCCTACCTGGTTAAATAAAGGTGAAATAAAAAAAATAAAAAAATAAAAAATATATATAGAAAGCTTCAGTCAGATCAAATGGGCTGAGTCAAAACTGATTGAAATTAAATGGAACGACCCAGAGCTGATGAGTAGAACATTGTGGAAAACAAGATTTTAAATCTAGCTATTTAATGCAGTTATTGTGTGCATCATGCACACAATTAGAATACTGTACTACATACCTCATCCGCAACTGATGGGGCAGTGATTTTTACAACTTTCTTCTCAGCATCCCTAAAGCAAGACAAAATGTAAAGTTGAATAAACTATCTAGTGGAAAACTTTGTAAACCTAGCCTGCCCTCTATTGGTTAAAAACAATCCACTGCACGTCCAGTGAAATAATCCCCCAAAGACATCTTGTACATACCGTATAACAACATAAATTGATCATGACTGACATTCAAAGACTGAAAAAGGAAGGTGCCAACATCAAACTTTATCTTAACATGTTGAAAAACTGCTGAATTTGCCATGAGAATCACGATAACAATGATTAGGCTATGCCCACTTCAATCACATAATAACCATCAGTCATTAGGACACGAAACATCCCATAGGTAGGTTTGAGTAACAAATAGAGTACTGACTTTTCAGGTACAGCTGCCTTTTCTACTGCCACTTCTGCAGGTGGTTCACTGATTTCCTCCTCTTTAGGATTGTCCTGTAAATATACACCAAGCATGTAATCAGCAAAATTTTAAATATTCTGAAATATTATAAGAGTAAAATATTCTGAAAAAATAAGTCAGCTTTAAACAATCATATTTTTATTAATCATGTTTCACATGCTTACCTCCAACTCTCCCAAAACCTCCTCTTCGTTCACCTCATCTTCTGGAACATAAAAGGTCAAATACAAAATGTTTCTCACATTTTCAAGACAAGTTTGCTGTAAAAACAAGAATATTTAACCGAGCATAGTACAGAAGAGAATGTATACCCCATCTGTTGGAGAGAATAATGCTACATACATCTACCCAACCAAGGTTCAGTTATTGGAGAAATCAAGACATTTCATGACAACATCCAAGAAAGAGTAAGGTTTATATTGCAGTGGTTTTGTTAAGCTGAGTTCAGAAACAAATCAAGAGAAAATGTCAATATTAGGGAAAGTGTTTGTTACTGAGCAAAAATGAAAAACCACAGACATACCGACACCTAAACATGATAATACATTATGCTAATAATTGGAATTGAAGTGAACTCCCCATCACATCATTCACAGGGCAGGGGAACATTATGCCTTCGTACGTCATTTTTTTTCTTCTTTTTTTTTCACTAATTTAGGCTACATTTTACAATCAGTGCTGGTAAGAAAAGAGTAAGTGTTAGTGGAAGAATCATACCATGCTCCTCAAGGTACGCCTGCAACCGGCCAATAAGGTCACCTTTGTTTCCTTTGACGGCCAATCCCCTCACAGCACACTCCTGCTTGAGCTCAGCCAACTGAAGAAGGTAGGGTCGACAAATGTAGAAGACTTTTAGTGAAGAGCGTATGCATATAATACAATTAACATTGATTGCATTTATATAAAAAGGTCAACTACAAAAAAATAATAACATGGCTACCACATAAGTAAAGAGTTTTAGCACAACAATGCAGCCATTGGCAACAGACCTTCTGCCTGACGTAAAACTCAATGCAATTGGGTTTCCAGACAAGGGAGAAGGCAGTTTTCAAGAGCTAACACACGATGTCCACCAGGTGCATATGAGTTTTGTTTTCCTGGATGTCAAGCCCGCATTTTCCGTACTTGACACACGTTCTTCACTTTTCAACTAGCTAAAAGTCTGTGTGTACCTTTGTTTGTACAACCGCACAGTAAAGCAACCAGTAGTTGAAAAAATTGAATGTATGCGGTACACAGAACACATTGCAGCCTAGTGCGGCATTCCCAACGTATCTTTGTGGACTATACCATTGACGATGAATGATTTCCGCTGCAAAGACTTCGATGCATCTGGTGGACATGAGGTGTTAAAGGCTCTGTACGGTTCATCCGTTTTCTGCATTGGCCATACAGCATATGGCGATATGGTCAGTTGTGGAAAAAATACTCAATTGTCATACGTGAGTAAAAGTAAAGATACCTTAATAGATTATGACTCAAGTAAAAGTCACCCAGTAAAAGTCTAAAAGTATTTGGTTTAAATATACTTAAGTATCAAAAGTACATGTTATTGCTAATATACACCTAAGTATTAAAAGTAAAAGTATAAATCATTTCAAATTACTTATATTAAGCAAACCAGACAGCACAAATTTCATGTTTTGTTTGTTTACAGATAGCCAGGAGCACACTTCAACACTCATACACAATTTACAAACGAAGCATGTGTTTATTGAGTCCACCAGAACAGAGGCCGTAGGGATGACCTCTTGATAATTGTGTGAATTGGACAATTCATGTCCTGCTAAGTATTAAAAATGGAATGAGTACTTTTGGGTGTCAGGGAAAATGCATAGAGTAAAAAGTACATTATATTCTTTAAGAATGTAGTGAAGTAAAAGTTGTCAAAAATATACATAGTAAAGTACTCCAAAAAACAAATTAAGTTGTACTTTAAAGTATTGACACTTAAGTACTTTACACCACTGGCCAGAGAATTCATACTTCTTGCGCTTTGGGTAACAGGGCAGAGCTGTTGTCAAGAAAGTGAGTTTGGGTTCATTCAGGCCCTCCCGAGCTCACCTACCGTCAAACAATCATGTCAATGTGGAGCTATACGGAGTCCTCCACATTGCTACAAAATGTGGGAGACAAGTCATCGCCGTATGGGATTTCTGGGAAGGAGCATGACCGGGTGGCAGAGTCTGAGCAAGCAAATCAAGGAATCCGGGAGAAAGAGAGCACGCTTGTTTGAAATTGAAATGGGCTTCGGTCGCTATTGATAAAGAAGAGCATCAAGACGAAGAAGCTGCTTTACAAGTGGGATGCACTGTTGAATGCTACATCTAGAGGGGTTAGTGCTGATTGTACAGAGATGGTGGCAGCCGGTTAAATGGCATCCCTTGACAAGGCAAGAACAAGATGCATGTCAGGAGAAGTGCAGTATTATCATAAGGAGATGTATACTTGGAATACGGAGGAGGAATGGAGGGAAAAAGAGGCAGAGGAGATCTACGAGAGAGAGAGGGAGGAAGAGGGTGAACTTGAGTCTGTAAAAAATGTCAGAAAAGGGGAGATGGTTTGTTAAAGAAGAATGGTAGGAAGTGTAAGCAGAGTGAGTTGAAGACAGGAGGAGAAATGGTAGGTGCGGTGAAGTTCTCAGAGGCTGAGGCTTGCACCAAGGGTCTTTGACAGTAGGAGTGAAGTTTTGGAGAAAAAAATGGACCCTTGCCTTTTGGCTGATCCATTTGTGGTTTCAGTGTGGGTGAAATCAGAGTTGGGTGCTGTGGAATCGGTAAGGGTAACCAGAAGTGGTCTTGTGATAATTGTGTTTCTGCTGGTCAGAGGTAGCAGGCGCTCCATGTTAAACAAATGGAGGCAAGAGATGTGATTTGTTTTGCTCTCAAGAAAAGGCTGCCATTGAAAGGAATGATTACTGGGGTAGCGGTAAATGTGAAAGCTGACCAACTGAGGGGAAGATTTCAGTGTTTGTGATGCTCGTCATTTGGTGAGACACAGACAGGGTGGTGTGAGTGGTGAAACAGAAGAGTCAGTCTGTTCTTTTGAGTTTTGATGTTGAGTCTTTGGCCGACAAAGTGATGTTAGGATATATAAGTTATCCTGTACGAGCTTTTGTGCCAGATACATTACATTGTTACAGGTGTCAACCTTATGGGCATGTGGCAGCAGTGTGTAGGAGGGAGGTTCCTAGGTGTGAGAAGTGTCCAGAAGGGCATGAGACAAAGGAATGTGTAGCATTGGGGATAGTACTGGTATGAGTTAATTGTAGGGCTGCCCATGGGGCTGGGGATCCGAAATGTCCCGTGCAAGAGAAGCAGGTTGAGTTTTCCAGGGTTAGAGTCATGCAGAAGTTGTCATATGCTGAGGCAGTGAAGAAAGTTGAGGAAGATGGGTCAAGTGGGAGGGATCCTGAGGAGTGGTGTGACTAGTAATTCTGTACCAGTACAGGTGGATAAACTAGCAAGTGAAATGTTTCACTAAGATTGTATTTTTGGCATTTATAACAACTGTACTGCAGGGATGGAATTTAAGTTGCGGAAAAGAGGTTCTGGTGGCAGCTGCAGAGAGACTTGACAGGGTGTTCATTTTATTATTTAACCAGGCAAGTCAGTTTAGAACAAATTCTTATTTACAATGACAGCCTATCCCAGCCAAATCCTAACCCGGACGACGCTGGGCCAATTGTGCGCCTCCCTATCACAGCCGGATGTGATACCCCCTGGATGCAGTGTCTTAGACCGCTGCACCACTCAGGAGCCTGTTAAGTGGTGGTATTCCATACTTTCAGACTGTTGGCCTGAAGTAGGACTAAATATGTTTAAATAGTGGAGTATGTTTTTGTTCTGTGTGTGTGTGTGTGTGTGTAGTATTAGATGGTATGGTATTTATGGTTTTTTTTCAAGCAACATTAAAGGGATCTATATTTCAGTCTAGTAGGTGGCGGTAATCCAACATTTATTGGATGCCAACCGCCGTTAAACCTCCTAGAGGAAGAGGAAGCATCGCCGTGCGAAGCTCGATTTGGCCTCCACAAGCCACCCGAGGCGTCGCAATCGTGTCGCCCTCTGTACGGAGCTTCCGCTCGCATTGCCAGACCAAGCATAAATCGGCTATAAAGCTGTATATACCAATTGTGTATTACAGCCTGATTAATCAAACTAGGTAGCTACCAGAACTAGCTAAGAATACAATAACTTTGCTAGGTAAAATGTATTTATTAGCTAAATTAATTCGTGCAACTAGCTGGTCAAATGACGACGCTCTCGGTTATTTCATGTTTTACAGTAACGAACGTGCGCATGTTAGCTAGCTAACACTAGCAGACAGCTGTGTAAGATAGCTAGCTTCCATTTGCAGGCAAATCACACGGAGTATTACTACCGCACAACTACATTATCTAGTGAGTGGAGTAGTAAACCGTACAATGCGTAAATTACTTGTACATTTTACACGATGCCAGACTATAAGGAATTACGTATGTATTGGATTTTATTCCTTTTTAAATAGTTCTCACCTTCAATTTCTGGAGTTCAACAACCCCAGCCATCTTGTTTGTATAGGGAAAGCGCGGAAGAAAATTATCCAATGGTAATGCGTTTTAGTGAAAGGCGTAATAAAACGACCGATGATTGGCTATACGCCGCTTATACTCGTGAAATGGTAGCAATGTTCAGTGGTGCTGCCATCTGCCGAAACTTTGTGTGAAGATTTTTTACTTTCTTTTTTTCGTCATTCCCACAGCAACTACGGTTGCATTTACACTGGCAGCCCATATCGTATCATTTGCCAAAGTATTGGTCTTTTGACCAAACAGATCAGATCTTTTGTCAATAATTGGGCAAAACATCAGAATTGGGCTCCCTGTGTAAACACAGCTAACTAAGTGATTTATAGCTACACTAAATCAAATCAAATCTTATTTGTACACCTTACCGTGAAATCCTTACTTAAAGTTCTTAACCAACAATGTAGTTAACTATTTTCTTAAGAATAAAAATAAAACAATAAAAGAACAAAAATGACACTATATACAGGGGGTACGGTACCGAGTCAATTTCATTTTACCTTTATTTAACTGGGCAAGTCAGTTAAGAACAAATTCTTATTTTCAATGACAGCCTAGGAACAGTGGGTTAACTGCCTGTTCAGGGGCAGAACGACAGATTTGTACCTTGTCAGCTCGGGGGTTTGAACCTTCAGGTAGTAAGTAACCTTCAGGTAGTCCAACACTCTAACCACTAGGCTACCCTGCCACCCCTAAAAAGGGGATACATGTTAGTCAAGGCCATTTGTATATGTAGGTAGGGGTAAAGTGACTATGCATATATAATAAACAGTGAGTAGCAGCAGTGTAAAAACAAAAGGGGGGGTGTCAATGCAAATAGTCCGGTTGGCCATTTGATTAATTGTTCAGCAGTGTTATGGCTTGGTGGTGGAATCTGTCAAGGAGCCTTTTGGACTAAGACTTTGAACTCTGGTACCACTTGCCGTGCGGTAGCAGAGAGAACAGTCTATGACTTGGGTGACTGGAGTCTTTGGCAATTTTTAGGGCCTTCCTCTGACACGCCTAGTATATAGGTCCTAAATGGCAGGAAGCTTGGCCCCAGTGATGTCTTGGGTCATATGCACTACCGTCTGTAGCGCTTTACGGTCGGATGTCGAGCCGTTAACAACCGGTCAAGATGCTCTCAATTGTGCAGCTTTAGAACTTTTTGAGGATCTGGGGACCCATGACAAATCTTTTCAGTCTCCTGAGGGGAAAAATACGTTGTTGTGCCATCTTCACAACTGTCTTGGTGTGTTTGGACCATGATAGTTTGTTGGTGACGTAAACACCAAGAAACGTAACTCTTGACCCACTCAATGTGAATCGGGGCGTGTTCGGCCCTCCTTTTCCTGTAGTCCACAATAATCTACTTAGTCTTGCTCACATTGAGGGAGAGGTTGCTATCCTGGCACCACACTGCCAGGTTTCCGACTTCCTCCCTATAGGCCGTCTCATTGTTGTCGGTGATCAGGCCTATCACCATTGTGTCGTCAGCAAACTTAATGATGGTGTTGGAGTTGTGCTTGGTCACGCAGTTGTGGGTGAACAGGGAGTACAGGGTGGGACTAAGCACACACCCCTGAGGGGCCCCCGTGTTGAGGATCAGTGTGTCCGATGTGTTGTTGCCTACCCTTACCAGCTGGGGGCGGCCTGTCAGGAAGTCCAGGATCCAGTTGCTGTGTCCCAGGGCACTAAGCTTAGTGATGAGCTTTGTGGGCACTATGGTGTCGAACACTGAGCTGCTTGCTGCACAGCATTCTCACATAGGTGTTCCTTTTGTCCAGGTGGGAAAGGGCAGTGTGGAGTGCAATTGAGATTGTGTAATCTGGGGATCTGTTGGGGCGGTATGCGAATTAGAGTGGGCCTAGGGTTTCTGGGATGATGGTGTTGATGTGAGCCATGACCAGCCTTTCAAAGCACTTCATGGCTACCAATGTGAGTCCTACGGGGTGGTAATAATTTAGGCAGGTTACCTTCGCTTTCTTGGGCCCAGGGACTATGGTGGTCTGCTTGAAACATGTAGGTATTACAGACTCGCTCAGGGAGAGGTTGACAACGTCAGTGAAGACACTTGCCAGTTGGTCCGCGGATAATCGAAGTACACGTTCTGGTAATCCATCTGACCCACCATCCTTGTGAATGTTGACATGTTTAAAGGTCTTGCTCACATCAGCTATGGCGAGCGTGATCACACAGTTTTCCGGAACAGCTGGTGCTCTCATGCATGTTTCAGTGTTGCTTGCCTCCAAGCGAGCATAAAAGTTATTTAGCCTGTCTGGTAGGCTCGCGGCTGGGTTTCCCTTTGTAGTTTGTAAGTTTGCAAGCCCTGCCACATTCGACGAGCGTCAGAGCCGGTGTAGTAGGATTCAATCTTAGTCCTGTATTGACGCTTTACCTGTTTGATGGTTCATCTGAGGGCATAGCGGGATTTCTTATAAATGTCTAGATTAGAGTCCCGCTCCTTGAAAGCAGCAGCTCTAGCTTCTAGCTCGGTGCAGATGTTGCCTGTAATCCATGGCTTCTGGTTGAGATATGTATGCACGGTCACTGTGGGGACGACGTCATTGATGCACTTATTGATGAAGCCGGTGACTGAGGTGGTATATATACTCCTCAATGCCATTGGATGAATAATGGAGCATATTCCACTCTGTGCTAGCAAAACAGTCCTGTAGTGTAGCATCCGCATCATCTGACCACTTCTGTATTGAGTGAGTCACTGGTACTACCGGCTTTAGTTTTTGCTTGTAAGCAGGAATAAGGAAGATAGAATTATGGTCACTATATATACAAAGGTATGTGGACATCCCTTCAAATGAGTGGATTTGTCTATTTAAGGTACACCAGTTGCTGACAGTTGTATACAATTGAGCACACAGCCATGCAATCTCCATAGACAAACATTGGCAGTAGAATGGCTTTACTGAAGGGCTCAGTGACTTTCAATGTGGCACCGTCATAGAATGCGACCTTTCCATCAAGTCAGTTCATAAAATTTCTGCCCTGCTAGAGCTGCCCCAGTCAACTGTAAGTGCTGTTATTGTGAAGTGGAAACATCTAGAAGCAACAATGGCTCAGCCGGGAAGTGGTCCCCAGTTGCAACACTCACTATGTAGTTCCAAACTGCCTCTGGAAGCAACATCAGCACAATAACGGTTAGTCAGGAGTTTCATGAAATGGGTTTCCATAGCCGAGCAGTCGCACACAAGCCTAAGATCACCATGCGCAATGCCAAGCGTCGGCTGGGGTAGTGTAAAGTTCGCCGCCATTAGACACTGGAGCAGTGGAAATGCATTCTCTGGAGTGATGAATCATGCTTCACCATATGGCAGTCTGACGGGCGAATCTGGGTTTGGCGGATTGCAGGAGAACGCTACCTGCCCCAATGCACAGTGCCAACTGTAAAGTTTGGTGGAGGAAGAATAATGGTCTAGGGCTGTTTTTCATGAATCGGGCTAGGCCCCTTGGATCCAGTGAAGGGAAATCTTAACGCTACAGCATACAATGACATTTTAGACTATTCTGTGCTTCCAACTTTGTGGCAACAGTTTGGGGAAGGCCCTTTCCTCTTACAACATCACAATGGCCCTGTGCACAAAGCAAGGTCCATACAGAAATGGTTTGTTGAGATCAGTGTGGAAGAACTTGACTGGCCTGCACAGAGCCCTGACCTCAACCCCGTTGAACACCTTTGCGATGAATTGGAACGCCGACTGCGAGTCTGGCCTAATTGCCCAACATCAGTGCCGACCTCACTCATGCGCTTGTGGCTGAATGGAAGCAAGTCCCCACAACAATGTTCAAACATCTAGTGGAAAGCCTTCCCATGAGAGTGGAGGCTGTTATAGGAGCAAACTCCATATTAATTTCCATGATTTTGGAATGAGACGTTCAACAAGCAGGTGTTCACATACTCTTGGTCATGTAGTGTATATTGATGCTGCATTCATAACCAAGAGGGAAAGTTATTAGTTGTGATGTCGTAAATACCAGTTGGATGCATTCACATGCTTTGAACTCCTTAAGAAACACTGATTGGCTAATGGATAGCCTCTGCTGAGTCCCCAACAAACAGATGTTCCGGTTTCCAGGGGAAATGGAAAGACACGACTTCCACTTTTGGACGTTAGCGAGGCGACACTCCATCTTAACTCCTCCTCCCCATTTACTGGATTGGTTCAAAAGTGCAGAAGAGAACTTCCCCAATAGTTTCAGGTGTTTCTTTTACGCCTGCTACGTTAGGTTAGCTAATGGCCTACCAGCTGTTTATTTGAAGTGTTTCTAAAACCCCCTATCGAAAAAAAAATGGTGGAAAAACAATTGGAACCGTTTCCGTTTGACCGCTAGGTTTTATGGGTATTATGACTCATTCTGTGGTACTCTATGGTCCCACCTGATCTTGCTTCCTCCCACCTGCCTTCCATATTTGAGGACACGCGTTTCCATTGTTAGAGCGTCACTCAACTGTCTTCTCAATATAATAGAACATATTTGATCGAGCCCAAAACCTAATTTAGGCCCAATCTCACCCTATATGCATTTGTGGAGATCTGAGTGGATTCAATATATGAAAGCAATATGATAATCATAACCTCGCCTTCTGATAGGCTAGATGGAAGATAAGCCATATTGCTTATAAATCAATCAAATCCTCTCACAAGTGCATAGGGTTAAGGAGTTGATTTGGGATTCGGACTTATGCTGCGTTCATAACCAAGTGGAAAGTGGGAATTTGTCAGTTGTGAAGTTGTAAATACCAGTTGGTTGCATTCACAGGGGTTACAACACAACAATCCCATGACTGAAACTTAAGTCGATCTCAGATCGCTAAGTTGACCTCCCCTTTCATCTAATAAAAGCCATGACCATCATGCCTTTAGGGTAAGAGGATCATTTCGCACATGTATTAAACAGCGAATTTGACCAACTCAAGTCCCCTTGCTTAGGGGGTCCGGGATCCTCCCAGAGATCATTTTTATGCAGGACTGATAAGCTCAAGTCTGGAGACTTTTTAAAAGGACATTCTACTTCAAAGTGAATGATAATAAAATGTTGACACCATCTAAAACATAAATTCCACCTCCAGAAATGGGCCCAATAACATATTATACCATGCATATAGCCTGTGCATAGTCTACATTATCAGATGTGCTTTTAGCAATAGGCATTATGACCTGTAGGACAACTGATGAAGCATAGTGCCAATAAAAATGAACCTAAGCTGAAGCATGCATTTTGTCCATCTGCATTTACCCCATTGGACAACATCCTGATTATTAATAATAAAATACATAAATAATATTGTTTGTTTCTATTACAAAGGATGTCATTGCCCTGTTAAGATATTGCCCCTTTAAGAGCTGTTATGCAGCTGCATCGAAACCATGCTATGCTACAGGACGCTAATCCGGATGTTTATTAAAAAAATCCTGAGAATGCTGTTCATTGACTACAGCTCAGCGTTCAACACCATAGCGCCCATAAAGCTCATCACTAAACTAAGGATTCTGGGACTAAACACCTCCCTCTGCAACTGGATCCTGGACTTCCTGACGGGCTGCCCCCAGGTGATAAGGGTAGACAACAACACATCTGCCACGCTGATCCTCAACACTGGGGCCCCTCAAGGGTGCGTGCTTAGTCCCACCCTGTACTCTGTTCACCCACAACTGTGTGGCCAAACACAACTCCAACACAATCATTAACTTTGCTGACGTCACAACAGTGGTAGGCCTGACCCCTGACAATGATGAGACTGACCTCCTCCCTATAGGCTGAGACCTGGCAGTGTGGTGCCAGTACAACAACCTCTCCCTCAATGTGAGCAAGACAAAGGAGCTGATTATGGACTACAGGAAAAGGCGGGCCAAACACACCCCCATTAACATCGATGGGTCAGTAGTGGAGCGGGTCGAGAGTCTCAAGTTCCTTGGTGTCCACATCACCAATAAACTATCATTGTTCAAACACACCAAGACAGTCGTGAAGAGGGCATGACACCCTTTCTCCCTCAGGAGACTGAAAATATTTGGCATGGGTCCCCAGATCCAATTTCTGAATGTTTTTTTAAACATGCATGATAGCTGTACTTTTAGTTTATGGTTTAGGCAGCTTGTTAGCCATATTGATGTTTCTCAATGAGTTCAAAGCATGTGAATGCATCCAACTGGTATTTACGACTTTACAACTAGTAAATTCCCACCTCCCACTTGGTTACGAATGCAGCATAATTACTAGTTGGAGGGCTCGTCTAGTGGATTTTTACCAGTTGTATGTGGTAAATTCCCACTTGGTTATGAATGCAGAATTATTCAGATTTCCTATGTCAAGGCTAGATAAAAAAAATCTGTTAAAGATTTACTGCCAGTGAGGTTATAACACAAGCCAAATGAGTAATATTCAAATAGTTTCACACAATAAAGCTCAAACTAATTTAATCAACTTTTTATCATAAATTATGCAATGAACAAATAAAGAGCTTGCATCTGCTAAATGACTAAAATGTACACAAACCAAGTTAACCCTTTCAATACACATAAAATGCTGAAACAACTGTAGAGTTCATTCTCTATGACATAACAGGCACTCATAGCTGTAGAGAAAAAACTCACAGGACATCCAATTTATACAAATGCTGGTTTTTGGCTGCTAGAATGATTTTTGGAAAGGCATTCATATTTCACTGTGATCTCTCCCATCTCCTGGACTGTAGTATTCAGGTGTGGATAAGAGCTGGGGCAGTCCTCCTGCTCAGGGATCTCTCATGGAAAGACCCTGGGCTATGTATTGTTCCTGTCAGTCTGCATGTCACAGTCGTAGGTGTGGCATTGGCATGGTGACGTCACGGAAAAAACGATGGACAAGGGCATTTTTGGCAGATATCCTCTTGTTTGGGTCATAGCTCAGCATTTGCTGGAAAAATAAGAAGAACAAATACGTCATAAAAAGAGACATATCGATTACGTGTCATAGGCTGCTAGAATGAGCACAAATTTCAATTAATTATATTTTATTAACCCTATTAATAAAAGAGAAGAAAATGACCGTAAACTCTGCCAGAGAGAACTTCTGGATTTATACTTTAGGCATCCTACAGCCGTAAGGACTTAAGGAGGATTTTGATATGAGGGTCATGTTGTATTTCCCATTGTCATCATCTTAGCTTCACACACACACTCCCTGGTATTAGGGTGTCCTGTATTCATGATGCCCCTAGTGGCCCGATACTTCCGGCAGGTTACCTTAACCTAGTTGTTTTATTAGATTTGCCCTGGTTCTACATTTGTATAGTGTTGTATATACAGTATATTCCTTTTGCAGCAGTCTTTCGGCTTTCTTTGAGAGACTGGGTTCCTTATAACAACACCACATTCCCTGTGTTTTGTTCTAGTAGAAATAAATCTATATCATGTTCTGTTCTATCCTGTATTTCTATCTGATATTATGACATCTGTGGTAATCTAAAGTACCCAAAAGGGCCACTAGGTGTCTGCAATTACCTCTGGCTCGCAGTGTGACCTTATCTGTCCCACTGTTGTTTGTTGAGACATGCTCTAATCAAGGGAGACTGACCGAAAGCTCAGCTATAATTAAAATACATTTGCATCTGACTGAAACCTTTTTCCTGTTCCTCCAGTTTTGCCTCCAGCACTTTCACAAATCAGCGTTGGATGTGCAGTAGAGTCTGCCTATTATTAACCTTATTGGTACCAGCCTAATACCAAAACATAATTAAAAAGTGGTCAATGTTGTTAGAGTTCTAACCCTGGGCCTCCTGAGTGGCTCAGCGGTCTAAGGCACTGTCCATACAGACCGGGATTCGGTCACAGGCTGTATCACAACCGGCCGTGATCGGGAGTCCCATAGGGTGGCGCACAATTGGCCCAGATTCGTCCGGGTTAGGGGAGGGTTTGGCCGGGGGGGCTTTACTTGGCTCATCGCGCTTTAGCGACTACTTGTGGCGGGACAGGCACCTGCAGGCTGGCCACGGTCGTCAATTGAACACTGTTTCCTCCAACACATTGGTGTGGCTGAGTTCCGGGTTAAGCGGGTGGGTGTTAAGAAGCAAGGTCTGGCAGTTCATGTTTCAGAGGACGCATGACTCAACCGTCGCCTCCCGAGCCCGTTGGGGAGTTGCAGCGATGAGACGAGAAAAGGGGGGTAAAATACAAAAAATAACTATATATTTAATAAAAGGGTTCTCACCCTGAGCAGCTCTCTCCCGTCCTCGTCCAGTGGGGGAACCACTTTGGACAGCTCCTGTCGGGCCCACTTGGGGAAGGAGGGCTTGTAGTCAGGCATGGAAGTGACCCCTGGCCAAGCCACCTCGTCCGGTGTGCCCAGGGTACGGAAGATCCGGAACAGCTGATCGATCTCTGAGTCGCCTGGAAACAAGGCCCTCCTGGTTATCTGAATGAAGAATTGGAAGGTTTGGACATGAAGTGAGACCTTGCTTTATAAACGTTAAAGCTACAAAATACTATAGCCAGAGAATACATTTACCATTTCAGCAAAGATACAGCCCAAACTCCAGATGTCAACCGCTGTGGAGTAGTATTTGCAGCCCAAAAGAATTTCTGGAGCTCGGTACCATAGAGTTACCACCTGAGAAATGCTAAAATGTTAGTTTCCCCATCATGGGTTCAGAAATCATTTGAGATGCTTACAGAAGCATAACACAAGTGAAACACTAAAGACCCATGTTGCTAGCCATTGGCCAACTAAAAACCGCACAGCAAATGACAGTGTGGTGTATGTATGCTTCACCTCATGAGTGTAGGTGCGGACAGGCACCCCAAAGGCCCTAGCAAGGCCGAAGTCAGCCAGCTTGATCTCCCCCTGGGCGTTAATGAGAAGGTTCTGGGGCTTCAGGTCCCGATGGAGAACCCTGTGGGAGTGACAGAAGGCCAGGCCCTGCAGCAGCTGGAACAGGTAACTCTGCACACACACACACAAAACAGACACACCTAATTAGCTTAAGAGAGACACAGTCAGACAACCTCGTAGGTTTCCATATTGTTTTCATTTAAAAATGTGACAAAATATATGTAGCACTGACAGACATTGGGGGGGTAATTCACTTATTTATAAGCCTCACACCCCTAGTCTGAACACGTTGAATGTGCAGTCTGTGCATACCTTGACAAGTGGCAGAGAGATACCAGAGACCGAGGAGTCCATGAACTTCTTAAGGTCCTGATGAAGGAACTCAAAAACCAGGTACAGTTTGTTCTCTGTGTGGATGACATCACAGAGCCTGTCGGTGTGAAAATACATAGAGATGTCAATGTAAGCACAATTTAACAGAGACAGTTGATGTTTAACATAATAAGTAGCTCAATTGTACATACTTGACAATATTTGGGTGGCTGAGCTCTTTGAGGAGCGATATCTCTCTGATGGCAGTGCTTGGTACTCCCTCTGTTTCCCTAAGAAAAAGACATATAGCAACGACAGTCACACAATATCATCCCTTTACTCACACAGACACTAGCTAGGTTTCCATCCAATTGGTGACAGATTTGTGAATATTCTAAAATCCACATAAAAATTATAGGCACATTTTCCCACCAGTGATGTGTTTCCATCAAAATAACTTGCAGATAAAAGGCTGTGCATCATGACATAGTGCACATAAATACTTTTTGATGTTAAATTCCTGAATAAAAAAAATACAAATTAAATGGGTTTCCATCGCAATTTCAACTCTACTGATGGTTTTCTCACAAAAATGTTGTGTTATATAGTCTGGTATTGGCACTTGCGCTGATGGCTAGAGCGCATGTACAGCCTACATGAAAATATTATTATGGACAAAAGAGCGAGACTATTTGTCAAATGGCATCAAGCATTGATTATCATGTCACCAGAATAGGACCATTAATATTTATTGGAAAGGAGCATCAAGCTCATCACCTTGCACTTTCACCACCTTGTGAAGTTCATCATAATTGATTATATCAGTAGCCTAATAAACTGCATCCTTTCCCAACAAGTTGTAGTGGAAGGACCACATGTCATTGCGTGACTCCAAGTTTACTTTGATATAATTAAGCAATAAGGCCCGAGGAGGTGTGGTATGGAGGTGTGGTATATGGCACCAACTTACTTCACCATAGGCATGATGCCAGGTTTCCTCCAGGTGTGATGCTTGGCATTCAGGCCAGAGTTCAATCTTGTTTCTCATGGTCAGAGTCCTTTAGGTGTCTTTTGGCAAACTCCAAGCGAGCTGTCATGTGCCTTTTACTGAGGAGTGGCTTTCGTCTGGCCACTCTACCATAAAGGCCTGATTGGTGGAGTGCTACAGTGATGGTTGTCCTTCTGGAAGATTCTCCCACCTCCACAATAAACTCTAGAGCTCTGTCAGAGTGACCAAGTTCTCCCCCGATTGTTCAGTTTGGCAGGGCGGCCAGTCTAGGAAGAGTCTTGGTGGTTCCAAACGTATTCCACTTAAGAATGATGGAGGACACTGTGTTCTTGGGGACCTTCAATGCTGCAGAAACATTTTGGTACCCTTCCCCAGATCTGTGCCTCGAGAAAATCCTATCTAGGAGCTCTACGGACAATTCCTTCGACCTCGCGGCTTAGTTTTTGCTCGGACATGCACTGTCAACTGTGGGACCTTATATAGACAGGTCTGTGCCATTCCAAATCATGTCCAATCAATTGAATTTACAACAGGTGGACTCCAGTCAAGTTGTAGAAACATCAAGGATGATAAATGGAAACAAGATGCACCGGAGATCAATTTCAAGTCTCATAGCAAACAGTCCGAATAGCAAAGCATCAGATTACATTTTTTAAATCCATTTGCAAATACCTGTTTTCGCTTTGTCATTATGGGGTATTGTGTGTTTGATGGATTATTATTATTTTTTTAATCCATTTTAGAATAAGGCTGTAACGTAACAAAATGTGGAAAATTGAATCAAATGCACTGTATAATAGATGTGTACACAAAAGTATGTGGACACCCCTTCAAACTAGCGGATTCAGCTATTTCAGCCACACACGTTCCTGACAGGTGTATAAAATCGAGCACACAGCCATGCAATCTATATAGACAAACATTGGCAGTATAATGGCCTTACTGAAGAGTTCAGTGACTTAAATGTGGCACCGTTACAGGATGCCACCTTTCCAACAAGTCAATATATCAAATTTCTACCCCGGGCAACTGTAAGTGATGTTATTGTGAAGTGGAAACTAGAGGTCGGACGATTACGATTTTTCAGCGCCGATACCGATTATTGGAGGACCAAAAAACCCGATACCGATTAATCGGACTATTTTTGATTTTGGGGGGGAAATAATGACAATTACGACAATACGGAATGAACACTTATTTTAACTTAATATAATACATCAATAAAATCAATTTAGCCTCAATTAAATAATGAAACATGTTCAATTTGGTTTAAATAATGCAAAAACAAAGTGTTGGAGAAGAAAGTAAAAGTGCCATGTAAGAAAGCTAACATTTCAGTTCCTTGCTCAGAACATGAGAACATATGAAAGCTGGTAGTTCCTTTTAACATGAGTCTTCAATATTCCCAGGTAAGAAGTTTTAGGTTGTAGTTATTATAGGACTATTTCCCTCTATACCATTTGTATTTCATTAACCTTTGACTATTGGATGTTCTTATAGGCACTTTAGTATTGCCAGTGTAACAGTATAGCTTCCGTCCCTCTCCTCGCTCCTCCCTAGGCTCGAACCAGCAACACAACGACAACAGCCACCATCGAAGCAGCGTTACCCATGCAGAGCAAGGGGAACAACTACTAGAAGGCTCAGAGCGAGTGACGTTTGAACCGCTATTAGCGCGCACTAACTAGCTAGCCATTTCACTTCGGTTACACCAGCCTCATCTCGGGAGTTGATAGGCTTGAAGTCATAAACAGTGCAATGCTTGACCTGCAACGAAGAGCTGCTGGCAAAACGCACATAAGTGCTGTTTGGGGGGATAGGAGGGACGCCATGTGCGACTGACATGTTTTCCGTTTGCTCCCGTGGTATTCTTAAAGTTTATGTGAATTTTGCAGCAGAACCGTATTTATTTTCAAATATTAATTTTGTGATCCCTTTCCGTAAAAACCAAGACTACTTTGCTTCCGAATGTCAGCATGTCGACCAAACATAAGGCCAAAAGCATGACTTTGAGAAAACCCGGCCTACAAGACCCGCTCTCATCACCGCCCTCTCCTGAGTCTGAGGGCCCGGGGACGCACACTTTACCCGGGGGTGCGGCTTGGCTTGGCGGCGCTGAAATGAACATTCGAGGCCATCAAACTACTACGCTCTGAGATAGTTGAAATGAAAACACAGATGGTTGCTACGATTGAGAACAGAATACAGGAGGTTTCTGATACTTTAAAAGCAGATTTAACCATCCTGCGGAACGAGACTGTGCCAGCAATCACATTACTCAAAACAACAGCTGTGTCACTCACTACAACGATTGCAGCACTGGAGACCTCCGCTACTAATGTCTCCGACTTAACTACATCCCTGGAGGCTGAAGTTAAAAGCCTAGCTGCGGATTTGAAAAAGGTGAAGGAGAGCTGTGTGAGTTTAGAGGGATTCTCTCGCCGCAATAATCTGAGACTTGTATCGGTCCCAGAGTCAGCGGAAATGCATCGCGCCACAGATTTCGTTTCAGGGCTGCTGAAGGATGTTCTTGCCTTAGATGAAAAGCCCCTGATTGATCGAGCCCACCGGTCGCTGCGCCCAAAGCCCCGGGATGGGGAGAGGCCCCGTGACATAATTCTTCGAGTGCACTTTTTTCATGAGAAGATGGAGATCCTCCGACGAGCTCGCAATACCACTCTGAGCTTTCAAGGACAGAGCTTCTCCATCTACCAGGACTACTCCCCCACTGTTTCCAGGCAGCGCGCAGCTTTCGGACAGGCCAAACAAGTACTTTGGGACCATCCAAGTGTGAAGTATGGACTGCAATTCCCAGCCCGTTTATGGCTTTCTCATGAGGGTAAAGACTACACATTTCAATCTCCGGTTGAGGCTATGGCTCACATTCAACGTCACATCAAGAAGTCTTGAACATGCTCACAGTTCAGCAACTGTTGCTTGCGAACTGTGGATAGTAAGTAACCCACCTGTGGTACAATTATGTTTAGATATAACAGGCTAGTCTTGTATAGTTGGCGAAACCATTCAGGCTTATTTGATGTGATCTAATGTTTTGATCATCTAGTGTGCGTGCCTTACAAGCATTCAGTCATTTTAATTTAATTGTATTAAGGTTTTACTTAACTCCTGTGTTTTGATCACCTATTCCGTTTGTTTACACAGTGTCTCAGTGACTCAAAATATTTTTGGTTATTTGTTTACTGCATCCGTTTGCATTGACCCAGTAAACAGTAAATGTCTCCCGAGGCTACATGGTTTTTGGGGTCTCACTTCAATTTTAAAAGTTTTGAGCGTCATTTACGCCCAGCAAACGTTCAACATTGCGCACACATAGTTTTTTGGTATTGTTTGTAAGCTGTCTCAGTCAACTAGACTACTATTATAATTACTATTATTTTTGATTGTCTTACTACGATTTCCTTACTTCAAATTCGATTTTTGGCTGAGAGCCTTTATACATTTGACTTATTTTCTCTCTCAATGCCTGTTATAAGACTGGGAATATAACTATATACATCTACAAGTGGTGCTTTTGTCATTCCGTTTGCACAAGGGATTTGCCTTTTTTTATTTGAAAAAAAAACAACATAAAAATCTTTCTTTTTGCTGCTTGATCCACTAACAAAACGTGACTTTAAAGAGCGGGACTGTGGGTTTAGGTTTAAGACCGCACTCTCACAGACATACTGTGAGAAGAGAACATGTTCTATTTAGGCTTGTACCTCGTTTGGGGAGGTATTGCACTCGTCCTCTTTTAGCACTAGACACAGCCTCATTCAATTCAAGGTGGTTCACCGTATCCACTGGTCGGGGGCCAAACTTGGAAGAATATTCTCTGTCTTTTTAGTTGTTTTTTCTGTACTTTTTCCAAACATCTACCACCGTACATTATTACTCTGAGACAAGTTATTCTGGGGGTTTTGGGCGCTCATTGTTTTTCCATTCTATGCTCTAATGACAGGGTTGAATAACGGGAATGCCCAGAGGGGCCGAAATAATGCGATCAAGTACATTTCATGGAACACCAAAGGGGTTAATAACCCGGTGAAACCTAAGAGGGTGTTGACACACTTAAAGGGTTTGAATGCAAATATTGCATTTCTACAAGAGACTCACTTGAGGACTGGTGAGCATTTTAGGATTCGTAAGGACTGGGTTGGTCAAGTGTTACACTCGAACTTTCATAGTAAATCAAGAGGTGCTGCTATTCTGGTTGATAAAGCTACTCCCTTTGTAGCTTCTGAGGTTATTGCTGATCTTAAGGGATGATACGTCATAGTAACCGGTGAACTGTTTTCTACCCCTCTTGTTTTGGCTAGTGTTTATGCTCCCAATTGGGATGACACAAGTTTCATTTCTTCCTTTCTGTCTGCTATTCCCAATTTAGATTCTCATTTGTTGATTTTAGGGGGGGATTTCAACTGTAAAATGTCCCCAGTTCTTGACAAGTCCTCACAAACAAATACAGGCCCATCTAAATGTGCCCTACTTATTCAATCCTTTCTTCAGAAATATGCTATGTTTGAGGCCTGGCATTTCCTACATCCTACAGATAGACAGTATTCCTTTTATTCTCATGTTCATCAAACATACTCCCGGATTGATTACTTATTTTTGGACAAAAAACTTCTGCCTAACCTTCGGCAGTGTACTTACGAGAGTATTGTTATCTCTGACCATTCACCATTAGTGCTTGAACTAGAGTTTCCCCAGCGACCTCCTATGTGTTATCAATGGCGTCTCAACCCCATTTTACTCTCAGATAAGGAGTTTGTCAATTTCATTTCTTCTCAAATCACCTTATTCCTAGAAACAAATTCAACACCAGGTATGTCCTGCTCTACTATATGGGAGTCTCTCAAAGCATACCTACGTGGCCAAATAATTTCTTATACAGCCAACCAAAACAGTTCGCTCTCAGTGACTTCGGGAGCTGAGCGAGTCCATAGCCACATTGGATGAGAAGTATGCTACAGATCCTTCCTCTGATCTGCATAAAGAGCGCCAACTACGCCAATCTGAATTTGATGAGCTTTCTACCAGGCAAGCTGAACAGTTACTCTTGCGAGCTCAATACAAAGTCTATGAACAAGGCGACAAGGCCAGTAAACTCCTTGCGCATCAGATCCGTAAATCTGAGTCCTCACATTTAATCCCACAAATAAGGACCCCGTCTGGTGCCACCACAGTTATACATAAAGAGATCAATGATCAATTTAAACAATTTTACTCTGCGCTATACACCTCTGAATCCCCTCAAGACCCTTTGCTGATTGACTCCTTCTTTAATGGCTTGAACATGCCTTCAATTGATACAGACTCCCATGACTGTCTAGAAGAAGAATTTACGCTTGAGGAGATTGCAACAGCAGTGTCCGCAATGAAAAGTGGTAAATCACCAGGTCCGGACAGTTTTCCAATCGAATTTTACAGGACGTTTTCTGGTCTGCTTTGCCCATTCTTGTCTCGACTATTTGCAGAGTGCCTTGATACTTCAAAGCTACCGCCTAGTCTTTATCAGGCTACAATTTCATTACTATTAAAGAAAAATAAAGACGCCCTGGAATGTGGATCCTATTGCCCAATCTCGCTTTTAAACTGTGATTACAAAATCCTAGCTAAGCTTTTAGCCATCCACATGGAAGGCTTGCTGCACCAAGTAATACACTCTGACCAGACTGGCTTTGTGAGAAATAGGCATTTATTTTTCAATATTAGGCGCCTTATGAATATACTGTACTCCCCAGCGTCGGGGGACCCGGAGGTGGTGGTCTCACTTGATGCCGAAAAAGCATTTGACCGCGTTGAGTGGGATTACCTAACAGCTGCCCTTTAAAGATTTGGCTTTGGCCCCAAACTCATTGCGTGGATAAAGATTCTTTATTTTTCCCCCATGGCTTCGGTACGGACTAATAACTTGTCCTCTGACTATATTCCCTTGCACCGCGGATCCAGACAGGGTTGTCCACTCTCCCCCTTGTTGTTTGCTTTGGCAATCGAGCCTCTCGCCATTGCACTACGCTCTAATGATGCCATTCAAGGTATAATCAGGGGGGGCTGGGAGTAGAAAGTCTCGCTATATGCTGACGACCTCCTTTTGTTTATCTCCAACCCTGATACCTCATTGCCACGTGCCCTATCTGTTCTTAAAAAGTTTGGATCAATCTCAGGGTACAAGCTGAATCTAGGCAAGAGTAAGCCTTTTCCAGTAAACAAGGCTGCTTTAAAGTGTTCTTTTACAAGTTCTCAGTTTAGGATTGTCCGGGATCAATTCACCTACTTGGGAGTAAAAGTGACAAGGAAATATTCAAATTTGTTTCAGGAAAACTTTGTTGCTCTAGCAGACAATTTGAAACAATCATTTACTTTTTGGAATTCCCTACCCCTTTCTCTTATCGGAAGGATTAATGTCATTAAAATGAATGTGTTGCCCAAATTTTTATATTTATTTCAATGTTTACCCATTTTTATTCCAAAATCTTTTTTTATTTCACTGGATCAAACATTCGTGCATTTTATTTGGGATGGCAAGGTACCACGGATTGGTAGAAAACATTTACAGAAGCCTAGGTCATTGGGGGGTTTAGCTCTACCAAATTTTCAGACATACTACTGGGCTGCAAATTTCAGAGCCCTTCTGTACTGGCTGCAGACTGATCCTACTGGCCCTAGACCACTCTGGGTCCAGGTGGAGTCTGAATCGTGTAAACCTGCAGCACTTTCCTCTGTGTTGTGCTCATCTCTCCCAGTGTCCCTAGGCAAAAGGTGTGTCAATCCAATTGTAAAGCAGTCTCTTAAAATTTGGAATCAGTTCCGTTTAGCCTTTAGCCTCCGAGGCTTTTCTCTATCAGGCCCAATCAATCAGAACATTTTATTTCCTCCATCTTTGAATGATGGGGCTTTTGGCATTTGGCACTCACTAGGCCTCTCCTCGCTAGCCCAATTATTCTTTGATGATACATTTGCCTCTTCTTCTCAGCTGCAGGAAAAGTTAAATCTCCCCCAATCCCACTTTTTCCACTATCTCCAGACTAGAAACTTTGTCAGAGCTAACACACCTGGATTTCCCAATAGGCCTGTGAATACAGCTATAGAGAGCATCTTGGAGTTGAACAAGCTTCCTAGGGGCGCAATTTCAGATGTATATGCAATCATTCATGACTTACAGAACCATTCTTTGGTGCCTTTAAAGACTCAATGGGAAAGGGATTGGGCGGAGGAACTTGGGGATGACGCCTGGGAATCTGTGCTGCACAGGGTGCACTCGTCCTCTTTTAGCACTAGACACAGCGTCATTCACTTCAAGGTGGTTCACCGTATCCACTGGTCGGGGGCCAAACTTGGAAGAATATTCTCTGATTTAGATCCTACCGGTGTCAGATGTAATGTGGAACCAGCCACACTGTTGCATATGTTTCTCGGCTGTCATAAACTGTCAGGTTTCTGTGAATTAATATTTAAATGTTTCTCTGATATATATGACACTGTTATAGATCCGTCTCCCCTTACAGCCCTTTTTGGAGTACTGCCCATGGGTACCCCCCTATCAAGAATCCAGTCGGACACGGTTGCTTATACAACTCTTTTAGCTAGACGGCTAATACTACAGAACTGGAAGATGACAGCTCCCCCATCTTATAAATATTGGGTGAGAGATGTGTTGTGCTCTCTGAAACTATAAAAAAATTCAATTCAATTCACGTGGGAACCCCAAACTGTTTAATGAGGCTTGGGCTCCATTCCGGTCTTACTTTAAAACAGTCCATCCTCTGATGGCATTCCAATTCAAACTAAAATAAGTCTGTATTTGACCCCCTGTGACTTAAGGGTTGGAGGAGCTTCTCTCTGTGTTTTTGCTGGGGGGGCATTAAGGTCCATGTGCTTATTGATTGCGACCCACGGATGCCTTGTTAATCTTGCCCGGGCAGAGACTGAAGTGTGAGCTTGTTTTTCCCAGTTATTTTTACATTTTGTTCACGCCTACATGAATAATCATTCTATTTTTTTTTTTAAGCATTGTAAACTTTATTTTTGGTCCAGTGGATGGTCGGTCTGTGGCCATGACTGTCTGTGAGTGGTTGCATTTCTCCACCCTTATGCCTTGACTGTTTACAGGAACAATGGTGAGGTGTTTGCTCTGTCCCTGTACTATAGATTGCCCTTTAACCTTTGTAGCCTTCTGCCCGATGTGTTTAACTTGTCTAAAGTATGGTATCTTTAAAGCTATTTTTTTATTTGTATTTTTATTTGTATTTTTTTTCTAGTTGAGTATATTATTCATATTGCTTTGTGTTGTCTTGTCTGTGTGTGTGTGTGTGTGTGTGTGTAAAACCTAATAAACAGTTTTTTTTAAAAGTGCTGTTTGAATGAATGTTTACGGGCCTGCTTCTGCCTACCACCACTCAGTCAGATACTTAGATACTTGTATGCTCAGTCAGATTATATGCAACGCAGGACACGCTAGATAATATCTAGTAATATCATCAACCATGTGTAGTTAACTAGTGATTATGATTGATTGTTTCATATAAGATAAGTTTAATGCTAGCTAACAACTTACCTTGGCTTACTGCATTCGCGTAACAGGCAGTCTCCTTGTGGAGTGCACAAGGACTAGTTAACTGTACGGTTGCAAGATTGGATCCCCCGAGCTGACAATGTGAAAATTTGTCGTTAAGCCCCTGAATGAGGCAGTTAACCCACCGTTCGTTCCTAGGCAGTAATTGAAAATAAGAATGTGTTCTTAACTAACTTGCCTAGTTAAATAAAGATTAAAGGTGTAAAAAAATTATAAATCGGCAAAATCGGTGTCCAAAAATACAGATTTTCGATTGTTATGAAAACTTGAAATCAGCCATAATTAATCGCCCATTCCGATTAATCGGTCGACCTCTAGTGGAAACGTCTAGGAGCATCAACGGCTCAGACGCGTAATGGTAGGCCACACAAGCTCACAGAACAGGACCACCAAGTGCTGAAGCACGTAGAGCATTAAAATTGTCTGTCCTCAGTTGCAACACTTACTATTGAGTTTCAAACTGTCTTTGGAAGCAACGTCAGCACAAGTACTGTTCGTCGGGCAGCCACACACAAGCCTGAGATCATCATGCACAATGCCAAGCGTCGGCTGAAGTTTTAAAGCTCGACGCCATTGGACTCTAGTGATGAATCACGCTTCACCATGTGGCAGTCCAATGGACGAATCTGGGCTTGGCGGATGCCAGGAGACGTTACCTGCTCTGTGGCAACAGTTTAGGGAAGGCCCTTTCCTGTTTCAGCATAACAATTCCCCCATGCACAAAGCAAGGTCCATAAAGAAAAGGTTTGTTGAGATCGGTGTGGAAGAACTTGCCTGCACAGAGCTCTGACCTCAACCCCATCGAACACCTTTGGGATGAATTAGAACGCAGACTGCGAGCCAGGCCTAATCGCCCATCACCAGTGCCTGACCTCACTAATGTGCTTGTGGCTGAATGGAAGCAAGTCTCTGCAGCAATGTTCCAACATCTAGTGGAAATCCTTCCCAGAAGAGTGGAGGCTGTTATAGCTGCAAAGGGGGGGACCAACTCCATATTAATGCCGATAATTTTGGATTGAGATGTTCGATGAGCAGGTGTCCACATACATTTGGTCATGTAGTGTATAAGCTTCACTAAGGGTCAAAGTAGTGGAATGGGGTAGTGGGTTTTTAATGAAAGTAGGGTTAGCTGGAAAGTTGTCACTTTTGTTTTTCCTCTTTTGTATCACAACGTATAATGGATTTATTATATAATCCAGTTGGTGGCAGTAATGCAACATATTGGTTGCCAACCGCCATTAAACTCTAAAGAAGATGGAGAAGAAAATGCCCATCCAAGATTGTGTAATATGTATACTGGCTGCTGACAGTGGAAAAGCCAGGTGTGTCACACATGGTGCGCAGCTAATACCTCCCCTTTTACATGCATCTACACAGAACAAAAATATAAATACAACATGTAAAGTGTTGGTCCCATGTTTCATGAGCTGAAATAAAAGATACCAGAAATGTTCCATACCCACAAAAGTGTATTTCTCTCAAATTGTTCACAAATTTGGTTACTCACTGTCAGTGAGCATTTCTCCCTTGTCAAGATAATCTATCCACCTGACAGGTGTGGCATATCAAGAAGCAGATTACACAGCATGATCATTACACAGGTACAGCTTCTGCTAGGGACAATAAATGGCCACTACAATGTGCAGTTGTCACAACACAATGCCACGGATGTCTCAAGTTGAGAGCGCTTGCATGGTGAGTGCAGGGATGTCCACCAGAGCTGTTGCCAGAGGATTGAATGTTAATTTCTCTCCCATAAGTCACCTCCATTGTCATTTTAGAAAGTTTGGCAGTGCATCACAACCGCAGACCATGTGTATGGCGTCATGTGGGAAAGTGGTTTGCCGATGTCAACTTTGAACAGAGTGCCCCATGGCGGCAGTGGGGTTATCGCATGGGCAGGCATAAGTTACGGACAACGAACACAATTACTCTTTATCGATGGCAATTTGAATGCATAAAATGCTGTATTCTTATTTGTATTACTTTTTCTCCCCAATTTCATGATATCCAATTGGTAGTTACAGTCTTGTCCCATCACTGCAACTCCTGTACGGACTCAGGAGAGGTGAAGGTCGTCCTCCGAAACACAACCCTGCCAGGCCGCACTGCATCTTGAGACACTACTCGCTTAACCCGGGAGCCAGCCGTACCAATGTGTCGGAGGAAACACCGTACAACTGGCGAGCGTGTCAGCATGCATGCGCCTGGGCCCGCCACGAGTAGCTAGAGTGCGATGGGACAAGGACATCCCGGCCAGCCAAACCCTCCTCTTACCCGGACGACGCTGGGCCAATTGTGCGCCGCCTCATGGGTCTCCCGATCGCGGACCGGTGCGACATAGCCTGGGATCGAATCCGGATCTGTAGTGACACCTCAAGCACTGTGATACAGTGCCTTAGACCGCTACTCGGGAGACCCCGTGATGAAATCTGGAGGCCCATAGCTAGATTAGGGCCCAATGAATTAATTTCAATTGAATGATTTCTTCATATGAACTGTAAGTCAGATTTATTTTATTGTTGCATTTATATTTTTGTTCAGTATAGATGTGATTCCAATGGGATTGCAATAACTTGCCTAAATTCAAGGACTTAGAGGACATATGCCTCTTCTGTGATAAGGGGAAACTATTATACACTGAGTGTGACAGTTATTTTGGAGCGAGATAATATTTTTATTTATTTAAGTAATAAGACCAGACATGCCACGAGGGGTCTTTTCACAGTCCCCAAATCCAGAAATATTGTACAGTATTATATAGAGCCCTATAGAGCCCTTATTGCATGGAACTTCCATCTCATATTGCTCAAACAAACACCAAACCTGGTTTTAAAAAACAAACAGATAAAGCAACACTTCATGACACGACGCCTCTCCCCTATTTGACCTAGGTAGTTTGTGTGTATGCATTGATTTGTAGGCTGTATGTAGTTCTGTCCTTGTCTATTGATGTTCTGTATTATGTCATGTTTCATGTGGACCCCAGGAAGAGTAGCTGCTGTTTTTGCAACAGCTAATGGGGATCCTAATAAAATACCAAATAAGACCCATGTATTTTCAATGAAAGATGTTATTATTTAAATGAAAACAAAACTACTGAATTAGTCGTTAATTTCTTCATTCTCTCTGGTAAATTATATATATACTGAGAGTAATATTTGAAATCTGTCCACAAGTTAAATATATTTTTACTAGAAATCCAATATTCTTGTTTGATCGTAATTTGACATTTTAAAAAATTATATATAGACGTGATTCCTTCCTGATTCTAGCTTGCTGAATCATCTTTGGCTGAATATTTTTATGAGATGTCCATGTGTCCATTTATATTGCATTTATCTTTTTAATCCCAGGCCCCCGTCCCCGCAGGAGGCCTTTTGATAGACCGTAATTGTAAATACGAATTTGTTCTTAACTGACTTTCCTAGTTAAATAAAGGTTAAATAAAATTAAAATAAATGTGACCAATGCCATTTTATAGCAGTGCCAGTAGCTGTCATTACAGTGACTTGTTTGTCATACAAAGCTATATAGCTAGCCAGCCTGGAAACTCGACGTTTGGCTCATTCCTACCGCCAAAAATATCAACCGGTAATGTAGCTATAGGTTCCCATCCAATTGGCGACAGATTTTCACCAGTGGTGTTTCCACCAAATGGAGTTGATGCAGATCAAAATCAACCGGTATAGTAGCTATCATTTTACTCAACGTTCTGGCTAGTAGCACCCTAATTCAAACGCAAATTTCAGCCCGATGTAGAACTCAAAGCAAATTTAACGACGGGTTTCCAGGCAATTTAGAGTCCAGCTTAGAGTTCGCTAGTTATTAACTATACTTACGTTACCTACTTTCAAGACTCACTGGTTATCAATTCAGGTCAAATAACTAGCTAGGGTAGCGACATAGTTAACAAGGTTAGCTAGGAGCAAGCAACTGTGGAAATGGAAAGCATAGTCACATCGGGACTAATGTTACTGTGAGGAGTGAGTCAGTCAGCTGCTTGACCGGGCTACAATTAACGTTAGATGGCTAACGACACTTCGGTAGCCAGCTAATTTTCAGTCAGACACCACTTACGTGTCTAGTCTGATTTTCTTGAGGGCAACAGTCTCTCCCGTGACTTTGTTCTTTGCCTTGTACACCACCCCGTACGTCCCTTCTCCAATCTTTTCCACTTTCTGAAATAATTCCATGTCACACGAATTCCGTTTGGCTAACGTTTCAAACCGTTGTGATTTTTTAAACAAAGAAAACCGTTAACCCAACTTCAAACTAACGTAAGCATGCGAACTAAGTAAATTATGTGTGGGGGGGGCACTTGTAGCGGGAACACATCAGGATTACCCATAGACTGTAAAAAAAATAAAATTCCACAATAAATAAAAGGGATCAATTGAGCCGGGTGTAACTCTATAGTAAACACTTTCCACTCAAAACAAAAGTAACAGGTCCCGCGTTGTTTATGCCACGCCCCGGAAGAACGACAGCGACGCGAACCTTTTCAATATACGACCAATCACTGACAGCCCAATGGATAAAAACATTTAATAATAATATCACTGACAGCCCAATGGTTAAAAACATTTAATAATAATATGACTGACAGCCCAATGGTTAAAAACATGTAATAATAATATGACTGACGCGCCCACTCAGCACAGGAACAAACGCAGAATGGGTGGAACATGGATTTTAGCTTTAGGAAAGCTTCTCTGGCAGTCGCGTTTTTGTGAAAGGTTCAAATTTGAGGCGCTTATAATCGCCCGCCTTCAGTTGATATTCAAATGTTGATCTTCCCTCCAGAGATTTGTAAATTATTGAATTCAATGAAGTAGCTAACAAATCAAATTGTATTTGTCACATACACATGGTTAGCAGATGTTAATGCGAGTGTAGCGAAATGCTTGTGCTTCTAGTTCCGACAATGCAGTAATAACCAACAAGTAATCTAACTAACAATTCCAAAACTACTGTCTTATACACAGTGTAAGGGGATAAAGAATATGTACATGAGGATATATGAATGAGTGATGGTACAGAGCAGCATAGGCAAGATACAGTAGATGGTATCGAGTACAGTATATACATATGAGATGAGTATGTAAACAAAGTGGCATAGTTAAAGTGGCTAGTGATACATGTATTACATAAGGATGCAGTCGATGATATAGAGTACAGTATATACGTATGCATATGAGATGAATAATGTAGGGTAAGTAACATTATATAAGGTAGCATTGTTTAAAGTGGCTAGTGATATATTTACATCATTTCCCATCAATTCCCATTATTAAAGTGGCTGGAGTTGAGTCAGTGTCAGTGTCAGTGTGTTGGCAGCAGCCACTCAATGTTAGTGGTGGCTGTCTGATGGCAGCCTAACAGTCTGATGGCCTTGAGATAGAAGCTGTTTTTCAGTCTCTCGGTCCCAGCTTTGATGCACCTGTACTGACCTCGCCTTCTGGATGATAGCGGGGTGAACAGGCAGTGGCTCGGGTGGTTGATGTCCTTGATGATCTTTATGGCCTTCCTGTAACATCGGGTGGTGTAGGTGTTCTGGAGGGCAGGTAGTTTGCCCCCGGTGATGCGTTGTGCAGACCTCACTACCCTCTGGAGAGCCTTACGGTTGTGGGCGGAGCAGTTGCCGTACCAGGCGGTGATACAGCCCGCCAGGATGCTCTCGATTGTGCATCTGTAGAAGTTTGTGAGTGCTTTTGGTGACAAGCCGAATTTCTTCAGCCTCCTGAGGTTGAAGAGGCGCTGCTGCGCCTTCTTCACGATGCTGTCTGTGTGAGTGGACCAATTCAGTTTGTCTGTGATGTGTATGCCGAGGAACTTAAAACTTGCTACCCTCTCCACTACTGTTCCATCAATGTGGATAGGGGGGTGTTCCCTCTGCTGTTTCCTGAAGTCCACAATCATCTCCTTAGTTTTGTTGACGTTGAGTGTGAGGTTATTTTCCTGACACCACACTCCGAGGGCCCTCACCTCCTCCCTGTAGGCCGTCTCGTCGTTGTTGGTAATCAAGCCTACCACTGTTGTGGCGTCCGCAAACTTGATGATTGAGTTGGAGGCGTGCGTGGCCACGCAGTCGTGGGTGAACAGGGAGTACAGTATACTCTTAGGGAGTACAATATACTCTAATTTAAAGACTGTCAACTCTGTGTCCTACTCTGTGTCCTACATTTGGCTGATGCCTATGTCATCATTCGATTTGAAATGGTAAATAATGATTGAATGACCCTCCCTCCTCTTGCTCTCTCCGGTTAATGTAACCACGTTTTATGCGAGTAAAGTCATACCATATGCAAAAAAATCACGACAGCTGTGATGGAAACAGGACGTTTTGGTACAATGTTATAAATGCCGACAGATAATGAATTTGTTCATTTAACCTGGTGCGATCTTTTTGTGCCGGTAAAATTAATGATGGAATAAATGGCAGTGGAAACGCCTTTATATTGATATAACAACCATCATATCGAACTAAACTTGGAGTCACATGATGATATGCTGTGTGGTCCTCCCACTATGACTCGGGAAAACAGTGCAGTTTATTATGCTACAGATTAAATAAATTATGAACTTCACAGGGTGGTGAAAGTGCACGGTGATCTAGATGCTCCTTTCCAATAAATATCGAGGGTCTTATTCTGGTGACATGATGATCAATGTTTGACTGCCGTTTGACAAATACAAATATTCTTGTTCATATCCATAATAATCTCATCATGTAGTTTAGCCCCTCCATACAGACTTCTCGCACTATTTGGGAGCTGTTGATTAGAGCGCAGGTGCCAAGACCAGAGTAGGCACATTTTCTATTTAACGCAGTCGTTTTTGTGACAAAACTATAGGTATAGTTGAAAATGCAATGGAAACATATAGAATTTTAGAATTTACATGAACATTTAATTGACAAAGTACATGTTGTGTGCACTACGTCATCACGCACTGATTTTGTGTGTTTCACTTCATCGCGCACTGATTTTTTATCTGCATCAACTCCATTTGGTGGAAACACCACTGGTGAATATCTGTCGACAATTGGATGGGAACCTAGCTAGTGTGACAGTGTTGTTTCATTATTATCTCATTAAGACTTTCATACAAACTCTGCAGATAGCACTAGTGGGTGTCTGAAAAATCTGAAAAGTCATAGTCAATCGATTAATAATATAATAATACTTTTAGAGAAAAAAAAAACATTTTTTAAATTTACAACCTGTAGAAATTATGAGAATAGAAAGGTTCAGAACTTTTGTGAAACAGCACAGCACAGTTGAAAAATATATGGCAAATGAAAATCCAATATGGATGGTGTTAAGAGATAGATGGGAGGGGTTGAATAGAGCTGAAGGGTGGGAATAATGATGACAAGATAACTGTGTCCATAAAACGTATGTAGGTTCCGAACTTTTGTGAAATAAATAGATGGGCGGGGTTGACGTTAGAGGAAGGACAGGAGTAAAAACAAACAAAATATAACTTTTGTAAAATAGACTGAACCTATAAAATGTATATAGATTGTATGAGCTGGAAGTAGAAGCCTAAGTGTGGTTGTTCACTAGTTTTTTATTTTATTTAAACTTTTATTTAACTAGGCAAGTCCGTTAAGAATTAATTCTTATTTACAATGATGGCCTACCTCGGCCAAACCCTAACCCGGATGATGCTGGACCAATTGTGCGCCTCCCAATGTACTTCATTTAATCTGATTGTCATAAGGTTTCATGACTTTGTCCACACAGGGCATCTGAACACACAAAATACATTTTGATGATTTTTATAACATTTTGGGTGTTTTATTTAACCTTTTATTTAACTAGGCAAGTCAGTTAAGAATAAATTCTTATTTACAATGATGGCCAAACCCTAACCCGGATGATGCTGGACCAATTGTGCGCCTCCCAATTTACTTAATTTAATCTGATTGTCATAAGGTTCCATGACTGTCCACACAGGGCATCTGAACACACAAAATACATTTTTATGATTTTATTACATTTTGGGTGTTTTATTTAACCTTTGTACACCTGTGGTGTTCCGGTCATTAGGAATGAATGGATGAGACTACAATTAGTGTATAACATTGAGTTCAGGCACATGCCCATTGATCAGATGGACACACTTCCGCTCCCAGACCCCCACATGATGTGTGTGTTTGAGCACACACCTCACTCCCCTTCTTGGCTTCCATGGCAACCCCCACGGGAACCTTTCCCCAATATAATCTCTCCCCACAGGAACCACGCCTGTTGGCATTCTCACAAACAATCGCAACATTGTTTCAATAATATATAGAACTTTTCTTGCAGCTCTGGTATATAAAGCTTTTTTGAGGCCTTGCTCACAATTCATTCTGTGGCAGCACAATGACCAAACGATATACTGTATGTGAGGATGTTGATCATATCTTTGATCATGACACTGGTGAGGAGGAGAGAGTCCTTGTTAAACTTTGACACAAAGTAGTCTGTGATAAATAGCACAATATGTTTAATCTGAGTATTTTGTTAGTCAAAATAATCCATACATTATGCATTTTTTACTCAAAAACGAGAAGTATGAGCTCCGGTCAATGAGGCCTACAGGCCATAAATAGCAAATAGAAGTTCAAAACGTGTAATGTTCACAAGAACTTAAGTTGCTAAAAAGATCTAACACAACATTAGGTGATAATATATGTATTATTATGGATTTATAATCAGCTATAATGCGGCTGTCATTTTGGACCGGGAACACAGAATTAGTTAACATGAAACTAACACAACAGGAGGGTTCAAGCTGATCTACCCCCTAAGAAAAAATTAATGAATCTTTCATACTCCACACCATTCCAATAATCAAACAACATTTTATGTTTTCTAGAAAGGTTACTTTTGGAAAGTCGAACACTTTTTCCTGTTGACTTGATCCTGATTGTGTTAAAATTCCTGACATTTCTCAGGGGTTTATCAGTCTTCCACTCTGCTCTCTGATCCCAGAGTGAACCAACCTTTTGTTGTGTTTGTGTGTGAGTGGTAGAGAGAGGACAGTCAAGACATGGAGTTTTTCCGGGCAATATGTATCCCAGAACTAACTCTGGGCCTAGCTACAGAATTGTAATGGAATATGTGATACTCCATTACCCATTTTAACTTCAAATCAAATCAAATTTTATTTGTCACATACACATGGTTAGCAGATGTTAATGCGAGTGTAGTGAAATGCTTGTGCTTCTAGTTTCGACAATGCAGTAATAACGAACAAGTAATCTAACTAACAATTCCAAAAAAAACTACTGTCTTATACACAGTGTAAGGGGATAAAGAATATGTACATAAGGATATATGAATGAGTGATGGTACAGAGCAGCATAGGCAAGATACAGTAGATGATATCGAGTACAGTATATACATATGAGATGAGTATGTAAACCAAGTGGCATAGTTAAAGTGGCTAGTGATACATGTATTACATAAGGATGCAGTCGATGATATAGAGTACAGTATCTACGTATGCATATGAGATGAATAATGTAGGGTAAGTAACATTATATAAGGTAGCATTGTTTAAAGTGGCTAGTGATATATTTACATCATTTCCCATCAATTCCCATTATTAAAGTGGCTGGAGTAGAGTCAGTGTCATTGACAGTGTGTTGGCAGTAGCCACTCAATGTTAGTGGTGGCTGTTTAACAGTCTGATGGCCTTGAGATAGAAGCTGTTTTTCAGTCTCTCGGTCCCAGCTTTGATGCACCTGTACTGACCTCGCCTTCTGGATGACAGCGGGGTGAACAGGCAGTGGCTCGGGTGGTTGATGTCCTTGATGATCTTTATGGCCTTCCTGTAGCATCGGGTGGTGTAGGTGTCCTGGAGGGCAGGTAGTTTGCCCCCGGTGATGCGTTGTGCAGACCTCACTACCCTCTGGAGAGCCTTACGGTTGAGGGCGGTGCAGTTGCCATACCAGGCGGTGATACAGCCCGCCAGGATGCTCTCGATTGTGCATCTGTAGAAGTTTGTGAGTGCTTTTGGTGACAAGCCGAATTTCTTCAGCCTCCTGAGGTTGAAGAGGCGCTGCTGCGCCTTCCTCACGATGCTGTCTGTGTGAGTGGACCAATTCAGTTTGTCTGTGATGTGTATGCCGAGGAACTTAAAACTTGCTACCCTCTCCACTACTGTTCCATCGATGTGGATGGGGGTGTTCCCTCTGCTGTTTCCTGAAGTCCACAATCATCTCCTTAGTTTTGTTGACGTTGAGTGTGAGGTTATTTTCCTGACACCACACTCCGAGGGCCCTCACCTCCTCCCTGTAGGCCGTCTCGTCGTTGTTGGTAATCAAGCCTACCACTGTTGTGTCATCCGCAAACTTGATGATTGAGTTGGAGGCGTGCATGGCCACGCAGTCGTGGGTGAACAGGGAGTACAGGAGAGGGCTCAGAACGCACCCTTGTGGGGCCCCAGTGTTGAGGATCAGCGGGGAGGAGATGTTGTTGCCTACCCTCACCACCTGGGGGCGGCCCGTCAGGAAGTCCAGAACCCAGTTGCACAGGGCGGGGTCGAGACCCAGGGTCTCGAGCTTGATGACGAGCTTGGAGGGTACTATGGTGTTGAATGCCGAGCTGTAGTCGATGAACAGCATTCTCACATAGGTATTCCTCTTGTCCAGATGGGTTAGGGCAGTGTGCAGTGTGGTTGAGATTGCATCGTCTGTGGACCTATTTGGGCGGTAAGCAAATTGGAGTGGGTCTAGGGTGTCAGGTAGGGTGGAGGTGATATGGTCCTTGACTAGTCTCTCAAAGCACCTCATGATGACGGATGTGAGTGCTACGGGGCGGTAGTCGTTTAGCTCAGTTACCTTAGCTTTCTTGGGAACAGGAACAATGGTGGCCCTCTTGAAGCATGTGGGAACAGCAGACTGGTATAGGGATTGATTGAATATGTCCGTAAACACACCGGCCAGCTGGTCTGCGCATGCTCTGAGGGCGCGGCTGGGGATGCCGTCTGGGCCTGCAGCCTTGCGAGGGTTAACACGTTTAAATGTCTTACTCACTTCGGCTGCAGTGAAGGAGAGACCGCATGTTTTCGTTGCAGGCCGTGTCAGTGGCACTGTATTGTCCTCAAAGCGGGCAAAAAAGTTATTTAGTCTGCCTGGGAGCAAGACATCCTGGTCCGTGACTGGGCTGGGTTTCTTCCTGTAGTCCGTGATTGACTGTAGACCCTGCCACATGCCTCTTGTGTCTGAGCCGTTGAATTGAGATTCTACTTTGTCTCTGTACTGGCGCTTAGCTTGTTTGATAGCCTTGCGGAGGGAGTAGCTGCACTGTTTGTTTCAGTCATGTTACCAGACACCTTGCCCTGATTAAAAGCAGTGGTTCGTGCCTTCAGTTTCACACGAATGCTGCCATCAATCCAAGGTTTCTGGTTAGGGAATGTTTTAATCGTTGCTATGGGAACGACATCTTCAACGCACGTTCTAATGAACTCGCACACCGAATCAGCGTATTCGTCAATGTTGTTGTCTGACGCAATACGAAACATCTCCCAGTCCACGTGATGGAAGCAGTCTTGGAGTGTGGAGTCAGCTTGGTCGGACCAGCGTTGGACAGACCTCAGCGTGGGAGCCTCTTGTTTTAGTTTCTGTCTGTAGGCAGGGATCAACAAAATGGAGTCGTGGTCAGCTTTTCCGAAAGGGGGGCGGGGCAGGGCCTTATATGCGTTGCGGAAGTTAGAGTAACAATGATCCAGGGTCTTTCCACCCCTGGTTGCGCAATCGATATGCTGATAAAATTTAGGAAGTCTTGTTTTCAGATTAGCCTTGTTAAAATCCCCAGCTACAATGAATGCAGCCTCCGGATAAATCGTTTCCAGTTTGCAGAGAGTTAAATAAAGTTCGTTCAGAGCCATCGATGTGTCTGCTTGGGGCGGGATATATACAGCTGTGATTATAATCGAAGAGAATTCTCTTGGTAGATAATGCGGTCTACATTTGATTGTGAGGAATTCTAAATCAGGTGAACAGAAGGATTTGAGTTCCTGTATGTTTCTTTCATCACACCATGTCACGTTAGTCATAAGGCATACGCCCCCGCCCCTCTTCTTACCAGAAAGATGTTCGTTTCTGTCGGCGCGATGCGTGGAGAAACCCGCTGGCTGCACCGCTTCGGATAGCGTCTCTCCGGTTAGCCATGTTTCCGTGAAGCAGAGAACGTTGCAGTCTCTGATGTCCCTCTGGAATGCTACCCTTGCTCGGATTTCATCAACCTTGTTGTCAAGAGACTGGACATTGGCGAGAAGAATGCTAGGGAGTGGTGCACGGTGTGCCCGTCTCCGGAGTCTGACCAGAAGACCGCTTCGTTTCCCTCTTTTTCTGAGTCGTTAAACTTAGCTAATGTAAACTGCTGGGAGGAATTTTTCAACTTACCTGTCTCTTCTAAATGTCCAGTTGCAGGTGGTTCTCCAAAAAAACTGAGAATATTCAGAAAGATATTACATCCACGTTTTGTATCGACTGAGAAATGCCTCTTGCATGTGTGAAGATCTTTGTTTTGATCACACTGTGTAACGCTTTGTCATCTTCTTCTACACATGCCTGCGGCCAGGTCGCATCAAAATGACTAGTTCCTGCAAAGATATTGAGAAATGCAAGATGTCTGGCAAGTAAAATGTTGAGGAAACTCCTCACTCGGTGCAAAATGTGGATTTATATATTCTCTAGTTTTTTGAGAACCACCTGCAACTGGACACAGACTTTTAGAAGAGACACTTTTCTTCTGAATCAAAAAGGAAGAAAGCAGCACCAAGAAGAGGTTAGAAAAATTCCTTCCGAGGCTTCACACTAGCTAAACTTTAACAGGTAGTGGAGCATCAAATATCCTGTTACAATTCTGTAGCTAGTCTGGGACAATTACCATGTTGCAGTTCTTGTTTACATAAGACAGAGGCGACCACCTGTTCTAATTAGCTATCGAAGCATCTCCGAACGCCTGTGTGTAACGGAAGAAGGACAAAAATAGTGTTGCAACTAAAAAGTGCTGTCAGTTGCAACAGTGTTACATTATTTTGATGTGATGTGAAAGTAGAGGGCTTTATGTTTCCAACATCATATTGCAAGTATGATTAATATTTCCAAACTTTTAAACAGAGTGTTTGTAGTTACAGGATTGTAGTTCACATGGAGCCAGCTTTGGTCCATACCTTCAGCTGAGAACCAAAGAGGAAGCTGTGAAGCCCCTTTTGGGTTCTCGAGAGCTACCTATAGTTACATTTCATGTGCCGAGAATGAATCATTTGTTTGCCTTCATTTCAATGGCATCAAGTCAAGTGTGTGTGTAACTGGTAATACTGTAACTGAAGGAAGCCATGTTACAAATGTACAGTTATGACTATAACTATTGTTGCCTGAAGGAAGGAAATGAGGTACAACACAGTGTTGGAGAGTTCATGCTCTTGCACCCTCTACGGAAGAAGATTTGAATCACGCCTGACAAGGCCAATGAACACTATGCCTCACCAGAATCTCCGCTTTCCACAGGTGATAAACCTGAGGCACGTATTCATTCCTTTAATTGAGCTCTGCTCTTCACCAAGCCCAAGCCCTCGCCCCAAGCTGACCCCAGCAGACACCAAATGAAATGGCCCACAGCAGACCACCCAAAGTCCCAACCAGACAGGAAAACCTGCGGTACCTGGGTATTGTGTAATCTGCGTGCTGCCTAATGACCCTCTCCTGCCCCAGCTGTAAGCACACTGTGCGCTACACTTAGGGCAGAGACATCCGAGCGGTAAAACATCACAAAAGTGTGTGGTGATACCCAATTTACCGCAGCACAAATATCCCCTACAGGCAACCCTTTAAGAAATGCCCAAGAAGCTGCCAGACTCATGGTGGAGTGGGCGCATACACCATTCGGTCATTTTTGCCTTTTGCTGTCATATGCCTGAGAAATAGCCTCCACAAGCCAGTGGGAGAGACGCTGCTTAGAAAGCGCTCTACCACAAGCCGGATTAGCAAAACAGACAAAGTTGGTCACACAAACAGACACCCCTGGTCTACTGGCTTATTTATTTATTTATTTTACTTCACCTTTATTAACCAGGCAGGCAAGTTGAGAACAAGTTCTCATTTACAATTGCAACCTGACCAAGATAAAGCAAAGCAATTCAACACATACAACAACACAGATTACACATGGAGTAAAACAAACATACAGTCAATAATAGAGTAGAAAAATAAGTCTATGTACAATGTGAGCAAATGAGACGAGGTGAGATAAGGGAGGTAAAGGCAAAAAAAGCCATGGTGGCGAAGTAAATACAATATAGCAAGTAAAACACTGGAATGGTAGATTTGCAGTGGAAGAATGTGCAAAGTAGAGATATAAATAATGGGGTGCAAAAGCCGCATGGGTGACATCGGCTAGCAAACGGTACTGTGACAAGACATTTTATCGGATCAAAATTGATAATTCATCCCCTGGTTCCGTAACTGACTCAGCTGAGGTACGGGCACCCGTGAGAGGAAGTCATAAGAATTCCACGTTTTCCAAGGGAATCTGTGCGCACCATGGACTAGGGGAACAGTGCCAGCCGCTGTTACTGGCACCGTCCCTTCATCCCGCACACAAGCTGACCTGAGCAGGGGTGTGCCGAGACATAACAGAAAGCAAAACGTTAGTATATTTTAATTTATTTGCTCATGGTCTTTGAACCCGAACCCAGCTTGTTAGCCTTTGTCATTTTGGTTGCGTTAGCCATCTTACTCATACGGTGTTTACATGGTACACTGCAAACTGGATGTCATTGTTTTGAATGAGAGCATGACGGTATTTGCCGTTGAGGCTGGCGGTGAATGCCGTCAGTTAAAATATTTCAACTTTTGTCATATGCCGTTGAATTGTTTTCTTCCGGATGTTGATTTGCACTGATTGTTTACTGAAATCACCATAGTGACAAATGTTAGTGTTTACATACTGGAGAGGGAATGCAAAACAACGACGCTGGACAGAGTGGAATCAGGTGTATCAAAAGGCAATTTATTGAGTCAAAGATATTTTGTCCTGCCGTTATCGTGCACGGACCTAAGCAATGCGACTCTGTGAGGAGTCAGAATCATTAGGCTGCCTCGCCAGAGTTTACAACAGAATGTATACACAGAATAATGTAGGTGGGGTCTCGTCGTGTTGGTCTTCTGACTGGTCCTGAAGAGTTGGAGGCGGGCCCTGCTCTAGCCAGAGCAGGAGCCCCATTGGTGCACAGCAAACTCCTTTGCTCTTGGCACCCGACCAGTAGGGGGGGTATAGTGTGAGTGTACAGTGCTCATGAAATGTATGTGTGTCAAGGAAAGCGTGGATTTTAGGGTCTGGTAATGTCTGCTTTAGGCTCAGGTGTTTCCTGTTTATGCAGGAGTGCATGTAGGGTTCAATGTCAGTGAGATAGCTTGGCACTTCTAAGCTCGTTAGTGTTGCAGGCTGCTCTTTGTAGTTTACAGGGGAGTATATTTGCGTGATGGCAGCTGTGTGTCCTTCGGATAATCATGTTATTGCACGTAGGCTCTGAACTTGACTGAGGACACTGGGCCCAGAGTTATCTGAGGGCATCCGGTTTAACCAGAGTGTTGGTCTGCTAGTAGTGCTCGATATTAGAATTATTTATATAACAAATCCCCATCTTCACGTCTTATTAGACGTGAATAATAGAAATTAAATATGAAGCAACCAAACAATTTGGTAGGAACCAAATTTTTGAGTCCCCCTCTTCACGTCTTTTAAGACGTGAAAACTATAGAAGAAACGAGAGGAGGAGATAACGAAAAACAAAAACCCCCTCTAGTATGCAGCGAAACTAGGCAAATAAGCAAGGACATACATAAGGTGGTGCTTCTAACCTTGTCTGGTGTGCATGGTGGGTCTGTATGTGTAGTGCTATGTTTGGTGCGTGTGAGATTGAAGGGAGTGGTGCTAGGAATGTTATCAGGGATAGGGGTTGGGGTGAGAGGGGTTGATGCTTTAGTATGTGTTTGTTGTTCTATTAACCATGTGAAAGTGCCCAGGGACACCCCAAATATCAGTAGGAATATCACAAACAGTGGTCCAGATATTCCTAGCCTCACCCAGGGAGGGAGAAATGTCCCTCTAACTGGGCGAGGTTCCTTTATCAGGGTTAGAGGGGTTTGATGCCCCATTACCTGAGTCAGGAATATCTTCATTTGGAATCAAATTTAGGCTGTTCAAATCAGCTCTGACTTCAGTCAGTGTTCTAGAAGGAATTGGGGCTGGAGTGCAATGTGTAAGGTGGTGCCAAGGTGCGCCTGATTTACCTTTGACCTGGACTGAGTGTGAAGTAACCTCCTTCACTTCGTACGGTCCAGTCCACCTGGGTTCCAGCCACTTTCTCTTGTGGACTTTAACCCTCACCCAGTCACCAACCTTTACCTTCAGTAGTGGCGTGTCCCCCGGCAGCTCCCCGTCCTGGACCTTGTGAACCTGGGTAGAGAGTGCTGCAGAGAGAACCGTCAGTTTTTTCACATTATTAGACATTACAATTTGTTGTTCATCAAGAGCGGGCATATGACCTCCCTCCCTTGGTGGACCAGGCATGACTCTTCCAGACACTTTTGCTATCTTAGCTTTCAGCTTTTGGTTTAACGTTCCACCAGATTTTGGGACCGGGAGTGGTACACAGAACCAAATCTGTGTGTTATGCCAAATCTTTCTTCCACCTGTCTCAGGTGTTTGTTAAATGTGAGCCATTTGTCAAATTTGATTTTTTCTTGGGATGCCATACCTGGGTATTAGTTTGGTTTGTTAGCCACTTAACGACTGACCTAGCATCCCTCTTTGCTGTTGATATTGCTTCTACCCATTTGGAGAACCTATCTACCATAACTAGGAGATAGCGTTTGTCTTTAGATACATTTTGGGGGCCCATGTCGGTGTAGTCTATACTAATGTCCTGAAAACATGCATTAGGTACTAAGTATGAGCCCATTGGTGTTTGATATGGTTTCTTTGGGTTGTGTCTGTCACAAACATTGCATTCTTCATAAAATAATTCATCGTCATAAAAAACAAATATATATATATATATATATATATAAATAAAAATCAGTCATATTTTCATGTGAGGGTGCCACCAGATGTGCGAGACCTTTTGAAGGGTCTTTAGTTTGCCTTCGTGTGTGTGGGGCCATGTGCTTCTCTTAAAAGTTCTGGGTCCATTTGTGTGGACTGCTCCATGGGCATAGGCTGAGTCTGTATAGATATTCACAGTCTTTCCTTTTCCTCTGATGAGGGCCTGCGTCAATCCGATGATTTCAGCTAATTGGGCAGGTGCTGGTTGAGGGATGATGGCTGATTCAAAGGTGACGTGTGAGCCGTCTGGGAGTTGCTGCACCATCGCATAGGCTGCTATGTTTCCTCCTTCTCCTTTGTAGCAGCAGCCATCAGTGTACAGCCATTGGTCGGGATTGGTCAGTGGTTCATTCTTCAGGTCTGGTCTCAGTTTGACCTTGTAGCCCTTGGTGGCTAGGAAGTCTGGCAGTGTTTTTGTTATTTGTAGGCAGAGGTCAGATGTAGGAGCGCCTAGTAGTAGATCGTCAACGTATATGGAATCAGATGACAGCATGTGGGGGAACTTGATAGCAGAATAGGTGCATCCTGTGTCTACCAGGAACTGATGGGGGACACCCTCAACTTCGCACATCATTGTTGGTTCAGTGTGCTGTTGAAAGTGTTGCCTCCCTTCTCCTGCCGTGGGTGGTGGGCATCTTTATGGCCAGGGCATGGTGTCCCCAGTCATTCCCTGATACTGCGGTTGGTTGTATGCGGGTTGCTGATGCATGGGTGTGGGTCCTGGTTGCTGATGTTCGTACTGTTGAGGTCTATTTCCACCCCTTCCCCTCCCATATGGACCTCTCGTAGAGTTCCACTGACGTTGTTGTGGTGTGAGTGGGTATGGGCACTCTCGTGAGTAGTGCCCTGGAGTTCTACAGTTGAAACAAACCCCTCCTCTGGGATGGCCTGGTATCCATTGCGGCTGGTATGCAAATTGTGGTTGCGGAGGATACCAAGGCTGAGTAACTCCAGGTTGCCCCACTGGAGTAGGCCCCGGGTTGGCTGGTTGAGGACCGGCCTGCTGTTGAATCATCTGAGAGACAGTCTGGGCCACTATTTGAGAGATGTCTGTTTTGGTGCCTGTCTCCTTCGTTTCTTCCGCCACCATCTGTTTCTTAGGTTTTTCTTATTTTTGTGCTTCCTTCAATTGGAGTTTCAGGAGTTGTACCTGGAGGGACTGTACTTGGTTCTCGGATCCCCCTCTGTCTTTATTGTGTTGGCCCACATGGTGGTGCACATGAGCATTAAATTGGGTCAGAGGAAGTGCGATCAGTCCCACCGTTCCTCTCAGTTTGGTCTTTACATCCCCTGGGCAGCCATTGACCACCATCTCTTTCCACATGTTGAGGGTGGTGCCTGTATGGTCAAATGGTTCATCATGGACTGATCTCCAGGTGGATTTAGCTCTATCCAGATATTCTGCTGGATGCTCACCTGGGTTGATAGTGAAGGAGGACAGGGTGGCATGGTTACTTTCAGTAGGATAAGCTCTGCGCAGTTCATCCCATAAAACGGTCCTGAAACGATCTAGGGGCAGGGTGGGTGGCTGGGCTCCGAGATCGGCTGCTGTCATGATGCTGTTCATGGTGCCATGGTTGGTGGCTCTGGCTAGTAGTGCTTTCATGTCTCCTAGGCAGAGATCCAGACCGGAGGTCAGAGTCTGCAGCTGGTGTAGCCATGCGGAGGCCCCTCCATGTAGGCTGGGCATCTGTTCCATCAGTGTGGTCAGGTCAGTCATTTTCCAGGGTTGGTACTCTACGTACCGTGGATCAGCTGCTGGGAGTAGAGGATACATGCTGGCTCCACTCTGTTCCAGGTCCCAGTCTTCTCTGGTGGTCACTCCTCTAGATCTTAGTTCAGCCACCCTGGCAGACTTCCGGGTGGCGGTTGCCCCCTGTGTATTGGTCATGTCAGCCACCTTTCCCTTCATCATGCCTTCGATGTGGTACTCACCCATCCCTCTGCTCTCATTATTCATCAGGCCCTTCGCTTGGGCTATTGATTCACTTAATTTTCTCCTTAAGTTTTGTATTTCACAGTCTATTTCTAAACTGGTGGGTGTCTTTCTGTTCCTGTCCTCATCATCTTCCGTCGCCTGACTCTCGTGGCTAAGGTAGGACCCTTCCTCGACTTGGAGGCTTCGCGGGGAACCCTTAAAATGGAAGTAGTTGGGGTTTGGTCGTTGTGCCTCCAGGGGGAAACGCCCATCTGCAGCTCCATTTCCCGGACCTGATAGGGAGCCAATAGAGCCTCCAAGATCTATCAGGAGGGGAGCTGCGGAGTTTCCAGGGAAAGCTCCTTCCTTGCATTGATGCTCTCGCTTCTGGGAGGTGTTCCCTGTATGTAGAGTGCTGGTGGTGGGGAGTGGCTCACACTCTATCTGCCCTCCTGTTATTTCGAAGCTCATAGCCCCATCTAGCTGGCCCGCCTGTACACTCAGAACTGGGGCCTGTATTGCGGGCTGGGTCCCGATGAGAAAAGGGTTCCCATTGAATGGGTTGTGAGACGGGCCTCGTTGATTATGCCCCATTGAGTATGGTGGAGGTTGGGCCACCTCTATTGGTATTTCTGGGTATAGTGAGGGAGGAGCAGACGTCGTGCTGGTGTTGGCAACTTGGGGTACTGTGGGTAAACTCTCGAGTGGAGATTTGGTCTCTGCTGAGGCCACACACATCATGTCTAGTTTGTTTTTTGGCAGTACCCTCATACTCTCTTGTATAGCCCATGTCCCTATTTTCAACTCTGCTTCTGCTCTCTCTCTCTTTCTTGTCCCTTCCTTCTTGAACAAATGAGCCTTGTTCCCCTCTGTCTCACTTGCTTTTGCTCCCTTTACGGCTTCTTCTAGCCCTTTGTGCATAGATTGGAGTTCCTCGTCTACTGGAGGTCCCCCTCTAAGGTAGCCCGCCTGTATCCATTTCAGTCTTACCCCCTCCCACACTTTTTTCATTTTTTTATACTGGTCTTTCCCTCCCGCTCTATTAGTCATGCGCTGTTCTAAGTATTCATTGAACTTGAGTTTGGGTGTATTTGAGCCAGACATGTTATCACAAAATAATTACGTGAACTGCTAAGGTAATTATTAATGCGGTTAGGCAAGATATAACTAAGGCAGTGATTATCTGAAAAAAAAGATCTTATTTGGCTCCTAATTCCTGTTCTAGCTCATCTGGTAATGTCTGAAATGTGTCCTCTAGGTTTGAGTCAGTCCTGTACTATGTCCTGTGTAATATGTGTTTATTTCGATCTTTGTATACTTAGCCCGTCCTTGGTCGAAACCAAGGATGTATTCGCGGTATCGGGACAGACTCAACTCTTGTACCCCACCCTCGTATTCAAAGGTTCTATCGGTATGTGATTACAGCTACGTGTGTGTTTCTCCGGTAGTTTATTTGAATTTGTTCAGCGATTTATTTAGGTATTTTCTAGAAATGATTCGGCGATTTCCTTTTGGAACAATATATTAGTGAATATATTCGGTTCTATAACAATTGTCAGAGTAATTCTAGCACTTTAGGAAATATCGATAGAAATTGGAAAACTAAAAATCAGTGTATAGCTCGGCGGCTTGTCAATCAAAGGCAGTGCTTAGCTCGGCGGCTTATTTAAGTACTTTCTAGAAATAATTCAGTAGTTTCCTTTTGGAACAATATATCAGTAAATTCGAGCGGTTCTATAACAATTGTCAGAATAATTTTATCTCCTGGGGAATACCAACAGCGGAAAGAGAGAAAAAAGAAACCGTCAATATTTTAGCACGGCGGCTGGGTTAATTCACAGCCCGGCGACTGATCAGTATTTTGGCTCACCGACCGTCAATCTTACACCGTTTATGTATTCAGAGTATGGCAATCATTCCCCAACAAATGTTTTCTCTAAATTGGGCACAACAAAATCGCGGAACATCAAAACTGGTTATATTATGTTATAGTGTGATGTGCAATGGTCACATCATTCCCGATCTCTGTCTTGTGGAACGCTAAACTTACATATACTATGTCTATTCGACTACACCTCTAACATAACCAATTAAACAGTATACCACTTATTTTAATAGGATCTTTTACATGCATTAACTACACCTCTAACACAACCAATTAAACAGTATACCACTATTTAATAGGATCTTTTACATGCATTAACTACACCTCTAACACAACCAATTAAACAGTATACCACTATTTAATAGGATCTTTTACATGCATTAACTACACCTCTAACACAACCAATTAAACAGTATACCACTATTTAATAGGATCTTTTACATACATTAACTACACCTCTAACACAACCCATTAAAATAAATCACGCAATTCATTCACTCAGTTTACATTAATCTCAGTATCCATTATACACAAGAACACAGCCTCGATTTAACCTCACCTCACACACAACCTATATATAATTATAGGACAATTTTCTATGCAGATTTCAGAACTAACCGGATTCCAGGGGGAAATCTAGTGTATTGGTCAAACATTAATTTCACTTATCCATTATAATAACTCAGTATAGGCCAATTAATAAAAATAAAAATAAAAACGAGCAAAACAAGATATCCTTGATCAATGCCTTAGGTTTTTATGTAAAAAATTTTTGGCAATGAATCATACTCACGTCAGTACTTTCTGATCAAAATTTGGTTTAGACTATAATACAATATGCAGATTTCGATTTAACAGGCTCTGCTCACCTTTTAAGTAGAGCGCTCCGATCAGATTTCCTGAGGCAAGACGAATGGCTGTGGACAGGTCACTCTTCCGTCTGATTTTGAGCCGCTGATCTGTTTCGTCCTCTCACACTAACTTATCATAGATCGAATCCAGGAATAACCATCCTCTTGCTACCATTTTGTTAGTGTTTACATACTGGAGAGGGAATGCAAAACAACGACGCTGGACAGAGTGGAATCAGGTGTATCAAAAGGCAATTTATTGAGTCAAAGATATTTTGTCCTGTCGTTATCGTGCACGGACCTAAGCAATGCGACTCTGTGAGGAGTCAGAATCATTAGGCTGCCTCGCCAGAGTTTACAACAGAATGTATACACAGAATAATGTAGGTGGGGTCTCGTCGTGTTGGTCTTCTGACTGGTCCTGAAGAGTTGGAGGCGGGCCCTGCACTAGCCAGAGCAGGAGCCCCATTGGTGCACAGCAAAGTCCTTTGCTCTTGGCACCCGACCAGTAGGGGGGGGGGTATAGTGTGAGTGTACAGTGCTCATGAAATGTATGTGTGTCAAGGAAAGCGTGGATTTTAGGGACTGGTAATGTCTGCTTTAGGCTCAGGTGTTTCCTGTTTATGCAGGAGTGCATGTAGGGTTCAATGTCAGTGAGATAGCTTGGCACTTCTAAGCTCGTTAGTGTTGCAGGCTGCTCTTTGTAGTTTACAGGGGAGTATATTTGTGTGATGGCAGCTGTGTGTCCTTCAGATAATCATGTTATTGCACGTAGGCTCTAAACTTGACTGAGGACACTGGGCCCAGAGTTATCTGAGGGCATCCGGTTTAACCAGAGTGTTGGTCTGCTAGTAGTGCTCGATATTAGAATTATTTATATAACACAAATACCATTGTGCTGGCTTGCTTTTGCTGTAACCATCTTTCTTGTCCCGCTATGCTGGCTGGTATGACGGTTTTTGTGTCCCTCGTCGAAACGCAGCATCATTCAGTTAGCCAGGCTAAACCGGCAGAAGAATAACTAACAAATTCATCAGGAAACTCACAAAACCAGTTACCAGGCTTGAACACACAATGCCCAGAAGGATGGGCAGGCCATCCTTAAGTGGGACAGTTAGATTTCGTATTTCCATGTTTATTGTAAAGAATGCGTGAAAATGTTCTGTTCAGATCGAAATTAAGAGCGGAAGAATTTAAGGAATTAATCCGTGCCTCACTATTCCGGCGAGGCACTGTGTTCATTGGCCTTGTCAGGCGTGATTCTAATGTTCTTCAGTGGAGGGAGCTAGTGTACGAAGTCCCGATATGTGTGTTGTACCAAATTGACTGACTAAAGGAACTCTCAAATTGAGGATTTTTTTCTCTCACTATAACCGTACAGCTAGTTTCAATCAAGTTTGTGTGGGTTTTGTCTAAGTCAGTGTTCTGTGTTGGTATCTTTCAGTGCTGTGCAGTGTGGTCGGTCAGGTGCTTTAGTGAGCGATGTTGTTAGAACATGAGTGGTCACATGTTGTGCAGTTTGAACAATCTCACCACCAACCTAAGGCAATTGGAATGGCAAGATCATATGTTGCTGTCAGCTACACACAGACTTACCATTGAATGCACCTCAAGTTAAAAAAAAATTTTTTAAAGGACTTGTGGCTGCAGAGGCCTCCACATCAACCTGCCTTTTGTGTGTCCATACATCAACTGAATAATTTGTTTAAGCATTTTACCAGATTTAAGTAAATACTGAGTTTCATGCATGTTATTTTATTTCATGGTGTTTAGTTGTTAGATTGTTAGATATTACTGCATGGTTGGAACTAGAAGCACAAGCTTTTCGCTACACTCGCATTAACATCTGCTAACCATGTGTATGTGACCAATCAAATTTGATTTGAGTACATTCTGTATTTTTCTGAATAAAATATATATATATATATTCATTCAACCTTTAAAACTTTTGATAATACTGTACCGAAACAATGGGAGTAGCACGAAGTTGAGAGACGTGATTTGGGGGTCCAGACCCAGACACATTACCACTGTTCCTAGAAAGCTAGGTTTTAATTATTTTTTTTAACCTTTATTTAACTAGGCAAGTCAGTTAAGAACAAATTCTTATTTTCAATGACGCCTAGGAACAGTGGGTTAACTGCCGGTTCAGGGGCAGAACGACAGATTTGTACCTTGTCAGCTCGGGGATTTGAACTTGCAACCTTGCTAGTCCAACGCTCTAACCACTAGGCTACCTTGCCGCCCCGGGTAATTGTTCTTGTCAATCAAAGGTCATCACAATACTATGTTTTCCCACACGAATCGTCACACTGGTCAAAGTTGTGGTGTTTTTAACCATTAAGACCTTTATTTCTATCTCATTAGTTCAATAATTACTTAGTCTGTTTGACTGAATCGTTCTGGAATGCGGAAGCGTTAAAAAGCAAGCACAAGTGTTTCCCAGCATATGTGGATTGCTTCGAGCATAGATCATTTTACTTGGTATGAGGCCTATGGCACTGAAAGGAGAATATGGGGAAAGAGGGGAGTAAAAGGATGCTGTTGATTTGCCATCCCCACACGCTGATCTTGTGATTCCCATGTACGCACAGCTGTAAGGTCGGACGTCAGGGCAGGCATGATTGCAGCTAAGCCAATTCTTCCAGGCATCCCTATAAGGAACAGACATTACATATACTACATTAAATTACATTTGTTCGAAATCTGTCAGAATAGGATAGATGGTGCTCATATTTGAAAAGTGATATTAATGAAAAAAGTGAAGTGAAGTGAAGTGAAGTGAAGTGAAGTGAAGTGAAGTGAAGTGAAGTGAAGTGAAGTGAAGTGAAGTGAAGTGAAGTTAGAGCATATGGTTGAGTCATGGAATCTGGCTGAAAATTGTCTTTAAAACAAGTGTAGGGCAAATCATCAAAGGAACAAGACTCAACTTATGCATGGCAATTGCAATATTAGAACAAACACATTATGCAAAAAGTAAGAGATTAAACTTGAAAGGGTCAAATTAGTAATTAAAGAGTAGAGAAGAAATCGAAAAGTCTGTTTCTTTATGGCCCTTCCTGGGAGGGGGGAGTAACGAACGCCAATACATAACTATGACTTCATATCAAGGGTGCGTCCCAATAATCGGTCCTTCTTTCTGAAGTGTACAGTTGTTCACTACTTCCCACACATTTAATAGCATTGGATTGGTGTAGGCATTGGGTATAGAGAGTTTCCATATACCAGTTATTTCCCTTCAAATTCATGAAGTGTACACTTCAGTAGAAATTAGAGATTATTGGGACACACACCTTGATTCAATTCTCAACTTCCTATAGTGACCGTTGACCTTTGCAACTCCATAAAACAACATTAGCAAAGAACTTCCTGCCTGTTCACAGGCTATAGGGCAATTCAATGGTAAAAGATTCAGGTTTTTCACTTATAATGTATGTCAAACATAAACCATTGCTTTCAAAGTTTGAAAAACCATACAACCCCATGCACAATAACTACTTTTAACAATTTACACAGAATATTTGACAAAAAAACACATTTACTGGAAGAACTGTGCAGATGCAAAATCTGGTCACAGAATTTCGGTAAATCTGACCACATTTTCCAAAAACGTTGTTAAATATCTGTTCTGAATTAAGATTCAATGATGGCTGCAGAAAGAATGGGGTGTCAGCTGTGACATGACACTTGAATTTGAAAAAATTGCTTTTGGTTATTGAACTACAATAAGTGAAGTGGATTTACACCCTATAACAGAATTGCGGTAACATAATTTCATCATGGGTCCCTGATCTGCACTACACAGAAATGCATAATTATGGATATGGATGTCATTCTCTTCATGGTGATGTACCCTAAATAGGCACACAAAGGTAGAAATATGCAATATCTCCTTTGCATATTTATGTATTATTCTACACACTGCCTATTATTTTAATGAGTTCCAAACAAGACAATTTGGTCCAGACCAAATCTGAACCGATCATAAACGTCTACATTTCACAAGTTTGGACATCAAAGTATAACACAGTAGAACACAGCATGGAATATTAGAGTAGAGTATAGTTCAGTACTGTACATTATAGTGTACTCAACTCTAGTGTGCTCTGTACTGTACTGAACTCTACTCCACGATATTATACTGTACAGGACTGTACTGTATTTTTAAAATGTTTCTTTTAACCTTTTATTTAACTAGGCAAGTCAGTTAAGAACAAATTCTTATTTACAATGACGGTCTACTGTATAACTATTCTCTATTTTTCTGTACTGTACTGTACTGTGCTGACTAAACTTGTGAAACATAGACACCTGGGATTGGTTCAGATTTGGTCCGGATCGGACAAAATTTGAATCAATCATGGATGTCTATGTTTTGGCCAAATTAAGGCTAGTTCAGACGTCTGTGGATGTTGAAATCAACACTGGTCCAGACTGGATAAAAAAAACGTCTGTGGATGTTGAAATCAAATCCAAGGCAGATTGACCAAATTTCAACTACTTTTCAACGTCCATGGACGTCTGGTGTCGGTTGATGCTCAGTGGGTGAGGATTCTGGTTAGAGTAAAGGGAAAGAGCGGGGGCTCATGGTAAGGTGTCGGCAAGTGCCAGGAGATGTGACATTAATTGTAGAGACAGAGAAGAGAGTGGGAGTGTTGTCACACTTTTGCTTCAACCACCAAACGACAGAAAAAGACAAGCAGTTATCAGCTGAACATAACAGTATTCCAGTGGAAGTGAGGACTGTAGCAGGTGAGCCAACTGTGGTTTGTGACTACTATAATTTCCCATTGTAGCCAATTCAACTGCAGACATTTCGTGACTGATTTGTTTTTGGGGGGGGGATTCTGTTACCGATTTCTTTCTCATTCATCATTAATGATTCATTCAGGATTATCTGTAATCATGACAGCATACACATTAATATAGAAGTGTTTAGAAACATTCTATTCTTATTTACAATAATAGTGACTCCAAAATGGCACATTATTTAGCATTCATTTATATTGAGCACAAAATACTCTGAATCACAACCAAAACAAACAGCAAGTGCATCCAACAAGTTTGTAGAGTCATAAGCTTGATGTAATCAAGAAACCGTGGATAGGTGGCAGCATTCGCCCTAAACTGAAAGCGTGAACCACTGCACTTAACCACGGCAAGGTGACTGGGAATACAAACAGTGTAGTTATTCCCTCTGTAAGGCAATCAAACAGGCAAAACGTCAGTAAAGAGACAAATTGGAGTCAAAATTCAGCGTCTCAGACACGAGACGTATGTGGCAGGGTCTACAGACGATCACGGATAAAAAAAGGGGAAACCAGCCACGTCGCGGACACCGACGTCTTGCTCCCGGACATGTTAAACACCTTCTTCGCCCGCTTTGAGGATAACACAGTGCCATTGACATGGTCTGCTCTCAAGGAATGTGGGCTCTCGTTCTCTGTGGCCGACGTGAGTAAGACATTTAAGCGTGTTAACCCTCGCAAGGCTGCTGGCCCAGACGTTATTCCTAGTCGCGTCCTCATAGCATGCACAGACCAGATGGCTGGAGTGTTTATGGACGTATTCGATCTGTCCCTATCCCAGTCGGATGTCCCCACTTGCTTTAAGATGTCCACCATCGTTCCCATACCCAAAAAAGCAAAGGTAACTGATTTAAATGAATATCGCCCGGGAGCACTCACTTCTGTCATGTGAAGTGCTTTGAGACGCTAGTTAAGGATCATATCACCTCCACCTTACCTGACACCCTAGACCCACTTCAATTTGCTTACCTCCTCAATTCATCCACAGATGATGCAATTGCATTGCACACTGCCCTATCCCATCTGGACAAAATAAATACCCATGTAAGAATGCTGTTCATTGACTATAGTTCAGCCTTCAACACCCTCCAAGCTCATCATCTAGCTTGGGGCCTTGCTTCTGAACCCCACCCTGTGCAACTGGGTCCTGGACTTCCTGACGGGCCTCCCCCAGGTGGTGAAGGTAGAAAACACCTCCACTTCATTGATCCTCAACACAGGGGCCCCACAAGGGTGCGTGTTCAGCCCCCTCCTGTACTCCCTTCACCCATGACCCAGTGGCCACATCAGTCTCCAACTCAATCATCAAGTTTGCAGATGACACAACCATAGTAACGGTACTATAAAAGCAGAGGGAGCACGCTCCTATCCACATTGACGGGACCGCAGTGGAGAAGGTGGAAACCTTCAAGTTCATCGGTGTACACATCACTGACAATCTGAAATGGTCCACCCACACAGACAGTGTGGTGAAGAAGGTGCAACAGTGCCAAAACCCTCACAAACTTGTACAGATGCACAGTTGAGAGAATCCTATCGGGCTGTATCTCTGAATGGTATAGCAACTGCACCGCCCGCAACCACAGGGCTCTCCAGAGGGTGGTGCAGTCTGCCCAACATATCACTACAGCACCCGATGTCACAGGAATGCCAAAAAGATCATCAAGGACATCAACCACCAAAGCCACTGCCTTTTCACCCCGCTATTATCCAGAAGGCGAGGTCAGTACAGGTGCATCAAAGCTTGGACTGAGAGACTGAAAAACAGCTTCTATCTCAAGGCCATCAGACTGTTAAATAGCCATCACTAGCCGGCTACCACCTGGTTACTCAAACCTGCACCTTTAGAGACTACTGCCCTATATACATAGACATGAAATCACTGGTCACTTTAATAATGTTTACACACTGCTTTAATCATTTCATATATATTTTTCACACCGTTTACTTTTACTTCACTACATTCCTAATAAAAATAATGTACCTTTTACTCCATACATTTGCCCTAACACCCAAAAGTACTCATTCCATTTTGAATGCTTAGCAGGACAGGAAAACAGGAAAATAGTCAAACAGCCCTGGTCATGTCTACAGACTATGATCTGGTATACTCATTAAACACAAATACTTTGTTTGTAAATTATGTCTGAGTGTTGGTGTGTCTCCCTGGCTATCCGTAAATGTCAAACACGATTTGTGCTGTCTGGTTAGTTTAATATAAGTAATTTGAAATTATTTATACACTGCTCAAAAAAATAAAGGGAACACTTAAACAACACAATGTTTTATACATATATATGTATGTATGTACTGTATGTATGTGTGTGTGTATATAGGGCAGCAGCGCCTAAGGTCCAGGGTAGAATACCGGGTGGTAGCCGGCTAGTGACAGTGTCTAAAGTGCAAGGCAGGGTACCGAGCGGATGCCAGCTAGTGATGATTGTTTAACAGTCGGAAGGCTTGGAGATAGAAGATGCTTTTCACTCTCTCTGTCCCAGCTTTGATACTACCTGTACTGTCTTTGCCTGCTAGATTGTAACAGGGTGAACAGGCTGTGGCTTGGGTGGCTTTGATCCTTGATTATATTCTTGGCCTTCCTGTAACACTGGGTGCTGTAGATGTCCTGGAGGGCAGGCAGTGTGCACCCGGTAATGTGTTAGGCTGACCACACCACCCTCTGGAGAGCCCTGCAGTTGCTGTACCAGGCGGTGATACAGTCCGATAGATTGCTCTTGATGTTGCATCTGTAGAAGTTTGTGAGGGTGTTAGGGGCCAAGCCAAATGTATTCAGCCTCCTGAGCTTGAACATGCTGTTGAACATGCTGAGCTTGAACATTCTGTAACATGCTGTTACCCCTTCTTCACCACAGTGTCTGTTTGGAGGGACCATTTCAGGTCCTCGGTGATGTGCACACCGAGGAATTTGAAGCTTTTGGCCCTCTACACTGTGGCCCATCGATGTGTATGGGGGCATGCTCTCACTACTGTCTCCTGTAGTCTACGATCAGCTCCTTCGTTTTGTTGAGGGAGAGGTTCACCAGGGATCTCACCTCCTCACTGTAGGCTGTCTCAGCGTTGTTGGTAATCAGCCCTGCCACTGTTGTCATCAGCAAACTTGATATTGAGTTGGAGACGTGCATAGCCATGCAGTCATGGATGTACAGGAGAGGGCTGAGAACACACTCCTGTGGGGGCCCTGTGTTGAGAATTAGTGTGGCAGAGGTGTTGTTGCTTACCTTCACCACCTGGGGTTGGCCCGTCAGGAAGTCAAGGACCAAGTTGCACATGGAGGGTTTCAGACCCACGACCCTGAGCGTAGTGATGAGCTTGGAGGGCACTATGGTGTTGAAGGCTGAGCTGTAGTCAATGAACAGCATTCTCACATAGGTATTCATCTTGTCCAGGTGGGATAGGGCAGTTTGCAGTGCAATGGCGATTGCGTTGTCCGTGGATTTGTTGCAACAGTATGCAAATTGTAATGTGTCGTAAGTTGTAGGTGATATTGCCCTTAACTAGCCTCTCAGCACTTCTTGATGACAGAAGTGAGTGCTAGGGGGCGATAGGCATTTAGTTCAGTTACCTTCACTTTCTTGGGTACAGGAACAATGGTGGATATCTTGAAGCAAATGGGGACAACTGACTGGGATAGGGAGAGATTGAATATGTCCATAAACACTCCAGCCAGCTGGTCTGCACATGCTCTTAGGATGTGGCATGGGATGCTGTCTGGCCCGGCAGCCTTGCAAGCCAGAGGGTTATCACACTTGAATGTCTTATTCACTTCAGCCACAGAGATTGGGAGCATACAGTCCTCGTGAGCGGTGATGGCCTACCTCGGCATCTCTGTGTTTTCCTCAAAGCGGGCGAAGAAGGTGTTTTGCTTGTCCGGCAGTGAGGCATCGGTGTACGTGATATGGCTGGCTTTCCCTTTATAATCCGTGATTGTCTGGAGTCCCTGCCACATGCGTCTTATGTCTGAGCCGTTGAATTGCGACTCCACTTTGTCCCTGTACTGTCGTTTTGCCTCTTTGATTGGCTTACGGAGGATATATTTGTATATGTCCATGTTCCCAGTCACCTTGGTGTGATTAAATGTGATAGTTTGCGCATTCAGTTTTGCGTGAATGATGCCATCTATCCACGTTTTTTTATTTGGGTGAGTTCTAATCGTTACAGTAAGAACAACATCCTCCTCTATGCACTTCTTTACAAAACCAGTTAGTGTGTACGTCAATACTGTTCCAGAGGCGACCAAGAACATTTCCCAGTCCGCGTGATCAAAACAATCCTAAAGCATACATTCTGATTGGTCAGAACAACATTGAACAGTCTTTACCATGGTTGCTTCCTGTTTAAGTTTCTGCCTATGGGAGCAGGATGGAGGTGTGATCTGATTTGCCAAAAGGGGGGCGGGAGAGGGCCTTGTAGCCATCCCGGAATGGAGAGTTACAATGGTCAAGCGTGTTCTCTCTACGTGTAGCACAGGAGATGTGTTGGTAGAATTTAGAGAGCGTTTTCCTCAGATTTCCTTTTTTAAATTCCCCAGCTACAATAAATGCGGCCTCAGGATATGCGGTTTCCAGTTTGTGCAAAGTCCAGTGTACTTCCTTTAGAGCTGTCACAGTGTCTGCTTGACGGCAATGTACATGGCAGTGATAATAACCAAAGACAATTATCTCAGGAGGTAATGCTGTCTGCATTTGATGGTGAGGTATTCCAGATCGGGAGAGAAAAAGGACTTGAGTTCCTGTACGTTACTACATTCACACCATGAGTTGTTAATCATGAGACATACCCCTCAAGCTTTGTTTTTCCCGGAGAGTTCTTTCTTTCTGTGCGCACGATGTATGATGAACCCCACCTGCTGTATGCACGGGGACAATATATCTGCAGAGAATCATGATTTTGTTAAACAGAGTTTGTTACAGTCCCTTTTGTCTACTTTAAAATAATCGGAATTGGTGGATGGTTTGCTCGCCGCCCGAGCCTGATTTAGAACGTCACCTCTCCTCCCTCTCTGATTGTGGACAATAGGAGATATTATAGTGTGCAGTAATATTTGACGTGTATATGATATTATAGATACCTCACATGTGACTCGTAATAAGACTAAGCAATTAGCGTATTAAAATGTTTATCTGACTACATAAAGATAATTAAAATATACACTCAAGTGTAAGGCAATGAGTTGACGTTGACTAGCAAGAACTGGTCTGAGAATTGTCTATCAAAGGCAGATATTTAATTAACATTGTACAATGAATGGATTCGCATACAAGGCATAAAGCTTATGTTACAAGTATTAAAAAGCATTACAAAGCATACTTCTAGGTATTTACAGTACCAGTCAAAAGTTTGGACACACCTACTCATTCAAGGCTTTTTCTTTATTTTTACTATTTTCTACATTGTAAAATAATAGTGACATCAAAACTATGAAATAACACTTATAGAATCATGTAGCAACTGTTCACCCAGCTACCATCTAGCAGAAGGAGACAGTACAGATGTATCAAAGCCGGGACTGAGAAACTGTTTTACCCACTTTATATGTATATACTGTATTCTAGCCATGGCTCATCCTCATGGATTATGTATGTATTGTATTGCTAGATGTTACTGCACTGTTGGAGCTAGAAACATAAGCATTTTGCTCCACCTGCAATAACTTCTGGTGGGTTAAGAGTGTTGGGACAGTAATCAAAAGGTCACTGGTTCCGAATCTCCAAGCCTAATGGGGGATAAATCTGTGGACGTGCCCTTGAGCAAGGCACTTAACCCAATTGCTCCTGTAAGTTGTTCTGGATAAGAGCGTCTGCTAAATTACCAAAATGTAAAATTGGCAAATCTATGTTTCTTTTTTTATTTCACCTTTATTTAACCAGGTAGGCAAGTTGAGAACAAGTTCTCGTTTACAACTGCGACCTGGCCAAGATAAAGCAAAGGAGTTTGACACATATAACAACACAGAGTTACACATGGAGTAAAACAAACATACAGTCAATAATACAGTAGAAAAATACATCTATAATGTGAGCAAATGAGGTGAGATACGGGAGGTAAATGCAATAAATAGGCCATGGTGGCGAAGTAAATACAATATAGCAATTAAAACACTGGAGTGGTAGATTTGACTGTAGATGAGTGTGCAAAGTAGAAATACTGGGGTGCAAAGGAGCAAAATAAATACAGTAGGGGAAGAGGTAGTTGTTTGGGCTATTTGTAGATTGGCTATGTACAGGTGCAGTGATCTGTGAGCTGCTCTGACAGCTGGTGCTTAAAGCTAGTGAGGGAGATAAGTGTTTCCAGTTTCAGAGATTTTTGTAGTTCGTTCCAGTCATTAGCAGCAGAGAACTGGAAGGAGAGGCGGCCAAAGGAGGAATTGGCTTTGGGGGTGACAAGTGAGATATACCTGCTGGAACGCGTGCTACGGGTGGGTGCTGCAATGGTGACCAGCGAGCAGAAATAAGGCGGGACTTTACCTAGCAGGGTCTTGTATATGACCTGGAGCCAGTGGTTTTGGCGACGAGTATGAAGCGAGGGCCAGCCAATGATAGTGTACAGGTCGCAGTGGTGGGTAGTATATGGGGCTTTGGTGACAAAACGGATGGCACTGTGATAGACTGCATCCAATTTGTTGATTCGGGTGTTTGAGGCTATTTTGTAAATGACATCGCCGAAGTCGAGGATCGGTAAGATGGTGAGTTTTACGAGGGTATGTTTGGCAGCATGAGTGAAGGATGCCTTGTTGCGAAATAGGAAACCAATTCTAGATTTAACTTTGGATTGGAGATGTTTTATGTGAGTCTGGAAGGAGAGTTTACAGTCAAACCAGAAACTTAGGTATTTGAAGTTGTCCACATATTCTGTCAGAACCGTCCAGAGTAGTAATGCTGGACGGGCAGGCAGGTGCAGGTAGCAATCGTTTGAAGAGCATGCATTTAGATTTACTTGTATTTTTTTTTGTAACAGTATTTTTATTGGAATTTCACAATTTTCACCCGTATTAAGAGATACAACAACAGAGACAAAGCACACAGAACAAAAACAAGAAAAACAGCACCCACTTACACATATCTACGTGCATATATATACACATACATACATACACACACATACATATACCCATGCATATACACACACATACGTATACATACACGCACGCACACACACACATACATACGTACACCACAATACATACATTTTAAACAAACTTACAAACAGAAATTAAACAAAAAAGCTCAGTTTAAACCAAGAGGTTAGGTTCCACACATGGAACGTACAGTGTAGTTCTGAAATACATAGATCCCCGCCATTCTAAGAGAATCCTTGCAGCATAATAGCTGATACCTCAGGTTCTAGGTAATTTAGATAAGGTTCCCATACTTTGTAGAACTGGTCTGTTTTAGAATGCAATGTACATGTCAGATATTCCAGAGGCACCCATTCAAATAGTATCTTATGCCAATCTTTAATAGAAGGAACCTTATCACTAATCCACTGTAAAAGGATGTTTTTCCTCGCTGCGAAGGTAAGGATGTTGTAAAGCCTCCTTTTACCGACAGAAGTAACATGCCTACTAGGGAGACCTAACAGTAAAGAAACTGGGTCCAATTCTAGATCAACCCCTAGGATCTTCAATTTCTTGCAGAACACCAGACCAGTATCTTTGTATTTTGGTACATGACCATAAACAATGTGTTAGGGTGCCTGTATCAGTTTTGCATTTAAGACACTGAGGGGAAGAGGAAGTGGGGCTAAAAGCATGTCTGCGATTTGGGGATATATGCAATCTGTGTATTATTCTTAATTGGATTGCTCTAGTACGGTTACATATAGATATTGTTTTTGCATATCTCCAAATGTCCTCCCACATCTCTTCGTCAATAGTAACAGACAATTCTTTCTCCCACACTTGTTTCACCCTCTGTGTGTTGACAGCAGAAAAGGACCTTAAAGTATCATAAAACAGACTTACAGACATTTTCCTTTGTGGGAAAAAAAGCATTCTTTCAATGACAGACACATCAGGGTTACCAATTAAGGTGGTGCTCTTCAGAATATAATGTCTTACTTGTAGGAAGCGGAAAAAGTCCTGCTTTGGGAGTCGATATTTCTCGACCATCTGCTCAAATGACAACAAAATCTTATCAGCAAATAAGTCATTTAGCCTGTGTATGCCCTTATTAAGCCATAAGTTAAAGCCAGCATCCAGCAATCCTGGACTGAAATCTGGGTTGTTAAGAATTGGGGTAAGAGCAGAGGTTAGTTTGGACCTTCCCAGGAAGCGTTGAACTGACCTCCATACTTTGAGTGTGTTAAGTGTAACGGGATTATTGCAGTGATCTTCTACAGACTTGAAACTTCTGAAAAATAAAAGATCCTGTAAGGGGTATTTTGAAAGAGAAGTCTCAATGTCTAACCAAATAGAGGAGTCATCATTTGTGATCCAGTCAGAAATATAACAAAGGTGGGCACACCATTGATAGAACCTGATATTGGGCAGGTCCAAGCCGCCCATAGAACTTGGCAGCTGCAATATTGCCATCTTAAGTCTTGGCTTGCGTTTACTCCATATAAAGGAACTTAGCCATCCATTTACATCCTTTATTACCTTATTGGAGAGTAATACTGGGATCATTTGGATTGGGTAAAGTAGTCTAGGTAAAATGTTCATTTTCAAGAGGGATATTCTACCCAACCAAGAAATCGGGAGAGAGTTCCAGCGCTCCAGATCCTGTCTTATTGTATCAAACAAGGGAACAAAATTGGCTTTGTACATTAGCTGGAATTTAGGAGTTACAAATATACCCAGATACATGAAACCTGAGGGAGACCATTTAAAAGGGAAGGGGGGAGAAGTATTAGGTACAGAGTGTAGGCTACCAAGTGGCATAGCCTCTGACTTAGTAAGGTTAATCTTGTAGCCTGAGAATTCGCTGAATAATTCAATAATATTAATAAGAGATGTAATTGAAGTCTCGGGACTAGAGATGAATATCAGGACATCATCAGCATACAAGCTTATTTTATGGTGAACATCACCAATGAGCAGCCCCTGTATAGCAGGCGTTACCCTGATGGCCTCGGCCAGTGGTTCCATAACGAGTGCAAAGAGAAGGGGGGATAAAGGACAGCCCTGTCTGGTACCTCTGTGTATAGAGAAGCTATTTGACCTTAGCCCATTAGTAAGGACAGCAGCCTGAGGATCATCATATAAAACTTTCACCCATTTTATAAAGTTGTCCCCCAGACCAAATTTATTTAGAGCAAATAATAGGTAAGACCACTCCACACGATCAAATGCTTTCTCAGCATCTAGGGAGAGCACAAGACCATCCACAGCACTTTGTTGGTAGGCTTGAATTACATTAAGAAGCCGCCTGACATTGTTGCATGACTTACGGCCCCTAATGAAGCCAGTTTGGTCTCCTTTCACAATTAGTGGCAGTGAGTCCTCTAATCTTGTGGCTAGAATTTTAGAAAGCAATTTTCTATCCACATTCAGAAGGGAAATTGGTCTGTACGAGGAACAAGACTCTGGACATTTTCCCTTTTTGAGAATAAGTGAAATGTTGGCTTCTCTCAGCGTTTGAGGGAGTTGGTCATTTGAAAATGAGTGGTTAAACATATCACGCAATGGCTCAAGGATCAGGCCATGGAACTCTTTATAGAACTCACTACAAAACCCGTCTGGTCCTGGGGCCTTACCATTTTGCAGATTCTTAATTGCGAACATTATCTCTTCCTTGGTAATAGGGGCATTAAGGAGGGACCTCTGCTCTTCGGAGATAGTAGGGAGCTCAATCTTACAAAAGAAGTTCTCCATTAATTTGGGTGCATCCTTTGGCAGTTCTGAGGCATAAAGGTTTGTATAAAATTTCTTAAATGAGTCACTTATCAATTTATTTTCATATAAATGATTACCATCAGAATCAGTAATAGTAGCAATTGACTGAGAGTCAGCCCTCTTTTTAGCTAGGTATGCCAAGTACTTTCCTGGCTTATCGCCATGTTCATATAGCTTTTGCCTGACAAATCTCATTTTCTTTTCAGCGTCCTGTGTTAGGAGAGAGTCTAACGTTGATCTAATGACTGATATTTCCTTTAATAGGGCAGGAGTGGGCGTTTTAATGTAGTCCTTCTCTTTAGTTCCTAATTCACCCTCTAACATTTTTTGCTTTTCCCGCTTTTTCCGTCTCTTAGTAGCTGTGTATGACATAATCAGACCCCTGGCATACGCTTTACAGGTCTCCCAAAGGAGCGAGGGGTTATCTGTTGATTGAGAGTTAATGGAGAAAAATGCTTTAAACTCTGTTATAAAATATGATGTGAATGTATGTTCTTTAAGAATGGTTGTGTTCAACCTCCAATGTCTTGACCGATTGAATGCCCCGTTGAGTTTTATGTCCAGGATCACCTCAGCATGATCAGATATGACTATGCTTCCTATCCTAGAGGATAAAACAGACTGCAAAGACGTCTTGGGTATAAAAAAATAATCTATTCTAGTCTGACATCCATGAGGTGCAGAGAAAAAAGTGAACTCTCTGTTGGAGGGATGAAAAGCTCTCCAGACATCCGCATACCCCAGATCATCACAAATAACTTTAAGTGACTTAGCTTGAGGAGAGAGTGAAGCTATACCACTGGGAAACTTATCAATAAGGGGTTCAACAAGCAGTTAAAATCTCCTCCAACCACTGCAGTGTCTGAGTTTAATTCTGAAAAGTCTAGAAATGCCTTAGTGAGGAAATCAGGGGGTGAGCAGGGGGAAGTAAATATTCATTATGGAAATGTTCTGCCCTTGTAAAGTACCATTAATTATAACAAATAGACCAAATTTATCTTTCACACAATTCAAGACCTTAAGTGGTAAGTTCTTTTTCACCAGAATTGCTACACCTCTACTTCTGGATGTAAATGATGAGAAAAACACTTGACCAAACCCTCCTTGTTGTAATTTCAGGTGCTCCTTATCATCCAAATGAGTTTCTTGCAACAGGGCAATATCAATATTTTCTTTTTTCAAAAAAGACAGTACTTTCTTCCTTTTTATGGGATTATGGCTCCCTCTAATGTTCCACGTACATACACGCAGTCTGTTATCTGCCATTGTATCTTGACCATTCAATATCCAGACTGGATCCTACTGTAAAAGTGGGGTGGTACATTTTTCCATGTGTTGAACTCTCCTCTATCTCACTGAGCATAAACAAAAAATATGAACCCTGAACTCGAACTATACTAAACCCAAAAATTAAACATGTAAAGATCCAAAAGGGGGTTTTCCCACTAGCTAACATGCAGGGGATTTCAACTCTCCAATGTAGACTCTTAAGTCCGCATTGCCGCTCAATAGCCTCATCCTTTATATATATGGAAAAGAAAATCAATAGAAGAAGATTGAGGCTCTTCCACCTAAAACCAAGCCTGGGCACCAATATGGATTCACACATATCTCAGCCTGAGCTATAGCGGCTATTACTTTAGCAAGAAAAATAATAAAGATACGAATATTACTGAGCCGGAGTACGTGAGGACTCACACCACTGTTTCATGATCAGATTCAACCAAAAATAAACAAAGTTATTCAATGCTTTGGAGGTGCAGCTTAAAGTTATTTACCCGAGAGAGTCAATAAACGCAGCAGCCTCTTCAGGTGTGTAGAGCTTTTTAGGTGATCCGTTGACCATAATCTTCAATGTGGCCGGGTACAACAGTGTATAGTCCATCTTCATTCTCCTGAGTCGAGCCTTCACCTCATCAAACGCTTTGCGTCTTCGTACAACCGCTGTGGAATAATCATTGAAGAATGAGACCTTTGGACCTTTATGTTGACTACCATCAGAGCCGATGTTTCTAGCGGCATCCATGACGCGCTGCTTGTCGGTGAAGTTGTGGAACTTTATAACCACTGGCCGTGGGCATTGATTGGGACCAGGTATCGGTGCTTGAGAGCGATGGGCTCTGTCCAGCTTCACACGACCAGCCTTAGTGTCCATTTGTAGGTAGCCAGGGATCCATTCCTCAAAGAATTTTACTGAACGTGTCCCTTCAGAATTTTCCGGGAGTCCCACAACACGAATATTGCATCTGCGTCCTCGATTATCCAAGTCGTCAATGTGCTCCGCCATTTCGCGCACCTGTTTCTCAAGTGCTTTTATCTTAGCGTCCATAGATGTAGTTGAAGTTTCCACTGCAGCAATTCTTCCTTCCGCCTCAACAACACGTTTCACAACGCTCTGTATTTCAGTTGAATGGCCTGCTATTGCTTCCAAGACCGTTCTTATCTTAGCATCGATCACTTTAGTAATGTTATCAGTCATCTTTTGAATCATCAGGTCCATTGTGCCTGGATCCGCAATGGTGTTAGCTTCGCTAACGTTAGCTAGCTCCTCATGCACATCCACAGGGGTGGTGGTTTTGGTCGATTTCTTGGTAGCTCTATTGGGCATGTTGTCGGAGATTTTTGCGAAATAGTCGTCAAGACTCATTATATGGTAACTTATTTAGCCAATTCTACCACTTTTTCAAGCTAGGAGATTAATGTAAGAATATAAATTTACGAATGCCACGAGAGCTCGCTGAAACACCGTGTTCTCTCTACGGCGCCATCTTGTCCCCCCGTTTTACTTGTATTTAAGAGCAGTTGGAGGCCACGGAAGCAGAGTTATATGGCATTGAAGCTCGTCTGGAGGGTTGTTAACACATTGTCCAAAGGGCTAGAAGTATACAGAATGTATACGTAGTATATGTAGACGACCAATAAACTTTGATTTATTGCGTTTTTCTACCACAACCACTAAGCCATTAATTCCATAAGGTTCCCACTGTCTTGTGAAAATGGGAGAAGTATCACTCTTTACTTGTTGGAGAACATTGTATGTTCGAAATCGCATAATTTCCTAAATTTTTCAAAAGAAATGAAAGAGTTTTATGTCTCATCTTTCTTTCAAGCACCAGTGCAAAGATAGCTTTTTTTTTTAAATACATTCTGACATGTAGAAATATTTTGGGGGGATTGATGGTAACACTACATTAAGGTTAATCCTTTTAGCTACTGTAATTATCCAATAAAACATTTGAAAACATAATAGCATTGCTAACAAAGTGTGTCTGTCTCTTCACACTGTTGATTATAGTGGGAGGGGCTGGGTTGTAGCCTCCCTAAGATCAGATGCGAGCGGCAAGTTTATGGTAATTAAGGGTCCAAGACTCTTTTATAGGGAATCAGAATCCTACCACAAGTCTCTCTGGGTGTGTTGTTGGGTTTTTAAGACTAGGATAAGGGTAAGGAACTGGGCAGAGAAAGGACACACAACCACGCACAATGAGGACTTTACTGGCGGTACTGGTGTTGGCTATCTCATCAGCAGCTTTAGAAGCAAGTGAGTATATATGGATTACTTTCTAAATTACTATTTGATTAAACACTGGTTGCTCCATCCCGTCTTTCTTGAGTTATGTGCAGTGTTGGACGGGAGATGGGGCTGAGGTAGAATGAATTGAAATAATGGAAGTATTCTCACTGAGTATTGCTAAGTACTCACTGAGCAATGACATTTGTGCAAACAATCCCTTTTAGTAGTGAAATGTTTGTTCTATATTTCCCCAAAATACAAACTAATTGCATGTTTTGTATTCCAAAAACTCTTACATTTGACTAATCAATACATATGATATAACTTGTCTGAGGATCTGTCAATCATCATATTATTAATGAGAAACAATAACAGTTAATTGTATGGTTGTTTACACGCTAATGGTACTTGGACAAGCTCAACAAACATAAGTAATAGTGAGTAAGTGGTCTCCCTCATATCTTGAACTTAGTTTTTTAAATGGTTTCCTTTATTCTGAGGGTCTTTATAGAAACTGAGCTTTAAAGCCTGAACTTTGTATTTTGCATTGCCATTGAAAAGGATGAATAATAATCTATTCATTACTGCTTCCTCAATTCACTGCATATATACTCAATAAATATCTATATATAGTAAAACGTTTCAATACTTGGTGAATATACAGGACCACCAGTGTCTGAAATTACAACATTTTCAAAGAGTATAGTATACCGGTATAATCTTCTAAATAACACCATTTTGTGCAGTTCAACTTTAAAGTGTGGAGAATTGAATTAAGAAGATCCTGAGTAAATTCATGTTAAGCTTCGACATGAGCTCATCATGCAATTCATTTTGGAAGTACATTTAGGGAATAATTCTGTAGACCAAAAAAAATGTTTTTGGCGTGTCTTGTCTACATTAATCTCACATTAGCAAGAATTCCACCACTGTGTAATATACAGTAGGATAGCATGTCTATTAACTACTGACAGGGTGGGCCACAGATTACATGCTTGTAATCAAGAATAGCGCAATCACATGCCAAGTTGATCTCCAAACCCTAAAACTCTTCTGTGCATCCTGTAGTTTCAATAGTAAGGTGAACATTTTCTCAGCTCTCATCAATAGAACAGAATAACTATATTTTTTCCCCTGAGGAAACGTTAGTACTAAAGTTGGTGTTTCACTATCAATCATGAGGTTCAAAGTGTTATCTACCAATGTGTTGCATTTAATGGATATCCAAACCAAACCACAAGCTGTAATTCACTTGGTAGGAGATATCGGTCTTTTCATTGGCAATCAGTTTGAAGTGTGACTATGTGATTAATGACTGCACATGATAACGATATTATGGCTTGTCATTATGAGTGAGTAATTTTAGAGGATGCATTCCTGGGATTGTATGATAGTACTGTATATGCCAAGGGGAATACAAGGGGCTCATAATAACAGAAGATAATGTAGTTGTTGCGGTTTCCTAAATCCTGAATTTGCACCTTATGATACATAATCACGATTTCAGTCATATATCACACACTCGCGCGTGCGCACACACTCGTATGTGTGACGTGCACACACAAACACACACACACAGTGGTAGCAGAGTGAGCCCGCCCTGGTGTCTGAACTCCACAGAGGCTCTCCTCCTTCCAGCATTTGGGATTACGGCTGACTGTGCTCAATTGACAGTCACATGAAAGGGATTGACGGGTATTGCAGGGGCCGTGTGACTCGCCTGGAACCTCCACCTCGCTCTCCCCCTTCCACAACCATCAAAGAAATACCTGAACTACCCACCACCGCTATCTACCCCCTCAAACAACTATATTTGATGCTTCTTTAAGTAAAATGTCAGTAAATGTCTTTTCCCACACCCCATCTTGTGCCCATTTGCCAAGCTGTAACATCATGATGATAACTTTTCCTCTACCCAGGATAGGCAACAGGGCAGCGAACACTTCGCCATATAATACAGTCAAAAAAATGGAATAGCTATGGTTGTATTTTCAGGAAGGAGGGGTCAGATCCTGTAGGTTTGGAGAAGTAGAAATTGTGTCAACATGTTCAATAAGCATTTGAGCCATGGTTATACACATTCCAGGTCTGAGTAGTAGATCTTTGTATGACATTCACTCAAAGGACATTGCAAAAGTAAATGCTAATTAATTAGCCCAGTAGGTAGAGCATTCTGGGTGCCAGGATCCTGTTCCTGAATAATGTCTAGACAATAGCAATGTTTTGATAAAATACCATTTTCAACCTCAGATTTACATCTAGATTTAATTGTGCAGTGGTCAATTGGCAACTGGCCAAGTAGTCTTACAAACAAATGTACATTTAGGGTTTTTGCTGTTGCCTAATGGGAATACCTCACCATAACCACTGCCACTGGTGATGTTACATAACTGATTAAACCTCAATAATATGATAAATATGAATGTAGTAGTTCACTACAGTACCAGTCAAGTTAGGACACACCTACTCATTCAATGTTTTTCTTTATTTCTGCTATTTTCTACATTGTAGAATAATAGTGAAGACATCAAAACTATAAAATAGCCCATATGGAATCATGTAGTAACCAAAAAAGTGTTAAGCGAATCAAAATATATTTTATATTTGAGATTCTTCAAAGTAGCCTTATTGACAGCTTTGCACACTCTTGGCATTCTCTCACCCCGCTTCATGAGGTAGTGCCTTAACAGGTGTGCCTTGATTCATTTGTGGAATTTCTTTCCTTAATGCATTTGAGCCAATCAGTTGTGTTGTGACTAGGTAGGGGTGGTATACAGAAGATGGCCCTATTTGGTAAAAGACCAAGTCCATATTATGGCAAGAACAGCTCAAATAAGCAAAGAGAAATGACAGTCCATCATTACTTTAAGACACGTTTTTTCAAGTGCAGTCGCAAAAACCATCAAGCACTATAATGAAACTAGCTCTCATGAGCACCACCACAGGAAAGGAAGACCCAGAGTTACCTCTGCTGTAGAGGATAAGTTCATTAGCGTTACCAGCCTCAGAAATTGCAGCCCAAATAAATGCTTCACAGAGTTCAAGTAACAGACACATCTCAACATCAACTGTTCAGAGGAGACTGCGTGAATCAGGCCTTCATGATCGAATTGCTGCAAAGAAACCACTACTAACCACTACCAATAATAAGAAGAGACTTGCTTGGGCCAAGAAACACGAGCAATGATGAGTCCAAATATGAGATTTTTGGTTCCAACCGCCGTGTCTTTGTGAGATGCAGAGTAGGTGAATGGATGATCTCCGCATGTGTAGTTCCCACCGTGAAGCATAGAGGAGGAGGTGTGATGGTGTGGGGTGCTTTGCTGGTGACACTGTCTGTGGACAATGACCCAAAACACACCAGCAGGCTGTGTAAGGGATATTTTACCAAGGAGAGTGATGGAGTGCTGCATCTGATGACCTGGCCTCTACAATCACCCGACCTCAACCCAATTGAGATGGTTTGGGATGAGTTGGACTGCAGAGTGAAGGAAAAGCAGCCAACAAGTGCTCAGTATATGTGGGAACTCCTTCAAGACTGTTGGAAAAGCATTCCTCATGAAGCTGGTTGAGAGAATTCCAAGAGTGTGGAAAGCTGTCATCAAGGCAAAGGGTGGCTACTTTTGAGGAATGTAAAATATATTTTGATTTGTGTAACACTTTTTTGGTTACTACATGATTCCATGTGTGTTATTTCATAGTTTTGATGTCTTCACTATTATTCTACAATGTAGAAAATAGTAAAAATAAAGAAAAACCTTTTGAACGAGTAGGTGTGTCCAAACTTTTGACTGGTACTGTATGTCAAAGTGTGATCAACAAAAACATTGTTTCAATTAGGAGAACGAGAGAAAAAGTACCCTAAAATTTCAACCCTTTCTTTTTTCAGAGCCTAAAACACGTTTCACACGCTACCGCTCATGGAACTCACAAATGTATCCAGTGTGGAAAGATGGGGACTCCCGATACAGAGACTGTTGGACAGGTGGGTTCTCACTTTACTGCACGTTTTTATAGACCAATCAACTTCTATCGAAACGTTTACCTCTTTCTATTGATGTATTTATCACTCTCTGTCACCAGGTGGCGAAGTTACATTTGATGTGAAAAACGATGCACCCACCCTGACTGGCTCAAAGGCAACCTTTAACATCAACCTTCGCCTTCCGTCAAATCAGACAGTACGTCCTGATGGACAGGTGGTGTGGGTGCGTAACTGCACTGTCAATGGTGAGCTTTCCTTTCAAATTTAACCACTATACCATACCATCGACCCCACAGTTTTTTGTTTTTTTGTCGTATAGGCCTACAATCTTTTTTCTAGTGTTCCAAACCTTTTATGTTAAACTGGGTGTGATCCTCTTCTCCTACAGGAACACAGTACCGTCAGGGCCAGGCTGTGTACCCCGACCAGGTCTCTGGTCATTCAGGAGAGTACAGTGGTGTCTTCCCTGATGGCACCCCCTTCACTGGGACAGCAGACAGGAAACCCCACTACATGTTTGTATGGACAACATGGGGTAAAAACAAGCTCTTTCATTTACAGACATTGATGTGAGAAAGTGCCAACACAATAACCCAATGCATTCTGGTATTGACCAAGCTGTGCGCAGTGTGCGCTGGGAAATCATTCCTTTGATAAGAGGTTTTAAAGGATTAGTAAAGCAGCTGCTGTTCCTCTGAGCTTTGTCAACTCAAGGTTTGATCATCAGGCCATTCAGTTAAATTTTATAACCGTTGCTGTGTTTTCTAACTACTGCTGCTTTGGATCCCAGGACATTACTGGCAGGTGGCAGGCGGACCCTCCTCTTCTCTCACCATCGGCACAGACAATGTGCCCCTAGGCTCTTACAACATGGAGGTGGTCATCTACCACTGCCGTGGCAAGGACAAGTTCATCCCTCTGGGCTACGCCTCCACACCCTTCTCCATCACAGGTGGGCAGCTGTTTAAGAGGAAACACTTGCCAAATTTAAAAGCACTAAGTATTATTTTAATTTAAACAGCAAATCAATCAACCCTAATTTGACTTCAATTGATCATTTTAGATCCTTTGAATTTATTCTCACAATCTTTCACAACATTAACTTGACATGTTTTGCCTTGTGCCTCCCCAGACCAGATCCCCTTCACGGTGTCGCTAACCCAAATTAACGATGTGAACCAGGCTGACCAGAGCTTCATCCAGAACCGGGCCATTGTCTTCAGCATCAGCCTCCATGACCCCAGCCAGTACCTCAGCACCTCAGACGTCACCTTTAACTGGGACTTTGGTGACAACAGCAGCACCCTTATCTCCAAGGAGCGCCAGGTCACACACATGTACCTCACCGCTGGCACCTACAGGCCTCAGGTGGTCCTGATGGCAAGCATCCCCAACGGCTGTGACACACCTGCAGACCCCACCACTGCTAACCCCACTGGTGAGAGACATCATTTTCTTTTTTACAGCGCATCCATTTATCAAAAACAATATTTCCTTTACCAAAGTAAATTCATATTCGGTGCATATAACATACGTAACAGTTGTAAGTAAAATGTGTTGTTTTTGTGTTTTCAACCAGTATTGGCCAGAGCCCCTGCCATGGTTGTGGTGGTCTCTACCGCAGAGGCAGCTCCAGCTGACATCGCCCTGGATCTACTCGCCTCTGATGTTGCCCCTGCTGAGGCTGCAGATACAGTTGCAGCCAATGACACAGATGCAGTCGAAGCCGATGCCGCAGCCGAACCCACTGCCGAAGGCACAGCCTCAGAGGGAGTCGAGGTGGTTGCCACAGTAGCCCCTGCGGCAGAGGATGCCACCGTTGTCCCAGCAGCAGAAGATCCAGCTGTTGTCCCGGCAACAGAGGACAATGCCGCTGTCCCTGCAGTAGAAACCGATGCCACAGCAGAAAACACGGCTGCTCCAGCCGTTGAGAACCCCGCCGCTGTCCTGGCTGTGGAGGGAGCCACAACTGTCACTCCAGCAGCTGAAGAGGCAGCTGCTGAAACCTCAGTGGTAGAGGCTACGGCCGCAGATGTGCCCATCATCGACGCTGCTGCTTCAGTAGCTCCAGTGGTAGAGGGAGAGGAGGCTATAGTGGACCTGGTTGCCACAGTCCTCCCAGAGATCCCAGTCGTAGCCTCCGTTGCTGCCACGGCGGAGGAGCCCTTGGTTGCCGATACTGGAGTGGAGGTTGCGGCTGCAACACAGGTGGCCCAGGCTGAGATGGTGGCCCCTGCTGCTAACGTCATTGTTCCTGCCGACACTGAGGCTGCCGCTGTGGTGGAGGTGGTGCCAGCTGAACCTGCTCTTGAGACCGAGGCAGCGCTAGAGGCAGAGGTCGTAGAGACTGTGAATGAGGTTGCAACTGACGACACTGCCGGTGATCACTTACTTAGTTACTTACTCATTATATATATAAACAAAAACACTTAATCAATCATTTGAGTCTTTTCATAATACTGATAACTTACTGTGTCTTTGTTTTCTTCAGAACCAGCAGCAGTGACTGCTCCAGTGGAGAGTGAGGTAGCAGCAGAGGTTGAGATAGAGTCAGGCACAGAGACACAGGTGGCTCTTGTTGTGGCTAAAAGGCAGGTTCCGGAACTTACAGCAACTGACAACTGTATGATCTACCGCTATGGCTCCTTCTCGACCTCAGTGGATGTCGTCCGTAAGTCCACATATGTCCAGATACTGTTGACGTGTTTACAATACAGTCGCAGCTGAGATGTAAAATGCAGGTGACGGTTGCTGATAATGATCTCACAATCTATCTCATTTCTCAGAGGGTATTGAGAGTGTGGAGATCACCCAGGTGGCCAACGTGGTGTCTCTGGCCACTAAGGTGGTGCAGAATGCTGTGGACCTGACCACCACCTGCCAGGGGAGGTGAGTAGCCAGCCAGCAGTGGAGACAGGACCCAAGGGACCGTGCACATTCTATTGAAATTAGCATTTTGAACATTGCCATCCCCTGCACTTCATATCTCCACCTTCTCTTTACTTAGCCTGCCCAATGAAGTGTGCACCATTATCTCGGACGCAGACTGCAACACCCCTGTGGAGACCGTTTGTAACAACGTGACACCCTCCCCAGATTGTCAGATGATACTTCGACAGTTTTTCAACGAATCTGGAGTGTTCTGCATCAATGTGTCCCTGAAAAATTATGTTAGTCTGGCTGTGGCCAGTGCTAAAGTCAGTGTGACAGTGGGTGAGTGAAATTTAACGAACAACTGTACATAAAGCTTTATGAACTTCAAAAAATGTTTTTCTATTACATTTCACTAATCTGCGGAGTGTACTGTACCATACCTTACTCATACTGTGTGTTGTGGTTGCAGGCTCCAACTCCTCCACAGCAGGCACTGTGGCCGCGGTTCTGGCTGTCTTGGTCCTTGTCTGTGTTGTTGGTGCCATTGCTTTGACATACAAGTGAGTGAAAGACAGTTCTAACCACCGTAAACGTTGCATGACGAAATGAAAGTCACACAATTCCTGGTTTCTCCAAATTGATACTTGATTTATGATCCACAAAAATGACCCATAGTGGTCCAATAAAAAAAAGATCCCATGCCATTATTATGTGGAGTCTTTTATATAATGCACATCTTTTTTCTTTTTTTTTTACTCTACAATGAATGTCAGCTAACTTGTGTTTTCCAACCAGGCAGTTTAAGCAGTATCGCCCACTGAGGGAGGACTCAACAGGTGGCAGCATGGGCATCTCTGGAATCACGTCTGTGCCGATGCTGCTGTGGAATCTTCTGAGCCAACAGACACCAGGAGAAAGAAGCCCACTGCTTCAGGGAAGCGTGGTGTGAACACTCAGAACCATCTGTAATGATACAGCACAAACCCATGCATGTAAATATCACTCAGACAAACACATCCACTCAGCATGCATGTGTACCCATAAAGACACATACTGTACACTTGCAGACTCCGACACACACAGCCACCCTAATGCGGAGACAAACTGCAACAAGAACAAGCAATATAAAGCAGTTGTTTTCTGTATTGTTACACTGAAAGCAAATTTAATAAAAAATGATCATGTATTGCTAATGTTTTTCAACATAGAACAAAAAAGAAACCCCCAAAGGCAAAATTAACATTTGTTTCTGGCATTGCATTACTTGTGACAGAATATTATATTTATTTTGACCCACATACTTTTTTATTTAATAAAAAGGAAAACGGATTAAAGTTGTCAAAAATCGAATAATTTATGCTGTACTTTTTGTGTACTTGTTACGCACCGTTCTTTAGAATGTAATCATAACAATGAATGATTGTCTTTTAAGATTCCAACATATTAATTTGCTATCTGGTCTAATTTGAATTGCCAATAACATCACAGCACTTTTGTTTTTATAACATATTTAGTGTCACCTCAAAAGGAAGTATTTACATTTCAGTGACATATTTTCAACTATACCTCAAAATTATAACGTCCCGAGTCCTAACTAATCTTGCATCCTTGATTTTGTCCTCCATGCCCTTACGGTTGAGTGGTTTATTATATATATATATATATATATATATATATTATATATAAAAAAGTGTCTTATTGTTGAAAAGTAAAGTCTATTCAACATTTAACTGTTATGGGTTTTATCATTACATAGCCACGAATAAAGAGAAGGAACCCATTCCTGAAGTAGCACAGAGGTTTGGCCACAGGGTGTCATGGTAGAAGTACTGTAACATTAAAAGGAATTGATTGAAGTCTAAGGAAAATATAGGTATTGAAAGGAATTAGGTTAAGTCCATGTAAGTTAAGGAAAATTATCTCAAGACTGAATAGAGCTCTAATTGTCATCACATTCAATACTAAAGCGTCCTCTTCTTATTGTAAACCAGTTGCCGTCCAAGGTAAGATTCTATGGTTTTTCATGAATGCTCATTAAATATAAATTACAAGCTATTGCTTTTATGTTATATTTTTCAGATTTCAAAAAAGAATACCAGGAAATTATCTCAGGGATTCTTGAATGTCGGGACAATCCTTGTCCGGCAGCGAAACCTTTTTTTTACAGTTAAAAAAAAAAAAAATCTGGTATTATTTAGAATGTACATTTAGGGACATTTTATAAGGGAAATATTTGTTTTTAGAATTTTCTAAGTAGTTTCAATATTATTCATTTCCATGTAGACTTTATTCATGGAAATGCCCTTGTCCAGAGCAAAGTATCCCAATTTCAAATTCTCAAAAAAAGTGTTCTAAAAACTGTCCATTATGGATTTTAAGTTAACAGAAAAATGATCTTATGTAGTTTTCCAGCAATAACCCTCTGTGACTAAATTATATCTGTATCAAAACTGTGATTCCAAAAAGATGTCTGAATATGTGGTCAACTCTGTCAGATTTGTCTAATATCCTAAAAGAATCAGGAATGAGCAGGGTCAACTATAGTGCTGTCACGCCCTGGTCAAAGTATTTTGTGTTTTCTTTATGTATTTGGTCAGGCCAGGGTGTGGCATGGGGTTTTTGTAATTGTGGTGTGTTTGTCTTGGGGTTTTGGTGGTGGTATTGGGATTGTAGCTTAGTGGGTTATCTAGCAAAGTCTATGGCTGTCTGGAGTGGTTCTCAATCAGAGGCAGATGCTTATCGTTGTCTCTGATTGGGAACCATATTTAGGCACCCATATTCTTTGAGTTTGTCGTGGGTGATTGTCCTTAGTGTCCTATGTGTACTCTCGGTTAGTTTGCACTAGATAGGCTGTTTCGGTTTTGATTACGTTTATTGTTTTGTGTAGTGTTCGTGTTTCTTTATTTGATTAAACATGAATCTCAATCGACACGCTGCAGTTTGGTCCGACTCTCCTTCATCACCACTAGAAAACCGTAACAGAATCACCCACCACCAACGGACCAAGCAGCGTGTTAACCGGCAGCAGCAGCAGGAGCAGCAGCAGCTGCAGTGGGAGAGGCTGCACCACCTGGAGAAATGGACATGGGAGAAAGAACTGGATGGTAAAGGACCCTGGGCTCAGCCTGGAGAATATCGCCGCCCCAAGGAAGAACTGGAGGCGGCGAAAGCTGAGAGGCGCAGATATGAGGAGGCAGCACGGCATAGCGGATGGAAGCCTGAGAATCAGCCCCAAAAATTTCTTGGGGGGGGGCTCAGGGAGAGTGTGGCAGAGTCAGGAGTCAGACCTGAGCCAACTCTCCCTGTTTATCGTGAGGAGCCAAGGAGGAGACCAGAACCAGAGCCGGTGTTGGAGGTGAGCGAAACAGAGACTGTGAAGGAGTTAATGGGGAAATTGGAGGAGAGAGAAATGAGGGAGTTGCTGTGTTGGTGCTTTTTGCATGGAATTCGCCCGACGGAACGTGTTGGGGATTTGATGGCACCTGGGTTAGCGCTCCATACTCTTCCTGAGGTGCGTGTTAGTCGGCTGGTGAAGTTGGTGCCAGCCTCACGCACCAGGCCTCCTGTGCACATCCCTAGCCTTGCACGTCCTGTGCCAACACTGCTCTCAAGATCTCCAGTACGCCTTCACGGTCTAGCCCATCCTGTGCCACCTTCACACTCCAGTCCTCCGGTAGCAGCTCCCCGCACCAGGCTTCCTGTGCGTGTCCTCGATCCCGTACCACCAGTTCCAGCACCACGCACCAGGCCTTCAGTGTGCCTCGCCTGTTCAGCGCAGCCAGCGCTTTTCTCCTCTCCTGCGCTGCTGGAGTCTCCCGCCTGTTTAGCGCAGCCAGAGCCTTCCTCCGACACACAGCGCTGCAGGAGTCTCCCGCCTGTTCAGTGCAGCCAGAGCTGCCAGTCTGCATGAAGCAGCCAGAGCTGTCAGTCTGCATGAAGCAGCCAGTCTACATGAAGCAGCCCGAGCTGCCAGTCTGCATGAAGCAGCCAGTCTACATGGAGCAGCCAGAGCTGTCAGTCTGCATGAAGCAGCCAGAGCTGTCAGTCTGCATAGAGCTGCCAGTCTGCAAGGAGCTGCCAGTCTGCAAGGAGCTGCCAGTCTGCAAGGAGCTGCCAGTCTGCACGGAGCTGCCAGTCTGCACGGAGCTGCCAGTCTGCAAGGAGCTGTCAGTCTGCAAGGAGCTGTCAGTCTGTAAGGAGCTGCCAGTCTGCAAGGAGCTGCCAGTCAGCACGGAGCCGCCAGAGCGGTCAGTCTGTAAGAAGCCGCCAGAGCTGTCAGCCTATATGGAGCAGCTAGTGCCGCCAGTCTGCCCAGCGCCGCCAGTGCCCCCAGTCTGCCCAGCGTCGCCAGTCTGCCCAGCGTCGCCAGTCTGCCCAGCACCGTCAGTCTGCCCAGCGTCGCCAGTCTGCCCAGCGTCGCCAGTCTGCCCAGCGTCGTCAGTCTGTCCAGCGTCGTCAGTCTGCCCAGCACCGCCAGTCTGCCCAGCGCCGCCAGTCTGCCCAGCGCCGCCAGTCCTGCCAGTCAACCAGACTCTTCCAGATCCGCCAGATCTGCCAGGATCTGCCAGTCGGCCAGGATCTGCCAGTCGGCCAGGATCTGCCAGTCGGCCAGGATCCGCCAGTCTGCCAGGATCCGCCAGTCTGCCAGGATCAGTTGGATCCGCCAGTCAGCCAGGATCCGCCAGTCAGCCAGGATCCGCCAGTCTGCCAGGATCCACCAGAAGTGCCAGTCAGCCAGGATCCGCCAGTCAGCCAGGATCCGCCAGTCAGCCAGGATCCGCCAGTCAGCCAGGATCCGCCAGTCTGCCAGGATCTGCCAGGATCCGCCAGTCTGCCAGGATCCGCCAGTCAGCCAGGATCCTCCAGAAGTGCCAGTCAGCCAGGATCTGCCGGAACCACCAGCCAGCCAGGATCTGGTGGATCCATCAACCTTCCTGAGCTTCCTCTCACTCCTGAGCTTCCTCTCACTCCCGAGCTTCCTCTCTCCCGAGCTTCCTCTCACTCCCGAGCTTCCTCTCACTCCCGAGCTTCCTCTCACTCCCGAGCTTCCTCTCACTCCCGAGCTTCCTCTCACTCCCGAGCTTCCTCTCACTCCCGAGCTTCCCCTCGGTCCCGAGCTTCCCCTCGGTCCCGAGCTTCCCCTCGATCCCGAGCTTCCCCTCGGTCCCGAGCTACCTCAGTCCAGTGGGGCCCGTTGTTAGGTTTCCTAGGCCAAGGTTAGCGGCGAGGGTCGCCACTCAAGGGACACTAAGGAGGTGGACTAAGACAATTATGGAGTGGGGTCCACGTCCAGCACCAGAGCCGCCACTGCGGAGAGATGCCCACCCAGACCCTCCCCTACAGGTTTAGGTTGTGCGTTCGGGAGTCCGCACCTTAGGGGGGGGGTTCTGTCACGCCCTGGTCAAAGTATTTTGTGTTTTCTTTATGTATTTGGTCAGGCCAGGGTGTGGCATGGGGTTTTTGTAATTGTGGTGTGTTTGTCTTGGGGTTTTGGTGGTGGTATTGGGATTGTAGCTTAGTGGGTTATCTAGCAAAGTCTATGGCTGTCTGGAGTGGTTCTCAATCAGAGGCAGATGCTTATCGTTGTCTCTGATTGGGAACCATATTTAGGCAGCCATATTCTTTGAGTTTGTCGTGGGTGATTGTCCTTAGTGTCCTATGTGTACTCTCGGTTAGTTTGCACTAGATAGGCTGTTTCGGTTTTGATTACGTTTATTGTTTTGTGTAGTGTTCGTGTTTCTTTATTTGATTAAACATGAATCTCAATCGACACGCTGCAGTTTGGTCCGACTCTCCTTCATCACCACTAGAAAACCGTAACAAGTGCCTTCAGAAAGTATTCACACCCCTTTACTTTTTCCACATTTTGTTGTGTTACAACCTGAATTTAAAATGTTTTAGATTTTGTGTCACTGATCTACTACACACAATACCCCATAATGTCAAAGTGGAAGTATTTTATTTTAGACATTTTTTTTTTAAATGTCAACCTGAACTGTATTGAGTCAATAAGTATTCAAACTCCTTTGTTATAACAAACCCAAATAAGTTCAGGAGTAAAAATGTGCTTAACATATTGCATAATAAGTTGCATTGACTCATTCCGTGTTCAATAATAGTGGTTAACAACATTTTTGAAAGCTACCTCATCTCTGTACCCAACACACATACAATTATATGTAAGGTAGTAGTGAATTTCAAGCACAGATTCAACCACAAAGACCAAGGAGGTTTTTCAATGCCTCGCAAAGAAGGGCACCGATTGGTAGATGTCTAAAAAATGTAAAAGCAGACGCTAAATATCCCTTTGAGCATGGTGACGTCATTAATTAGGCTTTGGATAGTATATCAATACACCCAGTCACTACAAAGATATAGGCATCCTTCCTGCCGGAGAGGAAGGAAACTGCTCAGGGATTTCACCATGAGGCCAATGGTGATTTTAAAATAGTTTGAGTTTCATGGTTGTGATATGAGAACTGAGGATGGATCAACAACATTGTAGTTAATATGCAATACTAACCTAAATGACAGAGTGAAAAGAAGGAAGCCTGTACATAATACAAATAAATGTACTTTTTCTCCTTGAATTAGAAGTGTTATGTTGGGGCAAATCCAACACAATACATCACTGAGTACCACTCTTCACTTTTTCAAGCATGGTGGTGGCTGCATCATGTTACTTGTCATCGGCAAGGACTAGGGAGTTTTTTTGATAAAAATAAACAGAAAACAGCTATCAGCACTGGCAAAATCATACAGGAAAATCTGGTTCAGTCTGCTTCCAACAGACACTGGGAGACAAAGTCACCTTTCAGCAGGACAATAACCTAAAACACAAGGCCAAATCTACACTGGAGTTGCTTACCAAGACGACTTAAATCGGCTTGAAAAATCTATTTCAAGAATTGAAAATGGTGGTCTAGCAATGATAAACAATTATCTTGACAAAGCTTGAATATTTTTCTAAAGAATATTGGGCAATATATTGTACAATCCAGGTGTGCAAAGCTCTTAGAGACCTACCCAAAAAGACTAATCACTGCCGAAGGTTGCTTCTGCAAAGTATTGATTCAGGTGTGTGAATACTTATGTAAGTGAGATATTTCTTAATTTCATTGTCAATAAATTAGCAGAAAAATTCTCAAACATGTTCTCACTTTGTCATTATGGGGTATTGTGTGTAGATGGGTGAGAATGTATTTTTATTTTATTTGAATTCGGGCTGTAACAACAAAATGTGGAATAAGTGAAGGAGTATGAATACTTTCTGAAGGCACTGTATACCATAAGGACCCCTTATTCATGTCCTCATTACATGTAATGCAACAAGACCACTCATGGTCTGGAAAGTTCTCTACCTTTGATAGATTTAAACAAACAATATTGGAATCACCATGGTCACAAGTTCATAACCATAAACTGTAAACTCCATCTGCCTGACAGAATATGCATTTTGGTTCAAATATGTTACATTTAATTAGGATTTAGAGTCATAAAGCAACTGAGAGAAAAAAAGGTTGCTGCTGTGTATACCACTTGAATGAAGAAGAAAAAAACATTTTTGTCAACTCTGTCAGAGTGCTGAAATATCTGATCGAATGGTTATGTTTTTATTGGGGATTTTCAACTCTGTCACTGATGGCTAACCCTCTTAATTAAGATATTTTTTTCTGCAATATTGTGAAGAAAACATTTTTTTCCACTGTTCTGTAACATATGCTTAAACAATTGAAGTATTTGCTGTGCTAGACCTAATGGATCATGTTTTCTTTAACGTTGTTTAATGTTCCACATCTAGAAAAACATGCCAAATGGTTACCAAATGAACCCTGGAGCAGTAGTGCTATAAAACAAAACAAGAAGTTTAGAGATTTGTATTACATAATCTAATGTTAGAATGAAACAATCAAGGCCTTTAAACACTTGTGGACAGTAAATGAAATGCCTTTTATGGTGTCTGACGGAGGTTACATAAATCCAGTTAGTTGCATTTTATGTTCCTTTACATGCTGTGATAGCTGATACTTTGGTCTATCAAAATTCAGTACCAAAAAAAAAGTGTTAAACAAATCAAAATATATTATAGATTTTAATTTCTTCAAAGTAGCAACCCTTTTCCTTGATGACAGCGTTGCACTCTCTTGGCATTCTCTCAACCAGCTTCATGAGGAAAGTTTTTCAACAGTCTTGAAGAAGTTCACATATGCTGAACACTTGGAGCATTAGTGCTATAGAACAAAACAAAAATAAGTATAGAGATTTGTATTACATATTTGAATAATCAAATGTTAGAATTAAACAATCAAGGCCTTTAAACATTTTTGGACAGTAAATGAAGTTCACAAATGCTGAGCACTTGTTGGCTGCTTTTCCTTCACTCTGCAGTCCAACTCATCCCAAACCATCTCAATTCGGTTGAGGTTGAGTGATTGTGGAGGCCAGGTCATCTGATGCAGCCCTCTCCTTCTTGGTCAAATAGCCCTTACACAGCCTGGAGGTGTGTTGGGTCATTGTCCTGTTGAAAAAACAAATGGTACCACTAAGTACAAACCAGATGGGATGGCATATCATTGCAGAATGCTGTCGTAACCATGCTGGTTAGGTGTGCCTTGAATTCTAAATAAATTACTGACCGTGTCACCAGCAAAGCACCATCACTCGTCCTCCCCCATGCTTCACGGCGGGTACCATCCGTTCACCTACTCTGCGTCTCACAAAGACACAGCAGTTGGAACCAAAACTCTCAAATTTAGACTCAACAAAACCTAATTCCAGATTTCCACCGGTCTAATGTCCATTGCTCATGTTTCTTTGCCAAAGCAAGTCTCTTCTTATTATTGGTGTCCTTTAGTAGTGGTTTCTTAGCAGAAATTTGACCATGAAGGCCTGATTCACGCAGTCTCCTCTGAAAAGTTGATGTTGAGAGGTGCCTGTTACTTGACCTCTGTGAATAATTTATTTAGGCAGCAATTTAAGAGGCTGGTAACTCTAATGAACTTATCCTCTGCAGCAGAGGTAACTCTGGGTCTTCCTTTCCTGTGGCTGTCCTCATGGGAGCCAGTTTCATCATAGTGCTTGATGGTTTTTGCAACTGCACTTGAAGAAAGGTGTCTTAAAGTAATGATGGACTGTCATTTCTCTTTGCTTATTTGAGCTGTTCTTGGCATAATATGGACTTGGTCTTTTACCAAATAGGGTACATTCTTCTGTATACCATCCCTACCTTGTCACAACACAACTGATTGGCTCAAATGCATTAGAAAGAACGTCTATAAATTAACGTTTAACAAGGCACACCTGTTAATTGAAATGCATTCCAGGTGACTACCTCATGAAGCTGGTTGAGAGAATGCCAAGCGTGTGCAAAGCTGTCATTTTTTTATTTAACTAGGCAGGTCAGTTTAGAACAAATTCCTATTTACAATGATGGCCAACCCCGGCCAAACCCTGACCTAACCTGGACGACGCTGGACCAATTGTGAGCATAGCTATGGGACCCCCGATCACGGTGGATTGTGATACCGGGATCGAACCAGGGTCTGTATGGACACCTCTAGCACTGCGATGCAGTGCCTTAGACCGCTGTGCCGCTCGGGAGCCTCAGTCATCAAGGCGAAGGGTGGCTACTTGGAAGAATCTCAAACATAACATATATTTAGATTTGTTTACACTTTATTTCATCGTTTTGATGTCTTCACTATTATTCAACAATATAGAAAATAGTAAAAATAAAGAAAAACCCTGGAATGAGTAGGTGTGTCCAAACTTTTGACTGGTACTGTATGTTCATGAATGCTTGTCCCATATTGTCTCTGAACTTTGACTCTCGCTCTATCACAGTGCCAGTCATTGTTGAGACTCTGCTGCCGTTGCTTAGCAACACCACCCATACACTTCGGTGGTGGTTGCTGCAGTTAGATATGCCTGAAGAATAAAATCTATATTTGAATGCAGATGGTTGTGCTATATTATAGGTTATTAGCACTTCTGGAAAGCAAGTTGCACCACTTTTCAGTAAGTGTTATATTAATTACATGTTCATTTCCTAATGTAATTACAGTGTTTTAGGTACACATTGTTACATAGTTATGTCTTCTTGCAATATGCACTTTGAAAGATTTGTACACGGATATAAAACAATAATTTTAGGGTGAGGTTCAGCTAAATATATACATATAGATTGTCAATGTGTAATTACACAAACAGCTAGTTGTAGAACTAACAATATGTACCTACAACCTACATTGTTATTACACTTCAACGATCAAATGATTCCTTCTTGAGTAACACTGTGGTAAGTTTTAGTGAGTGAAGAAAAAAACAAATAAATACATTAAGAAAGAAAGACAAGAAGCAAAACTCCTCCAGTAATTTATTGTATATAACAGACAAAAGAGGACAGACCGCTGCAGTGTAAAATAACATAAAACCGTAAAAAGTAAAACCATTGCAACACAATGACATTCCCTGAACACAACCACAGCAAATTTCATTAACAGCTTTCGGTGCCAATGGAATGCATGAATATCTATGATGTGTGACAGTGTTTTCTAGCCATTTCCAACGCTAATAAGGAAAGCTGAGCCATGTAAACTTCTGACCAGTGATAAGCATGCTAGTGATATGACTAGGTTGAATCAAGTCACTTCACTTTAATACTCCTCTCCCTCCTCCTCTCCCTCTCCCTCAATGGAGTCGACACCCACTTCCTCATAATCTTTCTCCAGGGCAGCCATGTCTTCCCTGGCCTCAGAGAACTCTCCCTCCTCCATACCCTCACCTACGTACCAATGCACGAAAGCACGCTTGGCATACATCAGGTCAAACTTGTGGTCAAGGCGGGCCCAGGCCTCTGCAATAGCAGTGGTGTTGCTAAGCATGCACACTGCCCTCTGGACCTTGGCCAGATCTCCACCAGGTACCACAGTTGGGGGCTGGTAGTTGATACCAACCTTGAAACCAGTTGGGCACCAGTCTACAAACTGGATGGAGCGTTTTGTTTTGATGGTGGCAATGGCAGCGTTAACATCTTTGGGCACAACGTCGCCACGGTACAGCAGACAGCAGGCCATGTACTTGCCGTGACGTGGGTCACATTTTACCATCTGATTACATGGCTCAAAGCAAGCATTGGTGATCTCAGACACAGAGAGCTGCTCATGGTAAGCCCTCTCTGCTGAGATCACTGGGGCATAGGTGGCCAGAGGGAAGTGGATACGGGGATAGGGCACCAAGTTAGTCTGGAACTCTGTCAGATCAACATTGAGGGCACCATCGAATCGGAGGGAAGCAGTGATGGAGGACACAATCTGGCTGATTAACCTGTTAAGATTAGTGTAGGTGGGACGCTCGATATCGAGGTTCCTACGGCAGATGTCATAGATAGCCTCATTGTCTACCATGAAAGCACAGTCTGAATGTTCCAGGGTGGTGTGGGTGGTCAGGATGGCATTGTAGGGCTCAACAACAGCTGTGGACACCTGGGGAGCTGGGTAGATTGAGAACTCAAGCTTGGACTTCTTGCCATAGTCAACAGACAGGCGTTCCATCAACAGGGAGGTGAAACCAGAACCGGTGCCACCTCCAAAGCTGTGGAAGACCAGGAAGCCCTGAAGGCCAGTGCACTGGTCAGCCTGGAGAGGAGGAGAGGTGTTTCAGATCATTATGGAGGGATAAAGGTGCAGGATTTTCAGAGATGTGGGCAGAGTGTATGTTAATACAACATCATATGTAAGTTCTCACCAGTTTGCGAGTCCTGTCCAAAACCAAGTCTATGATCTCTTTGCCGATGGTGTAATGCCCACGGGCGTAGTTGTTCGCTGCATCTTCCTTCCCAGTGATCAGCTGCTCAGGATGGAAGAGTTGGCGGTAAGTTCCAGTTCGCACCTCATCTGGAAAAAGAAAGACCTGTAAGCTGAGGGCTCAAGACTAAGGGGATACCATAGTGTCATCATCATTGTTTCAAGACAAAGTGATCGTACCAATGACAGTGGGCTCCAGATCCACAAACACAGCCCTGGGGACATGCTTGCCAGCTCCAGTCTCACTGAAGAAGGTGTTGAAGGAGTCGTCTCCTCCTCCGATGGTCTTGTCACTGGGCATCTGACCATCTGGCTGGATCCCGTGCTCCAGACAATAGAGCTCCCAGCAGGCATTGCCAATCTGGACACCAGCCTGACCCACATGGATGGAGATACACTCACGCTTGAGAAAGAGAAGAGAGCGCAATTTAATTGGATCACACTGTACATAATCAAGGTAAATGTCAACGATGTCACCAAAGCATTGGCATCTGCATTTATGAGAGGAGAGCCAATGGAAAGAGGGCACACATTATCCAGTCTCCATTACATCTAATCCAATGCAAATCAGATTCTTGCGCTCTTTTCATCTGAAGGGCAAACTGTATAGTGCTACATTTTTCCCCATGATTGAATGCACATCACTAAGGACTTAACATGGTCCACACACACCCGCACAGTCTTGAAGAGTGCATGGTAGAGCTTCTTCCCCCTCAGGAGGCTGAAAAAATTTGGCAAGTTCTACAGCTGCACCATCGAGAGCAACTTAACTGGCTGCATCCCCACTTAGTATGGCAAATGCACCGCCCTCGACCGCAAAGCGCTACAGAGGGTGGTGCGGATCATTGGGGCCGAGCTCCCTGTCATCCGAGATCTCTATGTCATGCGGTGTCAGATGAAGGCCCAAAAATGTGCCTAATCTCCAGCCACCCAAGCCATAGACTGTTCACTCTGCTACTGTCCAGCAAACACTACCCGGGCATCGGGGCGGCAGGTAGCCTAGTGGTTAGAGCATTGGGCCAGTAACCAAAATATTGCTAGATCAAATCCCTGAGCTGACAAGGTAAATATCTGTTGTTCTGCCCCTGAATAAGGCAGTTAACCCACTGTTCCTAGGACATCATTGTAAATAAGAATTTGTTCTTAACTGGCTTGCCTAGTTAAATAAAGGTTAAAAATTCACAAATAAAAAATCGGCTCTTGGACCAACAGGCTCCGAGACAGCTTCTACTGCCCAAGTCATAAGACTGCTAAATAGCCAGACTGCTAAATAGTAAATTTATGGTTGCCCAAACTATCTGCACTGACCCTACACATACTCACTAGACTATATACACTACATACGCGTACATACAAACACATGCATACTGACACACACTTTTACACTCATCATTTGCTGCTGCTACTCTGTCCTTTATTTTACTCGCATTATTATCTATCCTGATGATTTGTCACTTTACCCTGCCTTCGTGTAGGGTAGATGCTTGCTAAAAAACTTTATTGGTATAGAATCAGCTTGATCCCCTCTGCCGAAGACGCTTGGACCTTCTTTTTTGATATTTTCAGTGGTATTGTTAACAAACACACCCCCATAAAGAAAATGAGAATTAAAACAGGTTCAGCCCCTGGTTCGACTGTGATCTTGCAGAGTTACTCCACCTTAAGAATTGCAATTGGTGAAAGGCTCGGCACACGCATACTCGGGCTGACTGGCTATCATTCAGGCAATTGAGAAATAAGTGCACTCAGGCTATCTGGAAGGCCAAAGTTAGTTACTTTAAGGAGCAGTTCTCTCTCTATGGGTCTAACCCCAAGAAATTCTGGAAAACAGTTAAAGACCTGGAGAATAAACCTCCTCCTCACAGCTGCCCATGTCCTTTAATGTTGATGATGTGGTTGTTACTGACAAGAAGCACATGGCTGAGCGCTTTAATTACCAGTTCATTAAGTCAGGATTCCTATTGACTCAGCCATGCCTCCTTGCCCGTCCAACATTTCCTCATCTCCCACCCCTTCTAATGTGACTATCCTCGATGATTCTCCCTCTTTTCCCCCTGTCCCGCTACAAAGTTTCTCCCTGCAGGCAGTCACTGAGTCTGAGGTGCTAAAGGAGCTCCTTAAACTTGACCCACAAAAAAATATCTGGGTCAGATGGTTTAGACGCTTTCTTCTTTAAGGATGCTGCCCCTATCATCGCCAAGCCTATCTCCGACCTTTTAAACCTGTCTCTTCTTTCTGGGAAGGTTACCATTGCTTGGAAGAGAGCCACGGTTCCTCCTTTATTTCAAGGGGAGATCAAGCTGATCCTAAGTGTTATAGGCCTATTACTATTTTCCCCTGTTCATCAAAAGTGTTGTAAAAACTTGTCAATAATCAACTGACTGGCTTTCTTGATGTCTATAGTATTCTCTCAGGTATGCAATCTGGTTTACAGTCAGATAAAAGATGTGTCACTGCAACCTTAAAGGTCCTCAATGATGTCACCATTGCCCTTGATTCTAAGCAATATTGTGCTGCTATTTTCATTGACTTGTCCAAAGCTTTTGATACGGTAGACCATTCCATTCTTGTGGGCCGGGTAAGGAGTATTGGTGTCTCTGAGGGGTCTTTGGTCTGGTTTGCTAACTACTTCTCTCAAAGATTGCAGTATAAAGTCAGAAAATCTGCTGTCTCAGCCACTGCCTGTCACCAAGGGAGTACACCAAGGCTCGATCCTAGGCCCCACGCTCTTCTCAATTTATATCAACAACATAGCTCAGGCAGTAGGAAGCTCTCTCATCCATTTATATGTAGATGATACAGTCTTATACTCAGCTGGCCCCTCCCTAGATTTACAACAAAGCTTTCTTAGTGTCCAACAAGCTTTCTCTACCCTTAACCTTGTTCTGAACACCTCCAAAACAAAGTTCATGTGGTTTGGTAAGAAGGATGCTGTAACGTTCTGAGTGTGATGGGTGAGAAGTCAGGCGCAGGAAGCAGAGAGTTCAGGGGAGTGCTACTTTAATGCACAAAAAACGGCGAACATAAGCCAACCCCACGAAAACACAGGGCGTATAATACAACAAACGCGCCAAACTTAGACTTAAACTGTCCAGCAAAACCAACGAAATAGGAAAACACGTAACCCATAGACGTGCACACAAGTTTACACAAAACAGAAGGTCACAATAATTAATCCCGCACAAGGAACCAGGCGGGCTGGCTGACTAATAAAGCCTCACTAATTATACCCAACTCAAAACAGGTGCACTCAATAAACACATAAGGAGGGGGAGGAAATAATCAGTGGCAGCTAGTAGGCCGGTGACGACCGCCGAGCTCCACCCAAACAGGAAGGGGAGCCACCTTCAGTCGGAGTCGTGACAGATGCCCCTCTTCCCACAGGTGTTATTATTACTACCTCTGAGGGTTTAGAGCTTGAGGTGGTCACCTAATTTTTTTATTTTTTTTTACTAGGCAAGTCAGTTATAAGAACAAATTCTTATTTTCAATGACGGCCTAGGAACAGTGGGTTAACTGGCTGTTCAAGGGCAGAACGACAGATTTTGTACCTTGTCAACTTGGGGATTTGAACTTGCAACCTTTCGGTTGCTAGTCCAATGCTCTAACCATTAGGCTACACTGCCACCCCTCATACAAGTACTTGGGAGTATGGCTAGATAGTGCACTGCCCTTCTATCAGCACATATCAAAGCTGCAGGCTGAAGTTAAATCTAGACTTGGTTTCCTCTATCATAATCGCTCCTCTTTCCCCCCAGCTGCCAAACTAACCCTGATTCAGACTACCATCCTTCCCATGCTAGATTACGGAGACATCATTTATAGATCAGCAGTTAAGAATGCTCTCGAGCGGCTAGATGTTCTTTACCATTCGGCCATCAGATTTGCCACCAATGCTCCTTATAGGATACATCACTGCACTCTATACTCCTCTGTAAACTGGTCATCTCTGTATACTTATTTATTAAACCCTCTTAGACCTCACTCCCCCCTATCTGAGATATCTACCGCAGCCCTCATCCTCCACATACAACACCCGTTCTGCCAGTCACATTCTGTTAAAGGTCCCCAAAGCACACACATTCCTGGGTCGCTCATTTTTCAGTTCGCTGCAGCTAGCGACTGGAACGAGCTGCAACAAATACTCAAACTGGACAGTTTTATCTCAATCTCTTCATTCAAAGACTCAATCATGGACAATCTTACTGACAGTTGGTGCTGCTTTGTGTGATGCATTGTTGTCTCTACCTTCTTGCCCTTTGTGCTGTTGTCTGTGCCCAATAATGATTGTACCATGTTTTGTGCTGCTACCACGTTGTGTTGCTACCATGTTGTTGTTATGTTGTGTTGCTACCATGCTGTGTTGTCATGCGTTACTGCCTTGCTATGATGTTGTCTTAGGTCTCTCTTTATGTAGTGTTGTGGTGTCTCTCTTGATGTGATGTGTGTTTCGTCCTATATTTATATTGTATTTATTTGTATCTTTAATCCCAGTCCCTCGTCCCCGCAGGAAATCTTTTGTCTTTTGGTAGGCCGTCATTGTAAAAAATAATTTGTTCTTAACTGACTTGCCTAGTTAAATAAGGTTAAATTAAAATAAATAAAAAATGTACACACATTATCTTCCTCCAATATCTCGTACCTCTGCACATTGATCAGGTACTGGTACTCCCTGTATATAGTAGCTCCATTCTTTTGCATTTCATTTTATTACTCTTCTGTTACTATTATTATTGTTAAACTCTACATCATTGGGAAGGGATCATAAGCAATTCTTTCATGGTAATGGCTACACCAGTTGTATTCAGCGCATGTGAAAAATAACATTTGATTTGATTTGCAGAGGGCTGGGATGAAATACAGTTAGGCTGCATTTTCCCCCACACTGCAGCACAGCAGCTATTCCACACAATCATCCCCTCTGTTCTGAGAGCACAAATTAATTTGGAAAAAGTGGGAATTATGCCATGAAGAGGGACCGCCCTGAACTGCAGTCTGCAGGAGGTGAGAGAGAGAGATGGAGAGAGAGAGCGTGAGAGCAAGAGGACCAAAAGCTGCAGCATGACCAGGACGAATGACGCAACCATCCCCCCACCTCCGCCCTCCCTCTCCTCCCCTTCCCCCCTCCCTTCTTCGCCACAGCTTCACCCTGCTGTTACCAAGGAATTTGCTTGCATATTTCCGTTGCTAAGCAACTTGGCCCTAGCAGGAAACTGTTTGAGGTTTTGCACAGGAGGGGGTGGTTTGTGCACTTTCCATTAAAAAATAACGATTTAGATTTGTCTATGAGGTACACTTGCCCAGTGATGCTCAAGAGCTATGGCGCTTTATTTTCAACAACCCTCAGGGCACCAACCCTCTTTAGGGCAAATCATTGACATCTCATGTTGCAAAATGGAAGACTATACAGATTCTACAGTGCATAGACTTAACAGTAATGCCGTCATAGGAATAGTAGCCTTTATGTGCAGCGATAACACTTAAACCGGTGACTGTTATATCAAATGTGCTTGTCTCTGGTTGGAAAGCAGATGCCAGGAAGGCTAAACTAAACATGAACATGGAAAGACAAGGGTGCAGCGGGCTACAATGGTTTAAACACAGATCCATCTGCATAAGACCACTTCAGACAAAGATCTTTTCCTTCCCCCTGTCAGGTCTCATCCTGGAGACCATATGCACCAGCAGAGATTAAGGATGATGCAGCTCCCCACCAGCTTTCAGTGTTAATCAATGAACACGGTTCACCTGAGTCTGTTTTTTTCCTATGAATATTATAGTGTATATACTTTCCTCCAAAAAGAAAGAGTTAGATCATCTGAAATGGCCATTGGAACTTCAATATGGATGAAACTGTTCCACAATAAATGTACATTACTGTATTATAGGCTGGTCATCTACAGTGCATTCAGAAAGTATTCAGTCCCCTTCCTTTTTTCCACATTTTGTTACGTTTCAGCCTTATTCTAAAATTGATTAAATCATCATCAATCTACACACAATACCCCATAATGACAAAGTGAAACCAGGTTTAGAGACATTTTTGCAAATGTATTACAAATAAAAACAGTAATACCTTATTTACATAAGTACATAAGACCCTATGCTATGACACTCGAAATTGAGCTCAAGTGCATCCTGTTTCCATTGATCATCAACTTTATAGAGTTCCTCTGTGGAGATGGGAGAAACTTCCAGAAGGACAACCATCTCTGCAGCACTCCACCAATCAGGCCTTCATGGTAGAGTGGCCAGAAGGATGCTATTCCTCAGTAAAAGGCACATGACATTCATCTTGGAGTTTGCCAAAAGGCACCTAAAGGACTCTCAGACCATGAGAAACAAGATTCGCTGGTCTGATGAAACCAAGATTGAACTCTTTGGCCTGAATGCCAAGCGTCATGTCTGGAGGAAACTTGGTACCGTCCCTACAAGCATGGTGGTGACAGCATCATACTGTGGGGATGTTTTTCAGCGGCAGGGACAGTGAGACTAGTCAGGATCAAGAGAAAGATGAACGGCGCAAAGTACAGAGAGATCCTTGATGAAAACCTGCTCCAGAGCGCTCAGGACCTCAAACTGGGGCGAAGCACAAAGCAAAGACAACGGAGGAGTAGCTTTAGGACAAGTCTCTGAATGCCCATGAGTGGCCCAGCCAGAGCCCGAACTTGAACCCGATCAAACATCTCTGGATATACCTGAAAATAGCTGTGCAGCGACGCTCCTCATCCAACCTGACAGAGCTTGAGTGGATCTGCAGAGAAGAATGGGAGAAACTCCCCAAATACCGTGTGCCAAGCTTGTAGCGTCATACCCAAGGAGACTCGAGGCTGTAATCACTGCCAAAGGTGTATCAACAAAGTATTGATTAAAGGGTCTGAATACTTAAGTAAATGTGATATTTACAGGTTTTAATTTTTTTTTTTTCAAACATTTCGACAAACCTGTTTTTGCTTTGCCATTATGAGTTATTGTGGTTAGATTGATGAGGGGAAAAAATAATTTCATCAATTATAGAATAAGGCACAAATGTGGAAAAAGTCAAGAGGTCTGAATACTTTCCGAATGCACTGTATGTTTGTACCTGTAGACTTTCCATGTCCATGAAGAAAAACAATGCTAAATACAGTAATTGAGTACATTGAGATATCAAGTGGTTTGTGATGATGTGATGATGTCATGTGATGATGTGGCTCAGTTGGTAGAGCATGGCACTTGCAATGCTAGGGTTGTCGATTCAATTCACATGGGGGACCAGTACGAAAATGTATGCACTCACTACTGAGTTGCTCTGGGTATGAGCATCTAATAAAAAGGAATGAATAGACCATTTCAGTTTTCAAATAGAAGTAAGTTGGACTTGCAAAGTATTTCAACAAACTGGAAAACATATATCAAGCAAGTATTTTTATATTACACAAGTATTATCAGATGAACACGGGTGAAAATGCTAACTATTAGAATAAATCTCTTCTGACCGTAAGACTTTTCAAGGTGGGCGCGTCACACGACCATGACAACGCCGAATTCCATCAAGGCAGAAGAGGTTGCGATTAGAAGAGATCTGAAATGTTCTAATTTCTATCTCAGGTTCGTTTACCGCAAATTGAGATATTCGGAAGTCAAACTTGAACTTGGCACTATTTTATGATAGCAAATTATATTCAAATGACAATTAAGTATAAGATACTTGTGGTTAATTGGTACCAAAGTTTCTTTCTCGTCCTCCATCCGTAGCCCACCGCCAATGGTTACGGGCATCAATTCACCTCAATCACATGAGCGTTCATTTTCCAGCAAAGCGACAATGTAATGGTTTTTTTATTGAGTCGACATGAGGATACACCTTCACTATATAACTTCGTAATAAGCCTAAAATGTAAAATAGGGTTCCATAGGGAATATGGTATTTCCTCGACAGTTTGAAGCATAGCCTATCTATCATATTCCTCTAGTCAAATAAATCAGTGACCACTGATTTAAGCAATAAAATGCAATTCCAGCCACAATATGAATGAAGCCATATACATATTATGCAACAACACGCTAGGCTATGCAAAGTTACATTGATGGAATGGATGAGTAGCTATAGCACCACCATCAGTAGAATGAGAGATGCACACACCACATAAAGAAATCAATAGACTACTTTCAACATTTCTGTGATAAACTGTACTCACCATTTTACTGACGGAGAGGAATTTTAGAGGAATATATCAAAATAAAGTTTCTACAATTTTATCTTCGGGTGAGAGAGAAGTTACTTTATGCGACAGCTAAGAGTCGATGTAGTAACTGAACTCAAACATCGTGGCGCGCTAATATTTGTAGTATCGCTAGGAGGGCTGATCCAGCATACATTAATAAATTAATAAATTAGGAAGAGGAGAGGATCAAGACTGCAGGCCTAGGCGTGAGGCCTATGGTGGGAGAGATGCAGCACGTAACACTGTACATTTCCCCCTACCTTGTGAAAACAGTTGCATTGGTCCTGTTTGTTATTTTAACAAGAGTTCAAATCAAATTGGATTTAAGCTTCCCTGCATTATGGATTTTAAATGGATTTAAGTTTCCCTGCATTAAAGTCCTGGGCCCTAGGAGTGCCACCTCTGGATGAGCATTTTCTTGTTTGCGTATAGCCTTATACAGCTTGTTAAGTGCGGTCTTAATGCCAGCATCGATTTGTGGTGGTAAATAGACAGCTATGAAAAATATAGATGAAATCTCTCTTGGTAAATAGTGTGGTCTACAGCTTATCATGATATACTCTAACTCAGGCGAGCAAAACATAGAGACTTCCTTAATAATAGATTTCGTGCACCAGCTGTTATTGACAAATAGACACAGACCGCCACTCCTTGTTTTACAGGACGCAGCTGTTCAATCCTACTGATGCACGGAAAACCCAGCCAGCTGTATGTTATCCATGTCGTCATTCAGCAACGACTCTGTGAAACATAAGATATTACAGTTTTTAATGTCTCGTTGGTAGGATAGTCTTGATCGGAGCTCATACATTTTGTTATCCAATGATTTCACGTTGGCTAATAGGACTGATAGAGGCAGATTACGCACTCTCTGTCGAGTGCCATTTGGAGTACGGTCAGCATAAAAATGTAAGCCTATTGTGATATGACAGAGTTATTTGTTAGTTTGTTAGAGTCAGTCAAATCTGAACCACAGTATCTGCAAATGTAGAACCCCATTGTAGTCAATACCAGGCAAAAAACTTTAAAATATATAGGCTATATACAGAGGTCCTGTTCACAAAGACCTAATCTGGCATCAACCCCTTTCAGCACCATGAAGGCAGGTTAGCGTTTTTCGTCATAAATCTTGTTCTGGAGGCAGCTCTGAAGAATGGTCATTAGCTGGCACAGCCACATAGTCATAAAATCTGATTTTGAACCACAGGAGCTTGGTGGTGCCTTAATTGGGGAGGACGGGCTCGTGGTAATGGCTGGAGCGGAGTGGATGGAATGGTTCCATGTACAGTGCCTTGCGAAAGTATTCGGCCCCCTTGAACTTTGCGACCCTTTGCCACATTTCAGGCTTCAAACATAAAGATATAAAACTGTATTTTTTTGTGAAGAATCAACAACAAGTGGCACACAATCATGAAGTGGAACGACATTTATTGGATATTCCAAACTTTTTTAACAAATCAAAAACTGAAAAATTGGGCGTGCAAAATTATTCAGCCCCTTTACTTTCAGTGCAGCAAACTCTCTCCAGAAGTTCAGTGAGGATCTCTGAATGATCCAATGTTGACCTAAATGACTAATGATGATAAATACAATCCACCTGTGTGTAATCAAGTCTCCGTATAAATGCACCTGCACTGTGATAGTCTCAGAGGTCCGTTAAAAGCGCAGAGAGCATCATGAAGAACAAGGAACACACCAGGCAGGTCCGAGATACTGTTGTGAAGAAGTTTAAAGCCGGATTTGGATACAAAAATATTTCCCAAGCTTTAAACATCCCAAGGAGCACTGTGCAAGCGATAATATTGAAATGGAAAGAGTATCAGACCACTGCAAATCTACCAAGACCTGGCCGTCCCTCTAAACTTTCAGCTCATACAAGGAGAAGACTGATCAGAGATGCAGCCAAGAGGCCCATGATCACTCAAATCAAATCAAATCAAATTTTATTTGTCACATACACATGGTTAGCAGATGTTAATGCGAGTGTAGCGAAATGCTTGTGCTTCTAGTTCCGACAATGCAGTAATAACGAGCAAGTAATCTAACTAACAATTCCAAAAAAAAACTACTGTCTTATACACAGTGTAAGGGGATAAAGAATATGTACATAAGGATATATGAATGAGTGATGGTACAGAGCAGCATAGGCAAGATACAGTAGATGATATCGAGTACAGTATATACATATGAGATAAGTATGTAAACCAAGTGGCATAGTTAAAGTGGCTAGTGATACATGTATTACATAAGGATGCAGTCGATGATATAGAGTACAGTATCAACGTATGCATATGAGATGAACAATGTAGGGTAAGTAACATTATATAAGGTAGCATTGTTTAAAGTGGCTAGTGATATATTTACATAATTTCCCATCAATTCCCATGATTAAAGTGGCTGGAGTAGAGTCAGTGTCATTGACAGTGTGTTGGCAGTAGCCACTCAATGTTAGTGGTGGCTGTTTAACAGTCTGATGGCCTTGAGATAGAAGCTGTTTTTCAGTCTCTCGGTCCCAGCTTTGATGCACCTGTACTGACCTCGCCTTCTGGATGACAGCGGGGTGAACAGGCAGTGGCTCGGGTGGTTGATGTCCTTGATGATCTTTATGGCCTTCCTGTAGCATCGGGTGGTGTAGGTGTCCTGGAGGGCAGGTAGTTTGCCCCCGGTGATGCGTTGTGCAGACCTCACTACCCTCTGGAGAGCCTTACGGTTGAGGGCGGTGCAGTTGCCATACCAGGCGGTGATACAGCCCGCCAGGATGCTCTCGATTGAGCATCTGTAGAAGTTTGTGAGTGCTTTTGGTGACAAGCCGAATTTCTTCAGCCTCCTGAGGTTGAAGAGGCGCTGCTGCGCCTTCCTCACGATGCTGTCTGTGTGAGTGGACCAATTCAGTTTGTCTGTGATGTGTATGCCGAGGAACTTAAAACTTGCTACCCTCTCCACTACTGTTCCATCGATGTGGATGGGGGGGTGTTCCCTCTGCTGTTTCCTGAAGTCCACAATCATCTCCTTAGTTTTGTTGACGTTGAGTGTGAGGTTATTTTCCTGACACCACACTCCGAGGGCCCTCACCTCCTCCCTGTAGGCCGTCTCGTCGTTGTTGGTAATCAAGCCTACCACTGTTGTGTCGTCAGCAAACTTGATGATTGAGTTGGAGGCGTGCATGGCCACGCAGTCGTGGGTGAACAGGGAGTACAGGAGGGGGCTCAGAACGCACCCTTGTGGGGCCCCAGTGTTGAGGATCAGCGGGGAGGAGATGTTGTTGCCTACCCTCACCACCTGGGGGCGGCCCGTCAGGAAGTCCAGTACCCAGTTGCACAGGGCGGGGTCGAGACCCAGGGTCTCGAGCTTGATGACGAGCTTGGAGGGTACTATGGTGTTGAATGCCGAGCTGTAGTCGATGAACAGCATTCTCACATAGGTATTCCTCTTGTCCAGATGGGTTAGGGCAGTGTGCAGTGTGGTTGAGATTGCATCGTCTGTGGACCTATTTGGGCGGTAAGCAAATTGGAGTGGGTCAAGGGTGTCAGGTAGGGTGGAGGTGATATGGTCCTTGACTAGTCTCTCAAAGCACTTCATGATGACGGATGTGAGTGCTACGGGGCGGTAGTCGTTTAGCTCAGTTACCTTAGCTTTCTTGGGAACAGGAACAATGGTGGCCCTCTTGAAGCATGTGGGAACAGCAGACTGGTATAGGGATTGGTTGAATATGTCCGTAAACACACCGGCCAGCTGGTCTGCGCATGCTCTGAGGGCGCGGCTGGGGATGCCGTCTGGGCCTGCAGCCTTGCGAGGGTTAACACGTTTAAATGTCTTACTCACTTCGGCTGCAGTGAAGGAGAGACCGCATGATTCCGTTGCAGGCCGTGTCAGTGGCACTGTATTGTCCTCAAAGCGGGCAAAAAAGTTGGATGAAAAGTTGGACTCTGGATGAACTGCAGAGATCTATAGCTGAGGTGGGAGACTCTGTCCATAGGACAACAATCAGTCGTATATTGCACAAATCTGGCCTTTATGGAAGAGTGGCAAGAAGAAAGCCATTTCTTAAAGATATCCATAAAAAAGTGTCGTTTAAAGTTTGCCACAAGCCACCTGGGAGACACACCAAACATGTGGAAGAAGGTGCTCTGGTCAGATGAAACCAAAATTGAACTTTTTGGCAACAATGCAAAACGTTATGTTTGGCGTATAAGCAACACAGCTCATCACCCTGAACACACCATCCCCACTGTCAAACATGGTGGTGGCAGCATCATGGTTTGGGCCTGCTTTTCTTCAGCAGGGACAGGGAAGATGGTTAAAATTGATGGGAAGATGGATGGAGCCAAATACAGGACCATTCTGGAAGAAAACCTGATGGAGTCTGCAAAAGACCTGAGACTGGGACGGAGATTTGTCTTCCAACAAGGATCCAAAACAATGGAATGGTTCAAAAATAAACATATCCAGGTGTTAGAATGGCCAAGTCAAAGTACAGACCTGAATCCAATCGAGAATCTGTGGAAAGAACTGAAAACTGCTGTTCACAAATGCTCTCCATCCAACCTCACTGAGCTCGAGCTGTTTTGCAAGGAGGAATGGGAAAAAATTTCAGTCTCTCGATGTGCAAAACTGATAGAGACATACCCCAAGCGACTTACAGCTGTAATCGCAGCAAAAGGTGGCGCTACAAAGTATTAACTTAAGGGGGCTGAATAATTTTGCACGACCAATTTTTCCGTTTTTGATTTGTTAAAAAAGTTTGAAATATCCAATAAATGTCGTTCCACTTCATGATTGTGTCCCACTTGTTGTTGATTCTTCACAAAATAATACAGTTTTATATCTTTATGTTTGAAGCCTGAAATGTGGCAAAAGGTCGCAAAGTTCAAGGGGGCCGAATACTTTCGCAAGGCACTGTAATGGGGATATTGATTCAATTTAAACTTTTCATGTCATTTTCTTCCATAGATTATCATCAAAGGCTTGTAGCGGCTATAGATTCATGGCATAGGTCTACATGTGTTTCAGGAGTAAAATAAAATACTTGTCATTTGTTTCTTCATAACAGCATTCTTCCTGACCATAAATAAGATGCACCTGCTAACATACACTAAGAACACAGACTATTTACTCATTCATGCTCAACATCTTGATGTGTTTTACAGGATTTCATCCATGTTTCGGCCAATCCTAAAGGGAAGGAAAGTATAAGTGGTCCATCTGTCTGGGATTGTTGAGTTGGGATGCAAGTCAGGCAGACGGGCAGGGAGGGGCAGTCAGGAGAATCTGATGCAGCTGTCTCTTTCAAACACAGCCCATCTCTTACTTTATCCCCTCGCCCTCAGTCCGATATTAGTGAAATGATGTGTGTGTGTGTGTGTGTGTGTGTGTGTGTGTGTGTGTGTGTGTGTGTGTGTGTGTGTGTGTGTGTGTGTGTGTGTTGAGGGGTATTCACAGGGAGAGGAAGAGAGGTGACAGACAGCTGGGCCAGGGAGAGGAGAGGGCAGACAGCTGAGGGGCCATGTGTTTGATGGTAACTAACCACAGTGACACATCAGTCACATGATTCACTGCAGAGGAGTGACGTCACTGCAGCAAAATCTTGAACAAAGAGGGGCGGAGGTCTGGCCAGGCAGACTAGGGAAGCGGGGGTTAGAAGAAGGAGGTTGGTGCAGCAAAAGTCATACTCTAATTTAATACATGAATTAACTCCTTGTTAGAGTCTGGCCTCTGAAAATTTCTGTCAAGCATCTTCAACTTCTCATCTTTTTATTTATTTTAATTTTAATTTTTATGGAATCCTATTTTGGTAAACTTTTTCCATTTTATGTTAAATTGGCATGAAAGTCTTTTCATGCACTTGAATGAACATGCTGTCTTTTGTGAGATTTTATACTGGTTTGCATCCTCTCCATCTCAGTACATTTGTATTTGAATGGCATCAAATGACAGAGGCGATATGTCTAATGTGGTGCTAGATATTCTGCTCCACATTTTATAACAGGGCTGTATTGTTGGCACAGAATTTAGTTCAGCATCCTAAGCTTAAAGAGATTTGGGACTAAATGATTAATTGACTTACAAAATAGAGTGCATGTTGCGCAATGTGTGCGTGTGTGTCTTTGTTTTGAACGGGTTAGATTTGACCATTCAGCACCTTACTCAAGCCTGTCTTCAGTTCTTTATTTTTTACATGGGATATACAGTATCTCATGTAGACCTATGTGCAATGTCATCCAGCAAAAGGCACTCTATTAACGGTGTGTCCTCCGTTACTGCTATTTAGAGCTTTGTAATGGCTTAAGAGACTACAAAACATATTTTACATAACATTTTATAACCCTCATAATTTTCATCAAAGCAAAAATAATAATATTCACATAAACAAATCGTTTTCAGTCACCATAGACTGGTCAACGCTAATTGTCACTTAATCACTCTCATTGAGCTAAATTCCATCTACAATGTTTATTTGGCCTACATATTTCATTTCGACTTCAAAATTATAGTAATATAGTAATAAAACTAAAAACAACGTAATTATCTGCAAACATGCTTTGTCTTTTGTCATCGAATCTGGGCTGTGGCTGTGTGTCGCTGTCTGGTTCATTGAATGAGAAAGCACCGCCTCCGCCTCCTCCCGCAGTGGCCAGCGCACTCTGAAGCTGTCTAGAGAAGTGTGCACTGTTCGTCTTTCCGGCGCCTCTATCCCAGCATCATACCTTTCCTCATAAAGCAATCAAAATGGTGAGCCGTTCATTTCATAAAAATAAAAATAAACATTTGTATTGTATCATTATTTTTTATATATTTTTTTACAATTGGGTATACAATTTCTGAGATGTTCCATTTTGAGACAGTGATTAGGGTACATTTGCAATTACATTTTGATTATGGGTGGGTGGCTTGAAAGGATGCACGGGTCTTGTAGGTCGAGAATGTTCTATTATTCTTAAACGCGCGTTTAGTAGCAGCCTACAGAGTTGGTGTTGATGTTCAGTTTAGTTGAAAAATGGTTTGTAGTGTTCAAACCCACGTTTTTTATAGGAACATCCTAAATGGCATCTATTTTAAAACAAGTGTAGGCTAATTTAGAAACAGACACGCAAAATGTAATAGACTGCTCTGCCACACAAAGCAAGCCACTCCCTAAGGAAATTTGGGAATGGTGTGAATTCAGTCATACAAAAGCCCAACGCATATGTGTTGGCCAAATCCAAACAGTTTGATTAAGCCTATGTGCAATATAATTATAATAGACTGTTATGTGTAATTTATCAGATAAATATTCTGTTATTGAAAAATGAAATACATGTAAGGTAAATGTTTTATAGTGTAGCCTTTACTGAAATTCAGAATGTCCATATGAATTATTCATATTGCACTCAGTGAGGTAGGCTAGCATCTGCCACAACATTTAGCACATTGTACATTTATTTTTAGTCTATCAGCATGTTTTTGTCTGTGCAGAATGGGAACAAATCTGACTTGGTATTTCAAAAAAACATTTTTTTGAACAATATCAGCAGTTATGACCCTTGTAACAGGTGCTAGGCTAGCATATTGAAAGTGACTCATTCAGACATCAAGGGCAGGTTTCCCTGACTCAGATAAACCTAGTGCTGGATTACCAAACATGGTCAATGGAGAATCTCCATTGAAATACCTTTTTAGTCCATGATTAAGATGAATCTGTGTCCGGGAAACCGGCGCAAAAGCACACATCCAGACTCCAAAGGTCTCATTATGACTTTTTTTTTAAATGTTCTGGTTTAATTTACTATACATTTCTTGGAATGTGATTATGAGAAGTTAGGACACTTGCCTCAATTACATTTATTTTTAAAATTAATTATATACTTTTAAATTTTTTGAACCAGCGTGAATGTATCTCAGTACACGTGGGTCAGGCTGGAGTCCAGATGGGCAATGCATGCTGGGAACTCTACTGTCTGGAGCACGGGATCCAGCCTGATGGTCAGATGCCCAGTGACAAGACCATTGGAGGAGGAGACGACTCCTTCAACACCTTCTTCAGTGAGACTGGAGCTGGCAAGCACGTCCCCAGGGCTGTGTTTGTGGATCTGGAGCCCACTGTCATTGGTAAGATCACTTTGTCTTGAAACAATAATGATGACACTGTGCAACACACTAAAAACAAATGAGTGCCAAATACATAATAGCATAACACAACAGATTAGATCAACTGGAACAACACTCTCACTCACGGCTGCACAAAAATAATTAATTTTATAAATCAGCCGCCACCCCTACATTTTAATTATCACATAGAACCATCACCCTTCCCAAAGAACCCTTAAGGAACCTTCATTTTTTTGTGTGTATCATTCTTGACTTCTTCAGATAAAAGCTCTTTCTTTGTTCCAGATGAGGTGCGCACAGGAACTTACCGCCAACTCTTCCATCCTGAGCAGCTGATCACTGGGAAGGAGGATGCAGCCAACAACTACGCCCGTGGTCATTACACCATCGGCAAAGAGATCATCGACATGGTTCTGGACAGGACTCGCAAACTGGTGAGAATCTCCAACAACCTCTAGTGATGCCTTATTGTACATCCTTTATATTTCTTGTCGTTGTCCAACCATAATGATCTGAACATCTCTCCTTCTCACAAGGCTGACCAGTGCACTGGCCTCCAGGGCTTCCTGGTCTTCCACAGCTTTGGAGGTGGCACCGGTTCTGGTTTCACCTCCCTGTTGATGGAACGCCTGTCTGTTGACTATGGCAAGAAGTCCAAGCTTGAGTTCTCCATATACCCAGCTCCCCAGGTGTCCACAGCTGTTGTTGAGCCCTACAACGCCATCCTGACCACCCACACCACCCTGGAACATTCAGACTGTGCTTTCATGGTAGACAATGAGGCTATCTATGACATCTGCCGTAGGAACCTTGATATTGAACGTCCGTCCTACACTAATCTTAACAGGTTGATTGGCCAGATTGTGTCCTCCATCACTGCTTCCCTCCGATTCGATGGTGCCCTCAATGTTGATCTGACAGAGTTCCAGACCAACTTGGTGCCCTATCCCCGTATCCACTTCCCCCTGGCCACCTATGCCCCAGTGATCTCAGCAGAGAGGGCTTACCATGAGCAACTCTCTGTGTCTGAGATCACCAATGCTTGCTTTGAGCCATGTAATCAGATGGTAAAATGTGACCCACGTCACGGCAAGTACATGGCCTGCTGTCTGCTGTATCGTGGCGACGTTGTTCCCAAAGACGTTAACGCTGCCATTGCCACCATCAAAACAAAACGCTCCATCCAGTTTGTAGACTGGTGCCCAACTGGTTTCAAGGTTGGTATCAACTACCAGCCCCCAACTGTGGTACCTGGTGGAGATCTGGCCAAGGTCCAGAGGGCAGTGTGCATGCTTAGCAACACCACTGCTATTGCAGAGGCCTGGGCCCGCCTTGACCACAAGTTTGACCTGATGTATGCCAAGCGTGCTTTCGTGCATTGGTACGTAGGTGAGGGTATGGAGGAGGGAGAGTTCTCTGAGGCCAGGGAAGACATGGCTGCCCTGGAGAAAGATTATGAGGAGGTGGGTGTCGACTCCATTGAGGGAGAGGGAGAGGAGGAGGGAGAGGAGTATTAAATACCCTGCCAAATTCACACATTCCTATGTGACCCAGAGCTGAAAATGACTGAATTGTTTCCACTACACTCTTAGAAAAAGGGTTCCAAAAGGGTTCTTCGACCGTCCCCATAGGATAACCCTTTTTGCTTCCAGGTGAATCATTTTTGGTTCCAGGTAAAACCCTTTTGAGTTCCAAAAGGGTTCAACCGTGAACCAAAAAGGGTTCTTCAAAGGGTTCTCTAACAGGGACAGCCAAAGAACCCTTTTAGGTTCTAGATAGAACCTTTTTTTCTAAGAGTGTATGATTCTGTCTTGAACAACCAATATAATGAAGTAGCTGGATGGTAAGGTGTAGTCTACAAGTCTTAAATTATGCTCACTCACAAAGGCTGATGTCCTTGCTTAATCTGTGCTTTTGTAGCGAGATCCTAATAAAATGATCATCAATAAAGAAGTTTGTTCTCTGTCTCTGTTATGACATCATGTAACAATGTTATAAGTCACATACAGATCAGTGACCACAGAGTAAATTGATATCAGTAGGTATATATACCCAAGTAAAATACTTATTTTGCAAACATTACTTTTCTCTAGACTAAGCATGTCTCTGTCATACCCTGACCATAGTTTACTTTGTATATTTCTATGTTTTGGTTGGTCAGGGTGTGAGCTGAGTGGGCATTCTATGTTTCATGTCTAGTTTGTCTATTTCTATGTCTGGCCTGATATGGTTCTCAATCAGAGGCAGGTGTTAGTCATTGTCTCTGATTGGGAACCATATTTAGGTAGCCTGGGTTTCACTGTGTGTTGGTGGGTGATTGTTCCTGTCTCTGTGTTTTCACCAGATAGGGCTGTTTCGGTTTTCGTTACGTTTCCACGTTTGTTGTTTTTTTGTAGTTTTTGTATTGATTCGTGTTTTACGTTTGTTGATTAAACATGGATCGCAATCTACACGCCGCATTTTGGTCCGACTCTCCTTCACCAAAAGAGAACCGTTACAGAATCACCCACCGCAACAGGACCAAGCGGCGTGTCAACAGGCAGGAGCCACAGGAGAAGCAACAAAGGCAGCAACAGCGGCACAATGAGGATTGGACATGGGACGATATATTGGATGGCAAGGGTTGCTATACATGGGAGGAGATCCTGGCGGGAAGGGATCGCCTTCCATGGGAACAGGTGGAGGCAGCGAGGAGAGCAGAGGCAGCCGGAGAGAGGAGCCGGCGATATGAGGGAACACGGTTGGCAAGGAAGCCCAAGAGTCAGCCCCAAAAATATCTTGGGGGGGGGGCTCACAGGGAGTAGGGCTACGCCAGGTAGGAGACCTGCGCAAACTCCCTGTGCTTACCGGGGGGATAGAGAGACCGGGCAGGCACCGTGTTATGCAGTGGTGTGCACGGTGTCCCCAGTGCGGGTGCATAGCCCGGTACGGTATATTCCAGCTCCTCGTATCGGCCGGGCTAGAGTGGGCATCGAGCCAGGTAAGGTTGGGCAGGCTCGGTGCTCAAGAGCTCCAGTGCGCCTGCACGGTCCGGTCTATTCAGTACCACCTCCACACCCCAGCCCTCCGGTAGCAGCTCCCCGCACCAGGCTTCTTGTGCGTGTCCTCGGTCCAGTACCACCAGTACCAGCACCACGCATCAGGCCTACAGTGCGCCTCGCCTCTCCTACGCTGTCGGAGTCTCCCGCCTGTTCAGCGCAGCTAGAGCCTTCTTCCTCTACAGCGCTGCTGGAGTCTCCTGCCTGTTCAGCGCAGCCAGAGCTGCCAGCCTGCATGGAGCAGCCAGAGCTGTCGGTCTACATGGAGCAGCCAGAGCTGTCAGTCTGCATGAAGCAGCCAGAGCTGTCAGTCTGCATGGAGCAGCCAGAGCGGTCAGTCTGCATGGAGCAGCCAGAGCGGTCAGTCTGCATGGAGCAGCCAGAGATGTCAGTCTGCATGGAGCAGCCAGAGATGTCAGTCTGCATGGAGCAGCCAGATATGTCAGTCTGCATGGAGCAGCCAGAGATGTCAGTCTGCATGGAGCAGCCAGAACTGCCAGTCTGCAAGGAGCTGCCAGTCTGCAAGGAGCTGTCAGTCTGCAAGGAGCTGTCAGTCTGCAAGGAGCTGTCAGTCTGCAAGGAGCTGCAAGTCTGCACGGAGCCGCCAGACCTGTCAGTCTGTAAGAAGCCGCCAGAGCTGTCAGCCTACATGGAGCAGCCAGAGCCGCCAGTCAGCGTGGAGCAGCCAGAGCCGCCAGTCAGCATGGAGCAGCCAGATCTTTCAGTCTGCCAGGTTCCGCTAGTCAGCCAGACTCTTCCAGATCTGCCAGTCAGCCAGACTCTTCCAGATCCGCCAGTCAACCAGACTCTTCCAGATCCGCCAGTCAACCAGACTCTTCCAGATCCGCCAGTCAACCAGACTCTTCCAGATCCGCCAGTCAACCAGACTCTTCCAGATCCGCCAGTCAGCCAGACTCTTCCAGATCCGCCAGTCAGCCAGACTCTTCCAGATCCGCCAGTCAGCCAGACTCTTCCAGATCCGCCAGTCAGCCAGACTCTTCCAGATCCGCCAGTCAGCCAGACTCTTCCAGATCTGCCAGTCAGCCAGACTCTTCCAGATCCGCCGGGATCTGCCAGAACTGCCAGTCGGCCAGGATCTGCCAGTCAGCGAGGATCTGCCGAAACCGCCAGCCAGCCAGGATCTGGTAGATCCATCAACCTGCCTGAGCTTCCTCTTACTCCTGAGCTTCCTCTCACTCCCGAGCTTCCTCTCACTCCCGAGCTTCCTCTCACTCCCGAGCTTCCTCTCACTCCCGAGCTTCCTCTCACTCCCGAGCTTCCTCTCACTCCCGAGCTTCCTCTCACTCCCGAGCTTCCCCTCAGTCCCGAGCTGCCTTAGTCCCGAGCTGCCCCTCTGTCCTGAGCTGCCCCTCTGTCCCGTGTTATTAAGTAGGGTTGCCGTGGCTAGGAGGTCACGGAAGCGGACAAGGTGGAGGAAGACTACGGTGAAGTGGGGGCCACGTCCAGCACCAGAGCCGCCACCGCGGACAGATGCCCACCCAGACCCTCCCCTATAGGTTCAGGTTTTGCGGCCGGAGTCCGCACCTTGGGGGGGGTACTGTCATACCCTGACCATAGTTTACTTTGTATATTTCTATGTTTTGGTTGGTCAGGGTGTGAGCTGAGTGGGCATTCTATGTTTCATGTCTAGTTTGTCTATTTCTATGTCTGGCCTGATATGGTTCTCAATCAGAGGCAGGTGTTAGTCATTGTCTCTGATTGGGAACCATATTTAGGTAGCCTGGGTTTCACTGTGTGTTTGTGGGTGATTGTTCCTGTCTCTGTGTTTTCACCAGATAGGGCTGTTTCGGTTTTCGTTACGTTTCCACGTTTGTTGTTTTTTGTAGTTTTTGTATTGATTCGTGTTTTACGTTTGTTGATTAAACATGGATCGCAATCTACACGCCGCATTTTGGTCCGACTCTCCTTCACCAAAAGAGAACCGTTACAGTCTCTCTCTGTCTAAGCTCAGTTTTCATACTGATGAAACATTTGTAATGTTATATTCTTCAGCAGGCAATTTGACATTGTTATCCTCAGCAGTTTGCTAATGTAGTTGGGCTGGTAGATAGAGATAGACCACTAATATTTGTACAGTGCCTTCAGAAAGTATTCAAACTGCTTTCCTTTTCCCACATTTTGTTACGTCACAGCCTTGTTCTAAAATGGATTCAATAAATTAAAAATCTCAGTAATCTACACACAATACCCCATAATGACAAATCGAAAACTGGTTTTTAGAATTGTTGCAAATTTATTACAAATGTAAAAACAGACATACCTTATTTACATACAGTTGAAGTCGGAGGTTTACATGCGCTTAGGTTGGAGTCATTAAAACTCGTTTGTCAACCACTCCACAAATTTCTTGTTAACAAACTAGTTTGGCAAGTATGTTAGGACATCTACTTTGTGCATGACACAAGTAATTTTTCCAACAATTGTTTACAGACAGATTATTTCACTTATAATTCACTGTATCACAATTCCAGTGGGTCATACATTGACATAGACTAAGTTGACTGTGCCTTTAAACAGCTTGGAAAATTCCAGAAAATTGTCATGGCTTTAGAAGCTCCTGATAGGCTAATTGACATCATTTGAGTCGATTGGAGGTGTACCTGTGGATGCATTTCAAGGCCTACCTTCAAACTCAGTGCCTCTTTGCTTGACATCATGGGAAAATCAAAAGAAATCAGCCAAGACCTCAAAGAAAATTGTAGACCTCCACAAGTCTGGTTCATCCTTGGGAGCAATTTCCAAATGCCTGAAGGTACCACGTTCATCTGTACAAACAATAGTACGCAAGTATAAACACCATGGGATCACACAGCCGTCATACCACTCAGGAAGGAGACACATGCTGTCTCCTAGAGATGAACGTACTTTGGTGTGAAAAGTGCAAATCAATCCCAGAACAACAACAAAGGACCTTGTGATGATGCTGGAGGAAACAGGTACAAAAGTATCTATATCCACAGTAAAATGAGTCCTATATAGACATAACCTGAAAGGCCACTCAGCAAGGAAGAAGCCACTGCTCCTAAACCACCATAAAAAAGCCAGACTACAGTTTGCAAATGCACATGGGGACAAAGATTGTATTTTTTGGAGAAATGTCCTCTGGTCTGATGAAACAAAAATAAAACTGTTTGTCCATGATGACCATTGTTATGTTTGGAGGAAAAAGGTGGAGGCTTGCAAGCCGAAGAACACCATCCCAAACATGAAGCACGGGGTGGCAGCATCATGGTGTGGGGGTGCTTTACTGCAGGAGGGATTGGTGCACTTCACAAAATAGATGGCATTATGAGTAGGGACAATTATGTGGCTATATTGAAGCAACATCTCAAGACATCAGTCAGGAAGTTAAAGCTTGGTCACAAATGGGTCTTCCATATGGACATTGACCCCAAGCATACTTCCAAAGTTGTGGCAAAATGGCTTAAGGTACAACAAAGCCCTGACCTCAAACTTGTAGAAAACGTGTGGGCAGAACTGAAAAAGCGTGTGCGAGCAGGGAGACCTACAAACCTGACTCAGTGACACCAGCTCTGTCAGGAGGAATGGGCCAAAATTCACCCAATTTATTGTGGGAAGCTTGTGGAAGGCTACCCGTAACGTTTGACCCAAGTTAAACAATTTAAAGGCAATGCTACCAAATACTAATTGAGTGTATGTAAACTTCTGACCCACTGGGAATGTGATGAAAGAAATAAAAGCTGACATAAATCATTCTCTCTACTATTATTCTGACATTTCACATTCTTAAAAGAAAGTGGTTTTCTGCAGCATTTCTGCAGCATTGAAAGTCCCCAAAAACATAGTGGCCTCCATCATTCTTAAATGGAAGACGTTTGGAACCACCAAGACTCTTCCTAGAGCTGGCCGCCCAGTCAAACTGAGCATTTGGGGGAGAAGGGCCTTGGTCAGGGAGGTGACCAAGAACTCGATGATCACTCTGACAGAGCTCTTGAGTTCCTCTGTGGAGATGGGAGAACATTCCAGAAGGACAACCATCTCTGCAGCACTCCACCAATCAGGCCTTTATGGTAGTGGCCAGATGGAAGCCACTCCTCAGTAAAAAGCACCTGACACCCTGCTTGGAGTTTGCCAAAAGGCACCTAAAGACTCTTGTACCATGAGAAACAAGATTCTCTGGTCTGATGAAACCAAGATTGAACTCTTTGTCCTGAATGCCAAGCGTCACATCTGGAGGAAACCTGGCACCATCCCTATGGTGAAGCATGGTGGTGGCAGAATTATGCTGTGGGAATATTTTTCAGTGGCAGGGACTGGGAGACTAGTCAGGATCGAGGCAAAGACGAACGGAGCAAAGTACAGAGATCCTTGATGAAAACCTGCTCCAGAGCTCTCAGGACCTCAGACTGGGGCGAAGGTTAACTTTCCAACAGGACAACAACATTTGTTGTGTCATTTAGCAGATACTCTTACCCAGAGCGACTTACACGAGAAATTAGGGTTAAGTGCCTTACTCAAGGGCACATCAACCTTTTGGTTACTGGGCCAACACTCTTAACCTCTTACACTCTTAAGGGGCGGAAGGTAGCCTAGTGGTTAGAGCGTTGGACTAGTAACCCGAAAGGTTGCAAGATCAAATCCCTGAGCTGACAAGGTAAAAAAGCTGCTGTTCTTCCCCTGAACAATGCAGTTAACCCACTGCCCCTAGGCTGTCATTGAAAACAGACTTGCCTTGTTAAATAAAGATAAAAAAACACGAGCCTACCTGCTGCCCCATGACTCCAACATGTCATGGTGGGATCAGCCAATGGTCACCAGGTGGGATTAGCCAATGAAGTTGGAAGTCCCACCCAGTTGACTACATTAAAATGTTGGAAGCCCTCAATGGCACTGCCCATGCTAATATTTGGCCACTAGAGGCCTCTATCATTCTCTATGGACTGCTGCAAGACTTTATAAAAAAAATCTATGATGAGACTCATATTCAAAAACTCTGGTTCCATCCTGTGGTTTGGTATGTGTCTAGTGTCTGCTGTTTCCTGAGTAGGCCTGCACTGTACCAGAAATACTCCACTGACAGATCACAGTCCATGCAATAGCAAGGTTATTATAGTAAACTGAAACTAATCATGAAAAAATATATTTCATAAACTGAAATGCAATAATTCACAAACCCGTTTGAAAAACTAAAACTATACTGAAACTATTATCTTTGACTTTAAAACTAACTCTAATAAAATGTAAAACATCATAAATTATGTTCAAAAATCAAATGGGGTTTTCAAATTGGGGTTTTCAAGCTAATGAATCTGGTGGGTAAATGCTGCCAGGAGATGGTGATGTTTGAAATAGGCTTAGTTTGTGCATCACTATTAGTCTCTCTTGACTACCGGAGAACAACTTCCCCCTCTAAGTGAGGACTTCAAGTTCAAGGCCTACCGGGGGACTGCAGGCAATGTTTTCCAAAAGCAAGATCGTGGTCAATATTAATGGGTATAAAAAAATTATCTGAACACAATCATGGTATCAATACTTGCTTCTATTTCACCAGAAGTATGTCCTTGAAGTTATAAGGATCATTTGCAGCCTGCAGTACCCCGGTTGGCCTTCAACTTGAGATACTCAATGAGAGGCAGCAGCAATAAGCTAGCCTGCAACGTCACGTCCTAGAGTAGCTCAAACTGTGCATGCAATGTTTCCGAAAACTCCTCCATGAAGCAAAATGGCGACACTGATCTTCAAATGCGCTACTAAGACTTCACATAGGAAAATATGAGGTGACGTCATCGATGGCTCCGTCTATTCTTTTTACAGTCTATGCTGTCTAGACAGACGGGTTGCTTGCCTAGTTTACGATGCTCCAAGGTCTGGGATATCCGAGACTACATCACTATCAGCCATCACTAGCGAACAGTGAAAGAATCGGCTAGTAGATAACTTGATTATTCTTACATGTCCTACTGAGGTGAAAAAGCATTGGATTGGTGTAAACATGGGTGAGTTACCTTTCACCATATTTTTTTTTACCAGTTTCAGCGCTATTCCTTTTAAATCCAAGTCATATTGAGATTGACTTTATAATGTAAAGGGCCAATCAGCATTTTTGGTAAAAAGCTGAGGGATGGAGCTGGGGAAATGTAACCACTCTAAAATTCATAGAGAGCTATGGATTCAAAGACTGACCATCCATGATATCCAAAATGATAGTTTCACCCATGTTTTGAGGCTTTACAATATTTGTTTATATTTACTTTGTTTATAAACATTGGAGTAAAAAAAGCTTATATGTTGGGTTGTGATGGGTATCGACAGTTGAACTAAGCTCATGAGGCATTTATAAGTTATATTCTTCAAGAATCAATGGGTACATATCATTAATTTATAAGTCGAAAAATGTATGAAGCAATTGCTGATTGTACCTTTAAACCTAACAAAACCTATAACCCTTCATGCTATGTATTACTGCCCCCAGGCTGCAAGAAGTGACATCCCAAAAAACACACAACAAACTATATAACACAAATGGCTCCTAGCCTGGCCCATGCATGCTTTCTGTCCTTAACACTAAAACTAAAAAATACAAAAACGAAATATAAATATTTGTATATAACTGAAACTAAATAAAAAGTAGCAAATCAGTGTAAAGGTTTTCCTCCTCTTCCTCTGCAGAGGTGTATCGCAAGGATCGGACCAAGATGCGGCATGGTAAGTGTCCATGGTTTTTAATATGAAAAACTCAACATGAACACAAATACAAAACGTGAACAAAACCGAAATAGTACCGTGTGGCGAACAAACACAGACACGGAAACAATCACCCACAAAACAACAGTGAAACCCAGGCTACCTAAGTATGATTCTCAATCAGAGACAACTAACGACACCTGCCTCTGATTGAGAACCATACTAGGCCGAACACAGAAAACCAACCTAGAAACACAAAATATAGAATGCCCACCCAACTCACGTCCTGACCAAATAAAACAAACAAATAACACAAGAACTAGGGTCAGAACATGACAATCAGGTCTGAAAACTAACTGAAACTAAACTCCAAATTAAAATCGAAAAACGAATATAAATTAAAACTGATATGTAAAACCCAAACTATAATAACCTGTGCAACAGCCCTCTTTAATGACCCAGCAGTTTTTAAAAAGAGGGAGAAGTGCTTCCTTGAGACCAGTAAAATGACAGCTGTGTCCTCCAAATTAGTTACAAAGTCAATGTAGAAAGATTCTCAGCTGCAATAGGCTTATATCAAGCAGATCCAAAAAATAAATCAAGAATTATGATTAAATCTAAAGCAAAATCATATAGCCTAGGGCAAATTTAAAAAACAAAAGATGACAGATAAAGTTGGTGTCAAAGGTTAGGCCTACATTGTTATCATTTTCAAATTAGTTGTAAAAAAAAAATAGTTGTAAAACCTTGCTGTGGGAATTTGCTTATCTTCACGGCATTGTACTTTGGTTGTAGGATCATGGCTGGAGAATATCCAGCTTTTGTCAGAATTTACTTTTCGTAGCAGGTTTAGAAGAGCTTAAGCAGCAGGTTAGGTGAATTAACATGGCATGTTAGGACAATTAGGTTAAGTTTAGGAAAAAGGTTAGGGTTAGCTAAAATGCAAAAAAAGCAGAACAACTTTTGAAGTAAATTTGACAAAAGATGGATCCATTTAGACATGATATGGTTGGTCATAGGTAACACTTTCACGCCATTTCCTTCTTTCGTGGTCCTCAAATGGTCCTCCTTCAAATGGTCCAATAGAACGAGCAAAAACGCCTCTTCTTTTCCCCAGGTGGGCGGTAAATTTCAGTCTAAAGCCCGCCCAAATGTGGCGGACCGTCATAATCAGTAGCCTATATAAAGCCCCACCCTTACACATTACTGAAACTTCTCACATTAGACTCCTAAACGTCCGTCTGTGAGAGTTGGTCTTTAATCTACTGCTTCTTATTTGATCTTTACTGCTCTTATAAAACTCCTGATCTTAGACATGGTAAGTTTGAATATGAAAATGACGAGAATTGTAATTTAGATTTCTTTAAATGTGTCATGATCGTGTAATAAAATTAGATTATGGATTATCAACAAAACATGACACGATAATTAATACCTGTTGCCTATATATTCTATTGTCTAACACGTTTATATTTTGTATGATTTTTATTTTTTTCCCACAGTGACAGACATTATTCGATGTGACACAAATAGTTAGGACTGCGCCACAGATTGAGGTCTTTGATTCCTTATGTAGGGCGGCATTTAGCCCTTTCGTCCTCTCCCCGCTCATTGACCATAGTAGGCTATTCTTGCTTTGTTGCATTGCGGAAAGTGGCATGCCTTTGTAAGTGAACATGTGTCGTGGTCATATTCATAACTAGTCTACAATGCAAAAGCAGTAAAATAGAAAATGATCTGACACACCATCGAGATGACTTAATCGTGATTTATTGCAGATATTTTTTTATAGTCTGTTGCCGGTGGAAGTTCGAGGGGCAGGACCTTGTATAGAATAATAATCAAATGTCTGGGTAGGCAGATGTCGTTACATTCTTGTCAATACCTGAATAAACCGAGTCAGACCACGTAGTCTTTTCTCATCTTGTGCAAATAAAGGAAACTAGACGGGCTGCTCCAGCCTATATCAATTATTATAACCCGATTATATTGTAGTCCCTTATACTCCAGAGGCATAGACCTGTACACTTCTATTTTAGACGACGCCATTTCGTTTCGTTGGAAAGGGGAGTTGCCCATTCAATTGCATAGCCTATTTGGCTCAATCTGAATCAATTTAGATAAACAAACAAAAATCAGGGTCGCTGAAAAAAAACAACTCCACTCTTCAGAGTAGGCTAGTGTCAATTGTGCCATATCAGGGATTTTTCTGCCGACCCATACATAGCTAATCCTTGCCATGCTGATTTTCAGTAACGTTACATCGAGGATTACCACAGTCAACAGCTATAATCACTCCCATTGTCATGAGCACCGAATGACAGTGCCATAGCCAATAACACAGATGTAACACGTAAATCCTGTCAATTATTTCTAATGGTTTGATTAGGCCACATTGATTTAAATATAAATCTTTAAAATGAGTCATTGACATGTAGTAGCCTAAGTTATACACTAATATAACCAAAACTTATTTTAATAATGGTCTGGAAGTGTATCCTTACATTTCTGTCTAAATCTTGATTAAATTTAGAAGAGGCTAAACCCCTCAATAATTTAGAGCCATGAATAGACTTACTCTACTCCAAAATCTGCTGCCTGTAGTCATGTGCTTTCTCTACAGCACCAACACAGAGCAGGTCTGTCTCCCTCATAGCTGCATATAATCACTTACACACTGAGCCAGGTGACCAGGGTGTGCTTGATTTAGATCCAAAGCTATGCATAACTTGAAAACATACAGGTACACAAGCCCATACAGCAAAAATGTCTTCCTCGTGAAAAGGCTTTTTTAAATAACTGGAACTCATCTGTAGGAAAGACTACTAATATCTGAGCACTCAATTTTACGTGATTGTTCATTTTCCCACAGCGTGAGTGTATCTCGGTCCATGTGGGCCAGGCTGGAGTCCAGATTGGCAATGCATGCTGGGAGCTGTACTGTCTTGAGCATGGGATCCAACCAGATGGCAAGATGCCCAGTGACAAGACCATTGGAGGAGGTGACGACTCCTTTAACACCTTCTTCAGTGAGACTGGAGCTGGCAAGCACGTCCCCAGGGCTGTGTTTGTGGATCTGGAGCCCACTGTCATTGGTAAGATCACTGTCTTGAAGCAATGAGGTTCTGCTAACATTGGTATATCTCCTTAGTCTTGAGAAAAGCTAACTGATCTTTCTCCAGATGAGGTGCGATCTGGAACTTACCGCCAGCTCTTCCACCCTGAGCAGCTGATCACTGGGAAGGAGGATGCAGCCAACAACTATGCCCGTGGTCATTACACCATCGGCAAAGAGATCATCGACTTGGTTCTGGACAGGATCCGCAAACTGGTGTGAATCTTAAATAACCTTTAGTGATGTCTTATTGTACAGCCTGTCTACTTTACTCAATTAACAATACATTTGAAACATCTCCTCCTTCTCTCCAGGCTGACCAGTGCACTGGCCTCCAGGGCTTCCTAGTCTTCCACAGCTTTGGAGGTGGCACCGGTTCTGGTTTCACTTCCCTGTTGATGGAACGCCTGTCTGTTGACTATGGCAAGAAGTCCAAGCTTGAGTTCTCCATCTACCCAGCTCCCCAGGTGTCCACAGCTGTTGTTGAGCCCTACAACTCAATCCTGACCACCCACACCACCCTGGAGCATTCTGACTGTGCTTTCATGGTAGACAATGAGGCCATCTATGACATCTGCCGTAGGAACCTCGATATCGAGCGTCCTTCCTACACCAACCTGAACAGGTTGATCAGCCAGATTGTGTCCTCAATCACTGCTTCCCTCCGATTCGACGGTGCCCTCAATGTTGATCTGACAGAGTTCCAGACCAACTTGGTGCCCTATCCCCGTATCCACTTCCCGCTGGCCACCTATGCCCCAGTGATCTCAGCAGAGAAGGCTTACCATGAGCAGCTGACTGTTTCAGAGATCACAAATGCCTGTTTTGAGCCATGTAATCAGATGGTGAAATGTGACCCACGTCACGGCAAGTACATGGCCTGCTGTCTGCTGTACCGTGGCGACGTTGTGCCCAAAGATGTTAACGCTGCCATTGCCACCATCAAAACAAAACGCTCCATCCAGTTTGTAGACTGGTGCCCAACTGGTTTCAAGGTTGGTATCAACTACCAGCCCCCAACTGTGGTACCCGGTGGAGATCTGGCCAAGGTCCAGAGGGCAGTGTGCATGCTTAGCAACACCACTGCAGTGGCTGAGGCTTGGGCCCGCCTTGACCACAAGTTTGACCTGATGTATGCCAAGCGTGCATTCGTGCACTGGTACGTAGGTGAGGGTATGGAGGAGGGAGAGTTCTCTGAGGCCAGGGAAGACATGGCTGCCCTGGAGAAAGATTATGAGGAGGTGGGTGCAGATAGTGTGGAAGGAGAGGATGAGGGAGAAGAGTACTAAGAAGTATCAGGAAACTTCAGCCTGTCTCAACACATTCAACCATTCCTCATGGAACAATGTTTTTTTTGTCCCTTTGTAACCTTGACTTTTAAATATTGCTCTATTTTCTTGCAATAAAAGTCCATTTCAATGTTTGTGAACTTGTTTGTGGTTCATTACCCGGCATACAAAATCAAATGATAACTTGGCATCCACATAATGAAGTAATATCTCATAATTACAGCACTCACTATGATTGCTCTGCTGTGTTGGATATCACAGCTTGCTCTGAATGAGGCTGAACATTGGGACTGTTTCATAAAATCTATGCAAATATAGTCGGAATAGGAGAACCAATGTGGGACAACAGTCTTTTGATCCCTCTTCAGCAAAACGACTCCTTTGTTCTTGATTGAGCATTTGACGCATTCTGGTTTGATATAGAGGAAGTTTGTGTATGTCATCGATAATTGTGCGCTTAGGCTGTGTATATATATATATATATATATATATTAGCTACCTTTCCTCAGTAATTTGATGTCAGTAAGGGGCACTTTGGATGGTATCCACATAGCCTTCAATTACAAATAGTTGTCCTCTGAATTATTGTTAGCGGTGTTAATATTAAAGACCTCTGACCTGTACTATAAAAGAGTAGCATCTTATTACATTCATACCGCTGTCATCAACTCCCTGTGTGAGTGAAGTGAACATGTTCAAAACAAGCTACAACAGCATTTCCTATTCTCTTCCTTTACGGGCAATTGACTGCTGAGGTGAAAGGCCTGAACTTTGAATATAAGGTCTTCAGTGGAGAGTGAAGGTTGCAGTGTCTACTGTATGCAAAATTATTTTGGAAACCTCTTGAGATTTGGAATATTTTAATTGTATTTTGTGGAAGTGGTCTGGGTCTGATTAAATAATCCTCTTAAGTATCATGCATTGACATGAGGTATGGGCTGATATTTTCCTGACCTTTGTTTGGCTCTGCTATAATGCCAGAGATGAGGACAGAGTGTACACCTACCCCCAAAACAACTTCCTGTGGCTATGCGTCCAAAGTCTGAGACCAGATTATTTTAACATTCCAGACAGCAGCTCCATTATGTATAAATATTGAGTAATCTGTATGACAAAATAATAGAATACAATGGTGTCTCCCTAGCATGGCATTTTCTTATGAATGGTTTACGGTACTGTTATAACACAAATACTTTGTGAATTATACTTGAATTTATCATTTTTATTCTTACTTGCAGATCATTAACTTAGAGCTTGACTGTTGAGGTTAGATAAGCAGGAGGAGAATGATAACATACAGAGCATGTTGCCTCATGCCAAATCAAATGGTATTGATCACATACACATGGTTAGCAGATGTTATGGCGAGTGTAGCGAAATGCTTGTGCTTCTAGTTCCGACTGCAGCAATATCAACAAGTAATCTAACAATTCCACAACAACTACCTAATACACACAAATCTAAGTAAAGGGATGGAATAAGAATATTACATATAAATATATGGATGAGCAATGACCGAGCAGCATAGGCAAGATGCAATAGATGGTATAAAATACAGTATATACATATAGGATGAGTAATGCAAGATATGTAAACATCATTATTAAAGTGACTCGTGTTCCATTTATTAAAGTGGTCAATGATTTGAGTCTGTATGTCGGCAGCAGCCTCTGTTAGTGATGGCTGTTAACAGTCTGATGGCCTTAAGATAGAAGCTATTTTTCAGTCCTCGATCCCAGCTTAGATGCATACTGACCTCGCCTTCTGGATGGTAGCAGGGGGAACAGGCAGTGGCTCAGGTGTTTGTTTTCCTTGATATTTTTGGACTTCTTGTGACATCGGGTGCTGTTGGTTTCCTGGAGGGCAGGTAGTTTGCCACCGGTGATGCGTTGTGCAGACTGCACCACCAACTAGAGAGTCGTGCGGTTGTGGGCGGTGCAGTTGCTGTACCATGCAGTGATACAGCCAGACAGGATGCTCTCAATTGTACATCTGTAAAAGTTTGTGACGGTTTTTGCCAAATTTCTTCAGCCTTCTTCACCACACTGTCTGTGTGGGTGGACCATTTCAGTTTGTCCGTGATGTGTACGCAGAGGAACTTAAACATTTCCACCTTCTCCACTGCTGTCCCATCGATGTGGATAGGGGGGTGCTCCCTCTGCTGTTTCCTGAAGTCCACGATCATCAGCCATGCAGTCATGGGTGAACAGGGAATACAGGAGGGGGATGAGCACACACCCTTGTGGGGCCCCAGTGTTGAGGATCAACAAAATGGAGATGTCTCCTTCCTTCACCACCTGGGGGCGGCCCATCAGGAAGTCCAGGACCCAATCACACAGGGTGGGGTTGAGACCAAGGGCCTCAAACTCAATGATGAGCTTGGAGGGTATTATGGTGTTGAATACTGAGCTGTAGTCAATGAACAGCATGTCCCCAGAGAGCCATGTTTCCGTGAAACAGAGTATGTTACAATCCCTACTCTCTCTCTGGAAAGCAATACTTGCCTTAATTTCTTCTACCTTGTTGTCTAGAATCTGGACATTAGTGAGTAATATACTCAGAAGAGGTGGGTGGTGTGCGCGCCTCCGAAGTCTGACTAGAAGGCTGCTCCGTCTACCTCCTCTGCGGCGACATTGTGTTGGGTCAGACTCTGGAATCAGTTGGAATGCCTTGGGTGGTTCGAACAAAGGATCCGCTTTGGGAAAGTCGTATTCCTGGTCGTAGTGCTGGTAAGTTGACATCGCTCTGATATCCCATAGTTCTTCCCAGCTGTATGTTATAATACTTAAGATTTTCTGGGCTGACAATGTAAGAAATAATGCATAAAAAACAAAATACTGCCAAGGTTTCCTTAGGACTACAAGCGAGGTGACCCTCTATGTCGGCACGATGTGTTTCATGCACATTTCACACGGTCATTACCTACCTGGTCTGACCTGTGTAGTCGGTGCTGATAGATGGTTAACTGCAGCTTTAGCCAAGTGAACAATTAAGCATGTCATGGTTGCTTTAATTACGAGCTGCTAGTCTCACTCATGTCTTTGAAATCGATGCTGCCTGGTATGTCTGCTGGGAGGAAGCACTAACACAGGAAACATGATATCTGTACATCAGAAGGTGATTGGGTCCTAGATTTTACAGTGAGATAAGATAGCTTTGAGGTGTGTGTGCGTGTGTGTGTGTGTGTGTGTGTGTGTGTGTGTGTGTGTGTGTGTGTGTGTGTGAAGGGTGGGGATAGAGACTCAGGTCATGGGGAACCTGATCAGTTGCCATTTGAGAATATTGGTCTTTATCGGGGAAAAAGGAACAGTGAAGAATTGCAGTGTGTAATCTTCCATTAAGGAAAGACAGAAGCAGGGAGAAAGAGAGAGGGAGCGAAAGACTAGGTTCTTTACTATAAGGCAGGTTGATTAGATTATAGTGCAAGGCCCATCACACAGGAAATGAATTACCAAGAAAGCCAGACATGGGTAGCAGCTGGCCAAGTGCTGCACTGCTGCTGAGCAGGATGGAGAAGGAGAGGGGGAGGGAGAGATATACCTGGAGGTAGGGATGTACTGTAAAGAAAGGGAAAACCTCCCACAGTAGACAAGGTGCATGCTCTGCATTGCTTCAACATTAAAATGGATTGGTAGAATGTCTTTCACTTGCCCACCTATTGTCACACCCTGACCTTAGATTCTCTGTTTTCTATATATTTTGGTTAGGTCAGGGTGTGACTAGGGTGGGTACTCTAGTTGTTGTATGTCTACGTGCGCATCCACAGTCCAGTACGTCCTGTGCCTCTTCCCTGCACTCGCCCTGAGGTGCGTGTCATCAGCCCGGTGCCACCTGTACCGGTCCCACGCATCAGACCTCCAGTGCGCCACCACAGTCCAGAGCTTCCGGCAACGGTTCCCAGTCCAGAGCTTCCGGTGACGGTTCCCAGTCCGGAACCTCCGGCGACAGTCCCCAGTCCGGAACCTCGGCGACGGTCCCCAATCTGGGGTCTCCGGCGACGGTCCCCAGTCCGGGGCCTCTAGCGACGAGCTGCAGTCCAGAGCCTCCGGCGACGATCCACGGTCCGGTTCCACAAAAGCGGAGGGATCAGTGTAAGGGGGGCTGCGTCCAGAACCGGAGCCGCCACCGAGGGTAGATGCCCACCCGGACCCTCCCCTATAGGTTCGGGTTTGTGGCCGGGAGTCTGCACCTTTGGGGGGGAGTACTGTCACGCCCTGACCTTAGATTCTCTGATTTTCTATATATATTGGTTAAGTCAGGGTGTGATTAGGGTGGGTACTCTAGTTGTTGTATGTCTATTGTTTTTGTCATCTAGGGTTTTTGTATGTCTATGTTGGCCTGATATGGTTCCCAATCAGAGACAGCTGTTTATCGTTGTCTCTGATTGGGGATCATATTTAGGTAGCCATTTCCCCATTGTTAGTTGTGGGATCTTGTCTATGTTTAGTTGCCTGTCAGCACTAGTTTATATAGCTTCACGTTTCGTTTGGTTGTTTGTTGTTTTTGTTCATTCATTAAAAGGAGAATGTGCGCATACCACGCTGCACCTTGGTCCGATCCTTATGACGAACGTGACACCTATGGACTAAAGGAGCCTAACCTTAGTTCTTATAGACCAGGACCTTACATGTTCCGTTAAGAGGTGAATTGGCCCCGGTCAGTCAAAACAGCCAAATACTCTAAACGTGAATCGTCTCTCAATTGCAGTACAGTTCTAGAAACATAAAGCCTTCTATATTCATACCACATTAAAATAATTTCACAAATGAAAAATATACCCTTACTGTACACTGTTTTAACCGGTTTTACCACAGTTGCACCTGACAGTATTCTTCAGTACACCATTTGTGGCGTCCGTGTTCCCTTTACACACAGGTATTCAGAGACACAAATCGCTAATTAGTACAGGTCTTCCGTGTACATGCACACTAACCCACACAACCCAACATACAGAGCTGGCAACTAATTTGCCTCTGCAGTAGAATGCATTTAGGCTTCCTGGAACTTCACAGTGTACTTTTTTACACGTTGCTTTGAGGCTATGCACTGCAGTACAATAACACTGAGCAACAACTGAGCAATAGGCACTGTAGTATACCATTTTCAATACAGTAAGAAGTTATTCTTTCACTCGTTATCAACATATTATGCTTCTGTATATTTTGAATATGACTAAATTGTTTGGAATGTCAATTTTGACTTATTTTCTTAGATTCCTTTTCACTAGTGGGGGGGTGGTTTTTGCTAATGACACCTTACTGGACACCTAGCATTCCTCCTAGTCACTTTCCAAATTCTTTGTTACCAGACCACTAATTCTCTGTCCTGCAGCAGCACACCCTGGACTCATGAGAAACACATGAAGAAGTCTATCGCCTTGGAAACCTGCTGCTTCTTCCTCAGATTCTCAAGGCTTACTCAGTCCAGAGCCTACCCATGTACTGCAAAGTAAGCGTTATGTATTTAATTAATTTAGTTACAATAAAAGTTAGACTGGTCAACCAATATACATTTTTTCTAAAACCCTTTGTCTCAGTTTGAAAAATACCTGTCACGACTTCCGCCGAAGTTGGTCCCTCTCCTTGTTCGGGCGGCGTTCGGCGGTCGAATTCACCGACCTTCTAGTCATCGCTGATCCACTTTTCATTTTCCATTGGTTTTGTCTTGTCACACCTGCTTCCTATTCCACCAATTACATGTTGTGTATTTAACCCTCTGTTCCCCCTCATGTCCTTGTCGGTAATTGTTTTCTTGTAGTGCTTATGCACGGTATGCTGATATTCACCGGGTTTTGTTTGACTCATTTATTGTATTGTTCTGTTGACGGTGGTTTATGGATATTAAACGACACCGTTGAAAATCAGTTTTCGCTCTCCTGCGCCTGACTTCTCTTCCTCCAGTACGCACCTCACTACAATACACACAAAAAGATGAAAATACTACATTTACATTGTCATTGTGTCTGAGCTCAGAGGACATGACCAGATCTTAAATATAAGAACAACAAAGTGTTGATCTGAAATCTGCTGAGCAGGATTCAAACAGAGATCACTCTAAACCAGTCGGTCATGCAGGATTAAATTGCACAGTCATAGCCCTTGCCTGCCAGAATATCAATAAAGTATTCCATTACCGTGGAAATAAAGGAAAGAGAGAGAAAGAGGAAATGAATTCAGCTCTGCAATCTTAACCAAATGAGCGTTGTGATATAAAATCCTGATTAATAAAACAAATGTCTGTTTCTGGATTTATTTGCACAAATTACTTTGTTGAACAACTTTCCAATGTCTTACATAATTGATTCTGATGATGTCACTTATGTACATCTACTGTACCATTACAGATAAATGAAGGATATTAACAGTGAAAGAGAAGACAGACGATAGAGTGACAAGGAGTGGGACAAAGCAAGAGGAGGAGATGATTTGAAGAAAAAAAAGCAGGGAGCAGACACAGCATCCTACGAAGGATATATCAGCTGTCAAGGTGAGGAGGGGGAGGTGGGCTTGGCGATGGGGACATCTTTAGAGATGAAGGCATTAACATGGGAAACAGTTTGGCCTCCTGCTATGGACAAAAGGGAGGGGCAGATGGAAGAGAGAGAGAGAGAAAACAAAGGGGGAAGAGGGCCTGCTACTGTGGGCCAGGGAGTGGCCTAAGACTCATGTATGTTGAGGAGTGATGGATAGAGGAAGGAGGCAGGGGCTCTGGAGACTAGGAGGGAGGGAAGTAGGGTGTGGCTGAGGAGGGGGTGTTTGCAGGGAGGCAGCGGGGGATGGGGGTGAGGCAGATGGGATGTCCAGCTCATGTATATAAAAGCCACAGCACTCCTCAGTCAGACATCCTGTTGCTTCACTCCCTGCTCCCAGGCACCTTCGGCTCCACCAGACAGAGACAGTAAGGAGAGATAGATAGTTCGAAATAAATAGTTAGCAAAATTACAGGCCACCAAATATCAACCATGAGCCACCCTTCAATGAACCACCCTTCAGGACGCGCCTCCACCTCCTACCGTCGCACATTCGGGGGCCCCAACCCCATCTCGATGTCCTACTATTCGCCTTCAAACTCCCGCATGCCAATGTCCAGCGGGCACTACATGCGCTCTATATCACCCGTGGTGCCCACTCGCTCCTCCAACTACCACCACCAGCAGCGCCAGCGCTCCAGCACCCAGCCGCCCCGTCTCACCTACGAAAAGGTGGACTTCCAGCTGGCCGACGCGGTCAACGCCGAGTTCCTGGCCACCCGCAGCAACGAGAAGGTGGAGCTGCAGGACCTCAACGACCGCTTCGCCAGCTTCATTGACAAGGTGCACTACCTGGAGCAGCAGAACAGCGGGTTGCAGCAGGAGCTGAGCCAGTTCAAGGGTCAGCAGCAGGAGGGACAGCCCAACCGGGCCACCGAGCTCTTCCAGGAGGAGCTGAGGGAGCTGAGGCGCCAGCTGGACCACGTGGGAAAGGAGAGGGACCAGTACCAGGTGGAGAGGGACAACCTGGCAGAAGACATGAACCTTATCAAACAGAGGTGGGTGACACGGATGAGAGAGAGTGAGGGTTAAGGTAAGGGAGGGTTGTAGGATGCTTGGGTAGTGCATGGGTGCATGGGTGACGTACTGTAGAAAGATGTTGGGAGCAAGAAGTAGGGGGGGGGGTGGTTGTTTGGGAAGTTCATGAGGGATGTAGAGAGATTTTGGGAGATAGTGGTGTTTGAAAAGGGGGGTGTAACGATTGAGAATGTATTTCAGGAAGTTGGCAGACTAGCAGTTTTTTATACTCTGATGTTGATAGATACGTTCTGGGCAGTGAGGGGACAGGGTGTGTGTCTGTGTACAATCTGTGACTTTCACACCACCACCACCCTCCCATCACCCCCACTAATCTTTAAACAGACCCTTACCCCACAATATTTATAGGCTGTATTTTAAACACTGATACAGGACCAGGGGTCTTTGGGCTCAAAACCCAAAACTCCATAACAGCAGTGGTGGGCTGGCTGGGGTGTGGCACTTTGGAAGGATGAACACAAAAGCACCGCAGCATACTACACTCTGTGCTTTACTGCAGTGTGTGTGTGTGTGTGTGTGTGTGTGTGTGTGTGTGTGTGTGTGTGTGTGTGTGTGTGTGTGTGTGTGTGTGTGTGTGTGTGTGTGTGTGTGTGCAAACACGCTAAATGTCATGGCATTGGGCAGGAAGGATCCAACATAAAAAAGATGAAATGCTTCAGCATATCATAACCAAGCAATGAATGGGACACCAAGGAAAACAAGGCACTACAGTATTAGAACATTTCTACTTGACCATTTATACAGTATTTACAAACTTTCAATGAACATCTCAGCAACTGTTGAAGCAGATTATTTAATCAAATATGTTTTATTAAATCAAACAAATGCCATTAAACGGAAGATGAAACTTCCTGCATCCATGGAATGTAAATATAGACAATAACACTTTTAATTTTAAATTACACTGCAGTTCCATCAGCCCTTTCAAACCGAACCACAATATTTTTCCTTCAAACTCAAACTTGAAAAGAGCCAGACAACCAGTTATGGGAAACAGTATTTTTCCCCATTTGAGTTACAATTTCTGTAGACACCCACTAACTACATGTAAGCGCACAAACACTCCCCATGTCCCTTCCCTGCCTCACCAAGGGGTAGAGAGATGACAGAAGAGGGAGGGGAATGAGAGAGGGAAGAGGCAGTAGAGGAGGAAGAGGGGGAGGTGTAGGTGGGGAGAAAAATAGCATCTGGAAAAATCAATGTGACTCAATGAGAGTGGCTCCATTAGGGGATGTTCAGTGTCCCCCTGTGATGATGGGACGGTGCCTGGGACCCCATTAGGAAAAAAGGACCCCTGTGACATGGCATGAATTAAAGATGAGGTGAGGCAGCAAGCCCCACACATGCAGTAACCCTCCCCCAAACACACGCACACGTCAAGCAATCAAGTGACTGACCACAAGGACAGCCAATCCCCAGCGAGCCTGCTGTGATTCCATGTTAGATACAGAGTGGATATGGTGTGAACTGAATAATATCATTGGACTTATGATATCATTTTTGATGACTCATCACAACAGTGGAAGAGACACTCTGTGTTCTATGACCCTGTCCTATGATGACTAAATCAAAACCAAAAGATTTATCAAACTGTTTTAACCTATTTGAATATCTATTCAACCAGGCTTTATATTTTTACGCTTTAAATCTGCTTATAAATGTTAAGTATATTTGACATTTAGGAAAGGGAAGTCTTAGTCAGACCAGTCAGTATACTATTAGGCTTATGTAGTATAGACTTTGGTGGCAGAATGCCCAGAGCTGTCAGGCTTAAGACAGGGTGTGTCCAGATAACCTCCAAGAAGTGGTAATTAGCCAAATTTGTTTGATGTAGCAGCTGCTGACCCCATTGGATACGCTCCCAAATCCTTTTACAGGACAGTGAATTACCAAATTGATCCAGAGGCTTTTTGCCAGCTGATGCTTCTTTCTGAGGAGGAGACCTATGACACCCAGCCAGACATACTAGATCTGCATCCCAAATGGCACCCTATTCCCTATAAAGTGCACACCATTTGACCAGACCCCTATGTAGGGAATAGCTTACGATTTGGGACAAACCCTCAGATAGCCCTTATGCAATTACCACTGTGTTCCATCCTGTCCCAAGGCTTCAGCTTCCTTTGTCCAGAGCTGGACGAAACCTAGTCTATAACCCAAGTATTGTGAACGATATCAAATTAGTTCTAAAGTGCCATAAAGAGTTACATAGGGAATTTCCATTAATTTATGTATTCTAAGATGGAGGTCGGAGGTTCCATAAATAGATAATATGAATCTACAATAGGAATTTCCATAGGCCTATGCATGATTGTAATAAATATTTTCTCCTTGTATGTATTTTCTTCTTACAGACTGGATGAAGAGAATCAGAAGAGATCTGATGCTGAGAGCAACCTGCTTGTCTTCCGCAAGGTTAACACACCCTAGACTCAAACCATCACAATGTACACCAAATCAATATATTGGGCAGCGAGTCAATAGTTGACGGTAAAAGTCTGATTGAAATTCTCAGCCTGGATAATCACATTTGGCACGCCGGTTGTGATGTCAGAGCCCAACCCAAAGCTTCCCTTACCTCATAGCCCCGCATAACAGTGACATCTTCTGTTTGGCTGAGATAGAGCTGATTATTATGATTATATTACAACTCTGAGAATCGTGAAATCATGGGTTTTCACTACAGATGTAGGATCTTAATTTGAGCCAGCTTGCTACAGCAGAAAAATAATCCTGCGGAAACAGGAAATATGAATTATTATGTGAATTCTAATTAATGGACATTTTTGTAGGGGTCCATGCATTTTTCAAGTCTAAAATTTCAAAGTGGAAATTGCAAACTTCAGAAGCCTTTTAAATCTCAAATACACTACAAGTTTTAAATGTCCTGCATTGCAGGCAAGTTCCCTGCAACGGGGTGGTCAAATTAAGATCCTACATCTGTAGGAACCAAATGGAAACAAACCGACCGAAATGGTGAGGGACTAATCTGAACTACTCTAATAAGAAATGCTTGTTTTCATTTTTTTTAAATGTACGGTTTTAACAGTGTGCGCTAATGAATACAAACTAAGATACGTATGACAAAACACAATATTGATGGCATTGCATTGTTGATATAATACTGCATCCCACTCACTGTTAGAGTTATCTGATCAAGCCAAAAATATTTGTTTAACCTGTTTGGGGGTTGATGAAATACTTACTAATAAGAGTTTGATCTGGAACCAGGATGTGGATGATGCCACTCTGTCTCGCCTGGAGCTGGAGAGGAAGATCGAGTCTCTGATGGATGAGATTGAGTTCCTCAAGAAGCTACATGATGAGGTAGATGCAGCTGCTGAAATGGTCGACCACAAATCATGGTCTTCATGATGATCCATGCATAATCATACCTTTTTGGATTCAACCTGCTATTTAGAGGCCTTTTTTTCCAATTGACCTCTCACTTGCTCTTGTCTTCTCAGGAGATCCAGGAGGTGCAGGTGAGTTTCCAGACCCAGCAAATGAAGATAGAGGTGGACCAGACTGCCAGGCCTGACCTGACCGCTGCCCTCAAGGACATCAGGGCCCAGTACGAGAACATCGCCTCCAAGAACATGTATGAGTCTGAGGAGTGGTACAAGTCCAAGGTGAGGCGGGAACAATGGACACACACACAAATTTGAACGACCTAATCACTCACACACACACACACACAGAGAGAGAGAGTAACACCTGTTCTTATTTGTGTGTTTGTTGTTTGCTCCTGCAGTTTGCTGACCTGACAGACTCTGCCAAGCGTAACACTGATGCTATGAGGCAGGCCAAGCAAGAGCAAAACGAGCACAGGAGGCAGATGCAGTCCCTCAGCTGTGAGATTGATGCACTGAAGAGCACGGTGAGGCCTCACAGAACTTGCCTATTTGTCTGTAATCAACCCCAATTTACACTGGCTGAATGGGCAACAACAGTACAATGATCTCAGGCTTAACCCAAAATGACTGCCAGCCATGAATCACCCAAGTGCGTCAGGCATGTAAGTAGAGGATGATGCGAGTGAGCAAAATCCCTTATAATTTCCTCCCCCAATAATCTCCCCCAATCTTCCCCCAGTGATGGAATACAGTGTTTTATAAGCCCATGTGGGCTGGGCATCCTGAAGATGCAAGATACTCTATTAATAAAATCCCCCATTTCCTCCTGCCCTCACTGTATATATGTGTGTATTTTTCAGAACGAGGCTCTGCTGCGGCAGATGCGTGAGATGGAGGACCAGTTTGGCGTGGAGGCCAATAACTACCAGGACAACGTGGTCCGCCACGAGGACGAGATCCACCACCTGAAGGACGAGATGGCCCGACACCTGAGGGAGTACCAGGACCTGCTCAACGTCAAGATGGCCCTGGACATAGAAATCGCCACTTACCGCAAGCTGCTGGAGGGAGAGGAGAGCAGGTGAGGAGGATAAGGGTTAGGACATCCTTACTCGCATCTGATTATGAACACATTCCTGAGCTAACCTATTGCTTCATTTCTCTTTAGGATTACTGTTCCCATGCATCCCTCCCAGTATGGCCGTAGTGGTGATAGGGGTGAGTTCCATCATATTAGCAATAATACTAGTCTTTATCTCTCAATGTATTTCCCTCTCCATGCAAATACCCATATACTTGCCAGTATTGTCTTTATATTTAACATATCCATAATCTATTAGATGTATATAAATGATCATGCACAGTATCTAAAACTGGCTTATCCCCTCATAGGCTATGACCATACCCCAGACACCCCTAGCAGGAAGCCTGTGGTGATTAAGACAGTGGAGACTCGTGATGGAGAGGTAAACATTCCAAATATTTCCTGGTATCAAGAAAATGTGTTCCATAATTTCTATATCCACCTTGATATCCATTATACAGTGTAGTTTCACAAGAAAGCATTTGCAGGAAGTGGTGGAATTTGCCTGAGGTTTGTTTCTCTTCTTCTCTTGCTCCAGGTGGTGAAGGAATCAAAGAAGGAGAAGGAGAGGAGTGAGAGGGATGGAAAACATGATACTAATGATGGGGATCATGGCAGGGATGACCACGATGACTAGAATAGTTAGGTACCAATCACCTGTTCCAGATTCAAATGTAGCAATACAACACAAAAGAACAAAAAAAATAGTTAAAAGCTACATACTCCATAATTGCTGTTCACCTTTCACCCTTTAAGATCACATTTTTCTGTAGAGCAGAGAGCCTGTAGTATATATTTGTGCAATGTTAAAAGTTGACGAAATCTCATTTAGATAGCAAACTTAGTCACAGGATGTGATCGTGGTGCTAGTTTCAATAACCGATCATTCCTCATTGAAGAAAAAATACAAAACAAAGACAGCCATACATGAGCATACACAGACATGATAGTCCTATTTTTCCACGATAGGCAAATTTAACCTTTTTATCGATACACCACTTGAGGCCTTGATTTACAGTTAAATTATATACTTTTTTTGTAGCTGAACTTATCATTCAATAAAATGGGTAAATGGAAAGTGGCAAAAACAAAGCAAAAGGTTTTTTTGTGATCCCTCCACAAAAAAAAAACATCTCTGACATGGTACTCTCTCCAGTCGAAGGACATGATTTGATTTAGCTTTGAGAGACAGTGGACAACAATCAGTACAATTTAAAAAGGAGAGGGTCTTTGTATAGTGTCATGGAACTCTCAATGTAAAATATTCTGCCAGAGAGGGACCACCAATGGGATTGATTATAGACACATACAGAACAATCAAAGGCCACAGTAGCAGCACCACATACTCTGCTCACATTCCACTCACCTCAAAATAGAAGGGAAATGTGCTATGCGATTATATGAGAATGTGTGTTTCTGACAGAAATAGAGAATAAAAAAGAAAATTAAAATGCTAATAAAGTAATCTGGGACAGAGCTATGGAGTTGATCTTTATTCATTTGTATTGTATACTCTCATACTACTACAAAATCCTGTATAAAATGGAGATAAGGATGACAATTGCAATGAATGTGTATTTGCATAAGTGAAACATGTCAATCAACAACTATTATACAGCAGAAATTAGTTCATTTGATTTATTACGCAGTAATACTTCATAATAACTAAGACATCTGATTTCCAGTGCTCTTTTGTGTGAAGTGTACTATTTTAAAATATAAAATATAGATCAGTTACTAGTTAATCAACATGCAGACCGGCACCTTGTGGGACAAAATGCAACCAAGCAACTCCGGTGAGTAATGCAGAGGCTGGTCATTGGTCCCAATTTGAAATCTCTTAATGTACTTATCTTTTAAACAGGGCAACTGGGACCAAAATACAACTAGAGACTGAAATAGTCACTGTTCCATTCATTACATACTCTAAACAGGTGCATTTGGTTGTTGTCACTTTTAAGGCTTGACATATGTAAACTGATATCATGTTTATGCAAATTATTTGAAAAATCTAATCTCACACGTTGACAATATACATTCTTTTCTGCAAAACAAGAACATGCTGTATTATACCTTAGCAGCCAATGATGACACTAAAGTGCATGACCTACCGTTTAACAGCAGTGCAGGCTACGATTCACGAACGCTGCATCGGCGTTGGTCACGCTGAACTTGAATGTGATTATTGGAAGAAACCAACAGCTGTGCAGTACAGTATTATGTAGAGCTATTTTACACAAAAAAATCTTACCGTCCATATGATTTTACAGGAAGAAAATGTTTAGCTGGGACAAGTGGTGATCACAACATTTCAATTAGGCTACACCTGGTTTTTGACAGGTATGTTGATGATAATGATAATGTAGGCTATTGATAATCCGGTATATGGCCAGTTATTGCACGATATGCAGAAACTGGCCACATTAGGGCTACTCCCCTATGGCCAGATACAGTGACTAACTTGTTTGCTGCTTTTCATAAACTAAGAGAGATTTAAAAAATATATACAGACTTGGTCATGAATAAAACAGCATTAAAAATGTTCTTTAAGACGAAGGGGTTTATTGGTTCTGTTTTTGCTATAAAAGAATGTAGGGTATTCACCCATAAAATTATTAATTAATTCAAGGTTTATACAATAGAACATTCCGACAGAAAAACGACAGTCCAACCCCCATGTCTCTACCATATATGGTTCAAAGGTTACCAACAATATACTCTGAGAATTTAGCATGTTTAGAGTGAATGGAATATTTTTAATGCATAGCAGGACAGGAAAATGGTCCAATTCACACACTTATCAAAAGAACATCCCTGGTCATCCTTACTGGCTCTGATCTGGCGGACTCACTAAACATAAAGCTTTGTTTGTAAATTATGTCTGAGTGTTGGAGTGTGCCCCTGGCTATCCGTAAATAAAAAAACAACTAAAAATGGTGCCAAATAATTTCATATATAAGGAATTGCTACTTAAGTATATTTTTTAGCAATTACATATACTTTTGATACTTAAGTATAGTTAAAACCAAATACTTTCAGACTTTTACTCAAGCAGTATTTTACTGGGTGACTTATACTTTTACTGGAGTCATTTTTTATTACGGTATCTTTACTTTTACTCAAGTATAACAATTGAGGTACTTTTTACACCACTGCAAATATGTGCACAGAATTTGAGAGAAATAAGCTTTTGGAAAATGTTGGTGTATTTATTTCAGCTCATGAAACATGGGACCAACACTTTACATGTTGGGTTTATATTTTTGTTCAGTGTAATTTGAGCAGTGGTGACCCGTCATTTGAGCCCCACATGTTTAGCTAAAAAAATACATACAGTGGGGCAAAAAAGTATTTAGTCAGCCATCAATTGTGCAAGTTCTCCCACTTAAAAAGATGAGAGAGGCCTGTAATTCATAGGTACACTTCAACTATGACAGACAAAATGAGAAAAAAATCCAGAAAATCACATTGTAGGATTTTTAATGAATTTATTTGCAAATTATGGTGGAAAATAAGTATTTGGTCAATAACAAAAGTTTATCTCAATCCTTTGTTATATACCCTTTGTTGGCAATGACAGAGGTCAAACGTTTTCTGTAAGTCTTCACAAGGTTTTCACACACTGTTGCTGGTATTTTGGCCAATTCCTCCATGCAGATCTCCTCTAGAGCAGTGATGTTTTGGGTCTGTTGCTGGGAAACACGGACTTTCAACTCCCTCCAAAGATTTTCTATGGGGTTGAGATCTGGAGACTGGCTCGGCCACTCCAGGACCTTGAAATGCTTCTCCTTCGTTGCCCGGGCGGTGTGTTTGGGATCATTGTCATGCTGAAAAACCCAGGCACGTTTCATCTTCAATGCCCTTGCTGATGGAAGGAGGTTTTCACTCAAAATCTCACGATACATGGCGCCATTCATTCTTTCCTTTACACAGATCAGTGGTCCTGGTCCCTTTGCAGAAAAACAGCCCCAAAGCATGATGTTTCCACCCCCATGCTTCACAGTAGGTATGGTGTTCTTTGGATGCAACTCAGCATTATTTGTCCTCCAAACACGACGAGTTGAGTTTTTACCAAAAAGTAATATTTTGGTTTCATCTGACCATATGACATTTTCCCAATCTTCTTCTGGATCATCCAAATGCTCTCTAACAAACTTCAGACGGGCCTGGACATGTACTGGCTTAAGCAGGGGGACACGTCTGTCCCTGGCGGCGTAGTGTGTTACTGATGGTAGGCTTTGTTACTTTGGTCCCAGCTCTCTGCAGGTCATTCACTAGGTACCCCCGTGTGGTTCTGGGATATTTGCTCACCGTTCTTGTGATCATTTAGACCCCACGGGGTGAGATCTTGCATGGAGCCCCAGATCGAGGGAGATTATCAGTGGTCTTGTATGTCTTCCATTTCCTAATAATTGCTCCCACAGTTGATTTCTTCAAACCAAGCTGCTTCCCTATTGCAGATGCAGTCTTCCCAGCCTGGTGCAGGTCTACAATTTTGTTTCTGGTGTCCTTTGACAGCTCTTTGGTCTTGGCCATAGTGGAGTTTGGAGTGTGACTGTTTGAGGTTGTGGACAGGTGTCTTTTATACTGATAACAAGTTAAAACAGGTGCCATTAATACAGGTAACGAGTGGAGGACAGAAGAGTTACAGGTCTGTGAGAGCCAGAAATCTTGCTTGTTTGTAGGTGACCAAATACTTATTTTCCACCATAATTTGCAAATAAATTCATAAAAAATTCTACAATGTGATTTTCTGGATTTTTTGTGTACCTATGATGAAAATTACAGGCCTCTCTCATATTTTTAAGTGGGAGAACTTGCACAATTGGTGGCTGACTAAATACTTTTTTGCCCCACTGTATACATGTATATACAGTACCAGTCAAAAGTTTGGATACACCTACTCATTCAAGGGTTGATCTTTATTTTTATTATTTTCTACACTGTAGAATAATAGTGAAGACATCAAAACTATGAAATAAAACACATGGAATCATGTTGTAACCAAAAAAGTGTTAAACAAATCAAAATATATTTTATATTTGAGATTCTTCAAAGTAGCCACCCTTTGTCTTGATGACAGTTTTGCGCACTCTTGGCATTCTCTCAACCAGCTTCATGAGGTAGTCACCTGGAATGCATTTCAATTAACAGGTGTGTCTTGTTAAAAAAAACTCTTGAGTGTAGGGGGCAGTATTTTGATGTTTGGATGAAAAACGTACCCAAATGAAACTGCCTATTTCTCAGGCCCAGAATCTAGAATATGCATACAATTGTCTGATTAGGATAGAAAAAAACGGTCAAAATATTGTCTGTGAGTATAACAGAACTGATATTGCAGGCGAAAACCTGAGGAAAATCCAAAGAGGAAAGTGCCTTCTATTTTGAAAGCATGGTCCGGTTGAAATATTATCAATTATTTATTGTAAAAACAACCTGAGGGTTGATTATAAAAAACATTTGACATGTTTCTACGAACTTTATGGATACTATTTGGAATTTTCGTCTGCCCCGTCGTGCCCGCTCGAGCCTGTGGATTTCTGAACATAACGCGCCAACCAAATGGAGGTATTTTAGATATAAAAATTATCTTTTATATCTTTTACACATTTATTGTGTAACTGGGAGTCTTGTGAGTGCAAACATCCAAAGATCATCAAAGGTGCTTTTCTGACTTTCGTGATCAATCTACTTTGCTGCTAGCTGTTTGTAATGTTTTGTCTGCTGAGAGAGATGTCCTTACATTAAACGCTTGGTTTGCTTTCGCTAAAAAGCTTTTTTAAAAATCTGACATGCAAGGTGGATTAACAACAAGCTAAGCTGTGTTTTGCTATATTGCACTTGTGATTTCATGAATATTAAATATTTTTAGTAATTTAGTTTGAATTTGGCGCTCTGCAATTCAGAAATGACAGTCCATCATTACTTTACTGAACATGAAGGTCAGTCAATATGGAAAATAAAGACATTTGAACGTTTCTTCAAGTGCAGTCGCAAAAATCATCAAGCGCTATGATGATACAGGCTCTCACAAGGGCCGCAACAGGAAAGGAAGAACCATAGTTACCTCTGCTGCAGAGGATAAGTTCATTAGCGTTACCAGTCTCAGAATTTGAAGCCCAAATAAATGCTTCACAGAGTTCAAGTAACAGCCACATCTCAACATCAACTATTCAGAGGACACTGCATGAATCAGGCCTTCATGGTTAATTGCTGCAAAGAAACCACTACTAAAGGACACCAATAATAAGAAGAGACTTGCTTGGGCCAAGAAACATGAGCAATGAACATTAGAACAGTAGAAATCTGTCCTTTGGTCTGATGAGTCCAAATTTGACATTTTTGGTTCCAACCGCCGAGTCTTCATGAGACGCAGAGTAGGTGAACGGATGATCTCCCACCGTTAAGCAAGGAGGAGGAGGTGTGATGGTGTGGGGTGCTTTGCTGTGACACTGTCAGTGATTTATTTAGAGTTCAAGGCACACTTAACCAGCATGGCTACCACAGCATTCTGCAGCGATCCGCCTTAGTGGGACTATCATTTGTTTTTCAACAGGACAATGAACCAATACACCTCCGTGTAAGGGCTATTTGATTAAGGAGAGTGATGGAGTGCTGCATCAGATGACCTGGCCTCCACAATCACCCGAACCTCAACCCAATTGAGATGGTTTGGGATGAGTTGGATCGCACAGTGAAGGAAAAGCAGCCAACAAGTGCTCAGCATATGTGGGAACTCCTTAAAAACTGTTGGAAAATAATTCAAGGTGAAGCTGGTTGAGTGAATGCCAAGAGTGTGCAAAGCTGTCATCAAGGCAAAGGGTGGCTACTTTGAAGAATGTAAAATATAAAATATATTTTGGTTTGTTTAACACTTTTTTGGTTACTACATGATTCCATATGTGATATTTGTGGAAAATAGTAAAATAAAGAAAAACCCTTGAATGAGTAGGTGTGTCCAAGCATTTGACTGGTACTGTATATTTTTGTTGTTGCCTGTTTTGCGTGTTATTTTGGCATTCATTCATGTCACATACCAATTTGCAAACAATATTTAAAAAATGACTTAATAATGCCGCCTACAAACAAAGTCTCTTTCTTGAGTAAGGCAGCTCCAAAATGCAGGTGTTTCAGCCTAGCTCGGTGCTTTCTGTGGTTAGAGGGGCAGCCAGTGGAATATACCGAGTGTAGGCGTTGGTAATCGTCTTTAGTTGCGCCGTGATTGGTTCAGTATTCTGTCACTCATGGGGACACTAGATCACTGCAGAATCTACCGTGAGAACTAGACAGTTCAAGTCCCCTTGGGTACTGCCATAGATTTACATTAGAAGTGTCCATCCAAGAAGGCTCAACGTCATTGGCCACAGATAAAATGACGTCAAATCACATTATATCTACCGTAGCTTTGATTGGACTGATCATGTAACTTTCAAAATCTTAGCTAGCAAGATAGACAAGCAGTCATCGTCATGAACCACGTCAACAATCTACTGGCAAATCCTTTTCAAGCCTTGTCATATGAAAATAAATGATGATAAAAGGTATCGGTGCTCATCGGTGCTCATCGGCCATTGGACATAAACATTACACAACAAGTCAAAAATCGCATATTCAACAATGAGTGGTTTGGGAGTAATCCGTGGCTAACTGCAAGCGTTGCAAAGCAATCACTATTTTGCTTCGCCTGCCTGCTATTCGGTGGAGAGGGTGTGTGGTCCAAGTCTGGGTTTAAGGATTTAAAGCATTGGTCTGAAATGGCCTCTTTTCCAAGCTCAAAAGGATACAGTTGATTCGGAAAGTATTCAGACCACTTGACTTTTTCCACATTTTGTTACGTTGCAGCCTTATTCTGAAATTGATTAAATAAATACAAATCCTCATCAATCTACACAGAATACCCCATGATGTCAAAGCAAAAACAGGTTTTTAGAATTTTTGCAAATGTATTAAAAAAACAAACAGAAATACCTTATTTACATAAGTATTCAGATCACATGCTATGAGGCTCGAAATTGAGCTCAGATATATCCTGATTCCATTGATCTTCGTTGAGATGTTTCTACAACTTGATCCAATTGTGGTAAGTTCAATTGATTGGACATGATTTGGAAAGGCACATACCTGTCTATATAGGGTCCCACAGTTGACAGCGCATGTCAGAGCAAAAACCAAGCCATGATGTCAAAGGAATTGTCCGTAGAGCTCTGAGACAGGATTGTGTCGAGGTCCCCAAGAACACAGTGGCCTCCATCATTCTTAAATGGAAGAAGATTGAAACGACCAAGACTCTTGCTAGAGCTGGCCGCCTGGCCAAACTGAGCAATCAGTGAAGAAGGACCTTGGTCAGGGAGGTGACCAAGAACCCACTGGTCACTCTGACAGAGCTCCAGCGTTCCTCTGTGGAGATGGGGGAACCTTCCATAAGGACAACCATCTCTGCAGAATTCCACCAATCAGTTCTTCATGGTAGAGTGGCTAGACAGAAGACACTTCTCAGTAAAAGGCACATGACAGCCTGCTTGGAGTTTGCCAAAAGGCACCTAAAGGACTCTCAGACCATGAGAAACAAGATTATCTGGTCTGATGAAACCAAGATTTAACTATTTGGCAAGAATGCCAAGCGTTACGTCTGGAAGAAACCTGGCACCATTCCTACGGTGAAGCATGGTGGCGGCAGCAAAATGTTGTGGGGATGTTTTTCAGCGACAGGGACTGGGAGACTAGTCAGGATCAAGGGAAAGATGAACGGCGCAAAATACAGAGATCCTTGATGAAAACCTGCCACAGAGTGCTCAGGACCTCAGACTGGGGCGAAGGTTCACCTTCCAACAGGACAACGTCCCTAGGCACACAGCCAAGACAACGCAGGCGTGGTTTTGGAACAAGTCGCTGAATGTCCATGAGTGGCCCAACCAGAGCCTGGACTTGAACTCGATCAAACATCTCTGGAGAGACCTGAAAATAGTTGTGCAGCGATGCTCCTGATCCAACCTGACAGAGCTTGAGTGGATCTACAGAGAAGAATGGGAGAAACTCCCCAAATACAGTTGTGCCAAGCTTGTAGCGTTATAGCCAAGAAGACTTGAGGCTGTAATTGCTGCCAAAGAGGCTTCAACAAAGTACTGAGTAAAGGGTCTGAAGTCTTATGTAAATGTTATATTTCAGTTAATTTATTTGTATAAATTTGCAAACATTTCAACAAACCTGTTTTTGCTTTGTCATTATGGGGTATGGTGTGTAGATTGATGAGGGGAAATAATTTAATCCATTTTAGAATAAGGCTGTAACGTAATAAAATGTGGAAAAAGTCAAGGGGCCTGAATACTTTCCGAATGCACTGTAAACATTGACTCGCAACTGCATGGGCATGAAAAGTTTGAATCCATTGGCCATGCTGTAAATAAAATAAAATGTTTTTTGTCACATGCACCGAATACAACAGGTGTAGTAGACCTTACAGTGAAATGCTTACTTACAAGCCCTTAACCAACAATGCAGTTTTAAGAAAATACCTTAAAAAGTAAGAGATAAAAGTAACAAATAATTAAAGAGCAGCAGTAACATAACAATATCAAGGCAATATACAGGGGTACTGATACAGAGTCAATGTGCTGGGGCACCGGTGTCAAGTTAATTGATGTAATATGTAAATGTAGGTAGCGTCATTAAAGTGACTATGTATAGATAACAACAGGGAGTTGCAGGATCGTAGAAGAGGGGTGGGGGCAATGCAAATAGTCTTGGTAGCCATTTGATTAGATGTTCAGGAGTCTTATGGATTGGGGGTAGAAGCTGTTTAGAAGCTGTTTATACTTGGAAAATGGAGGAGGAATGGAGGGAAAAAGAGAGGGAGAGAGGGAAGTAGAGGGAGAGCTTGAGTCAGATAAAAATGGTGGGAAAAAGTGAGATGGTTTGTTTCAAGAATAATGTTAGAAAGTGTAAGCAGAGGGAGCTGAAGACAGGAGGAGAAATGGACATGAATGAGGGTGAAATATCGGAGGTGGTAGGTGTGAAGTTATCAGAGACAGAGGTATGCACCAAGGGTCAGGAAAAAGATGAGTCTGTGGCAGTAGGAGTGAAGTTTATGGAAAAAGTGGACTCTTGCCTTTTGGCTAATCAATTTGTGGTTTCATAGTGGGTGAAAAAAGAGTTGGGTAATGTGGAATCGGTGAGGGTAACCAGAAGTGGTCTGGTGATATTGTTTGTATTTCTGTTGGTCAGAGGGAGAAGGTGCTCAGAGTAGAACAAATGGGGGCAAGTAAAGTGAATTGTTTCACTCACTCTCAAGGAAAGGGCACAAATAAAAGGAGGGATAACTGGGTAGCAGTAAATATAAAAGTTGACCAGTTGAGGGGAAAGATTCCCGTTGTATGTGATGCTCGTCGTTTGATGCAACGCAGACAGAGTGGGGAGAGTGAGGAAACAGAAGTCATTGTTTGTTCTTTTGAGTTTTGAAGTTGTCTTTGCCCGACAAGGTGAAGTTAGGATATATAAGTTAAACTGTACGAGTGTATGTGCCGAATACATTACGATGTTACAGGTGTCAAGCTTATGGGCATGTGGCAGCAGTGTGTAGGAGCTCCCTCCAAGGTATGAGAAGTGTGCAGAAGGGCATGAGACAAAGGAATGTGTAGTATTGGGGAAAGTAGCGGAATGTGTTAACTGTAGGGGTGCCCATGGGGCTGGGGATCAGAAATGTCCTGTGCGAAAGAGGCAGATTGAGGTTTCCAGGGTTAGAGTAGTGCAGAAGTTGTCATAGGTAGTGAAGAAAGTAGAGGAAGATGGGTTGGGGGGGTAGTAGAGATATACCAGTACAGGGGGAGAGGCCAAAAAGTTATAAGTTTCAGTAAGATTGGATTTTTGGCATTTATAGCAAAGGTTATCAACTGTACTGCAGGGATGCAACGGAAGTCGCAGAAAATGTAGTTTGTGGTGGCAGCAGAGAGGTATTTTGGTGTGCGAGACTTGACATCAGAAGAGTTACAGGGTGTGTTAAGTGGTGATGTCCCATCCTTTCAGGATGATGGCATGAGGTAGGAATAAATACATTTAATTAGTGGAGTAGGGTGGTATTCATTTAATTTTATATAATTTTGAAATTGTTAAATGGTAGGGTATTTATTGATTACATTTTTTATTTTCAAGCAAAGAATAAGGGAGTTGTACTCCAGTCTAGTAGGTGGCGGTAATGCAGCATATGGGATGCCAACCGACGTTAAACGTCATAGAAGAAGAAGAAGAACATCCGTCTAGAATCGTCACGAATAGTTTAGGCGCTAAACTGGACAGTGCATATGGACTTCTCTTATTGTGAAAATGGCATTTTCATTACTTGGCTAATATCTATAGAAATATATTAATAACTGTAGTCAGAACACAAAGGTCCATTTTACCATCACCGCGGTCTGGTATGTATAGTTGCCAACCTTGTGTGATTGAATGATTGTGTAAACGAACATTAGTATTTTTTGCTAGCTTAGCTAACTGAGCAAACACCGCATCGGCAAACGATGGAATTGCTTGTTTAAAAAAATCACTTATACATCATGTTATAATGTGTGCGTGTCATACCTGTTTAATCTTCCATAACAGTGGAGTGAAATGCGTTGATAACATTTGCTTCATTTAGCTAATGTTCCCTGGCCAACCACGCTGGTCAAGTCATACCTGTCCAGTTTATACAAACTTGTGTGCTTGTATCTTCCCGCCAGGAGTCGTTTACTAAGCACTGAATGTGTGTTGCATCCAGTTACAAGTACAACTGCTATTCTGTGATCATCCTACATTCAGAAGCGAAATCACCCCATATAGAACCAATCAGTCGATATAATCGACGCGTAATGAATCAGAGAGTGGGGCGCTGCCTGACCCACTAGTTCAGAAGGTTCACATCAACATTTCATATCGTAATTTCCGAGTAGGCTGTAATTTTTTTTTATTTTTTATTGTGCTGTAACTAAACTAGACTAGACTATCTTCTGATGTCCTTTCCCTTCGTCAAAAAGGTACGTAATGGAATTTTAAGTGTTTTTACCCCGGGATAGGCCGCTAAAATGACCCATAGTAGGGAATAACATTTTTGAGTGCAATTCGATCTACAGTACATCTACATCTCGATATGAAACGTTGATTTGAACCTTCTGACCAACTAGTGGGCCAGGCGGCGCCCCACTGTCGGATTCATATCGTTTGATTTCTGATGACAGTTGTCGATTATATTGACTGACTGGAATTGTATCGGGTGACTAAATGCTGTCCCTGTTTATGCACTTTTTTTACTAATACATTTTTTTGACAGCATTGCATGCTGACTTGTAGTCTGATTAATACACAATTATTTGATTTAATATGACTAGCTGAGTTGTAGAAATGTCCAGGTGGGAAGTGTGGTTAAGGTTTAAAATCAGATACAAAATAAATAAGTAGGTGGGGTTTATCATAAATAAAGGTGAAATAAAAAAATCACTTTGTGGCTGTCTTAACTAGCTAGTGACGACACTGGTGTCAGCAGAGATAGTACTTCAATACATTGCAGCGTTATTATAATATTATTAAGTGTCTGAGATGATAATCATTTTAGCAGGGGTTTAATCACTATGAATGGGCCTGCCAATCTTTACACTCATACTGCCAAGTCCCAAAAGTAAATATGTTGTTTGGAAAACAGACTGACACATTGTCAGCTGGTTGGCAAAATATATGCATTTGCGTTGGAGCCCTTATGTCTTGACTGAATAATGCTATCAAAAGGATAACATCAAATCAACATAATTTAGGCTGCCTAGTCATTTGTCTCAAGTGTTAGGTCCCATCATGGTGTGTACATCAAAGCCTTGTCGTAAATACTTAGGCTGTTACATAGCCAGTCATCTCCATTTTAAAGTTAATGACTTCATTTGATTGCAGTGCAGAATAGTCTTGGGCCAGAATATAAGCAACTCTTTTTATCACTGTGTTTTCAAACCGTTAATGCACCCATAAATTGCCTTTTGTGCCCAAGTTGAGTGGTCTGTTACGCCCTTGCTCAGTCCAAGTCAAGTCTCCCTTGTGTAACTTCTCACAGCTTGGTTCTGTTTCATATTTGCCTGTCGCACACCACTTGTTTCTGGCCAGCCATAGTTATATGACCAGGGTCTCGTTTTCTACGGCTGTTCATGCTTTCCACCTGGCTACCCCTACTCCACACCCCCCACAGCAACTTGCCCAAGCCTCCCCATTTCTCCTTCAGCCAAATCCAGATAGCTGATGTTCTGAAAGAGCTGCAAAACCTGGACCCCTACAAATCAGCTGGGCTAGACAATCTGGACCCTCTCTTTCTAAAATTATCCGCCGCAATTGTTGCAACCCCTATTACTAGCCTGTTCAACCTCTTTCGTATTGTCTGAGATCCCTAAAGATCCCTGCCTTTCTAAAGTCTTCATAAGCCAAGTTAACAAACAGATCATCGACCATTTTAAATCCCACCGTACCTTCTACACTATGCAGTCTGGTTTCCGAGCTGGTCATGGGTGCACCTCGATAAAAGACAATACTGTGCAGCCATCTTCGTCGACCTGGCCAAGGCTTTCGACTCTGTCAATCACCACATCCTCATCGGCAGACTCAACAGCCTTAGTTTCTCAAATGACTGCCTTGTCTGGTTCACCAAGTACCTCTCAGAGTTCAGTGTGTCAAATCGGAGGGCCTATTGTCCGGACCTCTGGCAGTCTCTATGGAGGTGCCACAGGGTTCAATTCTCGGGCCGACTTGTTTCTCTTTATACATCAATTAGAGGTCGGCCGATTAATCGGAATGGCTGATTAATTTGGGCCGATTTCAAGTTTTCATAACAATCGGAAATCGATTGTTAACAATCGGGGGGGGGGGATTTTGCCGATTTTGTTTCTATATTTTTTTACACCTTTATTTAAGTAGGCAAGTCAGTTAAGAACACATTCTTATTTTCAATGACGGCCTAGGAACAGTGGGTTAACTGCCTTGTTCAGGGGCAGAACCACAGATTTTCGCCTTGTCAGCTCTGGGATTCAATCTTGCAAACTTACGGTTAACTAGTCCAACGCTCTAACCACCTGATTACATTGCACTCCACGAGGAGCCTGCCTGTTACGCGAATGCAGTAGAAGCCAAAATAAGTTTCTAGCTAGCATTAAACTTACCTTATAAAAAAACAATCAATCATAATCACTAGTTAACTACACATGGTTGATGATATTACTAGTTTATCTAGCGTGTCCTGCGTTGCATATAATCGATTCAACGCTGGGGGATGATTTAACAAAAGCGTATTTGCGAAAAAAGCACAACCGCTGCACGACTGTACCTAACCATAAACACCAATGCCTTTCTTAAAATCAATACACAAAAGTATATATTTTTAAACCTGCATATTTAGCTAAAGGAAATCCAGGTTAGCAAGCAATATTAACCAGGTGAAATTGTGTCACTTCTCTTGCATTCATTGCACGCAGAGTCAGGGTATATGCAACAGTTTGGGTAGCCTGGCTCATTGCGAACTAATTTGCCAGAATTTTACGTAATTATGACATAACATTGAAGGTTGTACAATGTAACAAGAATACTTAGACTTAGGGATGCCACCCGTTAGATGAAATACCGAACGGTTCTGTATTTCACTGAAATAATAAACGTTTTGTTTTCTAAATGATAGTTTTCGGATTTGACCATATTAATGACTAAAGGCTCGTATTTCTGTGTTATTATGTTATAATTAAGTCTATGATTTGATATTTGATAGAGCAGTCTGACTGAGCGATGGTAGGCAGCAGCAGGCTCGTAAGTATTCATTCAAACAAAACTTTAGTGCGTTTTGCCAGTAGCTCTTCGAAAGCACAGCGCTGTTCATGACTTCAAGCCTATCAGCCTAATGGCTGGTGTAACCGATGTGAAGTGACTAGCTAGTTAGCGGGATGCGCGCTAATAGCGTTACAACGTCACTCGCTCTGAGACTTGGAGTAGTTATTCCCCTTGCTCTGCAAGGGCCGCGGCTTTTGTGGAGCGATGGGTAACGCTGCTTGTGGCTGTTGTTGTTGTGTTCCTGGTTCGAGCCCAGGTAGGGGTGAGGAGAGGGACGGAAGCTATACTGTTACACTGGCAATACTAAAGTGCCTATAAGAACATGCAATATTCAAAGGTATATGAAATACAAATGTTATAGAGAGAAATAGTCCAATAAATACTATATTAACTACAACCTTAAACCTCTTACTTTGGAATATTGAAGTCTCATGTTAAAAGGAACCACCAGCTTTCATATGTTCTGAGCAAGGAACTTAAACGTTAGCTTTCTTACATGGCACATATTGCACTTTTACTTCTCGAACACTTTGTTTTTGCATTGTTTAAACCAAATTGAACATGTTTCATTATTTATTTGAGGCTAAATAGATTTTTATTGATGTATTATATTAAGTTAAAATAAGTGTTCATTCGGTATTGTTGTAATTGTCATTATTACAAATAAATAAATAAAGTGTCAGATTAATCGGTATCGGCTTATTTTTTTTGGGTCCTCCAATAATCGGTATCGGCGTTGAAACATCATAATCGGTCGACCTCTAACATCAAAGATGTCGCTCTTGCTGCTGGTGGTTCTCTGATCCACCTCTACACAGACGACACCATTCGGTATACTTCTGACCCTTCTTTGGACACTGTTATCAAACCTCCAGACGAGATTCAATGCCATACAACACTCCTGGGGCCTCCAACTGCTCTTAAATGCATGTCAAACTAATTGCATGCTCTTCAACCGATCGCTGCCTGCACTGTAAACTCCTTAAATCGAGAATCGGCTTCCTATTTCGCAACAAAGCATCCTTCACTCATGCTGCCAAACACCCTCGTAAAACTAACTATCCTACCGATCCCTGACTTCGGTGATGTAATTTACAAAATAGCCTCCAACACTCTACTCAGCAAATTGGATGCAGTCTATCACAGTGCCATCTGTTTTGTCACCAAAGCCCCATATACTACCCACCATTGCGACCTGTATGCTGTCGTTGGCTGGCCCTTGCCTCATATTCGTCGGCAAATTCACTGGCTCCAGGTCATCTATAAATCTTTTCTAGGTAAAGCCCCGCCTTATCTCAGCTCACTGATCACCATAGCAGCACCCGCTCGCGCTCCAGCAGGTATATTTCACTGGTCATCCCCAAAGTCAACTTCTCCTTTGGCCGCCTCTCCTTCCAGTTCTCTGCTGCCAATGACTGGAACGAATTGCAAAAATGACTGGAGTCTTTTATCTCCCTCACTAACTTTAAGCATCAGCTGTCAGAGCAGCTTACTGATCTTTGCAACTGTACACAGCCCATCTGTTAATTGCCCACCCAACTACATCCCCATATTTTTTTTTTTTGCTCCTTTGCACCCCAGTATCTCTACTTGCTCATTCATCTTCTGCACATCTATCACTTCAGTGTTTAATTTCTAAATTGTAATTATTTCACCCTTATGGCTTATTTATGGCCTTACCTCACTAATCGTACTATATTTGCACACACTGTATATAGATTTTTCTATTGTGTTATTGACTGTACGTTTTGTTTGTGTAACTCTGTTGTTTGTGTCGCACTGCTTTGCTTTATCTTGGCCAGGTTATAAATGAGAACTAGTTCTCAACTGGCCTACCTGGTTAAATAAAGGTGAAATAAAATACAAAAAGAGTATGGCACCTTTGTCTACTTTTCTGATATTCAAATCTGAAATCAGAACAGCAATGACTACTACCCCACACACACACACACACACACACACACACAACATCCACACCTTCAACCATAAGTTCATTCCTTTATCATACCAATCTATTCAACCTAACTAGGCTGGACAATAGAACGAGTCAAAATTTAGCCAAGGTTGAAAACTGCCAAAAGAACGTTGACTGAGCTGGACAGTAGCGCGAGCCCATAGTAAATTAATGGAATCGAACGACCGGTGGGCAGGTCTCATTGCCAACAATAGCAAAGCAGGCATTGTGACGTAAAACAATAAGCTGGGAATAGAACGTTCGGGAGGCGAGTTGGTGCCACGATGCTCAATAGAACTAATAGGAGCTGGCAGGGTGAAAAATGTTCTAAAATAAGGCCTGTTTTGTCAGGAATACTTTAAAACTATGGCAAGCAGCTGGGACATATGGTAATATTATGAAACTGGGCTCTACAGCAGATGCAATGAACTAGTTTTTATCAGAAAAAAAGCATTGTTAAAGATGTCATGTGTCCAGCCTAACTTAACCTCGTTTTATCCCTCCATCCATTAGGTCTTCCATCCCTGTGTTCATACTTTATTTCTCTATTTATTTATCTGTGCTATTTATCTATTCACGTCATAGCTTTTAACAGCGTTATCATTTTGATTAACAAAATATATGGTAAGGGATAAATGCTTGGGATAGAAGTTGTTTAAATGTATTTTAAACTTTAACAATGCCTTGTCTACTGTACTCTATTATTACAGTTTGCATGTACTGTAGTAGTGTAAAAAGTGTGGTAGTGAGTAGTTATTTGTGATGAAATATGTGATCTAATTGCCCCACTATCCAAAGTAATCAGACAAATTATTTGACTATATTTAACTTCTTTGCTTAAGTAAAACATTTTTAAACTTCTTCCACTACCATAAAAATACTTAAAGAGAAATACGTAAAGAGTTAAAGCAAGTCCCACCAATTATTCTTAATGTCAAGTTACCATCTAGTTCCTTGTGTTGTATCAGGTTGGCACATCAGTAAGATTGCTGCAGATATAAGGGTTTGATAAGATGGTGGTAGAGTGATTAGAGGTCTATGTTGGGCTAAATGCTAGCGTTAGCATTTGCTCGTTTCTGCATGAAGGAAAGTGTCGAATGACCACATTCTTGTAGCTAGACTAGAACTACAGCTCATATTTCTGAAGAGTTTAAAAAAGGGGGGGATTTCATAGGCTGCTTAAATGTCTTGCTGCTCATTGAGAAAAATGTGTGAGTTCTTTCTGATCTGTGTGGAGGGGCTGCTGTAGTTCTTATTTATTTTATTAATATTTTATTAGACAAGTCAGTTTAAGTACAAATTCTTATTTACAATGACGGCCTTCCCCGTCCAAACCCTCCCCTAACCCGGACGATGCTGGGCCAGTTGTGCACCGCCCTATGGGACTCCCGATCATGTCTGGTTGTGATATAGCCCGAGATCGAACCAGGGTCTGTAGTGACACCTCTAGCACTAAGATGCAGTGCCTCAGACTGTTGCTCCACTTGGGAGCCCGTAAGCATGTCTGTCAGAGAGTGGGGCTTTTCATGTTCTGATATGATGAGAGGATGTGATAGATAAGATGAGCTAACGTTCTGTTTGTTTAAACCTGCTTTATAGTCCTCATGATACTATGTATTTGTCATGTTTTGTTCATCAGTAACCAGGTGTGGTTTTTGTGTCAAATTTGGTTGTGAGCCTTTACGCAACTTCTGGAAAAGTAATGCACTGTGTGTAAAAGGGGAAAGAGTTTACATTTTGTTTGTAGTATACAGTGCATTTGGAAGGTTTTCAGACCCCTTGACTTTTTCCACATTTTATCTTACAGCCTCATTCTAAAATTGATTAAATTCTTATTTTCCCTCATAATTCTACACACAATACCCTATAATTGACAAAGCAAAAACAGGTTTTTATTTTTTTTTGCAAATGTATTAAAAATACAAAATTGAAATCACATTTACATAGATATTCAAACCCTTTACTCAGTACTTTGTTGAAACCTCTTTGGCAGCAATTACAGCCTTGAATCTTCTTGGGTATGACGTTACAAGCTTGGCACAACTATTTGGGGAGTTTCTCCCATTCTTCTCTGCAGATCCTCTCAAGCTTTGTCAGGTTGGATGGGGAGTGTTGCTGAACAGCTATTTTCAGGTGTCTCCAGAGATGTTTGATCAGGTTCAAGTCTGGGCTCTGGCAGGGCCCCTCAAGGACATTCAAAGACTTGTCTCGAAGCCACTCCTGCGTTGTCTTGGCTGTATTCTTAGGGATGTTGTCCTGCTGGAAGGTTAACCTTTGCCCCAGTCTGAGGTCCTGAGTACTCTGGAGCAGGTTTTCATCAAGGATCTCTCAGTACTTTGCTCAGTTCATCTTTCCCTCAATCCTGACTGGTCCTCCAGTCCCTGCTGCTGAATACATCCCCACAGCATGATGATGCCACCACCATGCTTCACAGTAGGGATGGTGCCAGGTTTCCTGCAGACGTGACACTTGGCATTCAGGCCAAAGAGTTAAATCTTGGGTTCATCAGACCAGAAAATCTTGTTTCTCATGGTCTGAGAGTCCTTTAGGTGCCTTTTGGCAAACTCCAAGCGGGCTGTCATGTACCTTTTACTGAGGAGTGGCTTCCTTCTGGCCACCCTACCATAAAGGCCTGATTGGTGGAGTGCTGCAAAGATGGTTGTCCTTCTGGAAGGTTCTCTCATCTCCACTGGAGCTCTGTCAGAGTGACCATCGGGTTTTTGTTCACCACCCTGACCAAGGCCCTTCTCCCCCGATTGCTCAGTTTGGCCTGGGCGGCCAGCTCTTGGAATTGTCTTGGTGGTTCCAAACTTATTCCATTTAAGGATTATGGAGACCACTATGTTCTTGGGGACCTTCAATGCTGCTTTTTGGTACCCTTCCCAAGATCTTTGCCTTGATGAGGAAAAAAGCTAATTTAATCCATTTTTAGAACAAGGCTGTAACGTAATACTTTCCGGATGCACTGTACATTTCGGTAATGTGTGTTTTAAAATCGTAAGTTCACTTTTTGGGATACGTTATTACAGCTTTAGACAGCTCGCATGGACATGTCTTCTACATTTAACCAAAACTGTTTACCCTAAGTCCACACTGTTTATGTTCCAAGAAGTGAGATTGGAGGCAAATGGAAACATTTAAATATACATTGGTACTCAATGTATGAAAGAAGGTACTTGGTTTGCTAGAATTACTTGAAGTGTGGAATTATAGGTTCACTCACACCTGAGAACATTTAGGCTATGTGAAGTAAACCGTTACTGCTTCTTGGAGATGATGGCTTTTGTTGACAGATTTGAGATAGACCCAGATTCATTTTCCCATATTGATTTATATGGAAATTGTGAGCCAGATCTTCTATTGTTGTGTATGTGTACCTCCCCCCACCCCCAAAATAGCCTATTACTGGGTTATAACATTGCAGTTATTAGTTGTTACATCGTAGATGGTGTTGCCCCAATGATTGTATACACTGAGTATACCAAAAATAACACCTTCCTAATATTGCATGGAACCACCCAGGATGCTGGCCCATATTGACTCCAATACTTCCCACAGTGTCAAGTAGGCTGGATGTCCTTTGGGTAGTGGAACATTCTTGATGCACACAGGAAACTGTTGAGTGTGACAAACCGGTGTGCGCCTACTACCATACCCCATTCAAAGGCATGTAAATTTTGTCTTGCCCATTCACCCTCTGAATGGCACACATACACAATCCATGTCTCAAGGCTTGATAATCGTTCTTTAACTGGTCTCCTCCCCTTCATCTACACTGATTTTTAAAGTGGGTTTAACAAGTGACCTCAATAAGGGATCTAAGCTAACACCTGGTTTAACCTGGTCAGTCTATGCCATTGTAAAAGTAGGTGTTCTTAATGTTTTGTATACTTGGTGTGCTGTATGAATGGACAAAGCCACCGATCACGTGACACCATTCATTCCTATGTAAAGACTCAATTGCGCATTGAAGCCAAATTAAGTACTTTAAGATGGCGTCTCACGGAAACATAACATGCCCAGTAAGTGACGTTGCAGGCTAGCTCAGTGCTGCCCCCTCTCATTGAGTAACTGAAGGTGAAGGCCGACCCGGCTACTTCTGACTGCCATTAGCAACTAAATTATCCTTAACTACTTCTGTGTGTGAATAAAAAATAATAGGTTCAAGGACACACATCTGGTGTAAGAAGCAATAATTGGTACCATGATTGTCTTCGATTTTATTTACATGAAGATTGACCACAAATATTGCCATTTTTCCATTCATTATAGTGGGGGATCCTGTTTAAATTTCCCGTAGCTTCAATGAGAGGGGTCAGTCATTCTCTGCTGGGTTGCCCCTCGTCTCACTGTGCTTTGTTAGTGCTTAGAGGAATAGAGGTTCTCACTGGCAGTCTCATAAGAGCGGGTTCATGTGGGTTTTCTATAGAATGTAGCAGTACTAGGTGTGTGAAGAAGCCTAGACGAGCTGATGGGAGTCTCATTTCAAGTGGAGTAGTCCTTCGTATGCCCGTGTAGCGGTAAAAAGGTGGAACTGTGAGAACTTGTAGTCCTGTTCATGGTTCATTTCCATTTTCAGTTTGTCTACATAACCAGGTTAGCCAGAGGCTGAAAGAGAATCTCTCTTTAAAATGGCCATAGCCCATCTCACAATTCAGAGGAGAGCAGGGATGCATGAGCTGTTCCGTGTACAAAACAAAAGGCTGCTTCTCATCCACTCCATTTCCTAAGGATGTTACTGTTCTGTTTACTTGAAGTCGCTGACCAGATGAGGTCAGATGGTTAATGTCACTAGGTCCTGTACTCTGGGCTAATCCTGGATTAGATCGCTCTGCTGGAATTGTCCGTAAGTGTGATTTCACAGTATGCCTTTCAACTCAAGACTGTCCGCTTGGATCTGGTCACAGTAAAAGTGTGTGTTTGAGAGGGAGCAATTGAGACACACGGCCAAGCAGCAAAGATGTCCTCTTGACATTCAATCTGCTCTTAGTTTCTCACACTGAAAAACATGCAGATTGCAATTCCAGCTCAATTATTAGTTAATAATATACCAAGAAAAGCACTAGTAGTTATGTTGATTATTCCTTGCGGCTGTGACTTTCTAATACCGTTTGAACTGAATTGTTTCTAGTGCGTAGACTGGTAAAGGCCATATAACAATGTCTGACTGTCTCTGTCTCCTACAGGTTTGAACGACCTATGAACTGACGTCTAAACACCTCGGTTCTGCTGTTGAAATCCAGGTGATCTTTTAGCCTACAGGTGTATTATTCAGTCTAGTTTTTTTGGGCATAATATATTCACTATAGTTATTTTTGTTTCGTGTTGTGTACACCTTTTTAGTCTTCCCAGAACTATATATTATAAGACTTCTTCCTTCCCCACCTCATTATAAATCTCTCTCTCTTTCCTGATTGCTGTGTGTCAGGTTGAGCATCACCTCTATCCTCCCCTGCCAGGCAGGTGATGTATGGACTTGTACGTGATGAACTGTGAGCTTTTAGCAACGTGCAGTGCCCTCGGGTACCTGGAAGGAGACACCTACCACAAAGAACCTGACTGTCTAGGTGAACTGCTACACACACTGGCTAACAACACTTGCTGGGCTATAAACACAGTGCCTAAGGTAGTACTGTGTACTAGGACCCAGTCTTGACATGAATTACTGTGTTTAGGGAGGATTTACAGTATATTTACTGTCAAAGCAACTTAAATTACTTGTGATAATCTGACCTAGGCCGGACTGCACTCAATAAGTAATGTAATTCATGTATAGGGCTTTTATATGCACTCTGACCCTGTGTGTGTCCCCTGTAGAGAGTGTGAAGGACCTGATCCGGTACCTGCGGCATGAGGATGATACGCGGGACACCCGTCAGCAGTTGGGGGCGGGCCAAATCCTCCAGAACGACCTGCTGCCCATTATCACCCAGCACAGCCAGGACAAGTCCCTGTTTGACGCCTGCATCAGGTACACTACACACACCCTCAATACTGCATCAGGTACACTACACACACCCTCAGTACAGGCCTGCATCGGGTACACTACACACACCCTCAATACTGCATCAGGTACACTACACACACCCTCAATACTGCATCAGGTACACTACACACACCCTCAGTACAGGCCTGCATCGGGTACACTACACACACCCTCAATACTGCATCAGGTACACTACACACATCCTCAATACTGCATCAGGTACACTACACACATCCTCAATACTGCATCAGGTACACTATCCTCAATACTGCATCAGGTACACTACACACATCCTCAATACTGTATCAGGTACACTACACACATCCTCAATACTGTATCAGGTACACTACACACATCCTCAATACTGCATCAGGTACACTACACACATCCTCAATACTGCATCGGGTACACTACACACATCCTCAATACTGCGTCGGGTACATTACACGCATCCTCAATACTGCGTCGGGTACATTACACGCCTCCTCAATACTGCGTCGGGTACATTACACGCATCCTCAATACTGCGTCAGGTACATTACACGCATCCTCAATACTGCGTCGGGTACATTACACGCATCCTCAATACTGCGTCGGGTACATTACACGCCTCCTCAATACTGCGTCGGGTACATTACACGCCTCCTCAATACTGCGTCGGGTACATTACACGCATCCTCAATACTGCGTCGGGTACATTACACGCATCCTCAATACTGCGTCGGGTACATTACACGCATCCTCAATACTGCGTCGGGTACATTACACGCATCCTCAATACTGCGTCGGGTACATTACACGCATCCTCAATACTGCATCGGGTACATTACACGCATCCTCAATACTGCATCGGGTACATTACACGCATCCTCAATACTGCATCGGGTACATTACACGCATCCTCAATACTGCATCGGGTACATTACACGCATCCTCAATACTGCATCGGGTACATTACACGCACCCTCAGTACAGGCCTGTATCGGGTGCATGAAGTTAAATAGCTTGAAAATGTGTAATGTAGTTCGTCCCTGAACAGGTTGTTAGAAGCCTGGATGAATGTTGGATATTGGATCATGTTGTGTTTTGGTTGGAGTGTGGTTCTGATGCTGTCTCTGTTCCCTCACAGGCTTATGGTCAACCTTACCCAACCTGCACTGCTCTGCTTCGGGAAAGTCCCAGATGACCCCACTGTCAGACATCACTTCCTGGAAGTGGTATCCTATTTACAGGCCTATAAGGAGGTAGGCGTGTTTTTATTTTTTACATTTCACCTTTATTTAACTAGGCAAGTCAGTTAAGAACAAATTATTATTTACAATGACGGCCTACCAGGGAACAGTGCCTTGTTCAGAGGCAGAACGACAGATTTTTACCTTGTCAGCTCGGGGATTTGATCCAGAAACCTTTCGGTTACTGGCCCAACGCACTAACCACTAGACTACCTGATGCCCCAATGGTTGTGTCCCAAATGGCACCCTATAAGGGGGTGATATGGCCCAAAAATCATCTCTATTTTTAACCCTAACCCATTTATATATATATATATATATATTTTCTTGTCAGCTTGTTTGATATATATATACAGTGCCTTGCGAAAGTATTCGGCCCCCTTGAACTTTGCGACCTTTTGCCACATTTCAGGCTTCAAACATAAAGATATAAAACTGTATTTTTTTGTGAAGAATCAACAACAAGTGGGACACAATCATGAAGTGGAATGACATTTATTGGATATTTCAAACTTTTTTAACAAATTAAAAACTGAAAAATTGGGCGTGCAAAATTATTCAGCCCCCTTAAGTTAATACTTTGTAGCGCCACCTTTTGCTGCGATTACAGCTGTAAGTCGCTTGGGGTATGTCTCTATCAGTTTTGCACATCGAGAGACTGACATTTTTTCCCATTCCTCCTTGCAAAACAGCTCGAGCTCAGTGAGGTTGGATGGAGAGCATTTGTGAACAGCAGTTTTCAGTTCTTTCCACAGATTCTCGATTGGATTCAGGTCTGTACTTTGACTTGGCCATTCTAACACCTGGATATGTTTATTTTTGAACCATTCCATTGTAGATTTTGCTTTATGTTTTGGATCATTGTCTTGTTGGAAGACAAATCTCCGGCCCAGTCTCAGGTCTTTTGCAGACTCCATCAGGTTTTCTTCCAGAATGGTCCTGTATTTGGCTCCATCCATCTTCCCATCAATTTTAACCATCTTCCCTGTCCCTGCTGAAGAAAAGCAGGCCCAAACCATGATGCTGCCACCACCATGTTTGACAGTGGGGATGGTGTGTTCAGGGTGATGAGCTGTGTTGCTTTTACGCCAAACATAACGTTTTGCATTGTTGCCAAAAAGTTCAATTTTGGTTTCATCTGACCAGAGCACCTTCTTCCACATGTTTGGTGTGTCTCCCAGGTGGCTTGTGGCAAACTTTAAACAACACTTTTTATGGATATCTTTAAGAAATGGCTTTCTTCTTGCCACTCTTCCATAACGGCCAGATTTGTGCAATATACGACTGATTGTTGTCCTATGGACAGAGTCTCCCACCTCAGCTGTAGATCTCTGCAGTTCATCCAGAGTGATCATGGGCCTCTTGGCTGCATCTCTGATCAGTCTTCTCCTTGTATGAGCTGAAAGTTTAGAGGGACGGCCATGTCTTGGTAGATTTGCAGTGGTCTGATACTCCTTCCATTTCAATATTATCGCTTGTACAGTGCTCCTTGGGATGTTTAAAGCTTGGGAAATCTTTTTGTATCCAAATCCGGCTTTAAACTTCTTCACAACAGTATCTCGGACCTGCCTGGTGTGTTCCTTGTTCTTCATGATGCTCTCTACGCTTTTAACGGACCTCTGAGACTATCACAGTGCAGGTGCATTTATACGGAAACTTGATTACACACGGGTGGATTGTATTTATCATCATTAGTCATTTAGGTCAACATTGGATCATTCAGAGATCCTCACTTAACTTCTGGAGAGTTTGCTGCACTGAAAGTAAAGGGGCTGAATAATTTTGCACGCCCAATTTTTCAGTTTTTGATTTGTTAAAAAAGTTTGAAATATCCAATAAATGTCGTTCCACTTCATGATTGTGTCCCACTTGTTGTTGATTCTTCACAAAAAAAATAGTTTTATATCTTTATGTTTGAAGCCTGAAATGTGGCAAAAGGTCGCAAAGTTCAAGGGGGCCGAATACTTTCGCAAGGCACTGTATATATATATATCTCAAACAAGTCACCTATACACTGCATTTCAAACAGTCAGGAATAATCTAATGAATTCGGGGCTTGTAAAATTATACGTAGCCTAAATATAAGCCTTCAACCATAAGACCACTAATAATTTAATTATTTTAGAAAAACATTTTTTTGCAATAGTAACTGATCTGGTTTTCAAATCTATGAAAACGTCCTTTTTGTTACAAATGTAACCAGACCCACGTACAATGCACATCCACTAATACTGACTAACTTCTGGTAGCAGACACTATAGAAAAATAACACAGGACTCTCAAACACAAGCCCCCTGCTAGTGAGTAGCCAGCTAATCTTTAGATTTAAAGTCTAGCCTTTTTGAATCTGTTTGCTTGCTAACAAGGTAGAACAGTTGAACTGTTATGAATACACCCTCCTGTTTGTCTCCAACTGTTTTAGAATACAGCCTGTTGACTTTGTTTACGTGTTGAAATGGCCTACCTGGATAAGAAAATGTTTATTTTTCAGAATGAGAATGTCTAAGTGAGTTCCTTTAAAAAAATACGTATTTCTATGCTCCTTGCACATTTTATAAAATAAAGATTAGACGGCTATATTGAATTTAAATACAAACGTAACATGCAACAATATTCAAAGATTTTACTGTGTTACAGTTTTAATATAAGGAAATCAGTCCATTGAAATAAATTCATTAGGCCCTATTCTATGGATTTCACATGGCTGGGAATACAGATATGCATTTGTTGGTCACAGATATATATATTTTTTTAAGTAGGGGCGTGGATCAGAAAACCAGTCAGTATCTGCTGACCACCATTTGCATCATGCAATGCGACATCTCCTTCACATAGAGCTGATCAGGCTGTTGATTGTGGCCTGTGGAATGTTGTCCCACTCCTCTTCAATGGCTGTAAGAAGTTGCTGGAGATCGGGGTGGCAGGTAGCCTAGTGGTTAGGGCGTTGGGCCAGTAACCGAAAGGTTGCTAGATGAAATCCCCGAGCTGACAAGGTAAAAATCTGTCCTGCCCTTGAACAAGTTAACCCAATGTTCCTAGGCCATCTTTGTAAATAAGAATTTGTTCTTAACTGACTTACCTAGATAAATTAAGGTAAAATAAAAGATTGGCTTGAACTCACTGTCGTGTACACGTCAATCCAGAGCATCCAAAACATTCTCAATGGGTGACATGTCTGGTGAGTGTGCAGGCCATGAAAGAACAGGGACATTTTCAGCTTTCAGGAATTGTGTACAGATCTTTGTGACATGGGGTTGTGCATTATCATGCTGAAACATGAGGTCATGGCGGTGGATTAATGCACAACAATGCATTCAAATTGCCATCGATAAAATGCAATTGTGTTCATTGTCCGTAGTTTATGCCTGCCCATACCATAACCCCACCACCATGGGGTGTTCACAACGTTGACATCAGCAAACTGCTCGCCCACACAACGCCATACACGTGGCTTGTGGTTGTGAGGCCGGTTGGACGTTGGACAAATTCTCTAAAACGAAGTTCGAGGTGGCTTATTGGTTGGGAAATTAACATTAAAATCCTTGGCAACAGCTCTGCTGGACATTCCTGAGGTGAGCATACCAATTGCTTGCTCCCTCAAAACTTGAGACATCTGTGGCATTGTATTGTGTGACAAAATTGCACATTTTAAAGTGGCCTTTCATTGTCCCCAGCACAAGGTGCACCGGTGTAATGATCATGCTGTTTAATCAGCGTTTTGATATGCCACACCTGTCATGTAGATGGATTATCTTGGCAAAGGAGAAATGCTTATGTCAACACTGCTGAGGATTATGTCTGTAATAAAGCCCTTTTGTGGTTGGCTGGGCCTGGCTCCCCAGTGGATAGGCCTGGCTGCCAAGGTGCTGCACCCCTGCCCCGTCATGTGAAATCCATAGATTAGCCTGCTCAATTTATTTCAATTGATTGATTTCCTTATATGAACTGTAACTCAGTAAAATCTTAAAAATTGTTGCATGTTGCATTTGTTTTTGTTCAGTATAAGTGTGTGTGTGTGTGTGTGTGTGTGTGTGTGTGTGTGTGTGTGTGTGTGTGTATATAATCTCCCAGACCTACACCGTATTCCCTTTTATAGTCCACTACCTTTTACCAGAGCTCTATTGGGGCCATTTGGAACACATCCTCTGTGATTATCTATTTGAGCCCATTCTAAGGGGTAGAGGGAGGAATACTGAATGATTGTATGTAGCAGTATGATGTGTATGGTTGACTCATCTCCTTGTGTCTCTCCCTTTCCTCAGGCTTTTGCCAATGAAAAGGTGTTTGGAGTTCTGAGTGAGACCCTGTACACCCTGCTGCAACTGGTGAGTGTTATACTTTCATACTACAACACCACAGAATGGAGTCCTCCACAAATAATCCTGGTCTTTTCCAAAAAATAAGAGTGAGAAACAGTGGCTCTGTGTTAAATTATTCTCTCTCCCTTTATCTGTCTCTGTCGGTCAGGACTGGGAGCAGAGACAGGAGGAAGACAACCTGCTGATTGAGAGGATTCTGCTGCTGGTCAGGAATGTACTGCATGTCCCCGCTGACCCCTACGAGGAGAAGGTCAGAGTTCACTGTGTCAGGTCGTGCTGTGACCCCATTCGGTACATTCCCAAGCAGCAGACCCTGCTGAGTAAAAAAAAAATATATATATATCTATATATATATATATATATATTTTTGCCTTGGTTCATCTGTCAATCTCTCATTGTATTGAACTCTCTTTTTCTCACTGTGTCTTTTCTGTTTTCCTACCTTTCACTACCCCCCATCCTTTATTTCTTTCTCTTGCATCTCTTCTCTCTCTCTACCTACCTCTTCTCTTTTTCCTCTCCCTATCTCCTCCCCATCTCCTATCCTTTTCTGCTTCCTCCCTCCTTTCTAGAATGTGGATGATGATGCCAGTGTGCATGACAAGCTGCTGTGGGCCATCCACATGAGTGGTCTAGATGACCTGATCAAGTTCCTGGCCTCTGCACAGAGCGAGCAGCAGTGGAGCATGCATGTGCTGGAGGTCATCTCCCTCATGTTCAGAGACCAGGTGAGACCAGAGGGAGACACCTGGGCCCATATCCATAATGTATCGCAGAGTAGGGTTGCTGATCTAGGACTAGGTACCCGTCTTTGTAATCTTATGCATTATGATCTAAAAGGCTTAGAATTAATCAAACATTCCAGCTTCTGCTACACCCAATATGGCTGCCGATACACAGCCTACAGAATATTACTTTTAATGAAAGGGTCCATTCTATTGATTCTGATTCTATGTTCTCCCTCCCTGCAGACGCCGGAACTCCTGGTGAGTGCGGGTCAGGCTCGTTCAGCTCAGGAGAAACAGAGAGATGCCCAGGAGCTGGAGGCACTACGACAAAAAGAGCAAGCGGAGAAACGCAGCCGCACCCTCCAGAGAGGAACCCGGTAACTGCACTGATCTCGGCAGTTTTTCTCAGCGAGACATGCTCTTTAGATGTAGATTAGATACCATCTGACCTCAGAGCAGTTGAAGAGAGTGTGATATGATCTAGAGCACAGGAGGTTGGTGGTACCTTAATAGGGGCGGACAAGCTTGTGATAATGGCTGGAGCGGGGTAAGTGGAATGGAATCAAAATACATGGTTTCTATGTGTTTGAAGCCATTCCATTTCCTCCATTCCAGCCAATATTATGAACCTTCCCTCCCCTCAGCAGCCTCCACTGCTCTGGAGAGATGCCAGGTAAAAAAAAATACTTTCAGAATTGTCTGATGCCTTTCCCTCTCTTTCAGACACTCTCGCTTTGGAGGCTCGTATGTGGTTCAGGGACTCAAATCCATTGGCGAGAAAGATGTGATCTACCACCGAGGCCTTCACAATGTGAGTGCGAAATCCTAGAGCAGTGCCCCAAAATTGTATTACCGGGGAGTTGGCATTTGAAGCAGGTTTCCTAGATAAAGGTCAAAGCTATTATAACGAATGGAAAAACCAACATTTGCATTTCCAAGCTGAAATGTCAAGTAGTTAAATCTGTCCTTTCTCGTTATCCTACCGGTCCCTTCTTACATGTATTTGGTCCTAGTTCAAGAACTACACCCACGATGAAGGCAAGGCGGTGAGACGTGTGCCCAAGCGGAAGCTGCACGCTCGAGACTCTGAGGGCAAACGCCGCTCGGCCCTCAACGTGCGCCTCTTCCTGCGCGAGTTCTGCATGGACTTCCTGGAGAACTGCTATAATCGCCTCATGTACCTGGTCAAGGTGAGGAGAGGGGGTCACAACACGGCATGATGGCCAAAGAAATGACTATCACACTGGAGGGGGTGTACTGCCCAATATAGGGTGTGCGTCACAATAATCTGTCCTTCCTCCTGAAGTGTGTACTCGTTCATTACTCCTCATCATATTGAAAAGCATTGGATTGGTGTTGGCCTGGCTTAGAGCAGTTGTACTCAAAGTCTGGGTCAGTGGGGTCGCCAAGATTTAAAGCTGCAGTATGTAACTTTTTGGGCGACGGGACCAAATTCACATATAAATGTCAGTTCTAGATGTCATTCTTGTTGAAAGCAAGTTTGACGCGGTAGATCTGTATTATGTGCTCTACTTCTATGTTTCCCATTCGTAAATGTTTTTGCATCTTGCTTGCTGTTTAGTACACCAGCTTCAAACAGCTGAAAATAAAATCATTGAGGTTATTGAAAAGATATCGAGGAGCGATTTCTGCATATTGCACCTTTTAAAGAAAAGAAATACAATTTTTTTGAGTAAATGTATTGTATTTGATAAAAAAAGAATTGAATGTTATTTGTCAATGGAAAATTTTATTTACATTTTTATATATATATATACACTCCTCAAAAAAATAAAGGGAACACTTAAACAACACAATGTAACTCCGAGTCAATCACACTTCTGTGAAATCAAACTGTCCACTTAGGAAGCAACACTGATTGACAATAAATTTCACATGCTGTTGTGCAAATAGACAACAGGTTGAAATTATAGGCAATTAGCAAGACACCCCCAATAAAGGAGTGGTTTTGCAGGTGGCGACCACAGACCGCTTCTCAGTTCCTATGCTTCATGGCTGATGTTTTGGTCACTTTTGAATGCTGGCGGTGCTTTCACTCTAGAGGTAGCATGAGACGGAGTCTGCAACCCACACAAGTGGCTCAGGTAGTGCAGCTCATCCAGGATGGCTCATCAATGCGAGCTGTGGCAAGAAGGTTTGCTGTGTCTGTCAGCGTAGTGTCCAGAGCATGGAGGCGCTACCAGGAGACAAGCCAGTACATCAGGAGACGTGGAGGAGGCCGTAGGAGGGCAACAACCCAGCAGCAGGACCGCTACCTCCGCCTTTGTGCAAGGAGGAGCAGGAGGAGCACTGCAAAATGACCTCCAGCAGGCCATAAATGTGCACGTGTCTGCTCAAACGGTCAGAAACGGACTCCATGAGGGTGGTATGAGGGCCCGACGTCCACAGGTGGGGGTTGTGCTTACAGCCCAACACCGTGCAGGACGTTTGGCATTTGCCAGAGAACACCAAGATTGGCAAATTCGCCACTGGCGCCCTGTGCTCTTCACAGATGAAAGCAGGTTCACACTGAGCATGTGACAGACGTGACAGTCTGGAGACTCCGTGGAGAACGTTCTGCTGTCTGCAACATCTTCCAGCATGACCGGTTTGGAGATGGGTCAGTCATGGTGTGGGGTGGCATTTCTTTGGGGGGCCGCACAGCCCTCCATGTGCTCGCCAGAGGTAGCCTGACTGCCATTAGGTACCGAGATGAGATCCTCAGACCCCTTGTGAGACCATATGCTGGTGCGGTTGGCCCTGGGTTCCTCCTAATGCAAGACAATGCTAGACCTCATGTAGCTGGAGTGTGTCAGCAGTTCCTGCAAGAGGAAGGCATTGATGCTATGGACTGGCCCGCCCGTTCCCCAGACCTGAATCCAATTGAGCACATCTGGGACATCATGTCTCGCTCCATCCACCAATGCCACGTTGCACCACAGACTGTCCAGGAGTTGGCGGATGCTTTAGTCCAGGTCTGGGAGGAGATCCCTTAGGAGACCATCCGCCACCTCATCAGGAGCATGCCCAGGTGTTGTAGGGAGGTCATACAGGCACGTGGAGGCCACACACTACTGAGCCTCATTTTGACTTGTTTTAAGGACATTACATCAAAGTTGGATCAGCCTGTAGTCTGGTTTTCCACTTTAATTTTGAGTGTGACTCCAAATCCAGACCTCCATGGGTTGATAAATTTGATTTCCATTGATCATTTTTGTGTGATTTTGTTGTCTGCACATTCAACTATGTAAAGAAAAAAATATTTAATAAGAATATTTCATTCATTCAGATCTAGGATGTGTTATTTTAGTGTTCCCTTTATTTTTTTGAGCATTGTATATAAATATAAATGTAAATACATTTTTCCATTGACAAATAACATTCAATATTTGTATAATTCCGTTCCTGCTTAAAAAGTTAGAATAAGACTGCTGTAAAAGGTTTGAATAAGACTGTCGTAGAGGGAGTTCCCATATAACAGTCTGTCTGTCTGTCTGTCTTTATCCTTGAAAGGAAGTGAACAAGTGCATACTTTGGGAAGGAGAGATTATTGATAGACAGGGACTCTGACTGTAATTCTGAAAGTAACCATATTTTCCTGGAAGTTGCTGTGTAACATTGTGAATCCAGTTAAATCCAAGTTGAGTTACTGGGTTCCTGGCCCAGTCAAAAGCAACATTCTTCCTGCACAGTGAGAAGGTGTGTTTGGATGGTGAAATAGTGGACTTAAAAAACTTTATCCCAGAAACTCAGTTACCACATTTTGATTGAATAAAGCCCTATGTTGCACAATATAACATTCTTCACACTTGTGGTTTGAGGCCTGTTTAGACACAGCGGTCACATTAGACTCTCAGTCCTATCTATGCAAACAGATCTGAGCTCAGTGCAGTTTGCGACATCACTCACAGCTGGTCTCTCTGTCTGCTTCCACAGGAGGGACTGATCAGGGAACAGGCGCAGCAGCACGACGAGACCTACTACCTATGGGCTCTCAGCTTCTTCATGGCCTTTAACCGCGGCAACGGTTTCCGTGCTGACCTGGTCTCCGAGACAATGTCCATCCGTGCCTTCCACTTCATTGAGCGCAACATCACCAATTACTACGAGATGATGCTCAACGACCGCAAGGAGGCCTCGTCCTGGTCCCGTAGGTGGGTGTGGAAAACAGGGTTATTTTTTTAAGGGAGCCATGTTGGCACTAAAAGTTTTAAAGTCTAATTCCAATGTTATCGTGGACTGTATGGAGCCCACATGGAGGATGGCTTGTACATTTCTGTGTATCTCTGGCTTTGAACGTGTAAGAAATACATTTTTGCATGTTTCTTCCAGGATGCACCTGGCTCTGAAGGCGTATCAGGAGCTGCTGCTGACGGTGAACGAGATGGACCGCTCCCGAGACGAGGACATCAGACAGAGCGCGAATGTCATCAAGAGTGAGATGCTTCTCCGGTCTTCCGCTCTTCTCTCCACCTCTTGTCGTTTCCTCTTCTCTTCTTTGTTTCCTCTTTCATTATTTTTCTAAACGAAACATCTAAATCCTCTGTCTCCCTTCCAGGTAACATTTTCTACCTGATGGAGTACAGAGAGATCTTCTTGACCCTGCTGAGGAAGTTTGATGAGACAAAGCAGCCGCGCACATTCCTCAGGGACCTGGTGGAGTCCACCCACCTCTTCCTGCGCATGCTGGAGCGCTTCTGCAAGGGACGCAACAACCTGGTGGTGCAGGTGAGCCTCACTCTCTACTCACAGACAGATAGGGGCCACTAGAGGGGTGAAAGGAATAAGTGCAAGGTGATATTTTGTCAAATAGTGAAGTTGCTGAACTTTCATTTGTCAAATATGTTTCTGAAAATTGATTATTGTTGACTTGAACATGCATCAAATGACAGCCCTACAGTTCGTTATTTACAAAAAGGGTATCTGGCTATATGTCGACTCAATTCCACTTCATATGATTTATTTTCTGTTATCCAACTCTGCTTCCCTCCTTCTGCAGAGGAAGCGTGTGAAGCGTAAGAAGTCTAAGGGCCGGAAGAATCCGACTGCAGCAGAGACCACCCCCGAGGAACTGGAGGAGACGTGGAGGGCCGTGGCAGAGGAGCTGAGGGCCACTAGCTTTCAGGTCACTGTTGGGGATCAGCCTTGGGGATCAGGCAGGGGACAGTTAACACCTGGAGCAGCTAGCTTGTCTTGTCTACTCACCACCAGACTCCATTCCATTTACTGAGGCAGATTGTTGCTTGGTGCTTTCATGGCTTCATGTTGTAGCATTACGCTGTTAACAGACAGCTAGGGAGGAGTTCATGGGTGCATCTCAGTTGTCTAAAGTGGCTTCCTCTCCCTGTCTCGTTTCCTTCATAATATTCACTGGTGAAAGCAAATGCCATATGGCTTTCCCCTATTGTATGTGTAGATCAGTGCAGATGGAGGACAGGAGACAAGTAGAGGAAGATTGTTTAATCTATTGAGATGCAGCCCTAGTGTGTTGCTGAGTGCTAAATCTGGGTCTGTCTGTATGGCTGCAGTTGTCGGAGGCTCTGACAGAGCGCGCTGTGCCATTTGACGCTGCGTCTGAGACTCCCCTGGAGGAGCAGAGGACTGAGGCCATGGTGCGTGTCCAGGATACCCTGCTCAACAGACGGGGCCCTGAGGCTCTGGGCCTGCTACGAGCCGCGAGGTCAGTCACACACTCAATCTGACTCTGCTCTCATAGACTTCTTTTGGGAAAATTGGTTATAGATGCATCCGCCATTGAACACTACAATATTATTATTTATTTTGGTAGTGCTTTTCTTAAACTCAAAGTGCCCTACATCCACGTGGGTCGATCCACCAATAGTCAAAACAGCATTTTGATCTGAGGCTACTTTTTGGGCCATTCACTTTACAATAACAGACATGGTGGTTGTCATAATTCTCTTTCTATATTTCTATCATAGGGAGGTGTGGCCAGAGGGAGATGTGTTTGGTTCAGCTGATGTGGAGCCAGAGGAGGAACTGGAGCTCCTCAAACAGATCCTCATTGCCAACCTGCCCAGTGAGTGTCTCTGTGGCACTGTTGTAGTACTCGAGTCCAGGACTCGACTCTGACTTGATTCACAATTTTCATGACAAGTAACTCGACTAGGACTCGACCAGTGGTGACTTTGTCAGAAAATCTCTTTTGTATAATTAAACATACTAGCTACAACAGCAAATGTTATATAGCTGTATTATGTAGTTAGCCTTACAAATGTGCAACAATGTAACAAAGTCTACCTTTAAAAATGGTTGGACTGCAGCTTTTAGTACTACCAAGTGACTCAAGTATAAAGGACTTGGACTCGAACACTAGGTACTTGGGACTCGACTTGGACTCGAGGTTTGGTGACTTGACTACATCACTGGTCTGGTCATTTATCAAATATGGGATCGATATGATTTAATCTGACGTGTATATTAGCAGATGCATTAATATCTACAAAAATAAAGTAGATTAAGAAACACTGTTTTGTTTTGAGGGCCACCTCCCCCTGAACCTGGGATGGAGGAGGAGGATGGCGAGTTGGAGGAGGAGGAAGAGCTGGAGTCTGTACGCGTGTCTGAGACGGAGTTCAACTTCCTGGACTTCATCAAGAGGTGAGGGACACAAATTCAGTGTTTACAGTACACGTGATCTCAGATTTGCATCACCAGGGCCTCCGTGTCAGTCTCCTGAATACGAAGAACTAGTGATAAAAACATTTATAAAACAGAACATGTTAAACTAATGAATAAGCCCCAGACACTCCATTTGCCCTGTGATAACACGGACCGTTTTAACTCTTCACTGCCCAATGTGCCCTGCCTACCAGGTTTGCCAACCCCAACGTCGTACGTCCCTACCTGCTCCTGCTCCGGTCTTACTCCCAGAACTCTCCCCACACCAACCACTGCATCACACGCATGCTGCACCGCCTGGCCGTCGACCTTAAGATGGACGCCCTGCTCTTCCAGCTTTCTGTCTTCTGCCTCTTCAACAAGATCCTAGGAGACCCTGCCGCCACTGCCTATAAGGTTAACCAGGGTCCCGTTCTTTAGGGAACACTGTAGCAAAATGTTGCAACGGAAAATTAAAATAGTATTTATGAGACAAGTTCAGCTAGTCCCTCTCTGTTTCGGTCTGTTTTGTGCCTGATGATAAATGAACCTGAACCACCAAAACACTGGGGTAGATGGGTGCTATCCTGGGAGCTCTCTAGTGTAATCTCACACGTAGGGGAGGAATGATTGTGATGCCGTTTTGAAGTTGATTAATGAACCGATGAACTGAAAAGACGAGTGCATTTGTAAGCGAGCGGACCAGCTTCGGGCTAATGATGGTCTGAATCTTTACCGGAGATACTCACATGTAACTCGAATTACATATCAAGTCCCTTCGGATTTAAAATCCTGTAACCAAGGCACATGGAATCTAATACACTTACATGTTCCAATATTTTTCTCTTTCCCCCTACAGGAGCTGGTGACCTTTGCTAAGTTTGTGCTGAACCGTTTCTTTGCCCTGGCGGCTAAAAACAACAAGGCTTTTGTAGAGCTGCTCTTCTGGAAGAGTGTGGGAGCTGCCCGCGAGATGACAGAGGGCTACAGCAAGCCTGGAGAAGGGTGTGTGTGTGTGCGCCTGGGTGTCAATTAAATAAGTGTCTGTTCTCCTACACTTAATGCTTTTCAAGGTGTCCATTTTTAAAAGTCATTTATTGTTCTCATGCTCGTCTCAGAGAGGGGTCTAATAAGAAAGCAAAATGGACGCCAGAGGAAGAGGATGAGCTGCGAACACTCTACGAGGAGCACCGCGACTCTGAAGGTAAACAAAGGACATCACTCCCCTCTGAATTTCCTGTACTTTTATCACCAATCCTTTCATCTATCTGGTTTTTTATGGCATAGCCATCCCATACATACAGTATCAGTCAAAGGTTTGGACACTTACACATTCAAGGGTTTTTCTTTATTTTTACTACTTTCTACATAGTTTTGATTCTACAATGAAATAATGCATATGGAATCATGTAGTAACCAAAAAAAGTGTTAAACAAACCACAATATATTTGAGATTCAACGTACTTTGCCTTTGTGACAGCTTTGAACACACTTTGCATTCTCTCAATCAGCTTCATGAGGTTGTCACCTGGAATGCTTTTTCAACCGTGTTGGTGTTCCCAATTACAAAATGCTTTTCCTTCACTCTGGTCAAACTCATCCCAAACCATCTCAATTGGGTTGAGGTCAGGTGATTTGTGGAGGCCAGGTCATCTGATGCAGCACTCCATCCCTCTCCTTCTTGGTCAAATAGCCCTTACACAGCCTGGAGGTGTGTTGGGTCATTGTCCTGTTTAAAAACAACTAAGCGCAAACCAGATGTCGTATCGCTGCAGAATGCTGTGGTAGCCATGCTGGTTAAGTGTGTTTTGAATTCTAAATAAATCAGTGTCACCAGCAAAGCACCATCACACCACCTCCTCCATGCTTCACGGTGGGAACCACACATGCGGAGATCATCCGTTCACCTACTTTGCCTTTCAAAAAGACATGACGGTTGGAAACAAAAATCTAAAATTTGGACTCATCAGACTAAAGGACAGATTTCCACCGGTTTAAGGTCCATTGCTCATGTTTCTTGGCCGAAGCAAGTCTCTTCTTATTAATGGTTGGCAGTGTTTTTTTTGCAGCAATTTGACCATGAAGGCCTGATTCACGCAGTCCCCTCTGAACAGTTGATGTTGAGATGTCTGTTACTTGAACACTGAAGATTTTATTTGGGCTGCAATTTCTGAGTCTGGTAACTCTAATGAACTTATCCTCTGAAGCAGAGGTAACTCTGGGTCTTCTTTTCCTGTGGCAGTCCTCATGAGAGCCAGTTTCATCATAGTGCTTGATGGGTTTTTGCGACTGCACTTGAAGAAAGGTGTCTTAAAGTGATGATGGACTGTCATTTCTCTTTGCTTATTTGAGCTGTTCTTGCCATAATATGGACTTGGTCTCTTACTAAATATGGCCATCTTCTGTATACCACCCCTACCTTGTCACAACCCAACTGATTGGCATTAAAAGAAATTCCATAAATTTTAACAAGGCACACCTGTTAATTGAAGCTGGTTGAGAGAATGCCAAGAGTGTGCAAAGCTGTCATCAAGTTAAATGGTGGCTACTTTGAAGAATCTCAAATATATTATATATTTTGATTTGTTTTAACACTATTTTTGTTTACTACATGATTCCATGTGTTTTTTTAATAGTTTTGATGTTTTCACTATTATTCTACGATGTAAAAAATAAAGAAAAACCCTGGAATGATTGTGTCTAAACTTTTGACTGGTAATGTATGTTCATGAATGCTTGTCCCATATTGTCTCTGAACCTTTGACTCTCGCTCTATCACAGTGCCTGACATTGTTGAGACTCTGCTGCCGTTGCTTAGCAACACCACCCGTACACGTCGGCAGGTGGTGGCCCAGTTGGTGGCGATGGGACTGGTGGACAGTGTAAAAGAACTGAAGAAACAGAGGTTAGTCAGTGTCATTCAAGGGGGCTTCATGTCTAGGCTACATCCTGTCACCTGATAGCTTTTACCATAGAGAACCTATTCCATATTAATGTCCGTAGATGTAACGTACTGTTTACTTGTCAGTGCTAGTTAGATTCTGGAAAGGACACAGCCTGACCTATAGCTTCTGATTTGACATCCCTGAAGGAAAGGCACTCGTATTGTTCTGTGGACAGAGGAGCAGGAAGAAGAGCTACAGATGCTGTTTGAGGAGTTCAGAGACTCCGATGGTACGTTCTGAAGGCGCCCTTGATTCCCATGCTATACCATGACATCTGAATGGCGATAACGGTTGCCATATTTGTTTGTCTCCATGGTGATAATGGTTGCAGACCTGTGTTGGAAAGCTTTCAGAATTTGCTGTTTTGTGACCGTTCTATTGATTCCTTTGTGCCAGACAAGCTCAATAAAGCCCAGCTGAAGTATTTTGAATTCAGATGTCATTTGAACCCAGTTCTGAGTGGTTGTTACATTTCCGTAGATGTGCTGGGGAACATCCTGAAAAAGGTGACGGCTAAACGTTCCCGGGCCCGCATGGTGGAGAAGTTGCTCAGCATGGGCCTGGTCTCTGATCGACGGGAACTCCACAAGAAGAGACGGCGCAACCCTAACGCTCCGGGGAAGAGTGCCGCGATGGGAATGGTGACATGAATTTATTTAACCTTTTTTTTTTTTTTTTGTCATTAATTGTAATACTGGGTGTCCAGTATTCTAGAATAGGTTGGTGATCTAGAAATGTCATAAAACTAACACCACTATTATTAAAGTATTTGTGTGTAATCTGTTAGACTGAAGAAGAGTTCCTGGCTCATCTCCCTGGAGGTCTAACCGAAGAGCCCATGGAGGGGGAGGAGGAGGTGGAGGAGGATGAAGAAGACGAAGAAGAGAGCGAGGGGGAGGAGCGGGAGAGACAGGCTCCGGCAGCCAGAGGGAGGAAAAGCTGGATGGCAGAGAGGGAGAGCATGGTTGAGAAGAATGCCAGTCTGAGGACCATGGTGTACACTCTACGGCAGGAAGGTGAGAGCAAAGCATTCATGTTTACAGTATGTTTTCAATACAGACTACCCCTTCTGTGTGTCAGTATAGTACTATGTTCTTTTCATTTTAACATCACACAAGCTAATCAAAGAAGATTTAATATGGGCAAGAAGGCCACATAACAGTTGGTGTTGGTCAACAGTTGATAAATGGTCCCTAAAGCTGTATTTCGTAACAGGTATGTCAGGACCCCTGTTGTGGCTACAGAACTGCCTGAACAGAACGGCAGATCACCGTGAGGAAGAAGGTGAGTGATAATCCCCTTTGAAAAAATGTGACCTAAAAAATATTGGCGGGAAACAACGCAGCATTGAGCATTTTGCATTTCTTTATCAATGTGAATTGCTGCATTCTTGAAGTGTGGTTGAGGAAATGTGTGATTTATTGTGGTAGTTAACGTTCTATTTTCGCCATCAGGCTTGTTTCAGCCCGTGCCAATTGTCCCTCTGACTGAGGAGAACGAGGATGCCATGGAGAAAAAGAGCTTTCAGAGGTTACTACGGAAAATAGGGGTCCGAGCACCAGCTGATGAACAGGTTGGCTTTAGGAGAGAACTGTTATTTCTATATTTTTTGTCCTACCCACATGATTAAAATTATAGGAATAATCCTCAATTTAATTACTTATATGCAAGATTTGGCTAATAGGAGGCACTGAAACTTTGAGAAAGTTGCATTTATAAAAGGCAGTGAAGTGATGTTTTTCAACATGCTTTCCCATAGACTACTGTATAGGTAATAAATTTCCTCTGTGTGTCTGGTGATCGATTAGGAGTCATTCTGGAGGATCCCAGCCCAGATGAGACCATCCCAGCTGAGGGGAGCGGCAGAGGTCCTTAGCCCCAGTCAGGATGCCCTAGCAGCGGGGGCAGAGGAGTCGGAACAGCCAACCCCAGGGAGCCCCATCCAGGAACAGCAGCAGGGGGAGGCAGACTCTCACGAGCAGAGAACCCAGGCCCTCCGAGCCCTGCTGCTGGCCCGCAAGATGAAACAGCCCTCTGCCTCAGCAGAACACACAGGTCAGCAGATTAGACATTGGTTGTCTGAAATGGCACCCTATTCACTATATAGTGCACTAGTTTTGATCAGAACCCTATGTGTCCTGGTTCAAAGAAGTGCGCTATATATTAGCTGTTATCTCCTACTCAGTTTATACCTCTTGTAACTGATTAACGGTGGAGGTCTCGTAGGATTGATCCGACGTTGTTGCTTTGTTAACCGTGACTTTATTAAGAGACAAGGTAATATTTCCATCAAACTCTTTACACATTTCTAAGTTTAATACGGCTGCTATTTTGTCTTACTAAAAATGGGAAAATGAATAACTACTTTATATTCGGAAACACCCACTTATATCTACCATGACATTTGTCTTTTCCCAGATTTCACACCTGTTGAGGATTCAGACGGTGCACCTCAGAGGTGAGACACTTCTCCTTTCTATTATGTAATAGCATATCTCTGTTCTGTTCTGACTTTTCTCTTCTCCTTTACCATCACAGATCTTCAGAGAAGAAGACCTCCACCAAGAGAAGCCGAGTGGTGTTGGACAGTGATGAGGATGAAGGTACTGTGCTGTCGTCTAATCATAATCTAGTCATATTAGTTTTTTACCCATAAACTAGAAATGATAGCCAGGGTGCCAGTCTGTTTAGGCAATGACTGCTGTTTGTTTAAGAAGAAACGGACTGGCATCCAGGCTTAAAGAATATTTACTACGACATTTAAACATGGGGCTGTATTGCTAACACTGCCATCTCCTCTCCTGACAGAGGACTCTCCTCTCACTATGGACCTGGGGGCAAACGGGGGCGCTGACTCAGACAGGGAGGCGCACTCCGCCCCTGCCAAGCGCAAACGACAGAGGGTCCTGATTGACGATGATGAAGATGATTAGAGGAGAAGTCTTCAGTTTGATTTAGATTTATTCTGTATAGCGCTTTTCCACGTATGTGCTTTACAGCGAAAGGGAAAAGCTCACCTCATCCACCAACAATGTGAGGCATCCATTTGGAACCAATTTGATTGAAGCATAATCATACACCATGCCTCTATGGGGTTGTGTGTAGACTGAGGATGGGGAACATGGACCCTCACTTACCAAATATTTCTCAGAGAAGGTGGTATACAAGTCTTCTCAGACAAAAGACCAGAGAGGGAGAGAACCCCAGGTTTTTAGGTAACATGGTGCGTTGATGACTCCTCCCCCTTTGCCTGTACTAACCAATTTGGAAAAGATTCTAGTCCTGATTGACAGCTCACTGTTAATTCATTCTAAATGTTTCCATGCGTTTGTTTAATCGTTGTTGTAAGGAGCGGATGGTAAGGCTATTGTATAATTAAGGTGATTAAAACGACTGGTTGGTTGTGTGGTCTGGTCGCTTATTGTATCCACTGTTTTCACATCCTTATAAGAACACACACCATGGTGTTTGTTTTTGGCAGTAATGATGTCTTGCAGTATGAGGAAGTGTAGGATGTTTAAAAAAAATATATATATGTTTTTGTCGTTTATATTCTTCAATCTCTTTTTTGAGTATCCTTCAATGTTTTGTATTCATTTCAAAGGACCAGCCAAGCCAATATAGGGATTGTACGGTCAATGCCCAGGTTTTAGAATGTGTTACCTCAAACTAGGTTGTTCTATCCATGTGTGTGTCCCAAATGGCACCCTATTCCATTTGGGAAGCAAATTATGTAAACTCAAGATTGTTTCAACTGCAGGTGTTCAGTAATCAGCAGATTACTAAACACCTGGGAAATATATCTGCTGTTTTAAAAAAAAGCTGTTTTCAGAAAGTAGTTTCCATTGTTAGAGTTCAGGGTAAAACCTGCATACGTTGATGATTAAACAAACAAAAAAAGTAATGAAATGTGAGTGAAACGTTTGTTGGGTCGGTGGGGTATGCTCATCCACTCATGCTGATTTCACACACCAGCACTGTGCCTTTTTCACCACTAGGAGGCACATTTCATTGTTTTACTGTGTAGAGTAGATTCTCTTCTGTCAAACACCAACTCAATTTCCTGGTGGATTTAATCGGGGAAAGCAGGAAATATTTCAGTGGGTGAAAGAACCAATGTCAAAAGTATTTCTCTTCTACTGAATAGATTTTATGCATTTTTATTCATAATCCTTCAATATTTCAACTTCCCTAATCTTTACTGACTACCCCCTTGTTCATTATCTCAAATGAGCAAAATAACTATTCTGTACTGTTGGCTTAATTTGTCTGTCTTTTCACTGGTTCTACCTGTACTTGCCTATCTATTTCCCTAGACCATGTTGCTGTTAGGAAGGGAAGAAAGTGGGTGGGTTCAGAGGGATCCCAGTCTTTACCGTCAGGGTCTGTGGTCTCCCACCTTTCCCAGCTGCGGTGGGGGTTGTCCCTCTGGTCCTTACATCTGGAGCATGTTAGCCACTTCCTGTCGCTAGCATCCGGTCAAGCCCCTATCCCACAGATCCAGAGCCGGGATGGGAGAGGCACAGGAGTGGTCTGGACCTGTACAAACACAACGATTGTGTGTCCTGTTATAAGAATGAGGACCCAGATATTAAATATTGACTGTTTTTTTTGGGGGGGGGCAATGAGGGATGTAAATAACCAATAGAGTAGTATACTAGATCAAATGAATTGTTTATTTTGATGTTACACTTTAGGGATGTCTATAGTATTCTCTCTGGTATGCAATGGGGTTTCTGCTCAGGTTATGGATGTGTCACTGCAACCTTAAAGGTCCTAAATGATGTCACCATTGCCCTTGATTTTAAGCAATGTTGTGCCGTTATTTTTATTGACTTGGCCGAAGGTTTGATACTGTAGACCATTCTTATGGGTCAGCTAAGGAGAATTTGTGTCTGAGGGGTCATTGGCCTGGTTTGCGAACTACCTCTCTCAAAGAGTGCACTGTAAAGTCAGGACATCTGCTTTCTCAGCCACTACCTGTCACCAAGGGAGTACCCCAAGGCTTGAGCCTAGGCCCCATGCTCTTCTCAATTTACATTAACAACATAGCTCAGGCAGTAGGAAGCTCTCTCATCCATTTATATGTAGATGATAGTCTTATACTCAGCTGGTCCCTCCCCGGATTTTGTGTTAAACGCTCTACAATAAAGCTTTGTTTTTGTCCAAGAAGCTTTCTCTGCCCTTAACCTTGTTTTGAACACCTCCAAAACAAAGATCATGTGGTTTAGTAAGAAGAATGACCCCTCCCCATCAGTGTGATTACTACCTCTTAGGGTTTAGAGCTTGAGGTAGTCACCTCATACAAGTACATGGGAGTATGGCTAGATGGTGCACTGTCCTCTCCGCAGGCTAAAGTTAAACCTAGACTTGGTTTCCTCTAATGCTCCCAAGTGGCGCAGCCGTCTAAGGCACTGCATCTCCGTGCAAGAGGCGTCACTACAGTCCCTGGTTCGAATCCAGGCTGTATTACATCCGGCTGTGATTCGGTAGTCCCATACAGCCGCACACGATTAGCCCAGCGTCGTCTGGGTTTGGTCGGGGTAAATAAGAATTTATTCTTAACTGACTTGCCTAGTTAAATAATAAATCTTAAAAATGTAATCGCTCGCTCACTCTTTCACCCTAGCTGCCAAACTAACCCTGATCCTGATGACCATGCTAGATTACAGAGACGTAATTTATAGATCGGCAGGTACGGGTGATCTCAAGCGGCTAGATGTTCTTTACCATTTGGCCATCAGCGTTGCCACCAATGATCCTTATAGGACACATCTCTGTAAACTGTCCATCTCTATACCTGACGCAAGACCCTCTAGTTACTACTTCTTTATAAAACCCTCTTACGCTTCACTCCCCTATATCTGCAATACCTACTGCAAGCAACCTTCATCCTCCACATACAACACCCGTTCTGACAGTTACATTCTGTTAAAGATCCCTAAATCACATACATTCCTGGGCCGCTCCTCTTTTCAGTTCGCTGCAGCTAGCGACTGGGACGAGCTGCAAAAAAAACACTCAAACTGAACAGTATTATCTCCATCTCTACATTCGGACTCAATCATGGACACTCTTAATTACACTTGTGGCTGCTTTGCGTGATGTGTTGTCTCTACCTATTTGCACTTTGTTAGGCACAGACAACAATATGTGTACCATGTTTGTGCTGCTACCATGTTGTTTCTACCGTGTGGTTGTCATGTTGTGTTGCTACCATGCTGTGTTGTCATGTGTTGCTGCCACCATGTTGTGTTATGTGTTGCTCCCATGCGGTGGTGTTGTCTTAGGTCTCTCTTTATGTAGTGTCGCGGTGTCTCTCTTGTCGTGATGTGTGTTTTGTCATACATTTTTATTTTTAATCCCAGCCCCCGTCCCCGCAGGAGGCCTCTTGGCAGGCTGTCATTGTAAATAAAAATGTGTTCTTAATTGACTTGCCTAGTTAAATAAAGGTTTATTAAAGAATGTGTAACGGTATAAAAGAGGATATTTTCAAGAACTACAGAGCTGTTTTCTTTCTAGAAGTTTTCTGTTCCCTCATGAACTCAATTACTCTTCAAGTTGACTGAACTTCCCACCTCCCCGTGCAGTACAGAAAAGCTGTTGTTTTATAGGCCGTTCAAAGCCTTTGCACCTCCAGTCAAACAGAATGCCTTGTAAATATGAACATCAAATCCCCCTTCTTCTTGTGTACCCATATGTGTGCCATGTGTATAGGCTACAGTACAGAACACCAACCTACTGCTCCAACGTGTCGACCCACTATAGACTCTACGTCTGGCCATGCTGCCTGTCTGTAATGGCACTGGAACCCCAGGACTGTACATAGCTTAGAGAGAAGAATGCAGAATGACATAGCTTCAAGTCAAACCCAGGTGAAGTAAATCCAGCCACAGATATTTTATAAACATTGCAGAACAGAGAGATGAGGGTTTAATATTACAATGACCACACCTACACTACAATCAAATACTGTTCACCGAATGATACTGTACTTCAGCTTCTTGAACAATACAGTGCGTGCAGATGTCATCATTGTGTGCAGATGTCCTCTTGAGTTTGTTTTATTTAGGAAAATGTAGAAATGACTCAAGGAAATGCGACGTTCTAGGTTTACTAATATTTGTCTTAAAATTGGTTGTGTATAAAGACAATTCAGTTTAAATTAGATTGCGTCCTTGAACACTGCTCCCCGAAAAACAAGATAAATATATACAATCAGGGGACATTTTGGAAAGCAAAAGTTGTAAGGCTTTGTTTCAGTGGGGTGACTGATTTATAATCAGTTGGTTTTCAGACAGATTAACCCCAGGTCACGAGAAAGTGTTTAAGGGTTAGAGTCTTCAATGTAATAAAGGTACTGGTGATAATGCTGCTATGGCCAGGTGTAGTAGGAGGGTGGTGGTGGTATAGTTTGCAAAAGGGTTGAGGTTTGTTAGGAAAAGTGTTAAATTATCTGTTGATTTTTGATGGTTGGGAGGCGGGGTATTTTGCCGTGAGGCGGGGTATTTTGCCGTGAGGCGGGGTATTTTGCCGTGAGGCGGGGTATTTTGCCGTGAGGCGGGGTATTTTGCCGTGAGGCGGGGTATTTTGCCGTGAGGTGGGGTATTTTGCCGTGAGGCGGGGTATTTTGCCGTGAGGTGGGGTATTTTGCCGTGAGGCGGGGTATTTTGCCGTGAGGCGGGGTATTTTGCCGTGAGGCGGGGTATTTTGCCGTGAGCTGGGGTATTTTGCCGTGAGGTGGGTTATTTTGCCGTGAGGCGGGGTATTTTGCCGTGAGGTGGGGTATTTTGCCGTGAGGTGGGTATTTTGCCGTGAGGTGGGGTATTTTGCCGTGAGGTGGGGTATTTTGCCGTGAGGCGGGGTATTTTGCCGTGAGGTGGGGTATTTTGCCGTGAGGTGGGGTATTTTGCCAATATCTCCTTCCATCCCCCCATGTGCAAGAAGGATCCCCTGCCTGTTCCTAATTTATTGTCTTCTCGCTTACATTGTTTGTGTTCAAATCGCCCAATTAGAAAATCGGCTCTATTGAAAACGTCTCTCTTACACACACAAGTGCAGTAGGCCTACTGTAAATTATTACACATGTATTATATATTATAGCCTATCTATTATCTATAATCGTTTCTATATTTTCTATAATCTATTCTCAATTAGTATTATTATTATTGTTTTTATTGTAGAAGACAAACTCAATCCCATCTAAGCCTAGCCTGCCTCCACCTCCCCCTTCGAGTCCCAAATTTGAATGCAACAGGCAATACCAGATGGTCTGTTGGCGTTGGCTATGATGTCAAGCGTTTTCAGCTGTTGGCTGGACGTTGGAGGGGAGAGAGAGACTCTCGTGGAGAAAAATACTATTTTAAAATAAAGTAGTTTAGAGCTCTAGAGAACTAGACCCCCTTGGGTATCGATATACAGTCCACGTCATAGAGAGGGAAAGAGGAGGTGTGTAAAGAGAGAGACATTTGGCTCGCTGTAGCCAACTTTTTACAGAGGTGACTAGCTCGCCAACTGACAAACAGCCTGTTAATACAATGCCATGGGATTATGAATAAACATGATCAACCAAGAGCTCAAGTTCACGCAAACTCATCCGTTGAGAGTGTAAATAACGCCCGACCGATTTAATTTTGGACATCGTTTTTGAAGAAGACGAGAACGTGGCTGATTCCTTTTGAATAGCCGACTTTTGTTGTAAAAACAGTGAAGAAGGACTTTTTTGTGCTCACTGTATGTGCATAGGAACCTGTTTTTCCACCGCTGCTTCGATGTTCTGTTGTTTTCCGTTGTGTTCATGCCTGACAATTCCCACGGAAACAGACCCACATAGCCGCTCGCAGTAGGTAAGTGTTCTTTTGTACAGCATAAATTAATTATTGTAAATTACAGCCCATTATCCTTCCACCGCAGACAATACAATGTATCAACTTTAGGCTCCTTCAAACAGCAGGAGGAAGACCAATGTAACAGAATTCTACTGTGAAATGTAACAGTGTAGTTAGTTCCTGTAGAAGAGCTTCTTCTGTTACATTGTATATTTTCCCTGCTGTTTGAAGAAGTCTGCTGTGAGATGCTCATAAACTTTTAGTGACTGTACACCCTTAACATTATTTTAATAATTCATTCCATAGAGTAAGTATAGGCTAAACTTGCATTTTTGTTTTATTCATTCAGTAATTTATCATATTCTTTTGATGTCATTCTCCAGTAAATTAATGTCTGGGCTCTGTCTCAAGATCATTTCAGTAGAACCTATTGGGCTATCAGACAAGATAACAATGTAAACAACTTGGGCAGTTAGCCTTTGTATGGAGAAAAACCTGAAATTGATTGCTTGTTATCTTAACAACTGTTATCATGATCAGATGCCATTCCTGATCTTATTGACCAGATAAGCATTGTTATGTATTTTCTCCTTGTTAGCTTTAGTTACACCTTGCTTTTTTTAGGGGGGTCCTCTGTGGCAGAGGAGTCACACAGCGTCTCTAGCTACACCCCCTCAATGCTCTCTCCCACATCCCCCAGCCAGCCCCCCACCCATCTACAAAAAAAAAAGCCAGTCGACTAGCTAGGGCCAGATGGCTTTGCCTCAACCACTCTGGGAAAATGCAGAGATGGGGCCCTTCCCAGCTCCGGAGAGAGAGGGGCAGATCAAAGAGAGGAGGAAAGAGCAAATGTTGGGGTGTGTTACTTAACTCCTAGTCCTTGAAGGCCTGTAGTGTACTGTGGATGAGCTGTTTTTCCACTCTTACCTTTTAATTAGCGCTGAAGCACTCATCATCACTCTCTGGGTCCCCCAACCAGCAGCCGTGGGCTTGACCTCAGGAGGGGCCCGTCTCAGCCTCAGCCACCAGGGATGTCCTAATTCTGTCTGGCTAGAAAGAAGACCAAGATGTTCTGAACTACTTTCATTTCCCGATTGTCTACTTTCACTCACCACCACTGATTTGAGAGTACATAGGTGAGATGTATAGTGACTGGAAATCCATCCATGGTTTTCTCCAATAGCCATTTTCACACTGGCATTTTTATCCCAGGGTATTTCCAGGGCGACAGGTTGACAATATTTTCAACCTGCATGGCGTCAGCCCTGCATAAGGACCAGGGTTGTAACAGGGTCAGAATGGAAAGGAGAGGTAAGAGGAGAGACACACTTGTCTGGCCTTATTGTAGCCTTGACTCAGTGAAGGCCAGGTTATTCATAATAGTCATTGGTCAGTCAGGCCTTATTGTGGAAACTCTTCTACTGGTGGTGTCCAAGTGAAGTAAAAAAGTATTTTACTCTACTGTCCACTCCACATCCCCATAATAGACCATCAGCTGTGGTAGCAAAGGTCAACCCTGCCGAGGCTCGTTTGTTCCGGCCAACAACATGAACCGTCAGAGAGTTGAAAGGTCTCAACGTTAGCTTAGCATCTCTTCATCTGTAGGAGGATTGAGGGGGGCGGGGAGAGGTCATGTTTAAATAAGACTGCTGTTGCAAAGCCAGGGAAAGTGGTATACTATCAGTGAGGGGGGTAGAGAGTGCAGCATCCAAGGCACGCTCCCTGTCCTGTTGATCTGTAACGCAGTTGGATATCCTGGCCCATTTTTATTTATTTTTTTACACCCCTTTTTCTCCCCAGTTTCATTGTATCCAATTGTTTTTTAGTCGCTACTATCTTGTCTCATCGCTACAACTCCCGTACGGGCTCGGGAGAGACGAAGGTTGAAAGTCATGCGTCCTCCGATACACAACCCAACCAAGCCGCACTGCTTTTAACACAGTGCGCATCCAACCCGGGAAGCCAGCCACACCAATGTGTCGGAGGAAACACCGTGCACCTGGCAACCTTGGTCAGCACGCAGTAACCCGGACGACGCTAGGCCAATTGTGCGTCGCCCCACGGACCTCCCGGTCACGGCCAGTTACGACAGAGCCTGGGCGTGAAACCAGAGTCTCTGATGGCACAGCTGGCGCTGCAGTACAGCGCCCTTAACCACTGCACCACCCGGGAGGCTATCCTGGCCCTTTTTGCGTGGTTGGCAGTTTTTATATTGTACTTTTACCCCTTTTTTGCCGCAATATCCAATTGGTAGTTACAGTCTTGTCTTATCACTGCAACTCCCCTACGGACTCAGGAGAGGCAAAGGTCGAGAGCCATGCGTCCTCAGAAACACAACCCAACCAAGCCGCACTGCTTCTTTGACACACTGCTCGCTTAACCCGGAAGCCAGCCACACCGATGTGTCGGAGGAAACACCGTCCAGCTGGCGACCAAAGTCAGCTTGCTAAACCCTCCCCTAATCAGGACGACGCTGGACCAATTGTGCGCCGGCTCCATGGGTCTCCTGGTCACGGCCGGCTGTGACACAGCCTGGAATCGAAACCGGTCTGTAGTGACGCCACTGCGATCCACTGCTCCACTCAGGAGGACCTGCTGAGTTGGCAGTTTTGAGATAATGTAGAACTGAAAGTTTGTTGAAGTTGAACTTTCCATGGTCTGACAAGCCTGCTTGGTGTTCTCAGCATCAGGCTATTTCAGGCCTGTGATTGATAGATCCTCTACATTTTTTGTTTCTTATCATGTACAGGGACCTCTATTCATAGACGTGTTCTGGGTCTGGATATCCCAGTGTTTTGTCCCCTGTAATGTTATTGCCATATCTATATCCGCATTGTAAAATTGGTTATGGTAAAACTGGAAGTAATGACTGCACAGAGCAGACATCCTTGAATATGCAGACAAGGGCAGTCTCTCACATGATAATGTTTATCACCAGATGCATTTAATTGATTTATAATGCAGGGTAGCCTAGTGGTTAGCGCATTGGACTAGTAACCAAAAGGTTGCTAGTTCAAATCCCCAAGCTGACAAGGTACAAAGTCTGTTGTTCTGCCCCTGAACAGGCAGTTAACCCACTCTTCCTAAGAATTTGTTCTTAACTGACTTGCCTAGTTAAATAAAGGTAAAAAAATAAATCAGTCTCACTGTCTAGTTTCTTTGTGTCACAGACCTTCAAGTAGCTAGGTCACTGGACAAGAGCTCAGAAAAACAAGGCTAGCTCTGTTTAAAAGCGCAGGCCTTCATAGTACAGTAATATCCTGTCACTGTGCAATGACTTGATCCATGTCTCCATCCTCTGAACCCTTAACTAAAACCCAGATTAGCATTCCTACTCTGGCTGGCCACACGTCTCTGTCTCCTGCTGTTCTACCTCAGTACATCAGAAGTGTCTGGGATTACCCCTAATTCCTTTCACTTTAACCCCTTGCAATTCAGAGAGGGGACACAGTAGTACTGTAATGTGGATTTCAGCTACTTTATCGGCTTGGGTTCTGATAGAGAAAAGCCTCAGTGATACAGTATTCTTGTATGTTATCACACTGTATATGAAGTGTAGACTCCCAGTCACAGTAGGGGAGAGTGGGGTTTTTTAAGCAATTTTTACATTCAGCATAAATGTAAATATATAGTAATCAATGGAAATATATTGTTCTGGTCACACTTTATTTGGAGAGTCCGGGTTGTCTATCTGTAGATGGTCATTCTGTCAACAAACTCTCTGTTGATAAGAAACTGCTTGCTAAGGATATGGTTAGGGTTAGGTTTAGAATAAGGGTTAAGTTTAGGGTCAGGTTAGGTTTAGGTTTAGTAGATAGTCTGTAGAGTATCTACAGATGAACTATCCAAATTAAGTGTTACCAGTATTCGTTCTAACAAAGATATCTACATATATTACAGGATGTTGGGTATCCCTGGAAATAATCACAATTCATGTAAACGTAACAGTTTTGAAAACAGCTTGTCTCTTGGCACAACTCATTCCGGGAACGGGGTAAGTTAAGCCACCTACACATTTCTTTACTGAATGAAATATTACGCTACCTTTTTTGAAACAATGTCTATCTTTATTTCCCAAACACAATTCAACAAAATCACAATTGCTTTTTTATCTTTGAATAATTTTAAGCATCTTATAACACAGGCTTAACACCTAACAAACACTTAGTACTTTTTAAAACACTTTTAACGTAGGCCCAGGCCCTGTTGTTACATCATACCATACTTGCCTTATGCCTGGGAAGAAAATACTTCAGTTTGCTCAACTTGCCATTAGCTCAACCATTGGCTCAACTTACCCCAAATGGCAACCATTTTGACTATATTAGCCCACACAGCTACAAGGATGCCTTTTCATGCTAGGTTAAGGACCTCATATTGAAGCTTATCGAGACCCCAACAGATGTATAGAACAATCTTTAAATTATTTACTTTGGTTTAGATACAAGCATCATGAAACCTCTATAAATTCATTTGAATTGGTGAAAATGCTTTTTTGGACCTAACTTGCTCCACTTTTTTCATGTTTTTTTCCCCCCTTCAAAGACTCCACGAAATGATGACCTCTTCCTAAAAATTGGTCAAATTATGAATTTTGTGTATGATTTCCTAGAAACAAGGGCGGCTCAACTCTCCCCTACAATGTGTTTGTCCTAATCGAAAATAATTTTAGCAGCAGCATAATCATCTAATACAACATAGTCATCAAATAGTGAATGAGTTACAGTCCTGATTTTCATCATATCCCATGGTTGTGAAGCATTGCTCTACAAGCCAAGGCAATTACTTTTTATTTTACCTTTATTTAACTAGGAAAGTCAGTTAAGAACAAATTCCTATTTTCAATGATGGCCTAGAAACAGTGGGTTAACTGCCTTGTTCAGGGGCAGAACGACAGATTTTTACCTTGTCAGCTCGTTGATTTGATCTTGCAACCTTCCGGTTACTAGTCCAACGCTATAACCACTAGGCTACCTGCCTCCCCAGCCAAGGCAAGCCAAAGCCTGGTTTAGGCAATATACTGCCCTGGACAGTAGCCTATACTCTACTGTACTGGACTGTGTTGGTCCTGCACTGGCAGAGTGTATTTATACACTGACCACACTAGGGTCTCCCACAAATGAGCCTCTACAGTTAAGAAAGCCTGGAAATAGAGTCTATGTTGAACCTTGTTGGCAGGAGGAGATGCTTGTTGTGGGTTAGGCCGGGAGATGGACAGAGTCTTGTCCTGTAGCGTTAGCCTAGGAGGGGGGGGCGGTGGAGAAGTATTTGGGTTTGGAAGAGACCTGTTGTCTCATTAACCGAGCCGAGTACCTAAAAGAGGGGTAGCGCTGGTTTTTGGGGTCTTGGAGTTCCACTCACACCCATTCATAGACTCAAAGTATTGGGTGATGTTGTTTTCTTTTGGCTAAGAGGATGCCAGAGAACCTTTGTAGTGTACACAAAGGAGGGGTTATGGGAGATATTTTAGGACGGGAGAGACCATAAGGAGGTACAATTATACCCTGGCACCAGACAAACAGACGTTGGGTAGAATAGAAGAGCAGTTCTGCGCTGCTGTAAATGACAGAGCTGACCTGGAAGTGGCAGAGACCAGAGCTAGAGAGACGCTGTGTGGGATAGTGAACACTTCAAGGTCCCATCCCCCCCCACTCCACGCTACAGTAGATAGAGTCTATCTGTTACCGCAAGGAACACCTCCTCTTTTCATGAGATAGACTGTCCAGGTGAATCAAGGGGTAAGCTATGATCCTTACTGATGTTGCCTGTCAAATCCACTTCAATCAGTGTAAATGAAGGGGAGGAAACAGGTTAAAGAAGGATTTTTAAGCCTTGAGACAATTGAGATATGGATTGTGTATGTGTGCCATTCAGAGGGTGAATGGGCAAGACAAAATATTTAAGTGCCTTTGAGCGGGGTATGGTTGTATGTGCCAGGCATACTGGTTTGAGTGTGTCAAGAACTGCAACGCTGCTGTTTTTTTCATGCTCAACAGTTTCCCATGTGAATCAAGAATGGTCCACCACCCAATCGACATCCAGCCAATTTGACACAACTGTGGGTGGTATTGGAGTCAACACTTTCAACACCTTGTAGAGTCTATGCCCCAACAAATTGAGGCTGTTCTGAGAGTAAAAGGAGTTGCAACTCAATATCATTTTGATTAAACTCTCAACTCAGATACATTTATACAAGGACCATTCAACTGTTACTTACAGATAGTAGCTTATCTTAGCAGGCTAACATTTACAGTGCCGTTAGATTTTAATATTACCTCAGCAGAATGTTGTGGACTTGTCCAGACCCTTGACAGCTAAAGAGATGAGTTCCACAAATATATGCAATATTTGAGATAAACTATTACAGTTTAACATTCAAACCTGGGTATCCCGAGCAGTACACGGTCGCCAGGTGCACGTGTTTCCTCCGACGCATTGGTACGGCTGGCTTCCGGGTTAAGTGGGCATGGTGTCAAGAAGCAGTGCGACTTGGTTGGGTTGTGTTTTGGAGGACGAACGGCTCTCGACCTTCGCCTCTCCCAAGTCCGTACGGGAGTTGCAGCGATGAGACAAGACTGTAACTACCAATTGGATACCATGAAAAAGGGGTAAAAAAAAAAACGTTTTTGTAAAAACATTCAAACCTGACTGACCTCAACACTTAGGTGGATTGTTTTCCACTTGCTGTGGCTAGACATCCACTCAGTGGTTTTTGTGTTCATAGTGACTCCCTCGTACTCCGTCTAATCTGGCCTTGCAATGACTCTCTATATCATTATATCGTAAATCCTTTCTAGTCTCGTAGCTATAAACTGTGTGACGTGTAGACCTAATTCTTATGTTGGATGTTTGCTCTCACAAAGACCCCACATCACTCTTTCACTTTAATGATAAGTACACTACATTTACTATCCAAATAATCAGATATTGTTATTATAGCCTATTTCACTTGTAGGCTATTTAACAACTGATTGGAAATATAATGGAGATGGAGGGAATATCTGGCTCTGAACTACATTCATATTGCCAGTCTGTAGAAAAAGGCTTCCCAGTTTGTATAAACATGGAATTCTTGATGCGCATGGGTGGGGATAATTAGAATGTGTGGATTGGAGCTTGTATATTTGCGTGAGTGTGTGGGTGCGTGACGTGTAGGTCTGTTGATGCATGTTTTGTGTGTGTATGTGTGTGCGTGCGTGCCTGTGCCTTGAATCGCCAAGTCTGTCTGGGTGTTAGTGGGAGTTGTGTTGGAACATGCGTGGAAGTAGGGGTGTGTCTACTTGTGTGTCCTCTTGTGTCATACACACGTGACTCTGCCTCTCGAAAAGGCCTCTCATTGTTTCTCTGTTACTCCACTTACTGTACGCTTTTTCCCTTTTTTATAAGGAGCTCTCTACAATCAGAGTTGAAAGGCCTTCATTGTCTGGGCTTTTCTGAAAGGCAAGCTTGGAGTGGAAGGGCTTGATGGAGAATAGGAACTCTCTCTGAGACTGTTAAACTATTTGAATATTTAAAGGGATATACAGTATGTTAGACCGTGTTAGACCATGTGTTAAACAGTGGGTTTCCTGGAAACTCATTCAGACATAATATAAAAGATGTGTACACCATCGGAGACAGTTTTCACAGGTACTGACTTGTCTGGCAAGTGAAGAAATGTATAGGCTACATAGGAGTTGGAAAGTAGATACATTTTAATTGATGTAGTTCTGTTCTTGTTTATTCATGTTCTGTATTAGGGCATGTTTTATGTTTTTGTTTGGACCCCAGGAAGAGTAGCTGCTGCTTTCACAACAGCTAATGGGGATCCTAATAAAATACCAAATGGTTTGGAGGGTTGGATAGTGATGTATGATCTTTTATGATGACTTTACAGAGGTTTGTTATTTTGGAACATCTGCACATGTTTGAAAGGTCAGTGTGTATGGTCTTAGAGTGCATGTCAGTGTTAGGCCTAGTTGTAAACTTACTGCCCCTCAAATCACTTTCTATACATTCTCACTCTGTAATTACTACTTTCTGAAGGGTTTACAGCCTACATTCTCTCTCTCTCTCTCTCTCTTACTCTCGCTCTCTCTCTCTCTCTCTCTCTCTCACACACTCTTTGGAGAGCACTGTAGGGTCCAGAAAACAGTGGGGACATTCATGGGGAGAGCTCTGCTCTCGGCCAAGCCTGGCTGAATGAAGGCTGGAGACATGTAGGAAGGGGTGCCACGGTGCCAAAATCACTGCAAGGCCCCCCCTCTGCCTAATTTACTCTTGAGGAACAAAGTGTTGTTTGAGAGGCACTGGTCAGAGATTTAGGGAGAAGAGAGATAGAGACAGTCTGAGAGAGAGAACGATGGCGAACTCTGGCTTTAACACCAACTTAGAAAAAAAAGTCTGAATGCGAGGATGTGAAAGAAGGTCTTTAGGACTAGTAGGTCATTCATTCCATTCGCGTTTCATGTTCAGATGAATAATTTCCTTCCTTAGTCAGCATGGATGAGTAAAGGTTATCATAGATCTGTGGTTTACCATAGGGGTCTACTCATGATACATTTTTTGGGGGAGAAAATTCACTTAACTTGTAACCTTGGTATTTATGTTCCTCCTCAATACAACATAGTATTCATTCTTTGCCTTATAAGAGATAAAATCGAAGCTGTCTGTGGCTGTCTCTCAGTAGACCACTGTCAAACAGTTTGATCTCATGTGGAGTGCATCTCATTTTCTTCTTGTTTTGGAGATGGAATGATGAACGAGTTGTCCCTTAATTTCCTGTCAAATGAGCTCCCAAATGGAACAGCCTGATTAAAAAGCGGGATTTTCATGTTTTCATTCTCTGCTCAAAACAGCCATTCACTTGTCAGGACTGCCTCTAGCATTCCTCAAGAACGACAAGATCAATTTAGCAACGACAAGGTCTATTTTGTGCAGCAATTTGACTTTATAAGAACAAAATGGAAGAGGTCTTGGTGCATTATAGATCAACATGTCTTTCATTACTGGATTTGATTGGATTATAAATAATTAGTGACCAGGTTTCAACATGAAAGTAAAGGTTCAGACAGGTCAGTGATAGAGGTCGACTGATTATGATTTTTTCAACGCCGATACTGATACCGATTATTGGAGGGCCAAAAAAGCCGATACCGATTAATCGGACGATTTTATTTATTTGTAATAATGACAATTACAACAATACTGAATGAACACTTATTTTAACCTAATATAATACATAAATAAAATCAATTTAGCCTCAAATAAATTCTGAAACATGTTCAATTTGGTTTAAATAATGCAAAAACAAAGTGTTGGAGGAGAAAGTAAAAGTGCAATATGTGCCATGTAAGAAAGCTAACATTTAAGTTCCTTGCTCAGAACATGAGAACATATGAAAGCTAGTGGTTCCTTTTAACATGAGTCTTCAATATTTCCAGGTAAGAAGTTTTAAGTTGTAGTTATTATAGGAATAATAGGACAATTTCTCTATACCATTTGTATTTCATTAACCTTTGGCTATTGGATGTTCTTATAAGCACTTTAGTGTAACAGTATAGCCAGTGTAACAGTATAGCTTCCGTCCCTCTCCTCACTCCTACCTGGGCTCGAACCAGGAACACAACGACAACAGCCACCCTCGAAGCAGCGTTACCCATACAGAGCAAGGGGAACAACTACTCCAAGTCTCAGAGCGAGTGACGTTTGAAACGCTATTAGCGCGCACCCCGCTAACTAGCGAGTCATTTCACATCGGTTATACCAGCCTAATCTCGGGAGTTGATAGGCTTGAAGTCATAAACAGCTGCTGGCAAAAAGCACGAAAGTGCTGTTTGAATGAATGCTTACGAGCCTGCTGGTGCCTACCATCGCTCAGTCAGACTGCTCTATCAAATCATAGACTTAGTTATCATGTTATAACACACAGAAATACGAGCCTTAGGTCATTAAAATGGTCAAATCCGGAAACTATCATCTCGAAAACAAGACGTTTATTCTTTCAGTGAAATACGGAACCGTTCCGTATTTTATCTAACGGGTGGCATCCATAAGTCTAAATATTCCTGTTACATCGCACAACCTTCAATGAATGTTATGTCATAATTATGTAAAGTTCTGGCAAATTAGGCGGCCCAAACTGTTGCATATACACTGACTCTGCGTGCAATGAACGCAAGAGAAGTTACTCAATTTCACCTGGTTAATATTGCCTGCTAACCTGGATTTCTTTTAGCTAAATATGCAGGTTTAAAAATATATACTTTTGTGTATTGATTTTAAGAAAGGCACCGAATCGATTATATGCAACGCAGGACATGCTAGATAAACTAGTGATATCATCAACCATGTGTAGTTAACTTGTGATTATGATTGATTGACTGATTGTTTTTTATAAGATAAGTTTAATGCTAGCTAGCAACTTACCTTGGCTTACTGCATTCACGTAACAGGCAGTTTCCTCGTGGAGTGCAATGAGAGGCAGGTGGTTAGAGCATTGGACTAGTTAACTGTAAGGTTGCAAGATTGAATCCCCCGAGCTGACAAGGTAAAAATCTGTCATTCTGCCCCTGAACAAGGCAGTTAACCCACTGTTCCTAGGCCGTCATTGAAAATAAGAATGTGTTCTTAACTGACTTGCCTAGTTAAATAAAGATTAAATAAAGTTGTAAAAAAAAAAAAAAATCGGCGTCCAAAAATACAGATTTCCGATTGTTATGAAAACTTGAAATCGGCCCTAATTAATCAGCCATTCTGATTAATTGGTCGACCTCTAGTCAGTGAGAGGGGTTATTCAAATTCAGGAGGATTTGTTAATCTACCCAGCGAGCGTATTTTACCTATTTGACCACATAAAAAAAGGGGAATTTTTGTGTGTTCAAGTTGCGAGCCAGAGAGCATTCTCTCATTGTTTCTGCCACTAGGCTGTGAATGTTGATATCAAAGCGTGTCTCAGACATTAGAGCATGAGTGAGTGCATCTGGATCCATGGATGGAAGGCCCATATAAACACAATCATTATTATCAGTTCCGAGATAATTTTGAACATGTGGAGTGTTTTATTTGAATTGTTTAGAGATGATAACCGACAAAAACAAATGCAGCTGAACCCACGGTCAACGTGTTGTAATAGCCAAGGCATTCAAAACACTATCACAGAACTACTATATGAGTCTGTTATGTTGTGATACTATTGGAGCTATACCCTATAACCTATTGGATCCACGTTTCTAAACAGCTTCTATCCCCTGGCCGTGGCTAACAACTACTGCTCTCCCTCTCCCACAGACTATCCACACTTGACTTCATGTCCATCCACAGGTCTTTACCCACTCAGACACAACCTACGCTGCTGCTAAAGTGATTATTGATTACATTTATTTCTCCATTACGCTGCTGCCTATTGATTATTGATTGCCAATAACATTATTTATCCTGCTACTGGTCACAATTACTCTTGTTTACATGTATATTCAGTATTACCATTAGTATATTATAGAGGAAAAAAGGTGCTATCTAGAACCTAAAAGGGTTCTTCGGCTGTCCCTGTAGTAGAACCCTTTGAAGAACCCGTACTACAGAGAGTTATAAGTCAAACCCAAAAGACTTATCTCTTTTGTCTTGGAACCCTTTTTTCTTAGTGTATCATAAGTTTTTATATATTCCTGCTACTAGTCACTTTTCAGCCCTGTTTACATGTATGTCCTACTACCAGTTAGGGCTGGGCGATTTAATGAATTAATTAATATTTTAGAGGAGTATTCCAAATGCCTTTATGGTAAGAATTTAGTATGTGGGCCTCCCAGGTGGTGCAGTGGTTAAGGGTGCTGTACTGCAGCGCCAGCTGTGCCATCAGAGAGTCTGGGTTCGTGCCCAGGCTCTGTCGTAACTGGCCGCGACCGGGAGGTCCGTGGGGCGACGCACAATTGGCCTAGCGTCGTCCGGGTTAGGGAGGGCTTGGCCGGTAGGGATGTCCTTGTCTCATCGCGCACCAGTGTGGCGGGCCGGGCGCAGTGCGGGCCGGGCGCAGTGCGCGCTAACCAAGGTTGCCAGGTGCACGGTGTTTCTTCCGACACATGACCTGAAGAGAGCTGGGACCACAGTCTCAAAGAAAACCATTAGTAACACACTATGCCTTCATAGATTAAAATACTGCAGCGCACGCAAGGTCCACCATGCTCAAGCCAGCGCATGTCCAGGCCCGTCTAAAGTTTGCCAATGACCATCTGGATGATCCAGAGGAGGAATGGGAGAAGGTCATGTGGTCTGATGAGACAAAAATATAGCTTTTTGGTCTAAACTCCACTCGCCGTGTTTGGAGGAAGACGAAGGATGAATACAACCCCAAGAACACCATCCCAACCGTGAAGCATGGAGGTGGAAACATCATTCTTTGGGGGTGCTTTTCTGCAAAGGGGACAGGAGGACTGCACCGTATTGAGGGGAGGATGGATGGGGCCATGTATCGCGAGATCTTGGCCAACAACGTCCTTCCCTCAGTAAGAGCATTGAAGATGGGTTGTGGCTGGGTCTTCCAGCATGACAACGACCCAAAACACACAGCCAGGGCAACTAAGGAGTGGCTCCGTAAGAAGCATCTCAAGGTCCTGGAGTGGCCTAGCCAGTCTCCAGACCTGAACCCAATAGAAAATCTTTGGAGGGAGCTGAAAGTCCGTATTGCCCAGCAACAGCCCCGAAACCTGAAGAATCTGGAGAAGGTCTGTATGGAGGAGTGGGCCAAAATCCCTGCTGCAGTGTGTGCAAACCTGGTCAAGAACTACAGGAAACGTATAATCACTGTAATTGCAAACAAAGGTTTCTGTACCAAATATTAAGTTCTGCTTTTCTGATGTGTCAAATACTAATGTCATACAGTAAAATGCAAATTAATTACTTAAAAATCAAACAATGTGATTTTCTGGATTTTTGTTTTTAGATTCCGTCTCTCACAGTTGAAGTGTACCTATGATAAAAATTACAGACCTCTCCATGCTTTGTAAGTAGGAAAACCTGCAAAATCGTCAGTGTATCAAATACTTGTTCTCCCCACTGTATGTATGTATGTATGTATGTATGTATGTATGTATGTATGTATGTATGTATGTATGTATGTATGTATGTATGTATGTATGTATGTATGTATGTATGTATGTATGTATGTATGTGTGTATGTATGTATGTATGTATGTATGTATACATTTTAGCCAAAGACTGCTATGCTAGCTTTCTAGTCTGTGTTTTATACATGTGCAATAAGCATAAAACACAATTATCTAAGTAATTGTCAACTCGTTCTCCTTCTGAGAATTAAGGTAGGCCACTTGATTTCAGCATCTGAAAAAGGACAGGCATGCTGTTCAAACAGATGGAGACACACAGAAGGGTGAAATATAAAGATTGTAATATAAAGATTAGCTGGTTACTCACTAGCAGGGGGCTTGTGTTTGAGGGATTGTTTGAGACCTGTGTTATTTTTCTATAGTGTCTGCTACCAGAAGTTAGTCATTATTAGTGGATGTGCATTGTGCATGGGTCTGGTTACATTTGTAACAAAAAGGACATTTTCATTGACAGACTTGAAAGCCAGATCAGGGATTATTGGTTGTGGCCTAAGTATAATTTCACAAGCCCTGAATTCATGAGATTATTGCTGACTGTTTGAAATACAGTGAATTTGACCTTTAATTTTACAACAAAATGTATTCAGAGAAAAAATTATCAAAAATCTAGATACTGTATACATCGGTAATCGCCCATAAATTAGAAAAAAAATTGAGGTAAAACTAAAATAAGTGCGCTTCAGTAAAAACATTGTGCATATAAAAGTCTTGACACTGGATGTCTTTGGCCCTACTATCAGTCACTTTTATGTATAAACCCACCTCAACCACTCCAGTAACCCTGCACATTGAATAAGGTACTGGCACTGACCTGTATATACTTGCATTCTCGTGTTTCTTTAACTCACATTGTAGTCCTTGTGTGGTTTTTATTTGAATTGTAATGTTTTATTCTATTTTCTATTGTTATCTATATTATTATTATCACTGCATTGTTGGGAAAGAGCTCTCAAGGTAATTATTTCACTGTACTCTTTTACGGCGAATAAACTTTGAAACTTGAAACTAGATTTAACTAGTTAGATAATCAGTGTTGGTGTTGACACTCCAGCCTCCAAATCCAACTCTGCTCTTCCTGCTCTGCTTCCTGCCCTCAGGGAAGGTTCACCTCCAAAACAGCCCTGCCACTGATCTCCACTTCCTCTTCTGGATCACAGCTTCCTGCCAATGCGAGAGCAGAGGGGGGAGTGGGGTTAGGGGTCAGAGGTTTGAGGTTAAAGTTTCCGGCCTTGTGGATGGAGGGTCAGGAAACCCAATAATCTAGTGTGGAAAACATATGCATGTATCTATGTTATTATTCTTATGGTTCGCTTTAGGAGGCAGCCATGGTCAGGACAATATTCCAACCATGTCAACAAGTATGCATGAATCCACGCATGTTTCTCTAAGGCAACCACTGTTGGTACAAGATGGACGCCATGAATTGTGTTGCTCCCATCATGTCCAGACTGTTCTCCAGTCTCCACTGCCAGTCTTTGGGCAGGACACGGTGGGTACAGTTTTTGGCATTAGTGGTCATGGAGGATTATGTTTATAGCTGCAGCTGTAAAGGGGGGTAGCTGTAGACCCACGGGCATCATGCCCAGTCAGGGGGAGACCATGGCACAGTCACACATACCCCCCTGTGCCAACCTGTGCCTCCAAACAGCTGGGCTCTAACGTTGAATTCTCAGCTGCCACCTGCCTTAAAGCCAGAGCACCTTGGAATCCCTGACCTTTCTCACACCCCAGCAACCCCCTCAGTGGTTAATTAAACACACCCAATTAGCTATGTGGGGAACCCAGGCATGTTCTTGTCTGTTTCTCAGCTGTTGTGGCTTGAGCTAGCCCCGTCCCACCCTCTGTCCCTCCCTGGTGTTTGTCAGACAACATTCTAAAGTATTTCATACCAACATGCTCAGTCATCTAAGTGTGACTGTGAGGCTTACCACTAAAACATTTGCTTTTTGTTTATCTCTGTATACTTTTTTAAAAACTAGGCAAGTCAGTTAAGAACAAATTCTTATTTACAATGACGGCCTACCCCGGCCCACCCCTAACGACGCTGGGCCAATTGTGCACCGCCCTATGGGACTCCAAATCACAGTGGTTCCTTTTAACATGAGTCTTCAATATTCCCAGGTAAGAAGTTTTAGGTTGTAGTTATTATAGGAATTATAGGACTATTTCCCTCTATACCATTTGTATTTCATTAACCTTTGACTATTGGATGTTCTTATAGGCACTTTAGTATTGCCAGTGTAACAGTATAGCTTCCGTCCCTCTCCTCGCTCCTCCCTGGGCTCGAACCAGCAACACAACGACAACAGCCACCCTCGAAGCAGCGTTACCCATGCAGAGCAAGGGGAACAACTACTAGAAGGCTCAGAGCGAGTGACGTTTGAAACGCTATTAGTGCACGCTAACTAGCTAGCCATTTCACTTCGGTTACACCAGCCTCATCTCGGGAGTTGATAGGCTTGAAGTCATAAACAGCGCAATACTTGACGAACAACGAAGAGCTGCTGGCAAAACGCATGAAAGTGCTGTTTGAATGAATGTTTACGCGCCTGCTTCTGCCTACCACCGCTCAGTCAGATACTTAGATACTTGTGTGCTTGTATGCTCAGTCAGATTATATGCAACACAGGACACGCTAGATAATATCTAGTAATATCATCAACCATGTGTTGATTAGTGATTATGATTGATTGTTTTTTATAAGATAAGTTTAATGCTAGCTAGCAACTTACCTTGGCTTACTGCATTCGCGTAACAGGCAGTCTCCTTGTGGAGTGCAACAAGAGAGAGGCAGGTCGTTATTGCGTTGGACTAGTTAACTGTAAGGTTGCAAGATTGGATCCCCCCGTTCTGCCCCTGAACAAGGCAGTTAACCCACTGTTCCTAGGCCGTCATTGAAAATAAGAATGTGTTCTTAACTGACTTGCCTAGTTAAATAAAGGTATAATTTTTATTTTATTTTTTTAATCGGTGTCCAAAAATACCGATTTCCAATTGTTATGAAAACTTGAAATCGTCCCTAATTAATCGGCCATTCCGATTAATTAATTATAATGAGGTCATTCAATACATAGTTTATCAAAATGTATCGAAGAGAGTATTTCTCAACTTCTACTTCTGCGCCTTGGCCTCCAAGAGCTCCAAGACTAGACATGGAGCCACGTCACTTATCCTTATTTTGTGAGAATGGGTGATAATATCAGCATTCTGGACAGTTACCAGCTAGACCCCATCTACTCCCTTCATCCTTCAACCACCCACATGCTCAATGGCAAACACACACACACACACAAGTACACACACACCACCTCCTTTCCCTTGGTTGCCTCCATCTCTATGTTGTATGCCCCTCTCTCCCAGCATGCTTTGCTGTGTGTGCCAGTAGAGGTCACGGCTGGGGTCTCAGAGCCTTTGTGCCGCCCCATAATGGCTCCATTATCCCTGAGAGGCATGGACTCCAGGCCTCTCCAGGCCTTTCACACTGACCACCATTGTGACTCACACAGGGACAATTTGGGGACAGACACACGGACGTGGGAAAGAGTTGGTGTGTGTGAATACAAACGTGTGAGGGAATTTGTGTGTGTGTGAGTGTGTATGGTCGGATGCACAAGTCGTTTGTCTTGATGGATTACCCACAACAATCACTTTTTGTGACCAGTTATCTCAGTCTCCCCTTGCGTTTAGAACCGTCTCCTACTGTAGTCCTTGTTTTGATCTAGCTGAGAACAGCTTTCCAAATGTTTGATTTGAGTTGAGTGGAGTCTAGTGGTTAGAGCGTTGGGCCGGTAACCTAAAGGTTGCTAGTTTGAATCCACGACCTTGACTAGGTGAAACATCTGTCAATCTGCCCTTGAGCAAGGTACTTAACCCTAATTGCTCCAGGGTCGCAGTCAATAATGGCTGGTCCCTTGCCGTGACCCCATTCTCTGAGGGTGTTTTGACCATTTTGGACTATAATCAGATATGGAGATGAAAATCTTTCATAGTTTACAAAAGTTCTATCTTTTGATTTGTGCACAATCAGTGGTTGTTTGTTTTGGCTTTATACTTGACATTGTAATAGTACCATTTCATGGTATAGCATTTAAACCTTGACTAGGGCAGGTGTAAGGTAATGCCACGAAATCTATACGTATCGCCATAACTGAACATGATGAAAGAGAAGTCCATAATAACCTCAAGGTGAAATGCCCTCATGCTTCACAATATGGACGATACTGCACAGCACATTATTTGCTGAACATATTCTCTGTATCATATTTCTGTCTCACTCTAAAGCGTTCATAATACTGTCCACACCCTCTCAGGAGTGCCACAGACACAGCAGACCAGTAGGACTGTGGAACTCTCAGCTGGCCAGATCATTTGTCTTTCCTTTTCCTCTGGCCTTTAGAAAACAAGTGAGACAGAACAGATAGGACTATCTGGCAGAGACCGAGAGGCAGACACGTGAATGCAGCAAGAACTCTCCCTCCAGCTCTGGAAAAAGAGAAGGGACAAGAGAGCTGGGACCTCATTCTTTCCATGTCAAGTCATGGCCAGGTCATAATGTATAGCCATGTGTCTCGGAGACAGAGGGAGAAGGAAGGAGGAGTTTAAAAGTAGAAGGAACATTTGGGAGAATGGAGGGAGGAAGATAGTGACACAGAAGACAGATGAGGGGAAAGAGGGGGGAGACTGAGAAGAGAGCGAGCAGATGAGGAGAGCAGGCAGCCAGCTGCGTGACTGTTTTTTGTCCTGAGCCTGAGAACGTGAGTTTGCTGTAATCGGATCGGAACTGGGGTGAGATCATAGAGAAGGCCAGGCAGCAGCCCCAGAGAGAGCGGCCCACCCTGAGCCATGAGACCCTACACCTCCTCTCCAATCCCCTGCAACAGGCAGACGGGGGGGGGTTGGGGCTGCCTGATTAACCCCTCACTAGCACCACTCGCTGTCCGTAGCCCCACTTTTAATTAAGTAATTTACTTTCACCCAGACATTTTTACTACATAGCCTAGTTTAAATGTATGACTCTGACACCTCAAGCCCAATTTAGGAGAGTTGTAGATAAACAATGAAAACAGCGTCGACCCCATTAAACTTGAGTGGGTATTTGGTGCTGATATGATATCAGTGCTGAATATGCTCACAGAAAATGGGTCAAGTGTATGTTAAATTGGATGGTGTTAAATAGATGCCAAACTTGAGTGGACACTGGACATCTGCTGCTATGTAGATTAGAATTGTCATAATTACATGCAGTAGATCAGACAAACACACAGCAATGCCGGTACTCTGCAAAAAGCTATTCTATAAGATGTGCCGTCAGTACTGATGTATTTATTTTGGTTTACAAAATTCAGCAAGGTACTACAGGAAGTCCCTGGAGTATTTGGCTGTTCATGTTTATGTGATTCAACCAGACTGTAGTCATGGCAACAGGGTGTTTGTGTGGTGGTATACAGTACTGTGTGTTATCATGGGAGGCTAGCAGAGTGTCTGGCAGGCCCCAAATGCATAGTCACCAGGGAGAAGTCACAGTTGGCCGGCAGATTTCATACTTCTCCTGAAGCCTCGAAGAACAGCGGTCTGAAGCAGGGGTGGTGGGGGTGAGGAGGAGGGGGGTTCTGGAGTGCTCCACATGCAACATGTTAAACTTTTGAGTCATTCAGCATGAATGGAGTCCCGCTGCAACTAACCACTATATAATCTCTGTTTTGTGGGTAAGGTCATCTAAGGCAGTGTTTGTAGGTTTACAAAGTTTTTTTTATATTTATTTATTTATCCGTTATTTTACCAGGTAAGTTGACTGAGAACACGTTCTCATTTGCAGCAACGACCTGGGGAAGAGTTACAGGGGAGAGGAGGGGGATGAATGAGCCAATTGTGAACTGAAGATACGTTGAGATGTCTGCTCTGTTCTCTTTGCCGGTTCTCTTTCTCTAGTTCTAACAGAGAGTCCTAACAAAAAGGTAACGGTCACTTTAACGCATTGTGATGCTCTGTGATGATCTACACTACATGACCAAAAGTATGTGGACACCTGCTTGTCAAACATCTCATTCCAAAATCATGGCCATTTGTATGGAGTTGGTCCCCCCTTTGCTGCTATAACAGCCTCCACTCTTCTGGGAAGGATTTCCACTAGATATTGGAACATTGCTGCGGGGACTTTCTTCCATTCAGCCACAAGAGCATTAGTGAGGTTGGGCACTGATGTTGGACGATTAGGCCTGGCTCACAGCCGGCATTCCATTTCATCCCAAAGGTGTTCTTCCGCACTGATCTTGACAAACCATATCTGTGTGGACATCACCTTGTGCGCAGGGGCATTGTCATTCTGAAACAGCAAAGGGCCTTCCCCAAACTGTTGCCACAAATTTGAAAGCACGGAATCATCTTGAATATCCTTGTATGCTGTAGCTTTAAGATTTCCCTTCACTGGAACTAAGGGTCCTAGCCCGAACCATGAAAAACAATCTCAGACCATTATTCCTCCACCAAACTTTACAGTTGGCATTATGCATTGGGACAGGTAGCGTTCTCTAGGCATCCATCAAACCCAGATTCGTCCGTCGGATTGCAAGATGGTGAAGCGTGATTCATCACTCCAGAGAACACGTTTCTATGCTCCAGAGTCCAATGGCGGCAAGCTTTACACCACTCCAGCCGACGCATAGTTATCTTAGGCTTGTGTGTAGCTGCTTGGCCATGGAAACCCATTTCATGAAGCTCCCGACAAACAGTTCTTGTGCTGACGTTACTTCCAGGAGCAGTTTGGAACTCAGTAGTGAGTGTTGCAACCGAGGACAGAAGATTTTTATGCGCTACGTTCTTCAGCACTAGGCGGTCCTTTTCTGTAAGCTTGTGTGGCCTACCACTTCACAGCTGAGCTGTTGTTGCTCCTAGATGTTTCCACTTCACAATAACAGCATGTACAGTTGACCAGGGCAGCTCTATCAGGGCAGAAATTTGAAGAACTGACTTGTTGGAAAGGTGGCATCCTATGACGGTGCCATGTTGAAAGTCACTGAGCTCTTTAGTAAGGACATTCTACTGCCAATGTTTGTCTATGGAGATTGTGTGGCTGTGTGCTTGATTTTATACACCTGTCAGCAACGGGTGTGGCTGAAATAGCCGAATCCACTAATTTGAAGGGGTGCCCACATACTTTTGTATATATAGTGTATGATTTAATCCAAATTTTCTTTCATTTTACAGGCACACAAGCTGTTCTGATGGACTCCAGATAACAGCACCACTCCTCATCCTCCAGCCCCCACCTTTAACCTCCACCTCCTCCTCCTCCTTGTCTGGTTGGTCTATTGGAGCCCCAGGATGACAGACCCTAATGGGTCTGTGGGAGAGGGCTTGGCCGAGGTGGATGCCTGCAGCCTGGAGATCGAGAGGCAGTATGAGGTCATCCCTGCCGTCATCTGCTCCATGTGCTGCCTGTTCGGCATCATCTACTGCTTCTTCGGTAAGGTCACCATGGGGTCAAGGCATACCTCAATAACGTCATGTCAACAAGTACACTTAAACTTCAATAACACGGACTGCATCCCACATGGCACACTATTCCCTATATATTGCACAAGTTTTGACAAAGGACTCTGATCGAAAGTAGTGCACTATGTAGGGAATTGGGTGCCATATGGGACAGAACCAAAATGACAGAGCATGGGAATGTGTATTCAGACGTATCATATGTCTGTTAATGTGTTATATAGAAAATGTACAACCAGGTTACCTTATACCAATGTTCCCCAAGGTACACTAGAAAATGACATGATGCGGGCTACCTGATACAGGGAACATGTACTTTCTATCCAGACATACTGTGTCATGTGTCTATTGTTCTGTATGCTTCGGTAAAGTCTTTAATACAGTCCCGCACTGACATGTCATCATTCCTCAAGGCAAAACCTCCCATTTTGTCTTTCAAATTGTTACGTAACTGATTAGAGAGAAATTAAAGACATCTGGCCATTTGGTACCTAATGACAGCATTTCCCAGACTAATGTGATGGTGTAGTGTGTGTTAATCACACTGAGCAATCCCTCACACCCAGATGAGAACCATTACCCAGAGAGAGAGGGCTCCACCCTCAGCCAAGCAGCCGCCACAATCTATGGGTGGGCGTCATTTTTCTCACCAAATCCCCCATCATCACCCCAATTAGCCTCAACACCACCACCTCTCTTATTAGTTTTAATTGTAGGGTCATTTATACGGAATTACATTGCTTACAGTTGATATTCTGTCATTTATACAGTTGGATAGTAGTTGCTGTGTCCTAGCCTCAGCAATTTAACTTGAACTTAATGCCCTAATTTATCACCTGCATATTTCCTTACCGTTAGTTATATTCCTCAAGCTGTTTAATCTTCCCCATTGAAGTGAATTAAAACCTTTAACTGCAGTGGGCTAATTCTTGGTCACACAGAGTGTTTCTTGCTAGTCTTAAACAAATCTACTTTGAAACAAAAGTATACACCTCACACACATGGTTATGGGGTGGCAGGTAGCCTAGTGATTAGAGCGTTGAGCCAGTAACCGAAAGGTTGCTGGCTCGAATCCTCGAGCTGATAAGGTAAAAATTTGTCGTTCTGCCCCTGAACAAGGCAGTTAACCTACTGTTCCCTGGTAGGCCGTCATTGTAAAAAAGAATTTGTTATTAACTGACATGCCTAGTTAAAAAAATGGGCTTAAAAAAATAAGAAACCTGTACCATGTCAGATATAGAGCTGAAGTGTATTCAATTTTAAGTTTACATCCCAATATTACACTTTATATACATCACAGAAGACTGAAATATAAAGAAAACTGTTTGACATAGAAACACTGGTTTTTCAGTGTTTTTATTTACATAATGTTTATTAATTATGAAATGGCTACATAGATTCTACATTCTTCCCCCTCTATTCACCTCTCTACCCTTCTCCTCTCTCCCTCACCATCCTCTCTCCACTCTCTCCTTTCCTCTCACAGGCTACCGCTGCTTCAAAGCTGTCATGTTCCTGTCGGGCCTGATGTTTGGCTCGGTCATCATCTTTCTGCTGTGCCACAAGGAGCGGGTGCTGGACACCCAGCTGAGCGTGGAGGCCTCGGCGGGTATTGGCCTGGGCATCGGCCTGCTGTGTGGCCTGGTCACCATGCTGGTGCGCTCAGTGGGCCTCTTCATGACAGGCCTCCTTCTGGGCCTGCTGCTCGCCCTCGCCGCCCTTCTGGTCACCCACCAGTTCTACACCCCCACCACCGTCTGGGTGCCCCTGGGGGCACTGCTGGGCACAGGCATGCTGTTCGCCGTGCTCACCCTGCAGTGGCAGAAGCTCTTCACCGTATTGTCTACGTCCGTGTTCGGGGCAGCCATCATGACGGTGTGTGCCGACTACTTTGTGGAGATGCTGGCGCTTGCCAGCCACGTGTACGAGTGCCTGAGACTTTCGCCGCCGCCGCCGCTCTGCTGGTACAGCTGGGTGATCCTGGGTATCTGGCCGACACTCAGCTTTATGGGGGTGCTGGTGCAGTGGAAGCTGACGGCTGAAGGCTTCTCACACACTGAGGGTAAGCATCATAGAATTCCATATAGAAGCTGATTTATAGGATCTCTGTGGAAAGAATGAGAGGTAGAGGACACCTTTTGTAGAGTATGATGCATCTGTATATCTCAATATGGAGTATGGGTTCTATTATGTTCTATTAACTGCTACAAGGGTTTCATGGTTTTAGAGAACATTCTTATGACATTTTTTTTAAAAACAGGGTTCATATTAGATTTTGGGTGATTAAGAATTTCTCGTGTGCTCTGCCGAATTACTAAGAAATGACTCAGTGAGTTAACACGTCCCTCTCTACCTCTCTCTCCTATCTCTCTCTACCTCTCCCTTTCCCTCTCTCTTTCTCCTCTCAGTCATCATCAGCAGGAGGCAGAAGCGGGTCCAGTTGATGCGGATCAGGCAGAAAGATGCCAAGAAGCGGCAGCAGAGCGGTGGACAAGAGGGCACTTACCGTCGCAAGCCTACCCCCCGTCAAACGCTACGCAGGAGACCTGCTGGCACCGGTCAGTCTCACACACACACACACACACACACACACACACACACACACACACACACACACACACACACACACACACACACACACACACACACACACACACACACACATAGAAACACACAGCATATGTTTTACTATCCTTGTGGGGACCTAAAATGTATTTCCATTCAAAATCCTATTTTTGCCTAACCCGAACCTTAATTAACCCTAACCTTAACCCCTAACCTTAACCCCTCACCCTTACTCTAAACCTTATTCTAACCCAAATTCAAGCCCTAACTCCTAAGCCTAAAATAGCCTTTGTCTTCGTGGGGACCTGGGAAATGTCCCCACGAGGGAGAATGTTCTTTGATTTACTATGCTTGTGGGATAGTAAAACACACACACACACACACACACACACACACACACACACACACACACACACACACACACACACACACACACACACACACACACACACACACACACACACACACTCTATTGTATTTTAATTCCAATGTGTAGAATCTATTTCTAGGTTGATTCTGATCATGTTCCCTCTCTCCTCTCTTCTCCCCCTCTCTCCTGTATTCCTTCTCTCAGAGTTACCTGCAGAGTCTGAGGGACAGACAGATGGGCACAGGCAACTCCCTCAGCAGCCTGGGCACTGCCAACCACACCATGATTGACTTTGACTACGAGACTGGCTCCACCGTGCCCCTCACCGCCACTACACCAGTCATCAGGGTCTGACGCACCGAGGGACAAGCAGGAGACCAACCACTTGTTACTTGTCCCTCCTCCACAGTCCTCCTCCCCTACAGACTGTTATTTTAGGGCCTCAGCTCTTATTTAGGCAATGTTCGAGTCTATTGAATAGTGAATCTACCTTCCATGGAGCTGGAATAGGGCCTTGAATGCTGTCCAAGTGAAGATCATTACACCAATAGTTCCTAGCACAACTCCAGTGTAACTCTCAGCCTATCATTGTTGGACGTTTGGAATGGCCGACTTGAGAGTGATGGAATGGTTCCTCTGTCTGTGAGCTGTTCCCTAAGAGTTGTTGGGAGGGATGTTTGGCCTCTTGTTTGATGTGTGCTGTAACCACTCTGTGTCAATAGACTGTGCCTGTGTGGCCTCACCCTGTGTTGTCTGCTCTGAGCGTGGGAGGTCCATGTGAAAAGTCGGAAGGCCACTGAAGAGGGAGGGAGAGAGAGGGAGAAAGAGCAGAAATAATCTCATCTGACTTCTTAGGTCATACTTTTTTTGGTGCCATTATGATTGATTGATTATATATGGGAAAAATCACTTGACTGATGAAAACAGACTATTTTTGCTGTTCGGGAACCAATAATGGGGATGGAAATGGCTATGAATAGCACGAGAGCTACCTCCTCGAGTAATATCAACTTTTACAATTGGAGTTATCTGTGCTTTAATGACTTGAAATTAACCAGTGGCTTGTAACTTCTGGTCACCTGACTTCCTCAAAGAATAGGAGAGCAGCTGTTGTTGAGGATGCACTGTGACTGGACAAAGACGAGGACAAGTCAAGACACATTTCTCTGATCTGTGTTTGTTGTCTGTGCGAGTGTGTGTGCGTTTGTAATGTTATGGTGTGTGTTGATGTTTACTTGTCCCTTTTTGTAGGTAAATGCCTGTATAGTTGGGTGTAGAAGATGCAGGTCCAGAGAGATACACGGCAGCCATTTTGTGCCTCAATACATTGAAGATTATTACATGGGCAACTGTTACAAGTGAAATGTACGTTTTTTTTTCATAGGAATTACAGTGCCTTTTTTAGAGGTAGCAATACTGCAATACTATATATACAATGTTTCAAACCACACTCGTTATGTCATTTATTTTGGAGCAGTAGCTTGTTTCATGACAACTTATGGGCAGTTTTACCTGTGCAGTACCTGTATTCAGTAATTTATATGATTAATAACATTGAAGGACTATGCTATGGTAAAATTAGAGTACACATTTGCCAAATTCTAGGTTACTAAAGAATTATCTGTGTTTTTTGAAAATGGTAATTTACTGTTGTTTTAGAATTTTAGAGGGATAGTACTCTGACTATTCTGAATCTGTACAGAATTGTCAATAGGAAATGTAAAAGATAAACCATTAAATTAGTTTAAAAACAAAAGCTGTTTGAGTGATTCCTCTGAGGATAATAAATGGCTCTGTATATTTTCCTCGTGGTCACCTAGCAACATCCGCTGCCAAATTCACCCTTAGAATCAGAAACACAGAGGGTCTCAAAGGCAACAACAGGGGGGGGTCCTGCTCCCTGGTGGTTTAAGCAGTGGTGTTGCTGTGGCAGCTCCAAAACTTTATCAACCCTCAAGTATCATGCATGAATGCTGCCCCCCCTTTGCCCTCAGAACAGCCTCAATTCGTCAGGGCATGGACTCAACAAGGTGTCAAGAAAGCGTTCCACAGGGATGCTGGCCCATGTTAACTCCCAATGATTCCCACAGTTGTGTCAAGTTGGCTGGATGTCCTTTGGGTGGTGGACCATTCTTGATTCACACGGGAAATCCAGAAGCGTTGCAGTTCTTGACACAAACCGGTGCGCCTGGCACCTACTACCGTACCCCTTCTAAAGCTACTTTAATCATTTGTCTTACCCATTCACCCTTTGAATGGCACACATACACAATCCATGTCTCATTTGTCTCAAGGCTTAAAAATCCTTCTTTTAGCTGTCTGGCATTTAACAAGTGACATCAAGGGATCATAGCTTTCACCTGGTAAGTCTATGTCATGGAAAGAGCAGGTGTTCCTAATGCTTTTTATACTCTGTGTACATCATAAAGGAAACAAGGACTGTTGAAATGGTTTTATTGTTGACTGTCATTACTCATTTGTACAACTACATCTTGGATGAATTAACAGCTAAATAAAAATCACTGCACACATATATAAACATTTCCAAATGGTACTGTAGGCCTACACACTGTGAATTCCCTTTAGCTTGTAGGAGTCACATGACTATAAAAACATCAATAAACATGATGAGGTTCAACAGAAACATCAGTACACAATTATAAGCCAGTTATAAAATGTAGACATCGTGATGTGAAAGCTGGTGTTGACCTTGGAAGTCTGCCGCAACACCAATGATATTAGGCTTCTCTTTATGTGTGAAGGCCATACTCTAGCCCTATCAAAACATAACATGGCGACAAAAAACTCACAAATACTTTTTCAGACCCGTCCACAAGCCAAACGTCAAAAGAAAACAAAGTTTCAAAGTGCTGGGTGAACACCATTGAAATCAGTACACATACTGAAAAGAGGGCAAACAACAACTGAATAATCCCATCCACATCTGTTGTGAGGGATAGGAAGGGCCCCCCTGGAAGGCACCCAGAGAGCATAACAAACAGCCTCTCCACACACTCCCTCAGAACTTAGTCTAACACGTTTGGGTTGAGGTCCTGCCTGCGTTACATGGAAACAGAGAACTAGTAGGCCATAACGATATGACACTCAATACTCAACCTTATATAAGCACGTATGTCTTACTTCAAATGGCTTTCCCACTACTTACGTTGATTAAGATTCTCACGTTTCGAAGAATTTGTTTGACATAAAATTTCAGTTTTATGTACCTTGACTGATAACATCTACTGGTACATGGAAATATGTTATTATATTGGTTTCACAGTGTGAACACAATGTTATCACAGAGTGGTTGTGGTTGTTGTGTGGTTCCCTGAACTGTTAATTGTGAACACATCTCACTAGCAACGTATTGAGGTTTATGGTGTCTGCTGCCCTCTAGTGTCTAGCTCCTAGCAGCGCATCCAGCGTTCACTCATGCTGAGCGGGTAGCCTTTGTCTACACTCAGTAGACCGTTCACACGCCAGTACTTGTCTCCCTTGAAGAAGAAGATGTTTCCGTTGGTCCAGGTAAAGGCAGCATCAGGGTTGGAGGGCACCCCAGTGAAGAGATTAGAGAGGGGTTTAGGGTACACGTTGAGGTTACTGTGGCGCAGCTCATCCCACTGCCAGTACCCTGTACCCTGAGGACAGGATCAACAGAGGACAAAGATGATTAGTACAAAGAGTATTTCATGCTGGGTATTTGGCATATTCATCATATTCAAGTGGGTAAAAATGCTACTGCTTCAATTTTTGTTATCATTAATCTACTATAACAACTTACTGAATCCATAATGCTCAGTTGTCATTTGTAACAATTTTGAGTTTACTGGTTAAAAAGTATTGATATAAGTGTGCTGTCTTGTGTTGGGTTACCTTGAAAAAGACCAGCTTCTTATTCTTCTCTAAGTACAAAGCGGCATCAATATTAGGTGGGATGCGTTTGAGCTCTTTGGGGTACCCGTAGTCCAGGAGAAAAGTGGTGTATCTCCACACTTTATCACCTGTGGTCAGAAACAGTTTTGGTGAGTCGGCTGAAATGAGGAGAGATAAACAGTAACACATTCACACATTCTGGGCCGGATCACTGTCAATCAATCACTTGTCAAGTATTACACAGTTCATACTATCGGTCTATCTTTAAAATCATCTCACTTTACCTCATTTGTTTGTCAAAAACACAATACATTTTAAAGTTAAGAGAAAATATTACACCTTTAAAAAAGTATGTCTTGTTTGTTCTCTGAGAGTAAACGGCTGCGTTCAGGTTCCCAGGTAGTCCCGTCCACAGCCGGTCGATCTTCATGGGTGCATTGTGTCCCATGTCAGACACCGTCCACACATAATCACCACTGAAGGCAAATGTCTTCCTCCATGGACCTAATAAGGAGGAGCATGAAATAGAACACTGAAGGTCCAATCTCAACCTGTCAAATTCCATTGTCGTCTCAATTCCATTGCAGAGAGCAAAAATGTGGTTAGTTAAATCTATCAGAGTAAAAAATATTGCTACAATCTTGAATAGTGTAACGCTACAATTTGTGAGGCAGAAATAACAGCTTCCAAGGGAAACATGTACACTACAGTGAGCATCACCACTTTTGACTGTATATCGCTGGTCAGTATTGTGTGCAGACATCTTACCCAGCATGATGGCATCCAGCTTGGCAGTGCAGGGGTCTGGGATGTCTCCCTTAGCACCAGGGGGGCTGTATGTGGGGAGTACCACCGTGGGCTCAATTGTAACACTTGTATCACGTTTACCTAAAACAGATTATTAGACAAAGGATTTGAGGGAGGATGAGAGCAGTACCGGTGATGTGTAATATAATAGCTTTCTGAGAAGGGTGTACTGTTTTTCAAGTGAAAAAGTCCAAAAACATTGGTACCAGACCAGCCCAGGCTCTACTCACCATACATAGCCTGGATGCCTTTCACGTCATCAAAATGCAGACGGAAGTTGTTACGGTAACCGGTGTAGAGAGGGGCCATGAGAGCACTTCTGTACTGGGAGTGGCCCAAGCCCAAGGCATGGCCTATCTCATGGGCAGCGATGATACGCAGGTTAATGCCATAGAACTTGCCCTCTGTCCAAAACTCATCCTCGTCAAAATGAACAATGCCTGACTCTGGGGGTTCAGCATGGGCCAGCACGTGACCTACAAAATAAATGTTTATTTTAATTTTAATTACGCTATATTTCAATGGCAATTAATAAGTATCAGCAGTGAAACATGGGGTACTTAACTACTGTATGTTTGGTGTGTGTGTGTGTGTGCGTTAGGCTGAGATTCAAGCCGATCGCGCTTGTAGACAACCCAGCTTTTAAAGGCAACAATGTGACAGCGTTCGCGGAGATTGCATTTAAGGTAAACACTGCAGATGTCAGCTCAATTAGAATTCACCTTTAAAATGTCAAGCATGCTATAATGTGGATCTAGCGAAGATCAGCATTAATCCCGGTCCTAAAACTACAGTAACTCCAACCCAACTGTATCCGACCCATAGGCACACTCACCCCGTCCATCAAAAGGCACGGCACAAGTGGCATCTTTCGCATGGAATGAGATCCTGATGTCGGCTCGTCCATACTCTACCTCGCGGAAGCTCAGGGGAGCCACGTCGCTCCAGTACTTAAAGGCAGAGCGGATCGCCCTCTTTGTCTCACTCTTTGGCATGTCTGGAGTGTAGTTGTAGATTCGCCAGGTCAGGTTTCTCTTGCGCCAGTAACCTAAAGAAGAAAAAACATGAATTTACCATAAACACAGGTCTAGACGAGAAACCACATTGTGTAGGTGAAGATTATTCTTATTAAGTTTTATGTCCCAACCCACCATCTGGGAAACGCTGGTTCATCCCACCCCCACATACAATATCCTCTCCACACTCACCCAGCACTCTGTACTTTAGGGTTTTCTGGTTGAAGGTGTCCTCTATGCCACAGCGAGGCTGTCTCATCATCTCTAGGGTGGCCTTGTCAATCACTCCATTGACAGGCAGGCCTGTCACTCTCTGGAAGACCCTGGGGAAAGGAAGGACTGAAATCTCCAATAGCAGATGCAGCATGTGCATACTGTAAATGTAAGGCAAGGAAACATGTCCTGCCAATGGGAAATGTTATGCTAAAGAACTGCATTGATTGTGGTGCATGTGTCTTGCAAAAAGCTATAGAACAGAGCTGTGTTTGGATCTGTATTCACAAAGGGACATTTAGAGTAAGTATGTTCAGATGTTTTGCTTGTTCAGGTTTGTTGGGGAAGAGGAATCACACATGTAAGTTGTTGTTGTGTTCATAGACTGTAGGTTGTGTTGCTGAGGATCTACTTTACCTGAGGGCCTCAATGATATCTTCTGTCTGGATGCCCTTGTTCTGAGGATCCAGCGGAGTGTGCAGATAGCCATACCTCTTCAGGTATGCCTGGTAACACAATAACCAGTGGGGATACAAGGGTTTACTTTAGACGTTTCAAAGTGATCCTATTCACCTCTTACACTGTGCAGGACAACAGCCACACGAGAAACAATGCTGGTTAAGTTGCAGACAACCAGAAAGACGGTGAAAGCCATATGATAATATGATAGGTTACACATATGTCCCTTTTCATCACATATGCCGATACGGATGGTCCAGTTCATAGGCATTTCTGATCAAGTTTGTATTATGAATGTGAACATCCACAATAATGCTGAGTATTCAGAAGTTGCAATGTAATTCAAAGAATGGAGATGGATAATACTTCAAAAAGCTGGAAAATTCCTACCGTTGCTTCAGTCGCCTCCATCCTCCTGTCCATCACTCCGGTCATTACGCACAGCACTAGCACCGTGAGCACCGTCAGCTGCAGAAGGTAACCCATTTCGCAAAACTTCTATGCAGGAAAAACTGCTGTAACCGTTACGAAAAGCAAGCAAATATGAAGTCCGTAACACACTTTGCAGGACGCTCTTGTCTTAATTACTTGTAAAAAAATATATATACGTATTAAACATTAGTTAGGAAAAAAATGTTTTTGTCGTTCATCGTTATCTGTTACTCTCCCAAAACCTTACTCTACTGGTTTTCTTCCGTGTGTTCTGGAGGCTTATAACTCAAGTGCTGAGTGAGTCAGTGTGACCCACTGTGATGATCCATCTCTGAGGAATGAGCCTGGAGCAACGGGCGAAATGGTTTCACTTTGAAACAGTAAAATTCAGTGGTCGACCATTTTCCGAAGCTCTCCAACTCCCACACACCACGTGCCTACTGCGTCTCATGAACAACACACATTGGCGGGAGACTTCAGCCTATTGGGCTATTTCCCACGGTAACTACGCGCTTCAAACGTCAACGCACGAGAGAAAAACGCAACGTTTCACATGGATTCCTGACACAGTCAGTGCTACCCGGAATCATTGGGATGGACCTACCGACAACCCCAACCTTAACCCCTACTCTTACCTTATCCTTAACCCTTGCCGTAGCCATTTTAAATGTCTACTTAAATGGGGTAAGGAAATCGCAAGGGTTCCTGTTACACTGGACCTTTTTCCCAACAGTGCTCACAAGTAGACACATTTTACCACGTCATTGGCATAAAGAAGTTGTAACACTGCACAATTGGTCGCTAAGCAAAGCTTTTCCATAATACAGTTTCCCAAGCCCAACCAACTGTGTCAGCCAGGTGTCAGTGTGTGGTGGTTAATATATAACCTTGCAGTATGTGATGGTGGTGGCCTAGGCCTATCAAGCACAATCCAAGACTTTGAATATACAATAATGAATAGGGTGAATTCGGGAAAGAGTGGGACATTATATAAACTGTGACAGCTTAATCCTGACATGTTTATTTATTGGTCTGACAAGAGAACATCTAACCTATTATTACCCTTGCAGAGAAACCACATTATCAAAATCCCATCACTTTATTGGTGTGACATCATAGAGGAGGGCAGAGCAAGCTTCATCATAGAGGGGGGCAAAGCAAGCTTCAAACAGGAAACTCACCCCGCAAAGCACACAGTAAGATCAGTGACATAGCTTTTTTTCTGTTTTGATGTAAAGGTTATAAAATTGTCATAAATAATGCACTGTGCCAAATTGTGATGTAATATTATGTTTAAAGGTGGTACAAATAGAATTTCTCCACTATGTGGAAGCTAGGGGAATTGCAACAGCAATAGGCTACATTCAAAACAAATACACTTGAGCCTTTTACATTCAGTTTTGGTCCACCAGCTTCAAGCAGCTGTAAGAACTATATTTTTTGTTATTAAAAATATATTTCACAGTGATTTAGATCATACAATGATTCCCTACACACTATTCAGTGATTGTTTTCTCACATAAAATGAAATTGATCGAACAGTGTAGAATTTTAGCAACAGGAAATGAAAGAGCGATTTCTACATCCCTGGTTTCCACTAGATAATACGGCCAAATAGCTTTCCTATTTTGACAAAAGAAGCTGGCCCAGTGGGTGAAATTAATAGGCGAATATCACAGCCAATCACAACACTGGCAGGTAAGTAGTATTGTGAAACAAGGCCTTCCGGGTGGTGCAGTGGTTAAGGGTGCTGTACTGCAGCGCCAGCTGTGCCATCAGAGACCCTGGGTTCGCGCACAGGCTCTGTCGTAACCGGGATGTCGGGATGTCCGTTGGGTGACGCACAATTGGCCTAGCGTCATCTGGGTTAGGGAGGGCTTGGTCGGTAGGGATGTCTCATTGCACACCAGTGACTCCTGTGGCGGGCCGTGTGCAGTGCGCGCTAACCAAGGTTGCCAGGTGCACGGTGTTTCCTCCGACACATTGGTGCAGCTGGCTTCCGGGTTGGATGGTGCTGTGTTAAGAAGCAGTGCGGCTAGGTTGGGTTGTGTGTCGGAGGATGCATGACTTTCAACCTTCGTCTCTCCCGAGCCCGTACGGGAGTTGTAGCGATGAGACAAGATAGTAGCTACTACAACAATTGGACACTATGAAATTGGGGAGAAAAAGGGGTAAAATGGTTGGTAAAGCAACAACAAAAAAGAAGACAATTACAACACGTAAAGGTGCTACACATTCATTTTGTTGTTGCTGAATTTTTACATTGTTCTCCCATCTCCACATGGCAGATATATTAATGTCCATAATATATCTGCAGTAATAGTTGAGTAATCTCTTGGAGTTTGCCAAAAGACACCTATAGGGACTATAGAGACTATCTTGTCTCTCAGATCATGAAAACAAGATTCTCTGGTCTGATTAAACCAAGCACTCTTTGGCCTGAATGCCAAGCATCATGTCTGGAGGAAACCAGGCACCGCTCATCACCGGGCCAATACCATCCCTACAGTGGATCATGGTGGTGGAAGCATCATACTGTGGGGATGTTTTTCAGTGGCAGGGACTGGGAGAGGAGTCAGGATTGAGGGAAAGATGAACGGAGCAAAGTACAGAGAGGCCTTTGATGAAAACCTGGTCCAGAGTGCTCAGGACCTTTCACCTTCCAACAGGACAACGAGCCTAAGCACACAGCCAAGACAATGCAGGTATGGCTTCGGGACAAGTCTCTGAATGTCCATGAGTGGCTCATCCAGAACCCGCTCGAACATCTCTGGAGAGACCTGAAAATAGCTGTGCAGCAACATTCCCCATCTAACCTGACAGAGCTTGAGAGGATCTGCAGAGAAGAATGGGAGAAACTCCCCAAATACAGATGTGACAAGCTTGTAGCATCGTACCCAAAAAGACTCAAGGCTGTAATCGCTGCCAAAGGTGCTTCAACAAAGTACTGAGTAAAGGGTCTGAATACTTATGTAAAGGTGATTTCAAGTTTTTATTTTTAATACATTTGCAAAAATGTCTAAAAACCTGTTTTTGCTTTGTCATTATGGAGTATTGTGTGTAGATTCGTGAGGGATTATTATTTTTATTTTTTTGATGAAAATGTGGAAAAGGTCAAAGGGGCTGAATACGTTCCGAATGCACTGTATGTTGAATAGATGTCGAAAGAGGTTACAGAAGACGAAAATGCAAAAAGTGCCCACTTATTACGAATTCACCCTCAATGTTATTTTGGCTCAATGTCATATTATGTCTTGAAGAGAAGTAGCCTATATGGGATAATATAATATAGCCTTTTTAGACCACATTAAAGTGCTCCTTTCAAGTGGCTGTGCAAGCAAGACCGTATTCAAGTCTAATCATTTGACCTCTGCAAGGTTAGTACGTTTTCCATCAGCCATCATAACTGCTTATATTTTGTGTTAAGGTTTGATACATTTGTCAAATCAAATTGTATCGGTCACATACACATGGTTAGCAGATGTTATTGCCAGTGTAGCGAAATGGTTGTGCTTCTAGTTCTGACAGTGCAGTAATATCTAACATGTAATCTAACAATTCCTCAACAACTTCATAATACACACACATCTAAGTAAAGGAATGGAATAAGAATATATACATATAAATGTATGGATGAGCATTGACAGAGTGGCATAGGCAAGATGCAGTAGATGGTATAAAATACAGTATATGCATTACATATATACATTTATGTTTGTAAGGTCATGGTCAATGTTTTCCTGCATTGATTTTTACACAGTCCTGGGGTCCTGGTGGCTTAAAGAGACACTGGAGAAATGCTGAAGTGAAGTACACACCATAGTTTCACTGCACAGCTGTACATTCCTCAGCATGCAACAAGGTGCCAATAGATACTAATGACCAAACCACAGAACTGTCTCAGGGACAGAAATGCAGTGCACTGGGTTTGAAGCCAGAGTGTGAGAATACCATTAACGTGCTGCTGATATACAATAAGTGGAAAAGCAAAAACCATAGTCTTAGTTAGTTTATCATTCTGAATTGACAGCTTTTGATATATTTTTTTTTTGTGTAGCTTTACATCCTCCTCCAACTTGTCAACATTATGAGGGCATGCTACAATAATGTTCAAAACCTCACACACCTTTGAAGGACGTACTCAGGTTGGCATTTCAGAAATCAGTTCTGCAGCTTAACAAAGAGATTCATTCACAATGTATTCGTTTGGTCCGCCTGCAGGCTTTCCAAGAAAAAGAGTCTGAACTTGAACTTGAACTCATTCTTCTTGAGTATGTGCTGTGTGCATGTAAGTGCAATTTCAGCAACCAAATCATGATAACATTCCACAGCTGTTTGTAGGGAAACCTCAGTGGTTTTATATCTTAGTCTTTGCTGCCTATTTTCTGATCATTAAAGCTATAGACGGGTTGGTTGTTTAGCAACAAAACCAACTTGTGCGCAACTATGGTGAAAAACAGACGGGGTTGGCTTAGAATAGATTGTTGAAAACATATACTATATTTAGTCTCCAATGTTTATTGAAACCATAAAAACAATGAGCAATTGTTGTCTCTCAAAAACATTATTACAGTTGTTGGTTTGCTAGCTAGCAAATGTTTTGCCATATTAGCATAGAAGTGACAACAGTCAAAACACCTCAAAACAAGACATGGTATCAAGAACAAGCTAGAACTAGCTGAAATGAGCCATCTACGATTCCCCACATGGCAGCTTCTTGTCATTGTTGCCACTTATCCAGAATCACAACAACGCAGGAACTTCTGCCCCATTGAAACGCGCGCACCGTTTTCGTGACATTGTCAGCAAACCCATCTATAGCCCTCTCCCTTCCTTTACACGTAACATCATCCAGTCACTGATGAAATCGTACCATCAGAAATATTCACCCATATCTTAATAACCGCCGGAGGTCTTGGGGTTGTGATTTTGAAAGACTCATCCTTTGAACGAACGCAGCCACATGCTGCAGAACTGTATCTGTTTGATGTTTCTGGGGGTTCTGTGTGGATGTCCATCCATCATATTATTAACCAGGACTTGAATATGATTGAATAAGAAGGTTTGCTTTCTCAGGAACCAAACAAACTGTAACAGCCGTTGTTGGAAGAAGAGGAGGACCAAAGCGCAGCGTGGTATGTGTACATGATGTAAATATTTAATGAATCAAACTGAACACTGAAATACAAAACAACAAAGTGAAAGAACGAAACGACAAGGAACCAGTCCTGTCTGGTGAAGACACACAACAGAAAATAATCACCCACAACTCAAGGGTGAAAACAGGCTGCCTAAGTATGGTTCTCAATCAGGGACAACGATTGACAGCTGCCTCTGATTGAGAACCATGCCAGGCCAAACACAGAAATCCCAAATCATAGAAAAAATAACATAGACTGCCCACCCCAACTCACGTCCTGACCATACTAAAACAAAGACAAAACAAAGGAACTATGGTCACGTGACATAAACGTGCCATAAACATATTTAATTTATTTTCCTTCGACCCCACAATGGTTGAAACAACATCAAAACTAACACAATGTATCTAGGCTTGGTACCTGAAATGCATCTTCTTGCTTCTCTTCCCCTTGTGTATGTGTGGTAGTTATAGCGATATTGTGATTATTATGTCAACACAAGGGTTTGTCAGAGCTGGCACACACTGGGTCTGATAGTACAACAGCTGTTCTCTGTCCTTTCACAGTCCAGGGCAGCGAGAGGGTGTGGAAGTAAAGACAAAGAGAAGCCATTTTCTGGATAGTGCAGCTGGTGTTGGCAGCAGGTTCCCTCAGCCTAACCGACAGGTTCCCTCAGCCAAGCGCCGTAGGGTAGTTTGAGTAGTGGTAGCTGACTCCCACATCTATTTACTTAAGAAAACATCAAGCAGTTGCACAATAGCCTAATCAAATCTAATCAAATGTTATTGGTCACATAGACATGGTTAGCAGTTGTTAATGCGAGTGTAGAGAAACACTTGTGCTTCTAGTTCCAACCTTGCAGTAATATCTAACAAGTAATCTAACAATTTCACAACAACTACCTTATACACACAAGTGTAAAGGAATGAATGAGAATATGTACATATAAATATATGGATGAGCGATGGCTGAACGGCATAGGCAAGATGCAGTCGATGGTATAGAGTACAGTATATACATATGAAATGAGTAATGTAGGGTATGTAAGCATTATATCAAGTTGCATTGTTTAAAGTGACTAGTGATACATTTATTACATCCAATTTTTAATTATTAAAGTGGCTAGAGATTTGAGTCAGTATGTTGGCAGCAGCCACTCAATGTTACTGATGGCTATTTAACAGTCTGATGGCCTTGAGATAGAAGCTGTTTTTCAGTCTCTCGGTCCCAGCTTTGATGCACCTGCACTGACCTCGCCTTCTGGATGATAACAGGGTGAACAGGCAGTGGCTCGTGTGGTTGTTGTCCTTGATGATCTTTTTAGCCTACCTGTGACATCGGGGGGTATAGGTGTCCTGGAGGGCAGATAGTTTGCCCCCAGTGATGCGTTGTGCAGACCTCACTATCCTTTGGAGAGCCTTACAGTTGTGGGCGGAGCAGTTGCAGTACCAGGTGGTAATACAGCCCGACAGGATGCTCTCGATTGTGCATCTGCAAAAGTTTGTGAGTGTTTTTGGTGACAAGCAAAATTTCTTCAGCCTTCTGAGGTTGAAGAGGCACTGTTGCTGTTGCGCCTTCTTCACCATGCTCTCTGTGTGGGTGGACCATTTCAGTTTGCCCGTGATGTGTACGCCGAGGAAGTTAAAACTTTCCACCTTCTCCACTGCTGTCCCTCTGCTGTTTCCTGAAGTCCACGATCATCTCCTTTGTTTTGTTTACGTCGAGTGTGAGGTTATTTTCCTGACAACACACTCTGAGGGCCCTCACCTGTAGGCCTTGTCGTCGTTGTTGTTGGTAATCAAGCCTACCACTGTAGTGTCGTCTGCAAACTTGATGATTGAGTTGGAGGTGTGCATGGCCATGCAGTCATAGGTGAACAGGGAGTATAGGAGCGGGCTGAGAATGCACCCTCGTGGGGATGTTGGTGATCAGCGGGGTGGAGATGTTGTTTCCTACCCTCACCACCTGGGGGCGGCTAGAGATGCCGTCTTGTCCCGCAGCCTTGTGAGGGTTAACATTTAAATGTTTTACTCACATTGGCTGCGGTGAAGGAGAGCCCACAGGGTTTGTTAGCGGGCCGTGTCAGTGGCACTGTAATGTCCTCAAAGCGAGCAATGAAGTTGTTTAGTTTGTCTGGGAGCACGACATCGGTGTCCTCAACGTGGCTGGTTTTCTTTTTGTAGTCCGTGATTGTTTGTAGACACTGCCACATACGTCTCGTGTCTGAGCCATTGAATTGCAACTCTACTTTGTCTCTTTACTAACGCTTAGCTTGTTTGATTGCCTTGCTACACTGTTTTACATTTTTTTTAACCTTTATTTAACTAGGTAAGTCAGTTAAGAACAAATTCTTATTTTCAATGACGGCCTAGGAACAGCGGGTTAACGGCCTTGTTCAGGGGCAGAATGACAGATTTGTGCCTTGTCAGCTCAGGGGTTTGAACTTGCAACCTTCCGGTTAACTAGTCCAACACTTTAACCACTAGGCTACCCTGCCACCCCTTTAGCCATGTTTCCGGGTTGCCTTGGCATGATTAAAAGCAGTGGTTCGCGCTTTCAGTTTTGCGCGAATGCTGCCATCAATCCACGGTTTCTGGTTGGGGAAGATTTTAATAGTCACCATGGATACAACATCACCGATGTACTTGCTCATAAACTCGCTCACCGAATCAGCACATACATCAATGTTGTTGTCCGATGCGATCCGGAACATATCCCAGTCCACGTGATCAAAGCAATCTTGAAGCGTGGCATCAGATTGGTCGGACCAGCGTTGAACAGACCTGAGCACGGGCGTTTCCTGTTTTAGCTCTGTCAATAGGCTGGGAGCAACAAAATGTAGTTGTGGTCAGATTTCCCGAAAGGAGGGAGAGGGAGGGCTTTGTATGCGTCGCGGAAGTTAGAGTAGCAATGATCCAGAATTTTGCCAGCCCGGGTCACGCATTCAATATGCTGATAAAATGTAGGGATTCTTGTTTTCAGATTAGCCTTGTTAAAATCCCTAGCTACAATAAATACAGCCTCAGGACAAGACAGAGGTGTGAAAACAATGCTTGTGGGGATGGGAAGTGGCATGCCAGTCTGCCTTATTGTCATGTGCCATGCTGTAATAGAAGACCAATGGTGCCAGTGGATTTATGGGGTGGCACAGGTATAATGGGTCTGGCTGGGATTGTGCAGTTGTCAGCCATCATTAAGGTCCACTCTAACACATACCTCTTCTAAATCACTGTCATCAGCCTTACAAGGTGCAGACAGCATAGACACTCTGGGGGCAGAGAGGAGGCTTTGTGTGGTTTTGGCATGGTCCAGTCTTCACTGGGAATTGTTTTTGTGTGATGTGAATACGTGGTGTCATGCAAGCAGCACAGCTACTCCTTTCCATAAAAACTTTGAGTAATCTCATCCACCATCTGGCTCTCCCTAGCAATTGAGCCTGACAACGAGGTTAGATTCATGGTGAAGGTGTTTGATGGTGAATGTTTTGTCTGGAGCTTAGTTTGCAACAGCCATTGAAGTATAAGAGTAAGAGGAATGGGGCCACAACCAGATTGCCCCAAATTATCCAGGTATAAAAAATGTAAAAAATAGCATGAGCAAAAATTTGCAGATTTCTGTTCAAGTGTTCTGTATCTGATAAATGACTGGAACGAATTGCAAAAATCTCTGAAGCTGGAGACTCACATCTCCCTCACTAGCTTTAAGCACCAGCTGTCAGAGCATTTTACAGATCACTGCACCTGTACTTAGCCTATCTGTAAACAGCCCATCTATCTACCTACCTCATCCCCATACTGGTATTTATTTATTTATTTTGCTCCTTTGCACCCCAGTATCTCTACCTGCACATTCATCTTCTGCCGATCTACCATTCCAGTGTTTAATTGCTATATTGTAATTACTTCGCCACCATGGCCTATTTATTTCCTTGACTTACCTCATTTGCATTCACTGTATATAGACTTTTTGTTTTCTTTTGTTCTACTGTATTATTGACTGTATGTACTCACTATGTACTCAAAAGCACTCACAAACTTCTACAGATGCACAATCGAGAGCATCCTGGCGGGCTGTATCACCGCCTGGTATGGCAACTGCACCGCCCTCAACCGTAAGGCTCTCCAGAGGGTAGTGAGGTCTGCACAACGCATCACCGGGGGCAAACTACCTGCCCTCCAGGACACCTACACCACCCGATGCTACAGGAAGGCCATAAAGATCATCAAGGACACCAACCACCCGAGCCACTGCCTGTTCACCCCGCTGCCATCCAGAAGGCGAGGTCAGTACAGGTGCATCAAAGCTGGGACCGAGAGACTGAAAAACAGCTTCTATCTCAAGGCCATCAGACTGTTAAACAGCCACCACTAACATTGAGTGGCTACTGCCAACACACTGTCAATGACACTGACTCTACTCCAGCCACTTTAATCATGGGAATTGATGGGAAATGATGTAAATATATCACTAGCCACTTTAAACAATGCTACCTTATATAATGTTACTTACCCTACATTGTTCATCTCATATGCATACGTTGATACTGTACTCTATATCATCGACTGCATCCTTATGTAATACATGTATCACTAGCCACTTTAACTATGCCACTTGGTTTACATACTTATCTCATATGTATATACTGTACTCGATATCATCTACTGTATCTTGCCTATGCTGCTCTGTACCATCACTCATTCATATATCCTTATGTACATATTCTTTATCCCCTTACACTGTGTATGACAGTAGTTTTTTTTGGAATTGTTAGTTAGATTACTTGCTCGTTATTACTGCATTGTCGGAACTAGAAGCACAAGCATTTCGCTACACTCGCATTAACATCTGCTAACCATGTGTATGTGACAAATAAAATTTGATTTGATTTGATTTTTGTTTATTACATGTGTAACTCTGTGTTGTTGTATGTGTCGAATTGCTACGCTTTATCTTGGCCAGGTCGCAGTTGCAAATGAGAACTTGTTCTCAACTAGCCTACCTGGTTAAATAAAGGTGAAATAAATCAAATAAAAAATAATGATTTTGTTCTGCCAGCACAATTTCTGGGTAGTGCTACACAGACTGTACCACAGACTCTGCCAAAACCTCAAACCACATACTGCAAAGGTTTCCTTCTTAAGTCTGTACTGTCATATGCCTGAGCTAGTGTTTATTGTTCATGGGCGACTGACAATTTCCAGATATTATTTCTGGGGCTCAGCCTAAGACACTGGGTGAAGTAAATATTTGACTTTGAATTAGATGCAATATTGTCACAGTGGTATTCCTTAGGTGCCTTAGACTCTCTTTTGCTATATTTTCCTCAGTTTGATCTTTCCTGTCCTGTATCTTTATAAGTATAAGTTCTCTCTCACTGATTCATACCAGTGGTAATGTAAGTGTATCATGCCGTGTGACTAAACGTCCACAGCCTGGAAATCCCTGTACACTCCCTGAGAAAAAAAACTACATCGAATGACTTTTTCTCAGAACCTTAAGGTTCTGTTTACTTACAGTGCTTGTAAATGAAGGATTAGTAAGGCAATGTTTGTAGTATTCGCCTGCTCTCTCCGACTCATCCCAGGTCTAGTAAGCTTTTGGGAAGAGAAAGATAGAGCACAGGGTCACAGCTACAGATTCAGCATTGAACATAATTCAGAGCGGTTGGGAAGACACATTTTGGTTGAATGCATTCAGTTGTGCAACTGGCTAGGTATCTCCTTTCTCTTCCCTTCCGTATATTATAGCAGTTTGAAGGGAATATGGATGTCTGCCAATGGGATTTTCCAGCAAAACATACTCCTTGAGTCTCTAAGGAATTCCAGAAGGACAGATACTTACCAAGTGAAAATCCAAGTGAACCAGAAAAAAATGTTGGACCTCTATTTGATATAGAGTACATGCAAAACAGTGTTACTAACTGATGATAAGCAATTTGTGAAGCAGAGGGTGAGATGGAATGTGGATCAGGTTGTAACATGATTGACTGGCCAATAACCTGTCTGTCTGTCTGTCTGTCTGTCTGTCTGTCTGTCTGTCTGTCTGTCTGTCTGTCTGTCTGTCTGTCTGTCTGTCTGTCTGTCTGTCTGTCTGTCTGTCTCTGTCTGCCTGTCTGCCTGTCTGCCTGCCTGCCTGCCTGCCTGCCTGTCTGTCTGTCTGTCTGTCTGTCTGTCTGTCTGTCTGTCTGTCTGTCTGTCTGTCTGTCTGTCTGTCTGTCTGTGTGTCTGTGTGTCTGTGTGTCTGTGTCTGTCTGTTCAGCTAAGTCTAGGGTATGGCAAAGTGGGGTGTGTTCCTCCAAGGAATTCTTTGGAAGTTGAAGCTCATTTACTGCATTTCTACACAATTAAAAAAAACGTTAAAAAGCTATTTGGAGAACAGCAAAAACAAACAAAAATGACCCCAGCCCTTAATTATCGCCACAGTATTAGGTTTGAAGGTCTGTAGAATGGCATATACTATGTCAACCACTACTCAACCTCACCATATGGTAAATTAACTAATTTAAATGTGGAATGGTGCATACAGAGAAACGTGAAAAAGATGCATAATACCCACTATCAAGTCACAACAAGGCTGACTTTAAATGCTGACATCCATAGGCAGTGCATTAGTTTCAACTTTGGGGAAGCAATTTTTTTCACCATAAAATTGCATGCATTTATCATGGCATTTACAGACTAATGTAAGATAGGCTAATGTGATGAGTAAATCACATAGTCATAATTTAGGATAATAATATAACTTCAATCACTGTTAGCAAAAAAGAGAGTTCTGAACAATTCTTGCCTGAGTGTGTAGCGAGATAGAGTAGGCCTAATCAGAGATGTTTCTTCTCCTTTCTTTGCATGGGAAAAATGTGGCCCTTTTGTAAACACATTTCATGCAATTCTAAGACACTTTATATGACTAGAGACATAAGCAACATATTTTTTAATACAACACAAATTAGTAGCCTACTCTGCTGACACTGACAAACAGATCAGTACAAATGACCTTGTCTTGCATACAACCATCTAATCTAGGCCTATGAAAAGGGGAGACACAATTTGTACAATATAACCTCTATCTAGCCTGGAGGAGGAAACTATTTCCTCCCCCCAATAATTCCAGTAGTACTGATCCAATGATAAAGACAGTGAATATGTGCACACTGTACAACCCATTATGCATCGTAGCAAACGTGCAATTGAACTGAACGCACCCCAGAACTGACTAACCAAGCATGGTTACTTTCTGAAGTCATAGAGTTAGACCGACAGTTTAAAGTAATACTGAAATTATTGTATTTCAGTTGGGGTTGGGATATTTTGACCACAGTGGAGGCTGGTGAGGGGAGGACAATGGAATGTCATCAAACACATGGAAACCACGTGTTTGATGTATTTGATACCATTCCACCTATTCCGCTCCAGCCATTACGACGAGCCCGTCCTCCCCAATTAAGTTGCCACCAACCTCCTGCCATTGACCAGATTATCAGGAAAGTTTTGGATGTATTTTCCCTTAAAAATTGACCAGAAACAACCCTAGAACCCATTGACCCGGATCCGCCCAATATGCAACACAAAGTTACGCCCTTGATTAGCAAAGGTATTAAAGTTACACAAGCGACTGTAGAAAAGTTAACTTAGAACAAACCAGGCTTCATTTTATCTATATCATGGAAGTTATTAAATGAGGTTTAAACAAATTGCCACTGAAAACGTTGCTTCTTGCCTTTACCTCAGTGGTGGCTCATTGCAGTCAAGCAAAAAAACTATTGAGATTTAAAGCTACAGCAATCATTTTTTTTGTAACAGGCTGTAAAAACTCAATAAAACTAGTCTAAAAAATAAGGAAAGTGTCTGTAAATTTCTGCTGTTTCAAACACATTGCTTTGCTATTACATTTTTTTATTGTAAGAGTGTTGGCTCAACGAAACAATTCTGTTTACATGTGCAGTATATGTGTAGTCGAGGGTAATTTTGCGAAAAGTCTAGTAAATGTGAAGACCCTCTTATTTGTGTTGGGTGGGTGGGAAGAATGTGCTCTGTCAGAAAATGTCAGTCTGGCATCTCGCCATGTCACTCAGACACATGCATGGTTCTGTCTGATTGGGTGCCCTATCTCTCTCCTCTCAGCCAACTCTCCCTAGATGTATCCTTCGTTTCCATTTATTATCACAGAGGTTGACTTTGGCTCTGACTTCATAACAGAAGAGCAAACTCAGAGATTATCTACAGATTCCCCAGGTGATGTTCTCCAATGTTCATTTATGTTGGAATGAGTACCTGGTTTTATGGTCTGGTCACACGCTGAGTTTGTTGTCTTGAACATCATAAACCTACTTTATTTCTCTCTGCTGTCTGCCCCCTCTCTCACTCCGTTTTTCTTTTCATCTCTTCGTTTATCTTTCTTCATTCTTGTTCGATTCCTCACAACGTCTGTCTTTCTCTCTCTATTTCGCTCTCTCCACCCTGTTTCTCTCTCGGCCTCCTTCTTCCTCCCTCTCTCTTTTGCCAGCTGGAATAATCTTGTTGTTTCCAGGAAACTGTCTAGGCCAATTTACATCCTTGTAAAACCAACGTCACCACATCTGTGCATCATTGAGTTCAGCGTGCAGAACAAACGTCTGGGGTGTCTCTTTACATCACAAATTAAACCAAACATGTCAAAACAATTGTTAATAGATGATGCTGAGTTCATTCTATACTTGAAGAGGCTATTTAAACCAAACTGCTCAAATAGTCTCTAATCAATTCAATAGTTTCACAACATATGGATATATTACTGCTTGTTGTGAGAGGCCAGTGACTATCCTTACAATATGTCTCATTATGTTAAGAGTAGGGTTGCAATATCCCGGGAACTTTCAATAATTTCTGTCGTTTTTCAGAAATCCTAGAGGGAGGCTACCGAATTTCATGCTTATTCCCTCCTGATTATAAATTATGGGAATTTATTGAAGGTTCCTGGAATTCTGCAACCGTAGTTATTACAAATTATAATATGGTGAGCTTACAAAAGTCAGTGACCTGTAAAACAAACAAAATGTCACTTGTTGACGTTCAAGTTTGGTTTCCTTCTGCACTCTCTGACCAGTAAGTGTGGGAGTGTGGTTTAATAAGTTCTTGTTCATCGTATAAACTTGCAACAGTCTCTGTCCTCCCTCTGACTGTGCTTTGGTCATCCCAGTTAGCACACATATACAGGAAGTCATAATTCATCCTGTCGCATTGTTTTCTTCCTATTAGTCATTTTGCATAATGAAAGGAAGCTCACCCACAGCATATGCTGTTGTTTAATTCAAGCTGCACCACAAATCTGTACTGCATTTTTGGCAAAGCACTGTTGTTAAAGTTTAGGATGTGCATATCACCAACTTACTAACTATTAGTCACTTGTGTGTTTGTATCTCAGTGGTGGCGAGACAGTGGTCTAGTTGAGATCTTAGACTTGACCTATATATAGTTGTTAGTCATCAAACGCCTGCCTGGTCATGGCAGTATGAGAGGAGGCCTGTGTGGTTGGACACATGGCTTAACTAGGATTGGAGCAGCCAAAGGGTGACCGCATGTGGATTTACTGGACGTGAATGCCATTAAGGACAATGAACCGGTACAGATGAAGTCGGAAGTATACATACACTTAGGTTGGAGTCATTACAACTTGTTTTTCAACCACTCCACAAATTTCTTGTTAACAAACTATAGTTTTGGCGAGTCTGTTAGGACATCTACTTTGTGCATGACACAAGTCATTTTTCCAACAATTGTTTAGAGTCAGATTATTTCACTTATAATTCACTGTATCACAACTTCAGTAGGTCAGAAGTTTGCATACACTAAGTTGACTGTGCACTTAAACAGCTTGGAAAATTCCAGAAAATGATGTCATGGCTTTAGAAGCTTCTGATAGGCTAATTGACATCATTGAGTCAATTGGAGGTGTACCTGTGGATGTATTTCAAGGCCATCCTTCAAACTCAGTGCCTCTTTGCTTGATATCATGGGAAAATCAAAAGAAATCAGCCAAGTCCTCAGAAAAACAATTGTAGACCTCCACAAGTCTGGTTCATTCTTGGGAGCAATTTCCAAATGCCTGAAGGTACCACGTTCATCTGTACAAACAATAGTACTTTGGTGCGAAAAGTGAAAATCAATCTCAGAACAACAGCAAAGGACCTTGTGAAGTGCTGGAGGAAACAGGTACAAAAGTATCTATATCCACAGTAAAACGAGTCCTATATCAACATAACCTGAAAGGCCACTCAGCAAGGAAGAATCCACTGCTCCAAAACTGCCATAAAAAAGACAGACTATGGTTTCCAACTGCACATGGGGACAAAGATCGTACTTTTTGGAGAAATGTCCTCAGGTCTGATGAAACGAAAATAGAACTGTTTGTCCATAATGACCATTGTTATGTTTGGAGGAAAAAGGGGGATACTTCCAAGCCGAAGAACACCATCCCAACCGTGAAGCACGGGGGTGGCAGCATCATTTTGTGGGGGTGCTTTGCTGCAGGAGGAACTGGTGCACTTCACAAAATAGTGGCGTCATGAGGAAGGTAAAATTATGTGGATATATTGAAGCAACATCTCAAGACATCAGTCAGAAGTTAAAGCTTGGTCGCAAATGGCTCTTCCAAATGGACAATGACCCCAAGCATACTTCCAAAGTTGTGGCAAAATGGCTTAAGGACAACAAAGTCGAGGTATTGGAGTGGCCATCACAAAGCCCTGACTTCACTCCTATAGAAAATTTGTGGGCAGAACTGAAAATGCATGTGCGACCAAAGAGGCCTTCAAACCTGATTCAGTTACACCAGCTCTGTCAGGAGGAATGGGCCAAAATTCACCCAACTTATTGTGGGAAGCTTATGGAAGGCTACCCAAAACGTTGGACCCATGTTAAACAATTTAAAGGCAACGCTACCCAATACTAATTGAGTGCATGTAAACTTCTGACTCACTGGGAATGTGATGAAAGAACTAAAAGCTGAAATAAATCTTTCTCTCTTCTATTATTCTGACATTTCACATTCTTAAAATAAAGTGGTGATCGTAACTGACCTAAGACTGACCTAAGGGAATTTTTACTAGGATTAAATGTCAGGAATTGTGAAAAACTGAGTTTAAGTGTATGTAAACTTCTGACTTCAACTGTATATGTACTGTTTTACAGAAAAATAATACACAAATCAGCAAAAGGCCTAGGGATGAAATGTCAGCTTTTTTAAAATTTTACCTTTTTTTTAACTAGGCAAGTCAGTTAAGAACAAATTCTTACTTACAATGATGGCCTACTGGGGAACAGTGGGTTAACTGCCTTGTTCAGGTGCAGAACGACACATTTTGACATTGTCAGCTCAGGGATTCGATCCAGCAACCTTTTGGTTACTTGCCCAACCACTAGGCTACCTGCCTCCCTTTAACGGAAAAAGTAAGTTCACCAATTTTCTTTGTAGACTTACTTTCACTCTATCTGTGATTGTAGTTGATCCCCAAAACAGGTTTATTTTTTTATATATTTTGTTTCATTACAGAAAAAATTGGGAGACACATTTTGCTGAGTCATCACATGCCATTGATTACATCGCATTATGAATGTGTCTAACGCATGTTAGAAAATGCTCCAAAACACTCCAAACCAAATAATATTACATCAGAATCCCATTCTGAATGATACACTGAGTGTTCAAAACATTAAGAACACCTGCTCTTCGGCGACTCCTCAGACTGTATGTGCAGCGTGCATTGGGTTTTGAATCAGATGAAAGCTATGATCCCTTATTGATGTCACTTGTTAAACCAACTTTCATTTGTGTAGGTTAAAGGGAGGAGATGGGTTAAAGAAGGATTTTGAGATATGGATTGTATATGTGTGCCATTCAGAGGGTGAATGGGCAAGACAATTTGTTTTGTCTTTGAACGGGATATGGTAGTAGGTGCCAGGCGCTCCGGCTTGTGTCAAGAACTGCAACAATGCTGGGTGTGTGGGTATCAAGAATATTCCACCACATCCAGCCAACTTGACACAACTTTGGGAAGCATTGGAGTCAACATGGGCCAATATTCCTGTTGAACGCTTTCGACAGATTGTAGAGTCCATGTGTGGACAAATTGAGGCTGTTCTGAAGGCAAAAGGGGGGATGCAATTCAGTATTACTAAGGTGTACCTAATGTGGATTCTGATGGGATTCTGATGTAATATGTTTTGGTGTGGTGTGTTTTTTCTTATTTTTATTTTTTTTGTAACAGTATTTTTATTGGAATTCCACAATTTTCACCCATATTAAGAGATACAACAACAGAGACAAAGCAAACAGCACCCACTTACACATATCTACGTGCATATATATACACATACATACATACATACATACACATACATATACCCATGCATATACACACACATACGCATACATACACGCACGCACAAACACACATATACACACCCATACATACGTACACCATTTTCCTCTTCCCGCTCGGTGCTTCTCTCACCCAATCACCATCATTGCGTCTCTCAATACATACATTTTAAACAAACTTACAAACAGAAATTAAACAAAAATGCTCAGTTTAAACCAAGAGGTTAGGTTCCACACATGGAACGTACAGTGTAGTTCTGAAATACATAGATCCCCGCCATTCTAAGAGAATCCTTGCAGCATAATAGCTGATACCTCAGGTTCTAGGTAATTTAGATAAGGTTCCCATACTTTGTAGAACTGGTCTGTTTTAGAATGCAATGTACATGTCAGATATTCCAGAGGCACCCATTCAAATAGTATCTTATGCCAATCTTTAATAGAAGGAACCTTATCACTAATCCACTGTAAAAGGATGTTTTTACTCGCTGCGAAGGTAAGGATGTTGTAAAGCCTCCTTTTACCGACAGAAGTAACATGCCTACTAGGGAGACCTAACAGTAAAGAAACTGGGTCCAATTCTAGACCAACCCCTAGGATCTTTTCAATTTCTTGCAGAACACCAGACCAGTATCTTTGTATTTTGGTACATGACCATAAACAATGTGTTAGGGTGCCTGTATCAGTTTTGCATTTAAGACACTGAGGGGAAGAGGAAGTGGGGCTAAAAGCCTGTCTGCGATTTGGGGATATATGCAATCTGTGTATTATTCTTAATTGGATTGCTCTAGTATGGTTACATATAGATATTGTTTTTGCATATCTCCAAATGTCCTCCCACATCTCTTCGTCAATAGTAACAGACAATTCTTTCTCCCACACTTGTTTCACCCTCTGTGTGTTGACAGCAGAAAAGGACCTTAAAGTATCATAAAACAGACTTACAGACATTTTCCTTTGTGGGAAAAAAAGCATTCTTTCAATGACAGACACATCAGGGTTACCAATTAAGGTGGTGCTCTTCAGAATATAATGTCTTACTTGTAGGAAGCGGAAAAAGTCCTGCTTTGGGAGTCGATATTTCTCGACCATCTGCTCAAATGACAACAAAAACTTATCAGCAAATAAGTCATTTAGCCTGCGTATGAGCTTATTAAGCCATAAGTTAAAGCCAGCATCCAGCAATCCTGGACTGAAATCTGGGTTGTTAAGAATTGGGGTAAGAGCAGAGGCTAGTTTGGACCTTCCCAGGAAGCGTTGAACTGACCTCCATACTTTGAGTGTGTTAAGTGTAACGGGATTATTGCAGTGATCTTCTACAGACTTGAAACTTCTGAAAAATAAAAGATCCTGTAAGGGGTATTTTGAAAGAGAAGTCTCAATGTCTAACCAAATAGAGGAGTCATCATTTGTGATCCAGTCAGAAATATAACAAAGGTGGGAACACCATTGATAGAACCTGATATTGGGCAGGTCCAAGCCGCCCATAGAACTTGGCAGCTGCAATATTGCCATCTTAAGTCTTGGCTTGCGTTTACTCCATATAAAGGAACTTAGCCATCCATTTACATCCTTTATTACCTTATTGGAGAGTAATACTGGGATCATTTGGATTGGGTAAAGTAGTCTAGGTAAAATGTTCATTTTCAAGAGGGATATTCTACCCAACCAAGAAATCGGGAGAGAGTTCCAGCGCTCCAGATCCTGTCTTATTGTATCAAACAAGGGAACAAAATTGGCTTCGTACATTAGCTGGAATTTAGGAGTTACAAATATACCCAGATACATGAAACCTGAGGGAGACCATTTAAAAGGGAAGGGGGGAGAAGTATTAGGTACAGAGTGTAGGCTACCAAGTGGCATAGCCTCTGACTTAGTAAGGTTAATCTTGTAGCCTGAGAATTTCGGTGAATGATTCAATAATATTAATAAGAGATGTAATTGAAGTCTCGGGACTAGAGATGAATATCAGGACATCATCAGCATACAAGCTTATTTTATGGTGAACATCACCAATGAGCAGCCCCTGTATAGCAGGCGTTACCCTGATGGCCTCGGCCAGTGGTTCCATAACGAGTGCAAAGAGGAGGGGGGATAAAGGACAGCCCTGTCTGGTACCTCTGTGTATAGAGAAGCTATTTGACCGTAGCCCATTAGTAAGGACAGCAGCCTGAGGATCATCATATAAAACTTTCACCCATTTTATAAAGTTGTCCCCCAGACCAAATTTATTTAGAGCAAATAATAGGTAAGACCACTCAACACGATCAAATGCTTTCTCAGCATCTAGGGAGAGCACAAGACCATCCACAGCACTTTGTTGGTAGGCTTGAATTACATTAAGAAGCCGCCTGACGTTGTTGCATGACTTACGGCCCCTAATGAAGCCAGTTTGGTCTCCTTTCACAATTAGTGGCAGTGAGTCCTCTAATCTTGTGGCTAGAATTTTAGCAAGCAATTTTCTATCCACATTCAGAAGGGAAATTGGTCTGTACGAGGAACAAGACTCTGGACATTTTCCCTTTTTGAGAATAAGTGAAATGTTGGCTTCTCTCAGCGTTTGAGGGAGTTGGTCATTTGAAAATGAGTGGTTAAACATATCACGCAATGGCTCAAGGATCAGGCCATGGAACTCTTTATAGAACTCACTACAAAACCCGTCTGGTCCTGGGGCCTTACCATTTTGCAGATTCTTAATTGCGAACATTATCTCTTCCTTGGTAATAGGGGCATTAAGGAGGGACCTCTGCTCTTCGGAGATAGTAGGGAGCTCAATCTTACAAAAGAAGTTCTCCATTAATTTTGGTGCATCCTTTGGCAGTTCTGAGGCATAAAGGTTTGTATAAAATTTCTTAAATGAGTCACTTATCAATTTATTTTCATATAAATGATTACCATCAGATTCAGTAATAGTAGCAATTGACTGAGAGTCAGCCCTCTTTTTAGCTAGGTATGCCAAGTCCCTTCCTGGCTTATCGCCAGGTTCATATAGCTTTTGCCTGCCAAATCTCATTTTCTTTTCAGCATCCTGTGTTAGGAGAGAGTCTAACGTTGATCTAATGACTGATATTTCCATTAATAGGGCAGGAGTGGGTGTTTTAATGTAGTCCTTCTCTTTAGTTCCTAATTCACCCTCTAACATTTTTTGCTTTTCCCGCTTTTTCCGTCTCTTAGTAGCTGTGTATGACATAATCAGACCCCTGGCATACGCTTTCCAGGTCTCCCAAAGGAGCGAGGGGTTATCTGTTGATTGAGAGTTAATAGAGAAAAATGCTTTAAACTCGGTTATAAAATATGATGTGAATGTATGGTCTTTAAGAATGGTTGTGTTCAACCTCCAATGTCTTGACCGATTGAATGCCCCGTTGAGTTTTATGTCCAGGATCACCTCAGCATGATCAGATATGACTATGCTTCCTATCCTAGCGGATAAAACAGACTGCAAAGACGTCCTGGGCATAAAAAATGATCTATTCTAGTCTGACATCCATGAGGTGCAGAGAAAAAAGTGAACTCTCTGTTGGAGGGATGAAAAGCTCTCCAGACATCCGCATACCCCAGATCATCACAAATAACTTTAAGTGACTTAGCTTGAGGAGAGAGTGAAGCTATACCACTGGGAAACCTATCAATAAGGGGGTTCAACAAGCAGTTAAAATCTCCTCCAACCACTGCAGTGTCTGAGTTTAATTCTGAAAAGTCTAGAAATGCCTTAGTGAGGAAATCAGGGGGGTGAGCAGGGGGGAAGTAAATATTCATTATGGAAATGTTCTGCCCTTGTAAAGTACCATTAATTATAACAAAGCGACCAAATTTATCTTTCACACAATTCAAGACCTTAAGTGGTAAGTTCTTTTTCACCAGAATTGCTACACCTCTACTTCTGGATGTAAATGATGAGAAAAACACTTGACCAAACCCTCCTTGTTGTAATTTCAGGTGCTCCTTATCATCCAAATGAGTTTCTTGCAACAGGGCAATATCAATATTTTCTTTTTTCAAAAAAGACAGTACTTTCTTCCTTTTAATGGGGTTATGGCTCCCTCTAATGTTCCACGTACATACACGCAGTCTGTTATCTGCCATTGTATCTTGACCATTCAATATCCAGACTGGATCCTACTGTAAAAGTGGGGTGGTACCTTTTTCCATGTGTTGAACTCTCCTCTATCTCACTGAGCATAAACAAAAAATATGAACCCTGAACTCGAACTATACTAAACCCAAAAATTAAACATGTAAAGATCCAAAGGGGGGTTTTCCCACTAGCTAACATGCAGGGGATTTCAACTCTCCAATGTAGACTCTTAAATCCGCATTGCCGCTCAATAGCCTCATCCTTTATATATATGGAAAAGAAAATCAATAGAAGAAGATTGAGGCTCTTCCACCTAAAACCAAGCCTGGGCACCAATATGGATTCACACATATCTCAGCCTGAGCTATAGCGGCTATTACTTTAGCAAGAAAAATAATAAAAGATACGAATATTACTGAGCCGGAGTACGTGAGGACTCACACCACTGTTTCATGATCAGATTCAACCAAAAATAAACAAAGTTATTCAATGCTGTGAAGGTGCAGCTTAAAGTTATTTACCCGAGAGAGTCAATAAACGCAGCAGCCTCTTCAGGTGTGTAGAGCTTTTTAGGTGATCCGTTGACCATAATCTTCAATGTGGCCGGGTACAACAGTGCGTAGTCCATCTTCATTCTCCTGAGTCGAGCCTTCGCCTCATCAAACGCTTTGCGTCTTCGTACAACCGCGGTGGAATAATCATTGAAGAATGAGACCCTTGGACCTTTATGTTGACTACCATCAGAGCCGATGTTTCTAGCCGCATCCATGACGCGCTGCTTGTCGGTAAAGTTGTGGAACTTTATAACCACCGGCTGTGGGCGCTGATTGGGACCGGGTATCGGTGCTTGAGAGCGATGGGCTCTGTCCAGCTTCACACGACCAGCCTTAGTGTCCATTTGTAGGTAGCCAGGGATCCATTCCTCAAAGAATTTTACTGAACGTGTCCCTTCAGAATTTTCCGGGAGTCCCACAACACAAATATTGCATCTGCGTCCTCGATTATCCAAGTCGTCAATGTGCTCCGCCATTTCGCGCACCTGTTTCTCAAGTCCTTTTATCGTAGCAGTCCATAGATGTAGTTGAAGTTTCCACTGCAGCAATTCTTCCTTCCGCCTCAACAACACGTTTCACAACGCTCTGTATTTCAGCTGAATGGCCTGCTATTGCTTCCAAGACCATTCTTATCTTAGCATCGATCACTTTAGTAATGTTATCAGTCATCTTTTGAATCATCAGGTCCATTGTGCCTGGATCCGCAATGGTGTTAGCTTCGCTAACGTTAGCTAGCTCCTCATGCACATCCACATGGGTGGTGGTTTTGGTCGACTTCTTAGTAGTTCTATTGGGCATGTTGTCGGAGATTTTTGCGAAATAGTCGTCAAGACTCATTATATGGTAACTTATTTAGCCAATTCTACCACTTTTTCAAGCCAAGAGATTAATGTAAGAATATAAATTCACGAATGCCACGAGAGCTCGCTGAAACACCGTGTTCTCTCTACGGCGCCATTTTGTCCCCCGGTGTGGTGTGTTTTATATTATGCTTCAGGCATATTTGCATATTGCATTATAGTCGATGGCAAGTATTGCTGAGTAATTAACCGACATGTCGGAGAGAAGAGACAGAAGAATGTGCGATCGAGAGGGATAGAGAGCAATTGCTTCGTGTGGTATCTCTTCCTGAAAAGACATGATCTAAGATTGGTAATTGGTATTCAGCTGTCATAAAAGTATGCCTTATTTACTTTAAAGAACTACTAAAATAGTGATTTTGTCAGACAGTATAAGGCAGCAGTTCTATAGAGATGAGGTGATGACTTGGAATGAAATAAGTCATCAAATTGGTCTAAAACAAATGTAATATACACAACTGAAATATTTTATTAAAGTAATGTGGATAAATGATGGTTAATAAGTGATAAGCAGTAACGGGCAGTCACCCCCATCATGGGACATACCAGTCAAAATTTTGGACACACCTACTCATTCCAGGATTTTTCTTTATTTTTACTATTTTCTACATTGTAGAATAATAGTGAAGAAATAACCTTTATTTAACTAGGCAAGTCAGTTAATAACAAATTCTTATTTTCAATGACGGCCTAGTAACAGTGCCTGTTCAGGAGCAGAACGACAGATGTGTACCTTGTCAGCTCGGGGGTTTGAACTTGCAACCTTCCGGTTACTAGACCAAAGCTCTAACCACTAGGCTACTCTTCCACCCCATGGAATCATGTAGTAACCAAAAGAGTTTTAAACAAATCAAGATATATTTTATATTTGAGATTCTTCAAAAGTAGCCACCCTTTGCCTTGATGACAGCATTGCACACGCTTGGCATTCTCTCAACCAGCTTCATGAGGTAGTCACCTGGAATGCGTTTCAATTAACAGGTGGGCCTTGTTAAAAGTTCATTTGTGGAATTTCTGTCCTTCTTAATGAATTTGTGGCAATCAGTTGTGTTGTGACAAGGTAGGGGTGGAATACAGAATTTTGCCCTATTTGGTAAAAGACCAGGTCCATATTATGGCAAGAACAGCTCAAATAAGTAAAGACAAATGACAGTCCATCATTACTTTAAGACACTTTAAGACAGGTCAGTCAATCCTGAAAATGTCAAGAACTTTGAAAGTTTCTTCAAGTGCAGTCGCAAAAACTATCAAGCCCTATGATGAAATGGCTCTCATGAGGATCGCCACAGGAAGACCGAGAGTTAGTTCTGCTACAGATGATATGTTTATTAGAGTTACCAGCCTTAGAAATTGCAGCCCAAATAAATGCTTCACACAGTTCCAGTAGCAGACATCTCAACCTCAACTGTTCAGATGAGACAGCGTGAGTCAGGCCTTCATGGTCGAATCACTGCAAAGAAACCACTTCTAAAGGACACCAATAATAAGAAGAGACTTGCTTGTGCCAAGAAACACGAGCAATGAACATTAGACTGGTGTAAATCGGTCCTTTGGTCTGAATTTGAGATTTTTGGTTCCAACCACTGTGTCTTTGTGAGACGCAGAGTAGGTGAATGGATGGTCTCTGCATGTGTAGTTCCCACCGTGAAGCATGGAGGAGGAGGTCTGACGGTGATTTTCTGGTGACACTGTCAGTGATTTATTAATTCAAGGCACACTTAACCAGCATGGCTGCCACAGCATTTTGCAGCGATACACCATCCCATCTGGTTGGCGCTTAGTGGGACTATCATTTGTATTTCAAAAGGACAATGACCCATTGATCATCCTTGATGTTTCTTCAACTTGATTGGAGTGTACCTGTGGTAAATTCAATTGATTGGATTTGGAAAGGCACACACCTGTCTATATAAGGTTCCACAGTTGACAGTGCATGTCAGAGCAAAAATCAAGCCACGAGGTTGAATGAATTGTCCATAGAGCTCTGAGACAGGATTGTGTCGAGGCACAGATATGGGGAAGGGTACAAAAAAAATTCTGCCGCATTGAAGGACCCCAAGAACACAGTGAGATGCTCAAGCACTGAGATGCTGCGCCACTCGGGAGCCCAGGTGTGCCAAGCTTGTAGCGTCATACCCAAGAAGACTTGAGGCTGTAATCGCTGCAAAAAGTGCTTCAACAAAGTACTGAGTAAAGGGTCTGAATACTTGTGATACTAAGGTGATTTCAGTTTTATATTTGTAATACATTTGCAAAAATTTGTACTTTTTTTCTCCTTTGTCATTATGGGGTATTGTGTGTAGATTGAGGAATAACAACAATTTAATCCATTTTAGAATAAGCCTGTAATGTAACTAAATGTGGCAAAAGTCAAGGGGTCTGAATACTTTCTGAATTGTTTGTGTGTGTGTGTACATAGTTGGCTACTAAATAAACTTTACAATGGCACTGACTTCAAAATACATTCGCAAGAAAAACTTAGTTTTGATACAGCCTACTGCTGAAAAGAGGAGACTAATCTTTTCTTGATTTAGTAGCCTACTGTAACCTATAATATACAGTGGCTATAGAAAGTCTACACCCCTGTTGATTTCTTCACATTTTATTGTTAAAAATTGGGATTAAAATGGATTTGTCATTTTTGTCAACAATCTACACAAAATACTCTGTGAAAGAGGAAGATTTTGTATTTTTTTAATACATTTTTTGGTAGCAACTCCGGTGTAGATTTGGCTTTGTGTTGTAGGTTATTATCCTGCTGAAAGGTGATTTCCCCTCCCAGTGTCTGGCGTAAAGCAGACTGAAGCAGGTTTTCCTCTAGGATTTTGCCTGTGCTTAGCTCCCTCCCGTTTGATTGTTTTATCCTAAAACCTGCCGTCTTTGTTGATGTCACCCATACAGTACCATGATGCAGCCACCACTATGCTTGAAAATAAGGAGGCAGTTACTTAGTGATGCGTTGTGTTGGATTTGCCACAAACATAAGGCTTTGTATTCAGGCAAAAAATATATTCCTTTGCAGTCTTACTTTAGTGCCTTGTTGCATACATATGCATGTTTTGGAATATTTCCTGTATATTTTTTATTCTTTTCACTCTGTCATTTAGGTCATTGTAGAGTCACTACAATGTTGTTGATCCATTCTCCATTTTCTCCTCTCACAGCCATTGAACTCTGTGGCTGTTTTAAATTCACCAATGGCCTCATGTTGACATCCATAAGCAGTTTCCTTCCTGTCCTGCAGCTCAGTTCAGGGCGACTGCATCTTTGATGTGTCTGTGTGGTTTAATACATCATCCACATCATAATTACTCATTTGACCATGCTTAAAGATATGTTCAATGTCTGATTTGTTGTTGTTACCCATCTACTAATCACTGCTTTTCTTTGAGGCTTTCAAAAAGCTCCCTGGTCTTTGTAGTTGAATCTTTGTGAAATTCAATACTTGACTGAGGGACCTTACAGAGGTTGTATGTATGGAGGACAGAGGAAGGGGGGTAGTCATTTAAAAATGTCAACCTCTATTATTTCACACAGTGAGTCCATATAACTTCTGTGATATGTTAAGCAAATGTTTACTCCTGAACTTATTTAGGCTTGCCATAACAAAGGGGTTGAATACTTTGACTCAAAACATTTCAGCTTTTACTAAATAGATGTCGATAGCATTGGTTTAAGTGACAGGCTAATTTTAGTCACAGGCTGCTGCAGGGCTGGCAGCATCTCCAGATATTGGCTACATAGTGTCAACTACCTCAGGACAAGTACCTCATCCCCAGAAATACCTTGGTTAAATGGTAAAGCAATGCAAGCAGTAAATAAACCTAACAAACTGAATGCATTTTGTTAATCCAATTCCTGTGATGCTGATCAACTTATGAATATCCAAATATCTAAATTTGATCAGATATCATCATAGAAATGTAAAATGGGTATCTTTCGATTTCAATAATAACCAACCTAATGAGCAAAATAATGACAAAAGCCTAGATGTTATTCTTGTTTGTAACATGTCATAGGGGTAGGAATTGGGGCCCACTTCCCTACAGGCATAAAAGTATACAAAACACTGCCAATTATTTTCTCAAAAGACACAGAACTAGCCTGGTCCCAGAACGGTTTGAGCTTTTGCCTAATCAATTACTGTTATAACAGGGAATTCGATGAATGCCCCGAGTGTACAGGGTTAGCGTTGATTTAATTCGATTTGGAACCGGGTGACCCGTTCTGGCCGTCGGCGAAATCGGCTCAAAACAAATGTGACGTTGGTTAAGCACATGGAGTAATGCGTAGGATTCTGTGTTTTCACATGCAAAAGTGATTGATTTAGATAAAAATGCTTCATCTGCCTTCACAATGAAAACTGGTTTGAAAATTCAAACATATTTTAAGGGCGAGATGATGTATGTTTCTAAACGATGCATCATGACGCCTTGTTGAAAACATGACCGAGCTGCACAGATTACTGTTCGATTTGAGATAGGCACTCCTCCCTCACCGATTTTGCCCGTTCACTTCACGGGCCATAGCCAGGTGCACATAAACAAACTCCCTCATTGGCAAACCATTTTAGTTTGGTATATTTGGCATATTTCACACTTCCAGAAAATCTGCATATATATATATATTTTTTATTTATTTAAATTTTACCCCTTTTTCATGGTATCCAATTGTTTTAGTAGCTACTATCTTGTCTCATCGCTACAACTCCCGTACGGGCTCGGGAGAGACGAAGGTTGAAAGTCATGCGTCCTCCGATACACAACCCAACCAAGCCGCACTGCTTTAACACAGCGCGCATCCAACCCGGAAGCCAGCCGCACCAATGTGTCGGAGGAAACACTGTGCACCTGGCAACCTTGGTTAGCGCGCACTGCGCCCGGCCCACCACAGGAGTCGCTGGTGCGCGATGAGACAAGGACATCCCGGCCAAGCCCTCCCTAACCCGGACGACGCTAGGGCCAATTGTGCGTCGCCCCATGGACCTCCCGGTCGCGGCCGGTTACAACAGAGCCGAAAATCTGCATATCTGATCTTCTTTGATTTTGCAGCATATTAAACCGAAACGTTGGTGTCTCTGATACTGGCAATTAATAACCAACTTTCTTACAATGTTGCAAGAAAATATCGCTGCTGTGATGTACTGTATGTAATCGGACAAGCACTACTCCAGCTAGTGGGTCTCTTAAATTTTGCTGATGCCAAAAGTCAACACTTATTATGGAGTAGAATAGTTATTTTTTTCATTGACTGCTGACAACTTTCAGATATGAATCATATCAAAGATAATACTGTAGCACCCATTTACAGAGTAAGAATGAAGAGTTGCAAAAAAAAGAAAAAAAAACAATACTTATCCAACAGCTCCACCTTGTGGTAGAAACATAAACTACAGCTACAAGCAATTATTATGACACCCAGGAAATGGCTCAACTAATGACACATTTTAATCCAAGTGTTCATACAAAAATCAAACAAACTGTCACATTGACTTTTACATGGCTTTGGCTTAAGTAGCACTAATACATACACAATATCACTTTTTACGACTGATTCCCTATCCTGGTCCTAAATGTATCTTTGCATGTACCAATTCAACCTAAACCTGTATGAACTAAAAGGAAACACAGTTTTAAAACAAATCCATTGTCTTAAAAGGCACTGTGGAACCTCCTGATATCCCAATTTAAACTTTAAAACAAGACTAAACTGGTGTTACGGTCCTGTAGTTACAAGGAAAGTATCATTTAGGTTCTTTGAGATGAGATTCACCCTAAAATGTTCAGCAGCGGAAAGATATGTGATGTAGCCAAAGACCACAATCATTCTCAGAGTGTGTGTGTGTCGTGCTCTTACTCCACTGTATAACCATGACTAAAGGGGTTCCTGGTTACTTTCCTTCAAATCTGTGGTCCTTCATGTGGTCCTCGTCTACTAGGCTCCTGGGGGTGTCCATTAGGCTCCTGGTCGTGTCCATTGGCCACCGTACGTTGCTCTGTATGAAGGAGCTGGCTGGGCAGTGGACACAGGCATGGGTCTTACCCTTAACTGCTTTTAGCAACACTGGTGCACTGACACACTAGCATTGCTGGGAATTGGGTTGCTAAAAAACAGAACAGGCGGGGGGGAGGGGGAGCAAGAAGTTTTTTTATTTTTATTATTACAAAAAAAAACACAAGGAAGGGGTAACTGAAGTATTAGAACATGAAGGACAAACAATACAGCAACAAGACACTATCAAACATGTCTCAGTCTTTCCGCAACAGAGCAAGAAGTTAAATCAAATTCAATTTCAACTAACTCTGCCGGTGGTCTGGACAGTTGGGGAACTTGAGAAAAATTATATAAAAGGTATTATTTAACAGACTTTCCACATACTTTGATATTTTGTCTCAAATTCCACTCGCTATAAGGACCAACCGTCAAGACCACCGGCAGAGTAAGTTGAAAAATAATTTTATTAACTTCTGGCCTGCGGACTGTTCAGTTTTTGCAACCCAACTCCCAGCAATGCTTGTGTGCCAATGTACCAGTGTTGCTAAAAGCAGCTATCTTGGCCTCTCTCTCACTGCTGATTCATCTTAGCTGCTTCTGCCTTGATGAGTGAGATCAGCTCCTGGTTAATCAGAAACACAAAACGAAGACCTGCAATCTGGAGAGACAAATGACTTGTTGTGACATTCATGTATTAGTAGCGGTGGTTGTTATAGATCAGGTATTGTGAAGTAAAAAGCATGACAGGCAGACAGAATTCAATCTCAACTATGTAGTTTGTTGTTTATAAAAACAATTAGGCCCCTTTAAAACGTTTCTTTATCTCACGCTTCTTGCACCAGCTACCGTATAATACATCCTGCCATTTAAATCTTCCAGAAGTTTCCACAAACCTCCACTACAGAGTTGTTGTTGAGTTTCCACTTGTTTCCCGACAGGACTGGTCTGCCGTCTATGTAGATGGGCCTGCGGCCCTCGTTGGCTATGAAGAAGTCCCCGTTGTTCTTCAGTTTAATTATCCCTGTACATTAGACAAACAGTTACAAACACACAATGAAAAACTAGATCAAGTCCCGATATGGGGCCATAATATTACTATATGATAGATGTTTATCAGAAAACAGTCATTTCATCAGGGTCTAATTTCACTATGGATAAGTGAGGACAGGGCAAGCACTGCCCTCTAGAGCCGAGATAATACAGGTTCTTCAGCATCAGACCCAGGGATAACAGATATGGGGCTGCATCCAAAATGGCATCCTATTCCCTATTTAGTGCACTACCATAGGGTGCCATTTCAGTCACAGCCAATGTTAAATGATGTCCATGTCATGGTGCTGATAAGGGAGTCACCTTGTTTCCTGGAGATCTTCCAGGCAGGTCCTTCCAGAGACAGATCCACATCTATTTGCTTGTCCTTGGTGGCTCTGCCCAGGGTGATCTAGAGGAAGTCAGATTAGCATCATAAAATATATAAAACATTTTCATATTTTCACATTTCATAAGCATACATTTCCATATAATGAACCTGCTCCACAGTCATCTTACTATGGTCCTAATATAATTTGGTAATGTACTGTAAATTCAATCTGAAATGAGCTGCTCACCTCTCGTGACCTCATAAGGTAGCGAACCATTCGGCCTCTCAGAGCTGCCAGCGTCTGGTTGTCAAAGTCTGGAGAGTTCATACCTGAGAACACAACATAAACCCCCTGCAAGACTGGCTTCTTACACACACACGGGCAGGCACACATTCTCACACACTCTCACCTGTGATGCTGTCCACCAGGACCTGCCAGCGTGGTAGCTCCTGCTCCAGCTGCCTTATCTCCTTCTTCTGATGGCGGTCAGATATCATCAGCTCTGAAAGTGGGGACAGAATGAGGAAGGGCAGCAGGAAAGAGAATGAGGAAGATGACAGACTTCTAAGCCAACCAACATGCATGCATTAAGGAACATGCATTCAGGTGCTTTGAATTTGATCAATGAAGCACCTTCTTAGATATAACCTTGCACATTACTGACAGATAAAAGGGAGTCTGTTTGAGTAACTCACCATGCTCCAGCACCTCATCTCTGCTCTCCCTGGGTAACAAGACAGAGAAACTGATTAGAATGACGAGGAGAGGAGGAGCTCTAAATTTTAACTCAGGGAAACTGGAAATGAATTGTGGTCAGAATGTTGACCGCTTCTCTTACTTTAGCTTAGCATCATCCACCAGCTGCTCAGCATCAGAGAAGTTGAGGACTTGGTCACCTTTAGGGAAAGGTTGGACTGCAAAAGAGAATCAATCCATACAATAAGGCATCATATACAGGGGGACTGATGGGCACTGTCAACTCACTTAGTTTTAGTTTGCAACAGTGGAACAAATCAGTGACATGTGCCGAATACAACAGGTAGACCTTACAGTGAAATGCTTACTTAAAAGCACTTAACTTTTTAATTTATTTTTTAAGCATTGTTGGTTAAGTAAAAAAAAATAGAAAAACAATTAATTAAAACAGCAGCAGTAAAAGAACAAGCAAAGCTATATACAGGGGGTACCGGTATAGAGTCAATGTGCGGGGTCACCGGATAGTTGAGGTAATTGAGGTAATATGTTCATGTAGATAGAGTTAAAGCGACTATGCATAGAATATTAACAGAGAGTAGCAGCAGTGTAAAAGAGGGGTCTGGGTAGCCCTTGATTAGCTGTTCAAAGGTCTTATGTCTTGGGGGTAGAAACCTTTTGGACCGAGACTGGGAGCTCCGGTACCACGTGCCGTAGCAGAGAGAACAGTCTATGACTCGGGTGGCTGGAGTCTTTTTAGGGCCTTCCTCTGACACCGCCTGATATGGAGTTCCTGGATGGCAGGAAGCTTGGCCCCAGTGATGTACTAGGCCGTTCGCACTACCCTCTGTAGTGCCTTGTGGTTGGTGGCCGAGCAATTGCCATACCAGGCAGTGATGCAACCAGTCAGAATGCTCTCGTTGTGCAGCTGTAGAACCTTTTGAGGATCTGAGGAGCCATGCCAAATCTTCTCAGTCTCCCGAGGGGGAATAGGTTTTGTCGAGCCCTCTTCACGACTGTCTTAGTGTGTTTGGACCATGACAGTATGTTGGTGATGTAGACACCAAGGAACTTGAAGCTGTCAACCTGTTCCACTACAGCCCGTCGATTAGAATGGGGGAGTGCTCGGTCCTCCTTTTCCTGTAGTCCACAATCATCTCATTTGTCTTGATCACGTTGCGGGAGAGGTTGTTGTCCTGGCACCACACGACCAGGTCTCTGACCTCCTCCCTATAGGCTGTCTCATCTTTATCGGTGATCAGGCCTACCACTGCTGTGTCGTCTGCAAACTTGATGGTGTTGGAGTCATGCCTTGCCATGCAGTCATGAGTGAATAGGGAGTACAAGAGAGGACTGAGCACGCACCCATGAGGGGCCCCCATGTTGAGGATCAGCGTGGCGGATGTGTTGTTCCCTACCCTTATCAGTGGTGGACAGCTCATCAGGAAGTCCAGGATCCAGTCACAGAGGGAGGTGTTAAGTCCCAGGGTCCTTAGCTTAGTGATGAGCTTTTAGGGCACTATGGTGTTGGATCCTGAGCTGTAGTCAATGAATAGCATTCTCAAATAGGTGTTCCTTTTGTCCAGATGGGAAAGAGCAGTGTGGAGTGCAATAGAGATTGCATCATATGTGGACCTGTTGGGGCGGTATGCAAATTGGAGTGGGTCTAGGGGTTCTGGGATAATGGTGTTGATGTGAGCCATGACCAGCCTTTCAAAGCACTTCACGGCTACAGACGCGAGTGCGACGGGTCAGTAGTCATTTAGGCAGGTTACCTTAATGTTATTGGGCACAGGGACTATTGTGTTCTGCTTGAAACAGGTTGGTTTTACAGACTCAGTCAGGGACAGGTTGAAAATGTCAGTGAAGACACTTGCCAGTTGGTCAGCGCATGCTCGGAGTACACGTCCTGGTAATCCATCTGGCCCTGCTGCCTTGTGAATGTTGATCTGTTTAAAGGTCTTACACACATTGGCTAAGGAAAGCGTAATCACACAATCGCCTGGAACGGCTGGTGCGCTCATGCATGTTTCAGTGTTACTTGTCTCAAAGCGAACATAGAAGTCATTTAACTCGTCTGATAGGTTTGTGTCACTGGGCAGCGCGTGGCTGTGCTTCCCTTTGTAGTCTGTAATAGTTTGCAAGCCCTGCCACATCCGACGAGCGTCGGAGCCGGTGTAGTACGAGTTGATCTTAGTCATGTATTGATGCTTTGCCTGTTTGATGGTTCGTCGGAGGGCGTAGACTAGTGGTTAGAGCGTTGGACTAGTAACCGGAAGGTTGCAAGTTCAAACCCCCGAGCTGACAAGGTACAAATCTGTTGTTCTGCCCCTGGACAGGCAGTTAACCCACTGTTCCTAGGCTGTCATTGAAAATAAGAATTTGTTCTTAACTGACTTGCCTAGTTAAATAAAGGTAAAATAAAAATAAATTAAAAAATAGCGGGAGTTCTTACTGGCTTCCGGGTTAGAGTCCCACTCCTTAAAAGCGGCAGCTCTACCCTTTAGCTCAGTGCGGATGTTGCCTGTAATCCATGGCTTCTGGTTGGGGTATGTATGTACGGTCACTGTGGGGACAACGTCATCGATGCACTTATTGATGAAGCCAGTGACTGATGTGGTGACGCCTCAATGCCATCAGAAGAATCCAGGAACATATTCCAGTCTGTGCTAGCAAAACAGTCCTGTAGCTTAGCATCTGCTTCACCTGACCAGTTTCGTATTGACCGAGTCACTGGTGCTTCCTGCTTTTGTTTTTGCTTGTAAGCAGGAATCAGGAGGTAGTTCAAAATTGAGAAATAATTCACGCCATGTATATCAAGTAATGGACTAACAGTGTAGCAGCATCCCAAATGGTACCCTATTCTGTATTAGTGCACTACTTTTGACCAGAGGCTATGGGAATAGGGTGGCATTTGGTACAAAGCATATGTAACGAACCAATAAGCCCATTTGAGTTTCTCACCACTCTGGTCCTCCAGCAGGTAGTACTGTTTGAGCAGCTGCCAGTGCACCAGCAGGCTCTTGGGTGTGCGGGAGGGGTAGAACACACTGGGGTGCTTACTCAGCAGCTCCTGGAACACCTCCAGCTTGGGCTGACTGCTCTGTTCATCAGAAAACACAAACATATTTAAACAAACCCGCACTCACTTCTTCAAACTGACACGCATATAGTGCCATCCATCCCATGTAAACATATGCAGCAAGAAAAGTATTTCACCAATGGGCAGGTCATTGCTTTTTCCAGCATCACTCCACTTATTTTATGGCAGAACCATATATACACATGTTTTATATATATATATATATATATAGAACCCATGTTTATAATCAATCTATATACACACACACATGTATACATCAGTCCACACCATCTGTATTTGGACAATGAAGCTAACATTTGAAATTAGGTTCTACAGTGAGCTCCCATAGTATTGGGAAAGTTACATTTTTTGTTGTAGTGCCTCAGTACTCCAGCATTTTGGATTTGAAATTATATATTGACTATGAGGTTAAAGTGCAGACTGTCAGCTTTAATGAGGGTATTTCCATCCATATCGGGTGAACCGTTTAGAAATTACAGCACTTTTTGTACATAGTCCCCCATTTTAGGGGACTAAAGGTATTGGGACAAATTCACTTGTGTATTAAAGTAATCAAAAGTTTAGTATTCGGTCACATATTCCTAGAAGGCAATGATTACGTCAAGCTTGTGATTCTACAAACTGGTTTGATATATTTCCTGTTTGTTTTGATTGTGTTTCAGATTATTTTGTGCCCAATAGAAATTAACTGTAAATAATGTATTGTCATTTGAGTCCCTTTTTTTTGTAAATAAGAATATAACATGTTTCTAAACACTTCTACATTAATGTGGATGCTAAAATGACTACAGATAATCCTGAATGAATCGTGGATGATGGGTGAAAAAGTTATATGCACAAATACCAAACTTCCCCCAAAAATGCCAACCTCCCTGTTATTGTATTGGTGAGAGGCTAGCATGTCTTGGGGGTATGATATTTGTGCAGCTGTAACTTTCTCACTCATTATTATTCACGATTCATTCAGGACTTACGTACTATGGGAAATACTAAACTTGACTACTTTAATGCACCCACCTGTAGCACGCACTCCAGCAGGTATATTTCACTGGTCATCCCTAAAGCTAATTCCACCTTTGGCCACCTTTCCTTCCAGTTCTCTGCTGCTAATGACTGGAACTGCAAAAATCGCTGAAGCTCACTAACTTCAAGCACCAGCTGTCAGAGCAGCTCACAGATCATTGCACCAGTACATAGCCCATCTGTAAATAGCCCATTTAACTACCTCATCCCCATACTGTATTTATTTATTTTGCTCCTTCGCACCCCAGTATCTCTACTTGCACATTCATCTTCTGCACAATTATCACTCCAGTGTTTAATTGCTATATCGTAATTACCTCGCCACTATGGACTATTTTATTGCCCTTATCTTACCTCATTTGCACACACAGCATATATACTTTTTTCCTACTGTATGTTTGTTTATTCCATGTGTAACTCTGTGTTGTTGTATGTGTCGAACTGATTTGCTTTATCTTGGCCAGGTCGCAGTTGTAAATGAGAACTTGAGAACTCTCAACTAGCCTACCTGGTTAAATAAGGGTGATAAAAAAATGCGCATAAGTGAACTTGTCCCAATACTTTTAGTTCCTTAAAATAGGGGGACTATGTAAATACAGCTCACCTGATATGGATGAAAATACCCTCAAACTAAAGCTGACAGTCTGCACTTTAACCCCATAGTCATTGTATCATTTCAAATTCAAAGTGCTGGAGTACAGAGCCAAAACAGAAAATGTGTCACTGGCCCAACACTTCTGGAACTCACTGTATACTCCAGCATAGTGGACATGAAATGATGCATTTCATACAAGACGACAGTACAGAATGTCACGTTTTATTTGAGGGTGTATCTGTTTTACCGTTTAGAAATGAAAGCACTTTATGCATCCCTTCCCCATTTGAAGAAGTCATATGTATTTGGACAAATTCACTTAATGTGTATTAAAGTAGTCAAATGTTTAGTATTTGGTCCCATACTCCTAGCACGCAATGACTAAGTCAAGCTTGGGACTCGTTGGATGCATTTGCAGTTTGTTTTGGTTATGTTTTGCCCAATAATAACATAATGGTGAATGATGACTGGAGTAATAAACGTGTTCAGAAATATCTATTCTTACTTAAAAGTGACACGACATTATTCAGTTCCGCTTGGGTAAAACATAGTCATTGTGGTGTAGTCATTGTGTGCAAGGAATATGGAACCAAATACTAAACTTTTGACTTCTTTAATACACTAGAAGTGAATTTGTACAAATACTTATGAATTCTTCAAACATGGCATATGTATGAAAATATCTAGAATTATTTTAATATATTTTTAAAAAATAATGCTTTTTTTTTTTAATTGCCTAATATGAAAAATGCTATATCAAATTCAAAATGCTGGAGTATAAAGCCAACTTAAAAATGTTTGCTTCACTGTCCAAATACATATCGTGTGGACTGTATATGGTTCTGGTTTTTGATGTTTATTCAACCATCTCTGAACTGTGTGTATGATTAAAAAGGTTGAGATGCAATAGAAAGCTCAATAACTCTATATTTGGGCATTGCTTTGTGACTGACTCCATATTTCGAGAGCAAGAACTGAGCCATCTTCACTTGATGTGACTTCATATTTCAAACACCATAGAAACCCCTCAGCCTCACTCACTGATGCAATCTTGGCCAGTAGAGCCTCCTCAGCCTGACCGAAGAGAGCTTTGCTCTGGATTGCAGCAATGGCCTCCGGATGAAGCTGCCTCATCGCCTGCCATGCCAACCTATAACAGAGACAGGGGTAGAACATTGTCACACATTATAGAGATTTTATTTGCCTTTACTTGACCAGTCAAATCAACAATATTTGGTTGTCTATTACAATAACAGTATTGAGGTTAATTAATAAGGGGGAACAACAAATTTGACAGTGGTGGTCAAATGTGCTGGACGGAACGAGAAAGACAAAGAGAGGAAGGAAAAGGATAGAAGGAAGTGGATAGTAGGAAATGGCCAGGGGTGTGTGGGTTGTGGTGGAGCTCTTACTTGGAGATGACGGGGTCATAGAGCAGAGAGTACCAGCGCTCCTGGATCTCCCTCAGGGTGAAACGACAGCTGAATTTCACTCCCAGATGAACAGAGGTGAGATCTGTCGTCTAACAGAGCACACACATAATACACACAGGCAGTTGTGCATTACCACATCATAAATCCATAGAAATATTATATGGATACATCATAAACACATTGAAAATTCATATTTTCCATTAATCAAGGTCAATGTTTACATAGTATATTACGCTGCCAAATTCCAATGGTTTATAGCACTGATGCTTCAGTTATATATCAATAGCCTCTCTCTACTGTCTTTAGGCCTATTACCTGTAGCACAGCGTTGATGAGCAGCAGGTCATCAGTGGGTTTCCAGCGGCCCAGGTCTTTAGTGATCTGGAGGGGCTGCTTGCTCTTCTTCACCCTCTTGGCGATGGGCGGGGGGGTGATCACCATAGTGAGGGGCGGCGTGAGGGCCGTGCTGGACTTGGACATCTGACATAGGGGATCATAGAAATGGGGAACCAATGAGGCATCTCCTTTGCCTTTTTCAGCATTTACTTTAGTAGGGATTTCATCAATGGTCAGACACCCTTAGTAGTTAGAGTCTAGAGACAAATAAAGAACTGACCATATAAACAGCACAATAGTCTGCAGGTTGCAGTTTGTCATGAGTCTTGTCCTTAAGGCAGAACTCAGCGATTTTTCCTTAGACAATCCAGCTGCAAAGTCAAAATTGGCTATATTGTAAAAACTCATGAAAATAAAAAAAACATAGCTTTTTGGTCTAAATGTAAGTTTAGGCATTAGGGATAGCAGTACGGTTAGGGTTAAGGTTTAAAATCATATTTTACGACTGTGGCTGTGCCAGCTAGTGACCACTCTGCAGAGCTGCCTCCAGAACAAGACTCATGAGAAACTGCAACCAGCAGAGTATTGTGCTGTTTATATGGTATATAATTTTTATGGTAAGTTCTGAAAAATGCTAACCTGCTAATAGTCTAGCCATTTAATCAAGAGTAATTCAACAACTACCGGTATCTCCCTCTCTACCTTTCTCAATATGAGCTACCCATAAAAACACCACCCTCTCTAGGATTCAATTCCACCTTCATACCTTCTTCTTCTCATTGGATGAGGGTTCGCTCCCAGAGCAGCGGATTGGCTCGATGACAGGTGGGCCCTTGACCCTGCTGGATGACTTGGCCAGGCTGCTCTCCACCAGTTCATCATCAAATTTCTTCCTTTTAATTGACCTAGGAGGAGAGGAACAGGTTAGATATCATATAGTAATCAAAGCTGCAACAGAGAGAACCCCTGAGCTTCCTTTCAGGCAGGCCTACTTCAAATTCAGAGGGTAGGTGATGCAGAATGAATGCTGTCCAATGGTCAGAAGTGTAGGCAGTTATTTTTAATCACTGAACTGTACATGTTGTTAGATGTTCATATTTCAGGTTAAAACTGATGGAAAGATTGAAGCTAAAAAAGTGCCTGCAGAGACAGATGAGTAACGTTCAAACCTTGAAGAGCTCCTGCGATTGGGCACAACACCACCACCCCCAACAAATGCCTGTGTTGCTGTTCTTTTGATATCTTTCATCCCTGTCGACTCCTCATCCTCTGAACGGCTCTGTGTCCCAGCTGCTCCCATCGGTGCCCCAACCACAGATGCAGCTGCAGCACCTGCCTGCATATCTATCCCCACAGAGACAAATCTCAATGTTAGACACTATGGATTATGATGACAACATAAATGGCAACAACTTGCAACAAAAAGCAGATAGACAACCAAGAGATGTGCATACCTTTTTCCATGATCTTGTTCACAGTCCAGAGATTTCGAATAAACGTTGAATAAAATAATGTTGCTACATTCGGCAGGTGTCACTCAGACAACGTATCTCAGGTGGCAATCTGAGACGAGAGAGAAAGGTATTAGTCAGAGATGGGCGGTAAATGGGAAGCATGTACTCGACAAATATGGAGATTCGACTAGCAAATATCGACATTTACTGAGGTATGTACATCCAAAAAAGATCCCGGTTATCACAAACCCTGCTTCCATGAATAGGTCGGAAGTCTACAACAGGTAGAGGTGCCGAATAGGCATTTTTTTCGGTTGCATGTAACTTTTTATTTACACATTTTTTGGAAGTACACACCGGCCGTGAAGGCAGTACATTACGATAGTTGCTCATTAAAACTCTATATTTTGTGAGTAACGAATGCATTTTGACATTATTAAGCTTGAAAAGCTGGTGAATGGCTGCTTATTGGGGCTGAAAGGAGATTCGCCATATCTACGTCTCCGTCCTGTAAGGCCAGATTCTGGTTCAAATGAAACTTGAGCTGGTGAATGTGAGTTTGAATCGGGGCTTCCTGGGAATAGATACTTAGGAAAGGTGTGCTATGTATGCTATTGCTAGCTAGTTTGATGTCGATACAGCAGTAACGTTAATGGTCTTCAACGCTAGGAACATTTCACATCATGGTTATCTAATGAAGCAGTCGCTTCGCTTATTCTTTTACTTACCTCGTCTCAGGCTGGTTTATCAGCCAACTAGATTCTATTCAGGTACGTTGAACTTCAAATAAATCAACACAATTGCTGTATGTTTCTGTTATATTCGAAATTAGCTAGCTAGTTACATTCATGCTAACAATAACAGAACGAAACACATTTCCGGTACGCACAGGAAATGTCGTTGGCCGTCTTCTTCAGTTCTCGTAACGTGCATTGTCGCCACCAACAGGACTGGCTCATTTACATCAGACTATCCCATTATATTGACCAGATACTCAAGTGGTCGCTCTAACAATGGAAATAAATGTCTTCAAAAATGGATGACAGTCCAAACACGTTATCCACTTTCCCTCGGGGCAATCCCTGTCGAAACCGGATGCAGATCGATTGCCATCTTAAGTGGAGGTCCAATTTACCAAAGGTATCCCCTCGGCCCTCAATTTAGCTCAGAGAGAGTGAAGAACTTTGGTCACTTGTGAGGTTGATATGACCCACGATTCAATGCAAACTGTAGTCACATGTCAAACTCTGGTGACCGTGAAGCTAGTCAAATATAATCAACAAGGCTGCATTTTCGGCAAGTCAGAAAAAAGTATGAAGCTAGCTTTTATATATATATATATATATATATATATATATATATACATACACACACACATTGATTTTAGCGTTGGCAAATCGGCTTAGTCTCGTGAGGAGCCTAAAAAATGGTGCAGATCTCGGTTCCTTATCGTTTACGTTCACTGCTCCTACGTCTTTGACTCAACCTACTACAGTTTATACTTTTATATAATCTTTGTTGTTTTGTCTTTGTCTATAGTTTCTCTTAATGCTAGGGGGTTACGAAACAATGTGAAGCCCAAGGCCTTGTTTTTATTTTCTAAACCATTTCGAATAGATTTTTGCTTTTTTCAAGAGTCTCACTCAATTTCGGCTGATGCCAACTTCTGGAGGTCACAGTGGGGCAATGATATTTGGCTTTCCCATGGATCTGAACGCTCCGCTGGTGTCACTACAATGAAAAATACCTTTGGTGGTAATATTCTACACTCGGAATGTGACCACTTTGGTTACTTTATTTGTCTTGTGATCAGTTACAATGACATTATGCTCATTACTGTAAACTTCTACGGGTACAACACCAAACATGAGAATGATGAGTTGCTTGAATCTATAGAGAAACATATACTTCATTGGTCATCTAAATTTCCCAATTTGTTATTATTGATAGGAGGGGACTTTAACATTACAATGGAGAATTAAACTGATAGATGGCCCCCAGGTAGGCCAACCAATCAGAATTTGGGTTTAATACATTTTATGGAAAAGTTTGATCTTACTGATATATGGAGAGAGAGGTTTCCGGCCGACAGATCATTCACTTGGAGTAACAAAACAGGTTCCAGACAATCCAGAATAGATTTGGTTGAATGGTTTATATCCAAATGTATTGATAGTGAGTGTGTTACTACAACTATTTGTACTACTCCCCTCAGACCATAGGGCTATTTACATTGATATCAAAATATTTACCCCTGATACTAACCTTGGTAGAGCATCCTACTGGAAGCTAAATAGCTCATTATTAAATAATGATATAGTTAAATTTGAGGTTAAACATCTGCTCTCACACTTTTGGGAAAGGGCTTGTGAAGAAAAATCTTATTGCAAGAATTGGGAGCTCTTTAAAATTGAGGTGTCCAAATACTTTAGAAAATATGGTAGTAATCTTGCTAAGACCAGAAGAGCTGAGGAGGAAAAGGTGATCATTAAGATAACTTCCCTTTCTCAGAGGTCCCCAGCCGACCTCTCGGGAGAGGAGAAGATGGAACTAATTAAGTTACAAAATAAACTGGATAATATATATAAATTAAAAGCAGAAGGAACCTTTATTAGATCTAGGAAAAAATGGATTGAGGAGGGAGAACATAATTCATCCTATTTCTTTAGACTTGAGAAATTTCAATCTAAAAATAACACTATCCATAAATTAAACATTGATGGTGTTATTACAGATGACCAAAAATTCATCGCTAAATACTGTAGCAATTTTTACAGAAAATTGTATAGCTCTACGTATTATCAGGAATCCACAGATATGTTTTTTAACTCACTGAATAATGTTCACTCTATCAGTGATATAGAATCTAAACAGTGTGATGAACCCATCAAAGTTGAAGAGATTATAGAGTCTATCAAACATCTAAAGAACAATAAATCACCAGGTGTTGGTGGAATTACATCAGAATTTTACAAATTATTTTCTGAACAAGTAGCTCCCTTCCTATTTGAAGTCTTTTTTAGAGAGTATTAAAAACAATGTTCTCCCTCCTACAATGAGTCAGGGGTTAATAACACTGATACCTAAGCCTAAAAAATAAGTGCTGCTCATCGATAACTGGCGTCCAATTTGTCTTCTTAAAAATTACTATAAGATATTAGCCTTCCTACTTGCAAAAATAATAAAATAAGTCCTGGATGCAATCATTGATGAAACACAGTCTGGCTCATGAGGAACAGACATTTCTATCAATGCCAGACTAGTATTAGACATACTTGACTACTCAGACCTAATAACTGAGGATAGCTTCATATTATTTTTTAGATTTTTATAAAGCATTTGACACAGTAGAGCATCAGTTTCTCTTCCACTCCTTTGAGAGACTTGACTTTGGGGATTTTTTTCTGTAAGGCTATTAAGACTCTCTATGCAAATGGTAACAGCTCTATCAAATTGAAATATGGCACCTCACCTAGATTTGAGTTAAAGTGAGGAATTAGGCAAGGTTATCCTATCTCTCCATACCTGTTTTTATTAATCACCCAACTTCTTGCAAATTCTTTAAATAATAGTCCTGTACAAGGTATTTCCATAGCTGGTAAAGTAATTATTATAAGCCAGCTAGCTGATGATACTACACTTTTTCTGAAAGACGCTAACCAAATTCCCATATCGATCAATGTGATACAATCCTTTTCCAGAGCTTCTGGTCTATATCTTAACATTAATAAATGTGAACTCATAGCTGTCAAATATTGTGTGACACCTTCATATTATGGTATTCCAGTAAAAGAAGAACTTACATATTTAGGCATAACCATTACAAAGGATCAGAAGTCTAGAGGCTTACTAAATTTTAACCCTCTTATTAAAAAAAACCCAGAAGAAGCTAAATCAATGGCTACAGAGGGACTTAACTTTCTGAGTCCTAATTACCAAGGGTCCTGAGTCCTAATAACCAAGGCCGAAGGTATCTCTAGACTAACATATGGTTCTCTATCTTTATATCTTGACAGTAAAATAAGCAAGGAAATAGACCAGATGCATTTCAACTTTCTTTAGAGAAACCGTACCCATTAAATTAAGAAAACTATTGTAATGAACACTTATGTAAGGGTTTTCCTGTGGTGAAGAAGAAGCAAAATGCAGCGTAGTGGTTATTCAAGTTCTTTAATAAAGGAACTAGACATGAAATAACTAACAAAACAATAAATGTGCAAAAACCTAAACAGTCCTATCTGGTGCAAACACAGAGACAGGAACAATCACCCACAAACACACAGTGAAACCCAGGCTACCTAAGTATGATTCTCAATCAGAGACAACTAATGACACCTGCCTCTGATTGAGAACGATACTAGGCCGAAACATAGAAATACCCAAAACCTAGAAAAACAAACATAGACTGCCCACCCAACTCACGCCCTGACCATACTAAATAAATGCAAAAGAAAGGAAATAAAGGTCAGAACGTGACAACTTATGATAATGGTGGACTGAATTTTCTGGACTTTCCTACTTTAAATAATACTTTTAAGATCAATTGGATAAAACAATTCCTAAGAAGACCCACTTCTATCTGGAATTTTCTTCCTCATCATGTCTTCTCTACTTTTGGTGGCCTTAATTTCATGTTGTTTTGCAATTATAATATTGACAAAGTTCCAGTGAAACTTTCTGCTTTTCATCGGCAGGTTTTCTTGTCATGGTCCTTAATTTATAAACACAATTTTTCTCCACACAGATATATATGGAATAATCGGGATATATTGTATAAAAAGACTTCTTTGTTTTTAGAATATTGGCAACTGGTAAATGCAGAGGGTCTTTTACTCAGTTATAAAGAATTCTTATCACTTTACAAGGTCCCCGTAACACCTAAAGATTTTTCAATTGTTTTAGCAACACCTGAGGGAATGGCATCTATGTTATTCAGGAACTTGTCAAGACCTGACCCTCAGAGCCTACCTTCTATTGACCCTGTTGACTCATCAGTAGGAAAGATTTGTTTCTCTTTTGGTCCATTCAACAACAGAGCGATACGACCCTTGTTTCAGCAGGATGTTGTATCTATACCTTATGTCATGCCTTATTGGAATGGATTTATTGATAATATCTGTTGGAAAAAAAGTTTGGATGTTGCCACACACATACCTACTAAACACAGTTAACAAAATTAAGGAAGTTTCCTTTAAAATGATTCATAAATATTATCCTGCCAACCACCTATATGAAGAAGTTTAAGGAAAACAGCAACTCAAATGGCTCCTTTTGTAATGACCACCCAGAAACAGTGTTGCTGTTACGGTTTTCTTCCGTCGAAGGAGAGTCGGACCAAAATGCAGCGTGGTAATTTTCATACATGTTTAATAATGATGAAAATCGAACAATACAAAAACAACAAACGGAAAGTGAAAACCTATACAGCCTATCTGGTGACAACAAAACACAGAGACAGGAACAATCACCCACGAAACACTCAAAGAATATGGCTGCCTAAATATGGTTCCCAATCAGAGACAACGATAATCACCTGCCTCTAATTGAGAACCAATTCAGACAGCCATAGACTATGCTAGAAAACCCCACTAAGCCACAATCCCAAAACCTACGAAAAACCCCCATACAAAACACAACACAAAATAAACCCATGTCACACCCTGGCCTGACCAAATAAATAAAGAAAACACAAAATACTAAGACCAGGGCGTGACAGTTGCATCTTTTTTGGCATTGTATGCATGTAAGAAAACTGCAAGACATCAGTAGGTTTATAATTTAACACATTTATGAAGATTTTACACTATTGTGGAGAGATGTACTGTTTGGATTCTTTACATACAATAGAAATAAGCTGAAACATTTGTATGTAATTCATTTCATTATTCTTTTGGCCAAATTTCATATACACAAATGTAAATTTACAAACAGAAAACCAAATTTTTGTACCCTACAAAAAGAAATTGAATTGTATTTTAAGACGGTTAAATGCTCTACTAACAAAAAAGCTGTTAGAATTGTAAGTATATGTATAGTATGTCCCTTAAGGTCCTTGTGTAATTGTAATGTGATATTGTACCCCCTAGCTCAATTGTCCATTGTTTGTAATCTATGTATGCTTATGTTCCCTCATGTGCTTTATGTATTGTTTTATTGTTAATTTTAAAAAATATATATATATATATAAAAAAAAGAGACTAGGGAGGAAGGAATCATTTTTAAATGGACTGCCCTTGCCCGGAAATTCGTCAATCGTTTATCCGTTTTCAGCCACCGGTAGCTTGTCGTTGCTTTATATGTGCTACAGTCAATTATGATTGTATGTCTACTTATATTAACTATATAATTATTAATATACACCTAATGTATGATAGCTAGCAAATTAATTTGCTAACTAACATTAGCCTGCCTAGCTACTTCTAAAGAAGGAAAATGTTATAGCACTCTTGACAACCTAACATGGTGACCAGACCGCACACGCCATCGCGCGCATGTTGATTTTGTCCACCCACACCAGACGCGATCAGGACACGCAGGTTGAAATATCAAAACAAACTCTGAACCAACTATATTAATTTAGTGACAGGTCAAAAAGCATTAAACATTCTTCTTCTTTGGACTTTATATGGCGGTTGGCATCAACTTTAAGGTGCACTACCAACTGGACTGGAGTGTGGACGTCAGTTTGTCTCAATCACCCATGTGGGTATATGCTACAAAAAACCAATGAGGAGATGGGAGCGGCGGAACTTGCAGCGTGTCAAGCGCCACAAATAGAACCAAGTTCGCAGACGCTGGTGAGCAGTGTGGGTTCAATGATTAAATAACATGTATACGTTTGTTTTTGCACCCACACTGCTCGCGCATGTCAGTGTGCGTTTGCATAGCCAGGCGCTAAAGTAGAACTTGGTTCTATTTGTGACGCTTGATGCGCTGCAAGTCCCACCTCTCCCATCACCTCATTGGATTTTAGGAGCATATACCCCTGTGGGTGATTGAAAGATGAACTAAGGTCCACAGTCCAGTTGGTAGTGGTAATGCACCTTAAAGTTGTTTGCCAACCTCCACATCAAGTCCGAAGAAGAAGAAGCCTGAAGGAGGAGCGATTACGAGAAACTAACTCAGTTTACCCTTTTATCTGTGAATTACTTGTCGGATTAGAAGATCTTGTGCATTTCAGGTAAAATAGCAACCCAGTGTTACGGTTTTCTAGGTGTGAAGGAGAGTCGGACCAAAATGCAGCGTGTAGATTGCGATCCATGTTTATTCAACAAACGTAACACGAATCTAAATACAAACACTATAAAACAAATAACGTACCGAAAACCAAAACAGTCTATACTTGCGTAAACTAACACAGAGACAGGACCAAATACACTAAGGACAATCACCCACGACAAACTCAAAGAATATGGCTGCCTAAATATGGTTCCCAATCAGAGACAACGATAAACACCTGCCTCTGATTGAGAACCACTCCAGACAGCCATAGACTTTGCTAGATAACCCCACTAGCTACAATCCCAATACATACACACCAAAACCCCAAGACAAAACACACCACAATACAAAAACCCCATGCCACACCCTGGCCTGACCCAATACATGAAGAAAACACAAAATACTTAGACCAGGGCGTGACACCCAGTGTTTATATCCCAGGACAAATTAGCTAGCAACAGCAAGCTAGCTAGCTAAATTGCCAGAAATGTTTATTGCTTTTCAGTCTGTCCCCAAATTAATATAGTTGGTTCAGAGTTCGTTTTGATATTTCAACCTGCGTTCCCTGATTGCGTCTGGTGTGGTTGGACAAAATCAGCATGCACGCAATGGCGCATGCGGACCCAAGCGAGTTTGTTGACCAAATTTGACACTTTGGAAAAAACTCCACCTGCTGGAGACAATAGATTTTTGGCCCAGTAATACCGCTCGATTCACCGTTTCCTCTCTGTTTACATAAGTGGATGGCCCCAAAATGTTTGCACAAAATGTTTGCACTATTTCAATGTGATTCTCTGTGATAAAAATACATGCTATGTGGTTCGAGTAGCTATGTGAACTCATAGGATATGTGCAATTAATGATGACTGGTGGTTTAGTCAAAACACAATTTTTTTCGCAGAGATACTCCTAATATCTCTGGTTTTACCCATAGAAATATAATTTTATGGTTTACCACAGAGGTTCTAAACTCAGAGGCCAACATTGCGAAACTTCCAGGAATGCTTGCGAAGGAGACTCGGTAGACCGGAGTTTGGGGTTTGAGAAGTCAATGAAAGAAATAAAAATTCTTCCTTAGTTGTTCATTTTCTCAAAATCTAAAGGCACAACCTAGATTTGACCCAGTCTTAAGTAGCTGAACATGTTATTACTCCAACTGTGTGAACGTGACAAACTGATATGTTGACATTATCATCAAAAACAACTTTACATCAAAGGGATGCCTTTGATTAGATGGCCTGCACATGTGAAGTTCGGTGCGAGATGACCTTTAGACCTGAAGATGTGATTCTAGGCATAAGCTAGCCAAGGTTGCCATGATATCGCGAAGCAGTTTCTACATATCTTCATACTTAACCATCTTTGATTTTACCAACAGATTCACAAAGGACTATTTATTTTATAGAACTTTATTTAAAAAATTAGGATGGACAATCACACCAATGAATTGGACAACTCTGAAAAAGCTAAATCAATCATCAAAATCTATCGTTTGTGCTACCAATTTCAGCTTTTGCTATTAACTTTCCACCTATACAATCATATACCACTGATGTACCCCACCTCCACATCCCCTTCAACACACCCTGCTATGTGGTCTGTTTACCAGACAACAGACAATATACAAACTATACCTCTGAGTCAGTATAGCCACCTACAGGCACAGACATGCTGCAGTCACCTGTTAAAGTCCAGCACAGACACCTAAGGCCCCCACCTCTGCTGCTGCCTCTGCCAGGCAGAGGGGGAAAAGAAGAGAAAAAAAGAGCCTATGAATCATTAACCATTTTGGAAACATTTCAGCTCTGACTGAATTTATATTATTGAACTATTACCTCCAATAGACCAACAGCCACTGGCTATAGATGTTTTTGTTCTGGCATTTCAATCCACCAAAACCACAACCACCCCTTTAGGCAGTCTTCAATATTAATTATAGGCCTATTCATGTATAATACATGAAAATGCACCATATGTTTACAGCTGTGTTGATAATGCATTGTTCTGTTCATAACCAGAACATTGGAGAGTTAAGCAAGATTAATTGCAGGTAAAGTGTGTTTGGTATTTTACTCAGAAAGAGATGCATACCCATCACAAGAACACATTACCTGAGTAGACCTCTTACTGATTCCTGTCAGTCAACCTTTGTTCCTGTGTGATTGGGGTCTTTTTGGACAGTCAGGGGTTTTGTAAAAAAAACTCACTTTCATCAGTCATCCACAGGGCAGCCAAAGATTAGATAGGAGGATGAGGGTTTTGTAGAATGTATGTGGGGGTAGAGCGGTTATGTGATGCATACTGTTGACCTGCAAACTTAGCACTAATATACAGGAGGTAGCACAATGAATGTCCCCACAGACACGTCTCACAGGAAGAGCGATACCCAGCAGCAGCATTCCCAGAATTACCTGCCTTCATGTCTAAATATTATCCCATCAGTTTGAACCACAGACAAGCTACAACCAGAATGCCTGACAGGAAAATATGCCCCAAGCTAGAGTGACTTTCACATTTCTAGGAAAACAGAAGACCATGCATACATGTATGACATTCTTTTAATGCGAACAATTACAAAATTATTTTTTAACCTTTTTATAATGTGTTATGCCAACAGAGAAAAAAGCATTTTGAAGCACCACATCATACAAGTCACGTCAGGTTCTAGATGTAGAAAAAGGCTAACACACAAATTCTTTTTTTGACGTAAGTGATACAAACAACTCACAGAGGATACATAGTTTTGTACAACTGAGTATGACTTCATATAAGATAAGAAGACTTTTAAAAAGACAAAAGTGTTTGTAAACAGAGTAACCCAGGTGGGAGGATATGAAGCACCATGTTAGTCCCACCAGCTGCCATTTTTCACTAAGACTCTAATGAGCACTATATAAGCACCATATGAGCACCATTCTGATAGAAACATCACAGTTTTGTCCAAATTAATAATAACCATGTACTTCTAAAGGCAGTACATGGCATATTTATAAGCATTTTATAGCATCTTCATCAGCAATGTGTAAACATTTAATAAATGCAACTGAAGTTTGGTTTGGCTTGGCCTCTGCCAATCTATGATTTAAATTAGAGAGGAATAAGTTGCTTTCTGTTTGTCTAAGCTAAGGAATGAGTTAGAACTGTTCTGGTTATGAACAGAACAATGCATTACCAACACAGCTGTAAACATAAGTTGCATTTTCTAGTAAAATACAGTACCTGTCAAAAGTTTGGACACACCTACTCCATTCAAGGGTTTTTCTTTATTTATTTTTTTACTATTTTCTAAATTGTAGAATAATAGTGAAGACATAAAAATAATGAAATTACACACATGGAATCACGTAGTAACCAAAAAAGTGTTCATCAAATCCAAATATATTTTATATTTGAGATTCTTCAAAGTAGCCACCTTTTGCCTTGATGACAGCTTTGCACACTCTTGGCATTCTCTCAATCAGCTTCACCTTCAATGCTTTGCCAATGGTCTTGAAGAAGTTCCCACATATGCTGAGCACTTGTTGGCTGCTTTTCCTTCACTCTGCGGTCCACCTCATCCCAAACCATCTCAATTGGGTTGAGGTCGGGTGATTGTGGAGGCCAGGTCATCTGATGAAGCACTCCATCACTCTCCTTCTTGGTGAAATATCCCTTACACAGCATGGAGGTGTGTTAGGTCATTGTCCTGTTGAAAAACAAGTGATCGTCCCACTAAGCGCAAACCAGATGGGATGGCGTATCGCTGCAGAATGCTGTGGTAGCCATGCTGGTTAAGTGTTCCTTGAATTCTAAATAAATCACTGACAGTGTCACCATCAAAGCACCCCCACACCATATCACCACCTCCTCCATGCTTCACGGTGGGAAACACACATGCCGAGATTATTCGTTCACCTATTCTGCGTCTCACAAAGACACGGCGGTTGGAACCAAAAGCTCAAATTTGGACTATTCAGACCAAAGGACAGATTTACACCGGTCTAATGTCCATTGCTCGTGTTTCTTGGCCCAAGCTAGTCTCTTCTTTTTATTGGTATCCTTTAGAAGTGGTTTCTTTGTAGCAATTCGACCATGAAGGCCTGATTCACACAGTCTCCTCTGAACAGTTGATGTTGAGATGTGTCTGCTACTGGAACTCTGTGAAGAATTTATTTGGGCTGCAATTTCTGAGGCTGGTAACTCTAATGAACATATCATCTGCAGCAGAGGTAACTCTAGGTCTTCCTTTCCTGTGGCGATCCTCATGAGAGCCAGTTTCATCATTGACTGCACTTCAAGAAACTTTCAAAGTTCTTGACATTTTCTGGATTGACTGACCTTCATGTCTTAAAGTAATGATGGACTGTCGTTTCTCTTTGCTTATTTGAGCTGTTCTTGCCATAGTATGGACTTGGTATTTTACCAAATAGGGCTATCTTCTGTATATCAACCCTACCGTGTCACAACCCAACTGATTGGATCAAACGCATTAAAATACATTCCACAAATTAACACCTGTTAATTGAAATGCATTTCAGGTGACTACCTCATGAACTGGTTCAGAGAATGCCAAGAGTGTGCAAAGCTGTTGTCAAGGTAAAGGGTGGCTACTTTGAAGAATCTCAAATATAACATTTGATTAACACTTTTTTGGGTACTACATTATTCCATATGTGTTATTTCATAGTGTTGATGTCTTCACTATTATTCTACAATGTAGAAAATAGTAAAACATTTTTTTTTACAAAAATACTCTTGAATGAGTAGGTGTGTCCAAATGTTTTACTGGTACTGTACACAAATAGGCCTATAATAAATTAATCTTGAAGACTGCCTAAGGGGGTGATTCTGGTTTTGGTGGACTGACCATTACATGCTATGATCAAGATGCATACTTGCAACTTAATTTAATAAAATCAGTAAAATTGCAATTCATGTCTAGTTAGATGAGAGGAACATAATGTAGTTATCAGAGATTCCACTGGGAATATCATTGGCTACTGGTAATATCAATGGCTACACCACAAGTAAGTATAAGTGATATTGCACTCATGAGCATTATTGAATAAAGCACAAAGTTTAAGTGGTGCAAGGATAATCAACCTGGTATTGAGATGGAAAATCACTTGTCATTAAAGTACTATGCCCACACCATCTGGGCTTTAGTTCTGAGGGTCTGAGGGCCTGGTCTGTGGGTTGAGGCCTGTAGGGTTTCAGCTTCAGTTGGGCCCTCTTTCTCCCCCAGTGCTCCCATTTGTCTCACTCTGAGAGACTGGGATTGTCAGTCACTGTCAAATGCACATAGCTAGTGTTCAGCATGTCATTGGCTCATCTCTCAATGAACTGCAGGTTGATCTCGCTCTCTGGCACCAGCAGTGTCCGGGTCATGGGTTTGACTGCTGCACCACTGCCTTCTGGATCGGGCTTCACATCAAACTGCATCAGAATCTGAGGGGACCAGGAGAGGGGTTGAGAAAATGAGAGCACGCCCCTCACATGTACAGTACTTGGAAGAATAGAAGTCCACTATGAGGATGAAAATGTACTGGGACTCAAAACGCTATGGAAATGATATGTCATTTACAGAGAACCTCACTGCCAAAGCCTAGCTGTAAAAGTGACCAAAGATCTACTCACTCGTGCCAGTGCCAGGTAGACCTCCAGCTCTGCGATGCGGCGGCCGATGCAGCTGCGTTTGCCCACGCCGAAGGGCACTGAGGCGTAAGGGTGGTGGCCTTTGTACCTGTTCAGCCAGCGATGGGGCTGGAATGTACCCGGGTTCGGGAAAAATGCTGCATTCCGGGATGTGGCGAAGTGGCAGAGGGTGATCAGAGTCTGGATAAGATAGAATTGTGAATTGGTAGGAATCAGTTAAAAAAAACTTGGTAAAATCCTTCCATTACATATGTTTGCCTTCTTCCCACCTTAATATCACATCAGATTGTTCAAAAAATTTGGACAAAGAAGCACACAACATCAAGTCAACACTTACGTTTTTGGGGAGGAGGTAGCCTCCGACCTGGATGTCTTTGTCAGCGATGACCCTGGCATTGGCCGCAACAACAGGATAAAGTCTGGAGAAGCCAAAACATAACAATGTCAGTGTGACTGATCAGTCTAATGATTGATCGATTGGTTGTAGTTGATTGAATCAGGGGTACATAGTTCATTCAAATTGGTAGTGGATGAAATGAGCTCCCCTTAATTACATAATGGGGAGCTATGAGCACTTACCTGAGCACCTCCTTCACCACAGCCTTCATGAGGGGCATGCGAGCCACGTCAACAGCCCCAGGCACCCTCCGACCCCCCATCACGGCCAGTACCTCCTCCCTCAGCGAGGCCTGCACCTCGGGGTGCCGAGATAGTTCATACAGGGACCAGGACATGGTGCTGGAGATCTGAACACACACAGGACACAACAGGTCAGTACGCCAGAAGGATCATTCACCATAAGGTCACTAGCAGTGGATGGAGAGGATAGTGAGCTCCTTACAGCTTAAGAAGAGGTAGTATGCTGTGATTTACTCAATGATATAGTATACTTTTGACTAGGAGTGAGAGGAAATGGAGATGTATGACTATTGGATATTTTATAAACTAATAGTAAAGAGCAGGCTCAAAGATAGAGCGATTAGGACAGAGAAGACAATGAGGAGGGAGAGATGCAAGAGGAAGAAGACATGAGAGTTTCTCTTCACCGTGTCCACCCCAGCCAGAAGCATCTCCGTGACGTTGCTGTACACCGTCTTCATGGGCAGCCCTGTGCGGGTCAGGAAGTAGGTCAGATATCGCCCCTCCACCTCCTCTCCCCGTGCCACCTTCTCCGCTTCCTCCTTCAGACGCTGGTCAATGTGACCTTTAGCTGCAAGGAGAGAGATCAGGAGTCAGATCAGAGTAAAAAATCTCAGATCTGGGTTCAAATACTCTTTTAAATATTTTAAATACTTTCAGCGTTTGCTTTAGCCTAATGAATGCCAGATGGGCGGGGCTTGCATTGGTTCCAAAGTACCAATCATCAATCAATTCCAGCTGAAGTATTTCAAATAGTTTTTGAACCCAGATCTGAAGGAGCTCTAGTCCAACTAAGGGAATCTGTATAGCTTGGAAAATAAAAAATAGACCTCTGGGAAAGCTTACTACAGGGATTACATGTGATGAATGGAAAGCAGCCACACACATTATGGGTCCTACTGAATGGGAACGATTTATAGCAAGTTACTAGAAATCGATCCGTAGAGGGTAACTAACCACTGGGGGCATCTAATAATTATAAGTAGGTCATTGAAGTTAAATAGATCTAATGTAAAAGGTGACATGTACTAAAACGTTGACAGAATTAAACCAAGGTGGAGCAATTTTATTTGTCACATGCTTTGTAAACAACAGTTGTAGACTAACAGTGACATGCTTACTTATGGGTCCTTCCCAACAATGCAGAGGGGGAAAAATATATATAATAGAATAATAATAACACAAGGAATAAATACACCATATGTAACAATAGTATGAGGCTATCAAAGATGGCAGCTCACCGAATTGGAAAATGTAGTCCCAGCATTGGCAGAAAGTGTCCCAGGGCATGGGGAACAGCTTGTGTAACCAGGCGGGCATAGCCATGGTGAGGAGTGTCATGACAAACATGGTGTTAATGGACTGGATGAAACACTCTGTCTCCGTGGGAACCACAGGGTCTAGGCAACCAATCTTGGACTCGAACAAGACTGAGGAGATCCCTGCAGAGAGGAAGACAGGCACAGGTCAAGGGTGAGAAGGGTTTGAAGGGCTTTCCGGAAGGGCTTTGTTTGTTTTCCCTCTGTAATACAGATCCAATCAAGCCTATTATAGACTTGTCAGAATACCCTATCCTACCATACACAAGTAAGTGGTGGTAATAGACAAAACTAGAAGACCACAATGCTAATTGACATTGATACAATAAAGTTGCTTCCTGATCTTGTGTCTTATTACAGGACTGATCTCAGATAACCTCACACCTGACCTCGGATGCTGAACTCATATTGGCTCATTCATCCCCCTCCTCTCCCCTGTAACTATTCCCCAGGTCGTTGCTGTAAATGAGAATGTGTTCTCAGTCAACTTACCTGGTAAAATAACGGATAAATAAAAATAAAATAAAAAAATATGCCACCGTGTAAATGTAAAAATAAAAACAAAGAGAACAGGTTGAGTGCAAATAGGTCTTACCTTCAAGGCCAAAGAGGTAGAACTCACTGCTGATGTTCGGGACGAGACCGCAGGGGTTCTGGTGCCTGCTGCGGCGGAGCTTAGCAATGAGGTCATCAACAACGGCATTTAGAGTGGTGTCGTAGGCCTCCACCGCCTTTGGATGTAGCATGTGCTTCCCCAGGAGAGTCCGCACCGCCTGCCACTCCTCCCCTTCACTGAAGAGAGTTAAGGTTAGCGTTGCAAAATTCCTAGAACTTTCAATAAATTCCATGGCTTTCCCGTAAAATTCCTGTAATAAGGAGGGAATAAGCAGGAAATCCGAATCCTCCAACCAGGTTTTTTGGAAAACCAGGAAATTTATTTAAAGTTCCCAGCGATTTTCAACCCTAAGTAAGGTAAACAGAAAATAATGTCATCAATGAGTTTGCACAGGAAACATCCAATAGTTTACATGTTTTATACAGGCTGAGCCAACTGTAACTGTAGGCTACTTGATTGAACTGGAATTGAACTGTGAGCATTTTCATATTCCTGCTCATTAGGTTATAACCCATAGGTAATAATAGATCATAGGCTGACATCTGTCTCTTTCCTGAGTCTCTGTCTGTGTCTGTCTGGCTTCTTGACCAATTAGTCCTTTGTCTTAAAGGGATACTTCAGGATTTTGGCAAACTCATGGATACCATTTATATGTCTCTGCATCCAGTATGAAGGAAGTTAGAGGTAGTTTCGCTAGCAAATGCTAACTAGTGTTAGCACAATGACTGGAAGTCGATACCATAGACTTCCATTCATTGCCCTAAACGCTAGTTAGCAGTTGTGCTAATGCCAGTTAGCAACTTCCTTCAAACTGCACACAGAGACATGGTATCCACAAGTTCATCAGACTCTAGGAAAGTAGATAAAGGGCTTCATTGCCAAAATCCTGACGTATCCCTTTAAGTGTTTGTTTCATCTCTGTTATTCTTTCCTGCTTCCTGTCAACAGCACATGAACCTGATGTCAGAACAGCTCAGATTAGCATGACAAGCATGGGAGGGGAGACAGCAGAGGAGGAGAGTGATGGTACCCACGCTGTGAGCAGTCCGTAGCCATGACCTCGTTGTTTCCTGTAGTCCTTCCAGGAGGAGAGGTCAGAGCGGATGGGGGTCTTGCCCTCCTGCCTCAGAACTTGCTCAATCAGGGCTGGCTCTGCCACGTGCACCGTCAGGATAGGGCCGAAGCTGGCCTTCCACATCGGCCCATAGCGCTTCACACCCTCAATCTGGGAGAAGACAACACATTAGTACACAACGCATATAGATGGCATGATTCACAGGAGATGGAACCATCCATAGAATTAGAAATAATCTATGTCTATGGATGTAGCATCAACATGTTGTGAGCAGACCTAGCTACAGTTCTATGACTGTACGTACATGACTGTACATACATACCCCAACCAGAAGCTATGGATTACATGCAACATCCACACTGAGCTATAGGGTAGAGCTGCCACTTTCAAGGAGTGGGACTCTAACCCGGAGGCATATAAGGAATCCCGCTTTGCCCTCCAACAAACCATCAAACAGGCAAAGAGTCAATACAGGATAAAGATTGAATCGTACTACACTGGCTCCGATGCTCGTCGGATGTGGCAGGGCTTGCAAACTATTACAGACTACTACACCTCCCTCTGCAACTGAATCCTGGACTTCCTGATGGGCCGCCCCCCAGGTGGCAAGGGTAGGCATCAACACATCTGCCACACTGATCATCAACACAGGGGCCCCTCAGGGGTGCGTGTGCTCAGTCCCCTCTTGTACTCCCTGTTCACACATGACTGCATGGCCAGGCACGACTCCAACACCATCATTAAGTTCGTAGGTGGCACAACAGTGGTTGGCCTGATCACAGACAAAGGTGAGGCAGCCTATAAGGAGGTCAGAGACCTGGCGGTGTGGTGTCAGGACAACAACCTCTCCCTCAACATGATCAAGAGAAAGGAGATGATTGTGGACCGTGCACGACCCCATTCTCATGGACGGGGCTGTAGTGGAGCAGGTTGAGAGCTTCAGGTTCCTTGGTGTCCACATCACCAACAAACTATCATGGTCCAAACACACCAAGACAGTCGTGAAGAGGGCACAAAAAAGATTGACTGAAAAGATTTGGCATGGGTCCTCAGATCCTCAAAAAGTTCTACAGCTGCACCATCGAGAGCATCCTGGCTGGTTGCATCACTGCCTGGTATGGAAACTGCTCGGGCCTTCGCCCACAAGGCACTACAGAGGGTAGTGCGTACGGCCCAGTACTACACTGGGGCCAAGCTTCCTGCCATCCAGGACCTCTATACCAGGTGGTGTCAGAGGAAGGCCCCTAAAAAAAAGACTCCAGCCACCCTAGTCATAGACTGTTCTCTACCGCACCGCAAGCGGTACCGCAAACTCTCGGTCCAAAAGGCTTCTTAACAGCTTCTACCCCCAAGCCATAAGAATCCTGAACAGCTAATCAAATGGTTACCCAGACTATTTGCATTGCCCCCCTTTTACACTGCTGCTGCTACTCTGTTTATTATCTATGCATAGTCACTTTAACTCTACCTACATGTACATATTACCTCAATTACCTCGACTAACTGGTGCCCCCGCACATTTACTCTGTACCGGTACCCCCTGTATATAGCCTTGCTATTGTTATTTTACTGCTGCTCTTTAATTTTATTTTTTATTTTTTACTAATTCATTTTTTACTTAACACGTATTTTTCTTAAAACTGCATTGTTGGTTAAGGGCCTGTAAGTAAGCATTTCACTAAGGTCTAAACCTGTTGTATTCGGCCCATGTTTTAAATTAAATTAAATTTCATTTTAAAACTGCTTGATGTAAAGTGTATGGACAACATCTGTAGAAATACTTTCAAAGCTTTGGGAGCACCCGTCAAGCTGTGATAGATAGCTTTGTGCTTTGCTCCTTGTGCTCCCCATCTACACCTATGAGGCAGCAGGTATTTCCCAAAGCACAGAAAAGTGCCCTAGTGGCCTACGGCACTTTCCTGCTCAATGCCCTATCAGTGTAAAAGAACTGATGTATGTATACCATTTATCTAACATAGTCTATGCATATGCAACTGCATGTCTGGTGCATTTAGGTCATCACAGTATAGCTTATGTTGGCCCTCTCATTGCTTTTTAATTGCTGGGCACTTACATTACACACTGGTGGTTAAGTTGTACAGTAGCCTACAAGTAAGGAGAGGCTGTGACAGTGTCTGCCCTACAAGACCATGCCACACCCAACAGCAATGCCATTACCTATCTATTACAAGACAATGTGTGATGACCAGTTAAATCTGCCAATGAAACATTCCTTACGGTATTGCTGTTTATCAGACATTATGAAACACTAATCCCATACATTCACGCGCCTGTCTTGCTTTAATAGAAAGAAAGTCGTGAATTAAAAAAAAAAATGGACAAGTCATCAAAATAATTTACCTGCAGCTCGTGGAGGCGGGACAGTCCCCGTTTGGCGAAGATGTCCCATACAAATTTGGCGACGGTGGGTCCCGGCATTTCCTCCAGAGTTTTCACCCTGTACGCCGCCTCTATTTTCTTCCGGCCAACTGAGCTCTCAGCCCAATTCTCCATCCACTTGATCAGCGGGGTCATACTGCGACCAGACACTTTGAGGGCTTGCTGCAGCATCCTTTTTGCTATATTCATGTACTGGTAGGGAAACACATGCAAGTCTATCGGGTATCGGTGCTCATCTTGCACCAAGGCACCAAGACACTATTTATATCGCTCGACCCATGTCGGACTGGGACCTGCGCGACATAGAGTTGTTAAGTTTCTCATTTGGGGCCAATTAAAGCGAATCCTGGCGTCGTCCCCACCCAGTGGCAAGGTTTGGACGCAGTAGGCGTGGACTATTTGGAAGGTGTGTCCAGATCGCAGAAGTCAGACTAACCCAAAGTAGCGCACACATGGAAGGTAAATCATATTATTTTCTGTATTTTTTTTCTGTATAAATAACAAACAGATAATTCATAATAAGATGTGTCGCCATAAATACAGCCTGGTCTCATACACTAGAAGTGGGACTTCCGGGACAATCAAATTAGTATGCTATATTATGTTTGGTATGGTTACATAAGACAGAAGGTTACTTAAGGTAAAAAACTAAAGGAGAGTGGTTGATTGGGATGGATGGATGAATAGGTGGGCGTATAACGTGAATGTCTAGCAACCCAAAGGTTGTATGTTTGAAACTCATCATGGACAAACTTAGCATTTGAGCAACTTTTCAGTTACTTACTACATTTGAGCAATCTTGCAACTACTTAGCATGTTAGCTAACCCTAACCTTAACCCTTTTAGCTAACCCGTACCCTAACCTTAACCCTTTAACCTAACTCCTAACCTTAACATTAGCCACAACCAATTGGATTTCGTAACATATTGTACATTTAGCAAATTTGTAACATTGTGTGGACCTCAAGAAGAGTAGCTGCTGTAATTCGTTACAAATCATATGAAATGGATGATGGACATCCACAAATTAATACATACCATATTAAATGTAACTTCTTACTAAATAGAGCTCAAATGTATGTACAGAATAATACAACATTCTCTGAGACCAGGTTGCAGCGGGTGTAGTTTACCATTTCAATGTATTCTACTCCTATTCTATTATGTTTATTTGGTGTGGATAAGTAATTCTACACTTGCATGAGTATGAAACAAACATGCAATATCAAAATCATATGTCAGGCCGAATATTCGGGGATTCTATAAGGGATATGCTTTGTTTCAATGGGGTTAATGTATTGTATTTCAGTGACTCTATAAAAACCCATGACACATTTTATAAAAATGATTGATCCTGACATTTTAGAATGCATTTCCCAGTCCTGTAGGTGTCGAGCAATACGTTTATCCAATTATTGGCGTCTGAATTCAAGGATTCGCTAAAACTGCGAATTATTTGCTCATAAAGGGTCTACTGAGAATGTATTGCAATAGACTACGTGGATTAGGCTACTTGCTGACTCGGGGTTTTCCTGTTGGGGCTCGCCTCCGCCATTGCGCGAGCACGAGAGAGAAAATCCTGACCCGCTTTCATTGAAGTGGATGCGTGCCAGGACGCAATGTGTGCGCCTCGCAACATGAAGTAATAGTGATTATAGGCCTACTTGGAATCTGGTTTGACGTTTGCTCTTATGCTTCTATAGTTCAAGCCAGAAAGCCCTTTCCCCGGATGCCATTTTCAGAGAATGACCGAACACTGAAATACCTACGAAGCTAACCAAGCCAAATACAGACACAGATTTGGTCTGCCTTCTTTAGATACTTTTTGTGGCTAATTTGCATGTCCACGCGACCAGTCAGAGGGAAATCATTAGATATCCTTGGGAAATTATTATTCTAGTAATTTACCTTCTATTTCCTCAAATTCTCAGATTTTCTTTTGCGTTTTTATTTTATTATATCTATTTTAATTATTGTGCACAAGACTGTAAAAACGTGATCGTATATAAATGTAAGCATGGTTTGAAATTATTCTATTTTAGTCAAATATTGTATTTGTTTGGGTTTCTTACAGTCAATTTGCAGTCTACAAAGTTTTTGCAGTTCTGTTCCGGCCCCCTGACCATCTGCTCAAGAAAAAGTAGGACCGTGGCTGAAGCTACACTACATGACCAAAAGTATGTGGAAACCTGCTCATCGAACATCTCATTCCAAAATCATGGGCATTAATATGGAGTTGGTCCCCCTTTTGCTGCTATAACAGCCTCCACTCTTCTAGGGAGGCTTTTCACTAGATATTGGAACATTGCTGCAGGGACTTGCTTCCATTCAGCCACGAGCATTAGTGAGGTCGGGCACTGATGTTGGGCAATTAGGCCTGGCTCGCAGTCGGCATTCCAATTCATCCCAAAGGTGTTTGATGGGGTTGAGGTCAGGGCTCTGTGCAGACCAGTCAAGTTATTCCACATCGAAAAACAGCCCCAGACCATTATTCCTCATCCACCAAACTTTACAGTTGACATTATGCATTCAGGCAGGTAGCGTTCTCCTGGCATCCGCCAAACACAGATTTGTCCGTCGGACTGCCAGATGGTGAAGCGTGATTCATCACTCCAGAGAACACGTTTCCACTACTCCAGAGTCCAATGGCGGCAAGCTTTGCACCACTCCAGCCAACGCTTGGCATTGATGTTGCTTACAGAGGCAGTTTGGAACTCGGTAGTGAGTGTTGCAACTGAGGACAGAAGATTTTTACTCGCTTAAGCATTCACGGTCCCGTTCTGTGAGCTTATGTGGCCTACCACTTCGTGGCTGAGCTGTTGTTGCTCCTAGACGTTTCCACTTCACAATAAGAACACTTACAGTTGACCGGGGCAGCTCTAGCAGGGCAGACATTTGTTGGAACGGTGGCATCCTATGATGGTGCCACATTGAAAGTCACTGAACTCTTCAGTAAGGCCATTCTACTGCCAATGTTTGTCTATGGAGATTGCATGGCTGTGTGCTCGTTTTATGCACCTGTCAGCAATGGGTGTGGCTGAAATAGCTGAATCCACTTATTTGAAGAGTGTAAAAGGAAAATCGAAAGTAATATGGATCGTCCCAGAGCCGCTTCTAGCCTTTAGTAGGCTATTTAGTATTTATTAGGTCCCCATTCCTTGAGTCCAAACAGGATTAAAACAATTACAACAAATCACAACAAAAAAACAGCCTACAATACCACATACACACATTATAACATTCTTATTCAATTATTATTAGAAATGTACAATACTACAATATTTCAATGGGTTTATTTGTAAACTGCGTGTGTTAGAGTGTGTGTGTGTGTCTCCTTTTAAATTTATTTTTAATTTATTAGGATGCCCATTAGCCAACGCCAAGGGCAACATAATGTTATACGTTTCTTCATAACACCTAAACTGACATCACAACAGACTGGCTCATTGGGGAGAAATAAGATCTAGCATTGGAAAAATAATGGGATTTGACATAGAACAAACATTAATTTCTTTGTACATGGGTGAAATACCTGATAACTTACACAATAAAGAAAAGTACCTCTTGAAGGTCCTACTGGCAGTCAGTAAAAAGGCTATTACTAGGAAATGGCTACAACAAAAAACTCCCACAGTGATACAATAGACATTGTAGAAGAAATATACCACATGGAGCGTATGACCTTTGCTTTAAGAACTCAACAGGAGAGAGGTCAAGAATACTGGGGAAAATGGGTTTCGTACTTGGAAAAGGTCTAATTCAAAGATCTTAATGTAACTAATATGATATGATGAAGGTATGAAGTGCACTGTAACTGCCAGATCTTTTTTTTTTGTTATTTTATTTGACTTTATTCGTACTTTGTGTTCCTATAATAAAAACAAAGTATTATTTTTTTTTTAAAATACTTTCCAATTGACATACATTTAAAAACATTAACATGTAGTGTGTGTGCATCTGTCAGTACCCATACATGTCAGTACATACACACAAGTAGGTCACATGGGGGAGAGGCATTGTGCTGTGAGGTGTTGCTTTATGTTTTTTTTTTTAAACCAGGTTTTGCACTGTGTAAGATGGAATGGAGTTCCATGCACCCATGGCTCTGTATAATACTGTACGTTTCCTTGAATTTGTTCTGGACCTTGGGACTGTGAAAAGACCCCTGGTGGCATGTCTGGTGGGGTAAGTGTGTGTGTCAGTGCTTTGTAAGTTGACTATGCAAACCATTTGGAATTTCCAACACATTGTTTCTTAGAAAAAGAAGTGATGCAGTCAGTCTTTCCTCAACCTTTAGCCAAGAGAGACTGGCATGAATATAATTAATATTAGTCCTCTGATTACAATGAAGAGCAAGATGTGTGGCTCTGTTCTGGGCCAGTCACAGTTTAACTAGGTCTTTCTTTGCAGCACTTGACCATATGACTGGACAATTATCAATATAAGATAAAACTAGAGCCTGGAAGGCTGGCTTTGTTGAGTGTGTGGTCAAAAAAGCAGAGCATCTCTTTATTACAGACAGACCTTTCTCCATCTTTACAACCATCTGTTTTGACCATGACAGTTTACAATCTAAGGTAACGCCAAGTCATTTAATCTCCTCAATTTGTTCAACAGCCACACCATTCATTATCAGATTAAGGTGAGGTCTAGAATTTGGGGAATTATTGGATGTGGATACGCAGACCCACTGTAAGGGTTTTCTTTAGGTGAAGTAGAAGCGGACCAAAATGCAGCGTGGTGGTTATTCATGTTCTTTAATTTATAAAGACACAACACATGAGATAACTAACAAAAACAACAAACGTGCGAAAACCTAAAACAGTCCTATCTGGTGCAAAACACAGAGACAGGAACAATCACCCACAAACACAGTGAAACCCAGGCTACCTAAATATGGTTCCCAATCAGAGACAATGACTAACACCTGCCTCTGATTGAGACCCATATCAGGCCAGACATAGAAATAGACAAACAAGACATCCAACATAGAATGCCCACTCAGATCACACCCTCACCAACCAAAACATAGAAACATACAAAGCAAACTATGGTCAGGGTGTGACAGTACCCCCCCCCCCAAGGTGCGGACTCCGGCCGCAAAACCTGAACCTATAGGGGAGGGTCTGGGTGGGCATCTGTCCGCGGTGGCGGCTCTGGTGCTGGACGTGGCCCCCACTTCACCGTAGTCTTAGTCCCCCACCTTGTCCGCTTCCGTGGCCTCGGCGACCCTACTTAATGACCCCACTGGACAGAGGGGCGGCTCGGGACAGAGGGGCGGCGGCTCGGGACAGAGGGGCGGCGGCTCGGGACAGAGGGGCGGCGGCTGAGGGGCTCTGGCGCCTCTGGGCTGAGGGGCTCTGGCGCCTCAGACTCCGGCAGCAGCGCCGGACAGGCGGGAGACTCCGGCAGCAGCGCCGGACAGGCGGGAGACTCCGGCAGCAGCGCCGGACAGGCGGGAGACTCCGGCAGCAGCGCCGGACAGGCGGGAGACTCCGGCAGCAGCGCCGGACAGGCGGGAGACTCCGGCAGCAGCGCCGGACAGGCGGGAGACTCCGGCAGCAGCGCCGGACAGGCGGGAGACTCCGGCAGCAGCGCCGGACAGGCGGGAGACTCCGGCAGCAGCGCCGGACAGGCGGGAGACTCCGGAAGCAGCGCCGGACAGGCGGGAGACTCCGGCAGCGCAGGACAGGCGGGAGACTCCGGCAGCAGCGCCCAGCAGCAAACTATGATTGATAATGTCAAAAGCTGCACTGAAGTCTAACAAAACAGCTCCCATAATGTTCTTTATATCAATTTCTTTCAGACAATCATCAGTCACTTTTGGGAGCCCTAAGCAAGATTTGGTTGCAATTTTACACATTTTGCCATGTGCATAGGATATCTGAGTGAGAGGGACTAACAAAATCAATGGGGACCCCTGGAGGTCAGGGCCCCTGATTACTCAGCCATGATTGCTCCAAATGTTTAGATAGCTGGCTAGACTAACTTACTTATCAATCTATAAAATTTTAGCTGACATGGGCTAATTGAGTAACTGTCAATGATTGACATGAGGAAAACTGCTGATGCACTACCAAATTTCAAAATTGAATCTTGTGTATTACACTATTCTAACTCCCCCAATTGAAGTTATTCGCCCCAGTATAAGACAATTGCCCTCATATTTGAGAGGCACTGGCGATTTCATAAAACAATTCAAAATTTGTGATGTTTACTTGGATATCTCTCATCGCCCTAGATGTTGAAAAATATGACAAAAGACTGGAGGAATTCAAGTTATTTTTGGAACAGAGAGGGGACACAACACATTCTACAGGTTTTTTGTTGAACCTGGCAACTATCCTCCTGTACGTATATATATATATATATATACACTGCTCAAAAAAATAAAGGGAACAATTAAACAACACAATGTAACTCCAAGTCAATCACACTTCAGTGAAATCAAACTGTCCACTTAGGAAGCAACACTGATTGACAATACATTTCACATGCTGTTGTGCAAATGGAATAGACAACAGGTGGAAATTATAGGCAATTAGCAAGACACCCCCAATAAAGGAGTGGTTCTGCAGGTGGTAACCACAGACCACATCTCAGTTCCTATGCTTCCTGGCTGATGTTTTGGTCACTTTTGAATGCTGGCGGTGCTTTCACTCTAGTGATAGCATGAGACGGAGTCTACAACCCACACAAGTGGCTCAGGTAGTGCAGCTCATCCAGGATGGCACATCAATGCGAGCTGTGGCAAGAAGGTTTGCTGTGTCTGTCAGCGTAGTGTCCAGAGCATGGAGGCACTACCAGGAGACAGGCCAGTACATCAGGAGACGTGGAGGAGGCCGTAGGAGGGCAACAACCCAGCAGCAGGACCGCTACCTCCGCCTTTGTGCAAGGAGGAGCAGGAGGAGCACTGCCAGAGCCCTGCAAAATGACCTCCAGCAGGCCACAAATGTGCATGTGTCTGCTCAAACGTTCAGAAACAGACTCCATGAGAGTGGTATGAGAGCCCGACGTCCACAAGTGGGGGTTGTGTCACAGCCCAACACCGTGCAGGCGTTTGGCATTTGCCAGAGAACACCAAGATTGGCAAATTCGCCATTGGCGCCCTGTGCTCTTCACAGATGAAAGTGCACATGTGACAGCGTGACAGTCTGGAGACGCCGTGGAGAACGTTCTGCTGCCTGCAACATCCTCCAGCATGACCAGTTTGGCGGTGGGTCAGTCATGGTGTGGGGTGGCATTTCTTTGGGGGGCCGCACAGCTCTCCATGTGCTTGCCAGAGGTAGCCTGACTGCCATTAGGTACCGAGATGAGATCCTCAGACCCCTTGTGAGACCATATGCTGGTGTGGTTGGCCCTGGGTTCCTCCTAATGCAAGACAATGCTAGACCTCATGTGGCTGGAGTGTGTCAGCAGTTCCTGCAAGAGGAAGGCATTGATGCTATGGACCGGCAGCAGCGCCGGACAGGCGGGAGCCCCTGTAAGGATGAGCCGGAGAGACAGCCTGGTGCGGGGGGCTGCCACTGGAGGGCTGGTGCGTGGAGGTGGTGACGGATAGACCGGACCGTGCAGGCGCACTGGAGCTCTTGAGCACAGAGCCTGCCCAACCTTACCCGGTTGGGCAAGGTCGCCCTGCCAGTGCGGCGAGGTGGAATAGCCCGCACTGGGCTATGCAGGCGAACCGGGGACACCGTGCGCCGGTTTATACCTTTCCGGAAACCTGCCTCACCCAATGTGATACGGAATCGCTATTATTTTTAATTTTTAGAACACACTCAAGAACCTCCAGAAGCTAACCAGCTAACTAGCTACAAGCTATTTAGTCATTGTTAACTTTTTTTCAACCTGGATAACACTCGCCAGTCCAGCTTCCCTGCCCCATCCACCGCTGCCCCCTGGACACTGATCTCTTGGCTACATAGCTGATGCACTCTGGACTGTCCATTAATCACGGTACTCCATTCTGCTTGTTTATGTTTTATCTGTCAGCCCCGTTGCCTAGTCAACGCCATTTTACCTGCTGTTGTTGTGCTAGCTGATTAGCTGTTGTCTCACCTACTGTTTTAGCTAGCTTTCCCAATTCAACACCTGTGATTACTGTATGCCTCGCTGTATGTCTCTCTCAAATGTCAATATGCCTTGTATACTGTTGCTCAGGTTAGTTATCATTGTTCTAGTTCACAATGGAGCCCCTAGTTCTACTCTTCATACCCCTGATAACTCCTTTGTCCCACCTCCCACACATGCGGTGACCTCACCCATTACAACCAGCATGTCCAGAGATACAACCTCTCTCATCATCACCCAGTGCCTGGGCTTACCTCCGCTGTACCCGCACCCCACCATACCCCTGTCTGCGCATTATGCCCTGAATATATTCTACCATGCCCAGAAACCTGCTCCTCTTATTCTCTGTCCCCAACGCTCTAGGCGACCAGTTTTGATAGCCTTTAGCCGCACCCTCATACTACTCCTTCTCTGTTCCGCGGGTGATGTGGAGGTAAACCCAGGCCCTGCATGTCCCCAGGCACCCTCATTTGTTGACTTCTGTGATCGAAAAAGCCTTGGTTTCATGCATGTCAACATCAGAAGCCTCCTCCCTAAGTTTGTTTTACTCACTGCTCTAGCACACTCTGCTAACCCTGATGTCCTTGCTGTGTCTGAATCCTGGCTCAGGAAGGCCACCAAAAATTCAGAGATTTCCATACCCAACTATAACATCTTCCGTCAAGATAGAACTGCCAAAGGGGGAGGAGTTGCAGTCTACTGCAGAGATAGCCTGCAAAGTAATGTCATACTTTCCAGGTCCATACCCAAACAGTTCGAACTACTAATTTTGAAAATTACTCTCTCCAGAAATAAGTCTCTCACTGTTGCCGCCTGCTACCGACCCCCTCAGCTCCCAGCTGTGCCCTGGACACCATTTGTGAATTGATCGCCCCCATCTAGCCTCAGAGTTTGTTCTGTTAGGTGACCTAAACTGGGATATGCTTAACACCCCGCCAGTCCTACAATCTAAGCTAGATGCCCTCAATCTCACACAAATCATCAAGGAACCCACCAGGTACAACCTTAACTCTGTAAACAAGGGCACCCTCATAGACGTCATCCTGACCAACTGGCCCTCCAAATACACCTCCGCTGTCTTCAACCAGGATCTCAGCGATCACTGCCTCATTGCCTGTATCCGCTACGGAGCCGCAGTCAAACGACCACCCCTCATCACTGTCAAACGCTCCCTAAAACACTTCTGTGAGCAGGCCTTTCTAATCGACCTGGCCCGGGTATCCTGGAAGGACATTGACCTCATCCCGTCAGTTGAGGATGCCTGGTCATTCTTTAAAAGTAACTTCCTCACCATTTTAGATAAGCATGCTCCATTCAAAAAATGCAGAACTAAGAACAGATATAGTCCTTGGTTCACCCCAGACGTGACTGCCCTCGACCAGCACAAAAACATCCTGTGGCGGACTGCAATAGCATCGAATAGTCCCCGTGATATGCAACTGTTCAGGGAAGTCCGGAACCAATACACGCAGTCAGTCAGGAAAGCTAAGGCCAGCTTCTTCAGGCAGAAGTTTGCATCCTGTAGCTCCAACTCCAAAAAGTTCTGGGACACTGTGAAGTCCATGGAGAACAAGAGCACCTCCTCCCAGCTGCCCACTGCACTGAGGCTAGGTAACACGGTCACCACCGATAAATCCATGATTATCGAAAACTTCAATAAGCATTTCTCAACGGCTGGCCATGCCTTCCGCCTGGCTACTCCAACCTCAGCCAACAGCTCCGCCCCCGGCAGCTCCTCGCCCAAGCCTCTCCAAGTTCTCCTTTACCCAAATCCAGATAGCAGATGTTCTGAAAGAGCTGCAAAACCTGGACCCGTACAAATCAGCTGGGCTTGACAATCTGGACCCCCTATTTCTGAAACTATCCGCCGCCATTGTCGCAACCCCTATTACCAGCCTGTTCAACCTCTCTTTCATATCGTCTGAGATCCCCAAGGATTGGAAAGCTGCCGCAGTCATCCCCCTTTTCAAAGGGGGAGACACCCTGGACCCAAACTGTTACAGACCTATATCCATCCTGCCCTGCCTATCTAAGGTCTTCGAAAGCCAAGTCAACAAACAGGTCACTGACCATCTCGAATCCCACCGTACCTTCTCCGCTGTGCAATCTGGTTTCCGAGCCGGTCACGGGTGCACCTCAGCCACACTCAAGGTACTAAACGATATCATAACCGTCATCGACAAAAGACAGTACTGTGCAGCCGTCTTCATTGACCTTGCCAAGGCTTTCGACTCTGTCAATCACCATATTCTTATCGGCAGACTCAGTAGCCTCGGTTTTTCGGATGACTGCCTTGCCTGGTTCACCAATTACTTTGCAGACAGAGTTCAGTGTGTCAAATCGGAGGGCATGCTGTCCGGTCCTCTGGCAGTCTCTATGGGGGTGCCACAGGGTTCAATTCTCGGGCCGACTCTTTTCTCTGTATATATCAATGATGTTGCTCTTGCTGCGGGCGATTCCCTGATCCACCTCTACGCAGACAACACCATTCTATATACTTTCGGCCCGTCATTGGACACTGTGCTATCTAACCTCCAAACAAGCTTCAATGCCATACAACACTCCTTCCGTGGCCTCCAACTGCTCTTAAACGCTAGTAAAACCAAATGCATGCTTTTCAACCGATCGCTGCCTGCACCCGCATGCCCGACTAGCATCACCACCCTGGATGGTTCCGACCTTGAATATGTGGACATCTATAAGTACCTAGGTGTCTGGCTAGACTGCAAACTCTCCTTCCAGACTCATATCAAACATCTCCAATCGAAAATCAAATCAAGAGTCGGCTTTCTATTCCGCAACAAAGCCTCCTTCACTCACGCCGCCAAGCTTACCCTAGTAAAACTGACTATCCTACCGATCCTCGACTTCGGCGATGTCATCTACAAAATGGCTTCCAACACTCTACTCAGCAAACTGGATGCAGTCTATCACAGTGCCATCCGTTTTGTCACTAAAGCACCTTATACCATCCACCACTGCGACTTGTATGCTCTAGTCGGCTGGCCCTCGTTACATATTCGTCGCCAGACCCACTGGCTCCAGGTCATCTACAAGTCCATGCTAGGTAAAGCTCCGCCTTATCTCAGTTCACTGGTCACGATGGCAACACCCATCCGTAGCACGCGCTCCAGCAGGTGTATCTCACTGATCATCCCTAAAGCAAACACCTCATTTGGCCGCCTTTCGTTCCAGTACTCTGCTGCCTGTGACTGGAACGAATTGCAAAAATCGCTGAAGTTGGAGACTTTTATCTCCCTCACCAACTTCAAACATCAGCTATCTGAGCAGCTAACCGATCGCTGCAGCTGTACATAGTCTATTGGTAAATAGCCCACCCATTTTCACCTACCTCATCCCCATACTGTTTTTATTTATTTACTTTTCTGCTCTTTTGCACACCAATATCTCTACCTGTACATGACCATCTGATCATTTATCACTCCAGCGTTAATCTGCAAAATTGTAATTATTCGCCTACCTCCTCATGCCTTTTGCACACATTGTATATAGACTCCCCCCTTTGTTTTCTACTGTGTTATTGACTTGTTAATTGTTTATTCCATGTGTAACTCTGTGTTGTCTGCTCACACTGCTATGCTTTATCTTGGCCAGGTCGCAGTTGCAAATGAGAACTTGTTCTCAACTAGCCTACCTGGTTAAATAAAGGTGAAATAAAAAAATAAAAAAATAAAAGTGCGCAAGGCTGGTGCCATGTAGCCGGCCCAAGGAGACCAGATCCGTAGAGCCGGCTTCATGGCACTTGGCTCGATGCCCACTCTAGCACGGCCGATACGCGGAGCTGGAATGTACCGCACCGGGCTATGCACCCGCACTGGGGACACCGTGCGCTTCACAGCATAACACGGTGCCTGCCCGGTCTCTCCAGCCCCCCGGTAAGCACAGGAAGTTGGCGCAGGTCTCCTACCTGGCTTCGCCACACTTCCTGTGTTCCCCCCACCCAATAAATTTTTGGGGCTGACTCTCGGGCTTCCTTGCCAGCCGTGTTCGCTGGACCAAAATGCAGCGTGGTGGTTATTCATGTTCTTTAATTTATAAAGACACAACACATGAGATAACTAACAAAAACAACAAACGTGCAAAAACCTAAACCAGTCCTATCTGGTGCAAAACACAGAGACAGGAACAATCACCCACAAACACACAGTGAAACCCAGGCTACCTAAATATGGTTCCCAATCAGAGACAATGACTAACACCTGCCTCTGATTGAGAACCATATCAGGCCAGACATAGAAATAGACAAACAAGACATCCAACATAGAATGCCCACTCAGATCACACCCTGACCAACCAAAACATAGAAACATACAAAGCAAACTATGGTCAGGGTGTGACACCCACGAGCCGATGCAGCCCCTCATGATTTCAGTTTTTTGTGGCCCCCAACCCCATCAAAGTCAACCATCCCTGGTCAATCATTACACCAAGCAGTTTAGTGTCCTCAACATGCTCAATTGCCACATTATTCATTACAAGATTTAGATGCGGTTTAGCAAATGATTTGGCCCAAATACAATGCTTTTATTTATTTTATATTTAGGTCCAGCTTATTAGTAGCCATCGATTATAAAACTGACTGCAGCTCTTTAAGTGTTAAGGGATTTCACTTGTTGTGGTAGCTGACATATAATGTTGAATCATCAGTGTACATAGGCTTTACTCAAGGCTAGTTGTGTAAGTAATAGGTAGTAATAGTAATAGGCTTCCATTCAAGATCACCCTCTGTGTGGCAGAGGATGTAGAGCCATAACACACCTGTTTTCTTCAGCAGCAAACTATGATTGATAATGTCAAAAGCTGCACTGAAGTCTAACAAAACAGCTCCCATAATGTTCTTTATATCAATTTCTTTCAGACAATCATCAGTCACTTTTGGGAGCCCTAAGCAAGATTTGGATGCAATTTTACACATTTTGCCATGTGCATAGGACATCTGAGTGAGAGGGACTAACAAAATCAATGGGGACCCCTGGAGGTCAGGGCCCCTGATTACTCAGCCATGATTGCTCCAAATGTTTAGATAGCTGGCTAGACTAACTTACTTATCAATCTATAAAATTTTAGCTGACATGGGCTAATTGAGTAACTGTCAGTGATTGACATGAGGAAAACTGCTGATGCACTACCAAATTTCAAAATTGAATCTTGTGTATTACACTATTCTAACTCCCCCAATTGAAGTTATTCGCCCCAGTATAAGACAATTGCCCTCATATTTGAGAGGCACTGGCGATTTCATAAAACAATTCAAAATTTGTGATGTTTACTTGGATATCTCTCATCGCCCTAGATGTTGAAAAATATGACAAAAGACTGGAGGAATTCAAGTTATTTTTGGAACAGAGAGGGGACACAACACATTCTACAGGTTTTTTGTTGAACCTGGCAACTATCCTCCTGTACGTATATATATATATATATACACTGCTCAAAAAAATAAAGGGAACAATTAAACAACACAATGTAACTCCAAGTCAATCACACTTCAGTGAAATCAAACTGTCCACTTAGGAAGCAACACTGATTGACAATACATTTCACATGCTGTTGTGCAAATGGAATAGACAACAGGTGGAAATTATAGGCAATTAGCAAGACACCCCCAATAAAGGAGTGGTTCTGCAGGTGGTAACCACAGACCACATCTCAGTTCCTATGCTTCCTGGCTGATGTTTTGGTCACTTTTGAATGCTGGCGGTGCTTTCACTCTAGTGATAGCATGAGACGGAGTCTACAACCCACACAAGTGGCTCAGGTAGTGCAGCTCATCCAGGATGGCACATCAATGCGAGCTGTGGCAAGAAGGTTTGCTGTGTCTGTCAGCGTAGTGTCCAGAGCATGGAGGCACTACCAGGAGACAGGCCAGTACATCAGGAGACGTGGAGGAGGCCGTAGGAGGGCAACAACCCAGCAGCAGGACCACTACCTCCGCCTTTGTGCAAGGAGGAGCAGGAGGAGCACTGCCAGAGCCCTGCAAAATGACCTCCAGCAGGCCACAAATGTGCATGTGTCTGCTCAAACGTTCAGAAACAGACTCCATGAGAGTGGTATGAGAGCCCGACGTCCACAAGTGGGGGTTGTGCTTACAGCCCAACACCGTGCAGGACGTTTGGCATTTGCCAGAGAACACCAAGATTGGCAAATTCGCCATTGGCGCCCTGTGCTCTTCACAGATGAAAGTGCACATGTGACAGACGTGACAGTCTGGAGACGCCGTGGAGAACGTTCTGCTGCCTGCAACATCCTCCAGCATGACCAGTTTGGCGGTGGGTCAGTCATGGTGTGGGGTGGCATTTCTTTGGGGGGCCGCACAGCTCTCCATGTGCTTGCCAGAGGTAGCCTGACTGCCATTAGGTACCGAGATGAGATCCTCAGACCCCTTGTGAGACCATATGCTGGTGTGGTTGGCCCTGGGTTCCTCCTAATGCAAGACAATGCTAGACCTCATGTGGCTGGAGTGTGTCAGCAGTTCCTGCAAGAGGAAGGCATTGATGCTATGGACTGGCCCGCCCGTTCCACAGACCTGAATCCAATTGAGCACATCTGGGACATCATGTCTCGCTCCATCCACCAACGCCACGTTGCACCACAGACTGTCCAGGAGTTGGCGGATGCTTTAGTCCAGGTCTGGGAGGAGATCCCTCAGGAGACCATCCGCCACCTCATCAGGAGCATGCCCAGGCGTTGTAGGGAGGTCATACAAGCACGTGGAGGCCACATACACTACTGAGCCTCATTTTGACTTGTTTTAAGGACATTACATCAAAGTTGGACCAGCCTGTAGTGTGGTTTTCCACTTTAATTTTGAGTGTGACTCCAAATCCAGACCTCCATGGGTTGATACATTTGATTTCCATTGATCATTTTTTGTGTGATTTTGTTGCCAGCACATTCAACTATGTAAAGAAAAAAGTAGTTAATAAGAATATTTCATTCATTCAGATCTAGGATGTGTTATTTTAGTGTTCCCTTTATTTTTCTGAGCAGTGTATATATATTACACAGTTGAAGTTTACATACACTTAGGTTGGAGACATTAAAACCCGTTGTTCAACCACTCCAACAGTTTTGGCAAGTTGGTTAAGGCATCTACTTTGTGCGTGACACAAGTAGTTTTTCCAACAATTGTTTACAGACAGATTATTTCACTTATAGTTCACTGTATCACAATTCCAGTGGGTCAGAAATTTACATGCACTATGTTGACTGTGCCTTTTAAACAGCTTGGAATATTCCAGAAAATTATGTCACGGTTTTAGAAGCTTCGGATAGACTAATTGACATCATTTGAGTCAATTGGAGTTGTACCTGTGGATGTATTTCAAGGCCTACCTTCAAACTCAGTGCCTCTTTGCTTAACATCATGGGAAAATAAAAAGATATCGGCCAAGACCTCAGAAAAAAAAATTGTAGACCTCCACAAGTCTGGTTCATCCTTGGGAGCAATTTCCAAACACCTGAAGGTACCACGTTCATCTGTACAAACAATAGTACGCAAGTATAAACACCATGGGACTACGCAGCCGTCACACCGCTCAGGAAGGAAATGCGTTCTGTCTCCTAGAGATGAACGTACTTTAGTGCAAATCAATTCCATAACAACAGCAAAGGACCTTTGAAGATGCTGGAGGAAACAGGTACAAAGGTATCTATATCCACAGTTAAACGATTCCTATATTAACATAACCCGAAAGGCCGCTCAGCAAGGAAGAAGCCAATGCTCCAAAAACGCCATGAAAAAGCCAGACTACGGTTTGCAACTGCACATGGGGACAAAGATTGTACTTTTTGGAGAAATGTCCTCTGGTCGGATGAAACAAAAATAGAACTGTTTGGCCATAATGACTATCATTATGTTTGGAGGGAAAAGGGGGATGCTTGCAAGCCGAAGAACACCATCCCAACCTTGAAGCACGGGGGTGGCAGGATCATGTTGTGAGGGTGCTTTGCTGCAGGAGGGACTGGTGCACTTCACAAAATAGATGGCATCATGAGGGAGGACAATTATGTGGATATATTTAAGCAACATCTGAAGATATCAGTCAAGAAGTTAAAGCTTGGTCACAAATGGGTCTTCCAAATGGACAATAACCCAAGCATACTTCCAAAGTTGTGGCAAAATGGCTTAAGGACAACAAAGTCAGGGTATTGTAGTGGCCATCACAAAGCCCTGACCTCAATCCCATAGAAAATGTATGGGCAGAACTGAAAAAGCGAGTGCGAGCAGGGAGGCCTACAAACCTGACTCAGCTACACCAGCTCTGTCAGGAGGAATATTCCAAAGTTCATCCAACTTATTGTGGGAAGCTTGTGGAAGGCTACCCGAAATGTTTGACCCAAGTTAAACAATTTAAAGGCAATGCTACCAAATACTAATTGAGTGTATGTACACTTCTGACCCACTGGGAATGTGACGAAATAAATCAAATCTGAAATAAGTCATTCTCTCTATTATTCTGACATTTCACATTCTTAAACTAAAGTGGTGATCCTAACTGACCTAAGACAGGGACTTTTTACTAGGACTAAATGTCAGGAATTGTGAAAAACTGAGTTTAAATGTATTTGGCTAAGGTGTATGTAAACTTCAGACTTCAACTGTATGTATATACATTGTTACTATTTGATACTAAAAATCATTGTGTGGCTATGGGCTGCATTTGACCTCCTGACTATGCATGTCTATTTATGGGTTATCTGGAAGACAAGTTTATTTGGCACGAAAACCCTTTATCCCAACATATACTTACCGTGCATTTGGAAAGTATTCATTCACACCCCTTAATTTTTTCCAAATTTTGTTAAATTACAGCCTTATTCTAAAATTGATTAAATAAATAAAAATTCTCAATCTACACGCAATACCCCATAATAACAAAGAAATCCACCTGTGTTAAATTCAATTGATTGGACGTGATTTGGAAAGGAACACACCTGTCTATATAAAAGGTCCCACAGTTGACAGGGCATGTCAGAGCAAAAACCAAGCCATGGGGTCGAAAAATTGTCTGTAGAGCTCCGAGACAGAATTGTGTAGAGGCACAGATCTGGAGAAGGGTAACGAAACATTTCTGCAGCGTTGAAGGTCCCCAAGAACACAGTGGAACCACCAAGACTCTTCTTAGAGCTGTCAACCAGGCCAAACTGAGAAATCGGGTCAGGGAGGTGACCAAGAATGCGATGGTCAGTCTGACAGAGGGCCAGAGTTCCTCTGTGGAGATGGGAGAACCTTCCAGAAGGACAATCATCTTTGCAGCACTCCACCAAATCAGGCCTTTATGGTAGAGTGGCCAGACAGAAGCCACTCCTCAGTAAAAGGCACAAGACAGCCCACTTGGAGTTTGCCAAAAGGTACCTAAAGACTCTCATACCACGAGAAACAAGATTAAGTGGTCTGATGAAAGCAAGATTGAACTTTTTGGCCTGAATGCCAAGCTTCACGTCTGGATGAAACCAGGCACCGCTCATCACCTGGCCAAATCCATCCCTACAGTGAAACATGGTGTTGGCAGAATCATGCTGTGGGGATGTTTTTCAGTGGCAGGGACTGGGAGACTAGTCAGGATTGAGGGAAAGATGAACAGAGCAAAGTACAGAGAGATCCTTGATGAAATTCTGCTCCAGAGTGCTCAGGACATCAGACTGCGGCGAAGTTTCACCTTCCAACAGGATAACGACCCTAAGCACAGAGCCAAGACAGTGCAGGAGTGGCTTCAGGACAAGTCTCTGAATGTCCTTGAGTGGCCCAGCCAGAGCATGGACTTGAACCCAATCGAACATCTCTAAAGAGACCTGAAAATAGCTGTGCAGCAACGCTCTTCATCCAACCTGACAGAGCTTGAGAGGATCTGCAAAGAAGAATGGGAGAAAATCCTCAAATACAGGTGTGCCAAGCATGTAGTGTCATACCCAAGAAGGCAAGGCTTTAACCACTACCAATGGTGGTTCAACAAAGTACTGAGTAAAGGGTCTGAATACTTATGTAAATGTAATATTTCCAGGGTTTTAAAAAATAAGACTTTTTGCTTTTGTCTTTATGGGGTATTGTGTGTAGATTGGGTCTGAATACTTTCCAAATGCACTATATGTGAAAAATATATATTGTTGTGTTTCTCGTTTGGAAGGGTCCCTTCAATGTATTTGATGACTTTATCGCTTACCCCAAGTTCACAGCCGAGATTAGCCAGAGACAAGATGTCTTTCTTTAATACCCTTGTGTGCCTTGACTCAGGTTCCTTGTCTACTACTTTGTATTCCAAGCCTACAGATAAGAACAGTATCCTACATGCCTCTAGTCTGCATCCCACATTTCTGAAAAAGGTTTTACCATACACCAATTTCTGAGACTGAAACCATTTGTTCTGTCAGGTATTACTGTACTCTAGGAACATAAGAACTTCACTACACTCGCGATAACATCTGCTAAATATGGGTACCCAACCAATGAAATTTGACTTGATTTGTACTAGTAAAACAGATTACATTTGAGATCTGTTCATACCCTATAGAATGTCTTGATGATGCGCTCAGTCAGGTACGTAACATTGATGAGACCTCAACCAGAATGGATAAATGTTTTTAAATTTTTTTAAATGAATATGTCTAGCACTTGTCGTGTCTTTACTATCATTAACTGAAGACTGATAGTTTTTATCAAAGATTCTCTGTAATTAGTTACTATGCGATCAACTGATAAATCACGTAACTAATTAACTAGGAAGTCGGGGCACCAAGGAAAAATATTCATATTACAAAGTTATCATTTCCTAAAATAACTTCAGATATTTTATCTGATCAATTAGTCTTCAAATTAATTAATTATTTACTTTACCTCACGTTAGTCTCATTCCAAACGTCGTAAATTGTTGGTTATCTGCACGAACCCAGTCTTCACTACGAGTCATCCATACATCAATTGTCTTAAATAATTTATTTATTACTAACTAAGTAATTCACAGAAATGCATAAACAAACAAACAAAGGTAAATGTAATGATAGGAGGATGTGCCCTAGTGGGCTAAACCGGCATGGTGGCTTGTTAGACAAAGGGGGGGAGTGGGGGTCGACTAAGAAGTCACTACAAAGTGATAACTATAACAATTGAAATGCTAATCCTTACACATGAACGCTCACTCAGTCGGGAACAATTGCAATCAATATATATATTTACGCTCAGTGTGTCGCCTTGATCGCTGGTGAAAAGTTTATTTATTTTGTAGAATTGTCCGTCTCTCTCCCTCCCTCTCTCGGTTGTGGTTAGAGGGGATTGTTCAGAGTGACATTCGTTATAGAATGGATGTTTCGGTGGTTGTCGTTCTTCCCGTTCAATGATGCCGAATTCCTAGCTGCAGACTAGCAATCAATGTCAAAGACTTGTTCCTATTCTGTCGGTATCGATAGTCTAAGAGTTTAACCACGTGGTATAGTTAAAAAGATTCAGCAATGGTCTACACCATTACCATCTCGTAATTGAGGTAAGCTTGGTCTACAACCTTTGTTCCCCTCCTAATGGAGAAAAACATGGTCTGGTGATACTTTCTCAAAGTTGGGTTTTATTCAGAATGGCAGGAATGGGATGTCCCAGGATGTCTGACCCTAACTGGGCTCAGGGGTGCTCCTCTGATTAAGTTCAAATCCAATTCCCTTTTTGAGTTTTCCTTCATTAAACAGTCCAGAATCACATTGTAAAATTGTGTAAACAGTATCATACTCACTCATTCATCTTATACAACAATTAGATGTCAACCTTATATCTGGGGCTATTATATAAACAGCTTTATGGTGATGTGGCCACACCGTCTCCCATGAGCGTCCCAAGTTGTGACAAACAGACCAGTTCGTAGCTGGATTCTTCACCGATCTTTTACACTTTCTCCGGAACATGAAATGTGTTCGTACGTCAAGTTCTGTGAGGTGGAAGGATTTCCTTTGTCTTCATGAAAAACTACTCTCTATAACTGTGTGTCCATGAGGTCTTCTCAGGAATTTACGACCTCTGACCACAGCAGCCTAGTTGAAGGAGGCAAGGGGGAGGCAGGGAGAGGGGGGTGGGCTTGCTATACCCAAAAAGGCCAACGTCATGACATACCCCCCCTGGTGGTTTGGATCTTGTTTGTCCTGCAAGTTACAAATCAACATAAAATCATGAACACGTGAAGTCCTGTTTGTAGATCATCGTTGCAGTCCCCTCTGGTGGTTGAACTTGGTAGGCTTCTCTGAAAGCGGAGCAGTCCACCACAAGGATGGCAGTTCATGCCCGGTTGGTGATCACCGTTGCGGTCCCTTCTAGTGATGTACCTTGGTAGGTTCCCTGGAAGCTGCAAAGTACCCCAGGGAGGGCCAGGGGATGTCCTGGTTGGTGATCGCCGTTGCGGTCACACCCCCCTCCCTTCTGGTGGTTTACCTTGTTAGGCTCCCTGACAGCGGGGCATGCCGCCACAAGGATGGGCCGTGGGTGTCCGGATTTGGGGTCGCCGTTCCGGACCCATCATCTGGTCGTCGTCCAGACTGGATGATCTGGGCAGTAACTTAGGCAGATGTTAACAACGCACGCACGCACACACACTCATGAAATATATATAATTACATTAATTCCCCAATGAGCGGCGTTGTGGCACTAAGTGATGGTTGTATGGGGACTTTGTTTATGGCTCTATCACTTCCTAAGTGTCAAAGGAACTGAACTGAAAAGGAATGGAAGCATAAACAAAAGATATACAAAATATTGTTGTCACACAAAAATCATCTAATTGGACTGTATTCTATATACGTCCAATGTTCTGGCAAAATGACTATCATGACATTGTCTCTAATGCCATATCTAGGGTTTTCCTACTTGATGTGTTGCTTAGGCACTATCCTAAATTGATAACTATATGATAAGTTTAGAGCTGTAAGGCACTAGTTTTGGCAGTCTACAGGGATGACCTATGGACTTCTGGAAAGAAAACTGGTGAGTGCTGTAGAGTCAAAGGCCTAGAATTAAATGTTCAAATTTATTTACTAAGGCTGGTATTTTGCTTGGACCCTTAAGTGATCCTATAGCATAAATCCTAATTGGATGTTCCGTAAGCGCGCATATCAAAGGAAGAAAACCAAGTATCCTGGCAGATTACAACTTGTTCAGAATGAGTCTGACGTAGTCAGGTAATTTTCAGGTTAATGCCTGGAGGTCAGTCAGAATTGGTGTAGAGGGAGTCTATAGTTGTTTTTACTACAAGTCACTGTGTCTTCCACTATTGTAGTGGCGATAGGTATGAAGTCTCTTTCATAGCTATGTTATCCACGGAGGAGCTAACCTCACCACGGAAGTACTCTTTAAGTATTGGACCAGTCGTACGTGATGTGATCGTGGTTAATGATTCCAATAATTTTCCTCCTGAATGGAGGATTCTATTTATTAGTGACATGTGTGTTAACCATTGGAAGAGTGCACTGGAGATTCCCTTCCACGTGTTGCACTCTGAGTGGCTCCTATGTCGCTATTGTCAAGGGTAATTTGATTGGTTAGGTCTCTAACCTTCTTACTGATTGTAGCTAGACTGACTGTCACTGGTATTGGTACTGGTGCTTAAAGGGACCAGTTATCCTACCGATTTATTCTGAAATATTATACTACCGGAACACATGGTTGGAGCATTTTACTAGTTGTAATTGTAGTTGAACCTACACATGGCAAGGAATGATTATTGTTGCCATTTGTTTTGGAGGTGGACAAGTCCACTGGATATTCTTTACGATCAGTGTGGTACACCTCAGTACTATCTGCTCCTCACTGTTAGGGGAGTTTACAACTAGATTTGATTTATGCTCTGGCGGCCTCGTACGGTGTTGTCCGTAGTCTCGACCCCCCCTACCGGCCTCGATGAGGCTCATCATGGGTTTGGGCTACTATTCCCCCCCTTTCTCCAGACCCCCCCAATAGCAGGTGGGGTTGGTGTCCGAGGCGCAAACAAAAAGGTCGGACCCTATGTACGAGTTGTCAGCGGCCGCGTTGTTATGTGAATGGCTGTAACCTTTCAACTAAATCTCCTGGTGTTTGTGCTTTAAAACGCTCAGTGGCTGTAGAGGCATGTCAGTCACCACCGCGTCAGCGTGTGGCAACCTCTTCAGTACCTGCGAACTGAGACGAGGATATCGGTCTGTGATATTGCAAAGTGTTTCACCAGTGGGAGTCATCGGGTCAGTTGCTGGACTGACGTCATTAGTGTCATTGTAAGGGATGACAGTCTCTAACAAAGTGGAAGGTGTATCATCGGAAGCAGAGTATACTCTGCGCACCAATGTTTTTCTTGTTGATACGGCCGCAGTGCTTGCGGAAGTATCTGAAGGGCAAGAGGATTTCATCTCAACTACCGTATTGCATGACTACAAGGAGGAGGGATGTTGCTTATTCACAGAGACAGCTGGCTCGAAATCATGAAAATAATGGTCAATCAGGTTGGCTGATGGAATGTGTTGAGATATCGTAATATCTCCTTGGACCAGACTCTGCCCCAAGATGTTTCTAAACGTCTTTTTCCCAAGGGGTGCTTTTGACAGATACCCCTCGTGAATGACTGCGTTGCAGCTAGCGTTAGGGGAAGTGGTCAGTGGAGAAGGCACGGTGGGCTGTGACCATACCTGGTTGGTTTTCCAATCCATCAATGGGAGTAACCGATCCATCAAGTCTGCTCCAAAAAGCAGGGTTACAGTTTCGAGGCTGGTAACATACACAGGGTGAACGAGCGATACGTCCTTGAAGTGTAGTTTCAGCATGACTCTCAATGTGAGAGACGAAGTAGTCTGAGTGACCCCTCGAAGTGTAGTGTCGCATTGTTCCACTTTTAACCAACGTTTAGTTGGCTTCAAAGCCCTTTTGAGATCATCAAACAATGTTTGAGAGATGAGTGATATTGTCGCACCCGAATCAATTAGCGCATGACAGGTTAAGCAGTCCTCCAGGACTGTTTCCAGGTATGGCCGTTTAGATTCGTGGTTAGTGGACATATTCCCCACAATGTGGAGTGGTCGTTCGCAACGACGTGATGTGCCATTTCTGTTCAAGGTGGAAGTAGATTGACTTTTCCGATTTTGAGTGCCCTTGGCTTTAACGAAGCGTTTGACCTTTTTCTTCGCAACCTTTGTATCAGAGTCTATAGACAAAGCCCGGGGGCTTGTTTCTTGATCCTTGATCCGGCCCTGGATAGGGTCTTGAATGAGAGCGGGAGAAATTAGAACTTTAACGTCCTTGCTATGGGTGTTAATTCCTGCGGACCTGGTGTCCGGTAATTCCTCGTCTAGTCCTTGTGACTTATCTTTTACCCTTTTCTCAAATTGTTCTCGCTTTAGTTCTTCCCGTAGTGGAACTTCTGGAGAACATTGGTCTACGTGTTGACCGTCCTTCAACCCTTTGTTACCCTTGTGCTCTGACACTTTTTGTGGGTTGGGTGCAGGAACGTAGCGAACAGGTCGATTGTAGCGGTAGTCATGTTGATGGCAACGTACTTCACAGTTATTTAGACCACGGAGGTTATTGGAATCATGGTTTCGTGGTAGAAACTGTTTTTGTGCGTCATCTCTCAACGCTCTAATACCTGATAATGCATCCTCTAACTGGAGTGAGTGCTCCTGGTCAAACTTCAAAACCGAGTGGTCAGGGCTCTTAGCATTGTGAACTTTTGATGCCTCAAAAGCTGTGCTTGCAAGCTCTCTGAGTTGTAAGATAGGCAAGCCAACGTGGGCGGCAGGGCCCAAGTAAGTAATGAAGGTAGGATACATGTTCGACAGGAACATTTGTTTAAAAGGTAACAGGTCTTCCATGCCTGTTTCAGTGAGTAGGCCAAAGTAAACTGAAAGAAGCCTATGATAGTAAGCTTGTGGGTGTTCGTTCCGAGCTTGTTTGACGGTGTTAGCCAGTGAGCTATCGTGTTTGCGAGTCGCAGAACCACTGAATTATAATTTCAAAGCTATGGCAAGTTTAGCGTAGTCGTTTAGCACGTGTTGCTGTTGTAGACTAATGAACCTTGTCACGTGTCTATTCGACGTTCGCTTCAACAGGTAAACCCTGTCAGAACCCGTAGCATTTGGGTAGCCATCCAACGCGTCCTATATGTCAGCTAGGAACGTCTCAGTATCGTTTGGCTGACCTGGAACGGGGTCAAAGGTGGGGAAATTCTTGATGAGTTTGTCAAGGTATTCCGCGCCAAGCAGGCGGAGAGTGTTGGCTTCATCCTGTGGAGAGATTGGGGCCGAAAGGCCAAGAGGAGAAGCCAAGCCTTGTTGTTGTTGGCCAAGAGGCGCAATATTACTCAGTGCCGAATGGCCAAGAGGAGAAGACTGAGGGACACATGAGGGAGGCAAGGTCTGAAACCTATCATCTTTGCTCCTGTGAGTACAGGGCTCCGGTTGCCTGGATTGGTAGTCACGCTGTAGAGCTTGACCATTCTGGACTTCCTCCAGATGGTACCTAAGAGTGGTATTCTGCTGCATTGCATAGTCCACTTGAGCACTTAGAGTACTGATTTTGGACACGTGAGTGTCACACTTGCTCCATTCGGTCTCAAACTTATCTGTCATGGTTTGCAGATAGAGGTCTTGAGTACGGAGCGAGCGATTCAGTGATGAGATTTCCTCCGCTTGCTTAGAAATCAATATTTCCATTTCCATCACATGAGTTCTCTCATCATTCATTTGGTCAGCGACTTCAATGAGTTCTGCTGATTTGTCATCCAACTTTGTCATTGTGTTCATTAAATGATCATCTTTGGTCTGCAGCGTTTTGAGTAGAACCATGTTACTTTGAGTAATGTTCAACAAAACTGCATACAGGTTATCAAGTTGTGCGCTCCTGTTTGTAGATAACTCTTCAGATTTATCTAGTTTGGCGTGGACATCATCGTATTTAGTTTAGGCTAAATCGAGTTGTTCCTGTAGAAGACGATTTTGTTGAAGAGCTTGTGCTTGTTCATCGTCATACTTTTTGCAATTACATTTAATTGTTCAGTTTTCAAGCGCAGTTCCATAGCTAGCAGTATTTTTCCCTTTTCTGCATTTGTCATTGGTTTCCTGGTTCTCTCCACCTGTCCCTTTCTGTCTACCATTACCTGCTCATGCTTCAGCTGTGCACTGCGGTATTGGACAGATGCCAATCTCGGGTGGCAAGACATCAGGACTGGAGAGAACCTTTATGAGGCCTGCGCCTGATGGTTGATTTTGGAAAGCGTTGTTGTCTGCTTTTCCACTAATTGCATAATTAGGGTTGGTATCGCTGCTGAGGTCAGAGATCAATCCATTTGCAGGTGGAGGTTCACTAATTAGCGGGCGAGTGGGGACTACCCCCTCTGATAGCTTGCACATTATTAGAACATTTGAAAGGGAAAAAAATGTTTTTCCTAATTTTCCAAAGTTTGGTTTTGGAATATATTGGGAGCTGCAAAGACGATTTTTATCTATTTATAGATGTTAATAAACCATCAGTACTGGACAGTACTGTGGAAGTTGGATGTGAATTGATTTGCAAAAGCAAATTGAATTAATCAATGATAATGATTAATCATACCTGGATAGGCTATCTTGGAATTAAACTTTAAATTAACCTGGGAAGTTGGTTCATCTAGGTTACTATTGCAAAGCTTAACGTGTCTCATTTAACTGGAAGAACCTAGAAAGGTATGTCCGACAATTTAAATAAATAAATTGAATGAGACCAAATAATACCCAAGCAATTGAGATTGCTGGATTATCATAACGATAATGTTAGGTACATTTACCACTATGGTACACTTTCCCCTCAGGTCAAAGCCATATGGGATTCCTGCTGGAGACGGGACTGATTGATTGTGCTTTGCAGAAGCAGATTTTACTGATTGATCAAATTTAATTTATAATCAAACCTGTATAGGCTATCTGGGAATTAAACTTTAAATTCACCTGGGAAGTTGGTTCATCTAGGTTACTATTGCAAAGTTTAAGGTGTCTCATTTAATTGTAAGAACCTAGAAAGGTATGTCCGACAATTTAAATTAATAAATTGAATGAGACGATAATACCCAAGCAATTGAGATTGCTGGATTATTTTAACGTGATCCACGTTTGGATTTCCAACACTTTTTCTAAGAGATGTACTTGCGACCACCAGTGATGCTGAATGCTGAAATCAAACGGAAGTACAAAGAGCGGGACTCCGTCGCACAAGGCAGAGGAATTTAAACGGAACACAGGAAGTGAAAAATGTTCCCTCTCTGTTAGCATAGCCTCTTGTGCCAGTTATATCACGTTCTAAGCACGAAATAGGGTCCTCTCACCATGGAAAGGGTGGGTTTACTAGTGACGTCTCACATTAAACCTTTCGGCATACTTTGCGTTTTATTGACCGGAGCGACACGGTACATAATACAGATATGCCTGTAGTCAGTCCACACTGTTGTAGTGCGATAGGCGGACAAAAATACTTCAGCTCGAACACCGAAGATCTATCCTCTAATTTCTAACCATTCTGGCTCTAGAATTTAATATTGACCTACAGAAATAGTACCGTTTGCCCTAACGGACTAAATCTGGAATTTATCACTCATTGCTCTTATGCTACAGAATACTACCGGAGGCGCACTGTAGGCTCTTTGGGGCGGCAGGGTAGCCTAGTGGTTAGAGCGTTGGACTAGTAACCGGAAGGTTGCAAGTTCAAATCCCCGAGCTGACAAGGTACAAATCTGTCGTTCTGCCCCTGAACAGGCAGTTAACCCACTGTTCCTAGGCCGTCATTGAAAATAAGAATTTGTTCTTTAACTGCCTAGTAAAATAAAGGTTAAAAAAAAATGGGAACACACATCACGACAAGAGAGAGACCACAACAATACATAAAGGGAGACCTAAGACAACACAGCATGGTAGCAACATGGCACAAACATTATTGGGCACAGACAACAGCACAAAGGGCAAGAAGGTAGAGACAACAATACATCACAAGAAGGATGGTAAAGAACATCTAGCCGCTCGAGAGCACTCTTACCTGCCGATCTATAAATTACGTCTCCTTAATGTAGTATGGGTAGGAGGGTCATCTGAATCAGGGTTAGTTTAGCAGCTGGGGTGAAAGAGGAGCGATTTACAATAGAGGAAACCAAGTCTAGATTTCTCTAAATAAAGGGGCCAATGTGTGACCTCAGGGTCAGAATTTCTAAATGGTTTGATAATCATTTAAATATTATTTTCTTGCAGCTTTCCATGTGTAGTTTTTTATTTATTTTTACATTTTTAAATGTAACCTTAATTTAACTAGGCAAGTCAATTAAGAACAAATTCTTATTTACAATGACAACTACCTCGGTCAAACCCAGACGACGCTGAGCCAATTGTGCGCGGCCCTATGGGACTCCCATTCATGGCCGGATGTGATATAGAAATAAAAGTCTAGACATGCACAATGAGACCATAAATCCTCCTAGCAATAACAAAACATCTACATGTCATTCAAATTGTCACATGAAACATGGATACCACGTTTACTTGTCATGCCTAGTAGCCAAGTCTATTTGCTCTTTAGTCATTTTCCCTGTCATTCAGCCATGCTAAACATTCCTGAAGAATGAAAAATATACAGCATTCCTATACATTTGTTTAAATAGTTGATATAATACAATGGGTTCTGTCAAGAACATCATTGACAATAATGTAATGCATATAAATCAGTAAACTCTTCGAGCATTGTGTTTGTGTGTGTTACACTGTATACCCTATTTTAATTTACAGCATGTTCTCTGACTTTATGACATCATTAGATCTCTTTATCACCACTACCATCAATACTCATCCAGCACACTATGTGTGTGTGTGTGTGTGTGTGTGTGTGTGTGTGTGTGTGTGTGTGTGTGTGTGTGTGAGAGATGCTGTTATTCATCTGGTCACTGTCATCTGGTACATCTGATCTCTGGCATCTCTTTCAAATCAAAGATCTCTTTCAAAGTTCTGGTATGGAAACAAAGAATTACATGAGGTTATTGAAAGTAATTTAATATCAAACATGATTTACATAATTTAAGCAAAGTGTTACTTCCCACGCAGACTATGACTTTTCACCTGTCTCCATTGCTCAACGTAATCCGTTCTCACAGACTCCAATCCCATGGAGACAAGAGTCATAGTAGCAGCTGAGGTTTCTGGTTGCCACTAACCCATCCTTGACTGTTTTGATGCAATGCAACTTCATGGTGCCAGGCACTTGCTTCAGACTACGGGGACTTCTGTTTTTTTCAATGTACTGGACCACATGTCGACCACATGGGCTTTTTTAAGCTTGCCTTAAGAGTTTTCTACAGACTCCAAATCACTTTGCAAACTGTATCTGTAGTTTGTATTCTTCGTCATATTCCGTGAACAAGCCAAAGCTTTCCTAGTTGCAGATTGTCTGGACTTTGATTGGCCTTTGGCTACTGCTTCAACAACTGCCACATCCAACTTCCCTCTCTGTGGATCAGATGTTCTTCTGATGGAAAATGGCCGCCTTCCTCGCTGAGGCCTTTTCAATGAGCTCCATGGTATTAGTGACATAGTGACTGTACGTACATATCCCAACCAGAAGCTATGGATTACAGGCAACATCCGCACCGAGCTAAAGGATCTGTGGATCTGTTGGGGCGGTATGTCCTCTTCGGTACTTTTATATATAGCAACAATACATTACAAAACAAACTCTTTAATCCCAACCCTCAGACACTCTCAACCCATCCCACCTATCACCATAGACCACCCTTGTTTGGTTTCCATGTGCCATATCTTTTTAAATTGTGCTGTGATGTATCACAAAATGTTGGAATATTTCTAATCGTATATTATCCACAGATTATGAGCTAAAGATAAAAACCTTTCCTACGAGTATTATTACATTATTTATTGATTGGCGATCTGGAAAGCCATTGCCAAACACGGTTATTTATAAGGTTCCTTTTAAGTGCATGTTGTGATTTTTTTAACCATTCTTGAACCTGTGACCAGAAACAAGTTACATATTGGCAATACCAGAATAAGTGATATTTTGATTCTTTCTGTTTTGCAACAAAATCTACAGAGCTGAGATTGTTGTATGCCCCATATATAAAGCATTCTGTTGGTGGCAAGAATTGTATACAATAATTTAAATTGGAAAAACTCTGCGTTGAGTCAAGTGTAGTTTTTTGCACCAGTTCATTAACCATGTGCGATGGAATTGGTACATCGGAAATCTTCTCCCATTTATTTTGCAACCTGTAAGGCGCAGCTGTCAACATTTTCTATTTTTCTATTTATGGAGTTCCTTTCAGCCAATTTGTATCTTTAATATATGGCAGGCAAACAAGTTCCCTACCTTCTCCCTTTTCCACTTGCCTCCATATTTGTGGTAGTGCTGCAATCAGTTGGTTGTAAATTTGGATTGAGCAGATATTCCCATATATTTTCAATAACTGCATATGTGACATAATTCCTCCATTTCTATTCATAATATCATTAATACATATACCAGTTTTTGTTTTTATCCCCTGGATTTCTAACCTCTTGATGTTCTTGTTGGATCTAATTCTAATAGCTAGCATTTCAATGGACATAATAAATAGATATGGAGACAACGCACAGCCTTGTTTTACTCCTCTTAAAAGCTCAATACTTTCTGAGAAGTAACCAAATCAAATCAAGATCAAATCAAATTTTATTTGTCACATACACATGGTTAGCAGATGTTAATGCGAGTGTAGCGAAATGCTTGTGCTTCTAGTTCTGACAATGCAGTAATAACCAACGAGTAATCTAACCTAACAATTTCACAACAACTACCTTATACACACACAAGTGTAAAGGGATGAAGAATATGTACATAAATATATATGAATGAGTGATGGTACAGAACGGCATAGGCAAGATGCAGTAGATGGTATCGAGTACAGTTTATACATATGAGATGAGTAATGTAGGGTATGTAAACATATAAAAGTGGCATTGTTTAAAGTGGCTAGTGATACATGTATTACATAAAGATGGCAAGGTGCAGTAGATGGTATAGAGTACAGTATATACATATGAGATGAGTAATGTAGGGTATGTAAACATTATATTAAGTGGCATTGTTTAAAGTGGCTAGTGATACATTTTCTACATACATTTTTCCAATATTAAAGTGGCTGGAGTTGAGTCAGTATGTTGGCAGCAGCCACTCAATGTTAGTGGTGGCTGTTTAACAGTCTGATGGCCATGAGATAGAAGCTGTTTTTCAGTCTCTCGGTCCCTGCTTTGATGCACCTGTACTGACCTCGCCTTCTGAATGATAGCGGGGTGAACAGGCAGTGGCTCGGGTGGTTGTTGTCCTTGATGATCTTTATGGCCTTCCTGTGACATCGGGTGGTGTAGGTGTCCTGGAGGGCAGGTAGTTTGCCCCCGGTAATGCGTTGTGCAGACCTCACTACCCTCTGGAGAACCTTACGTTTGTGGGCGGAGCAGTTGCCGTACCAGGCGGTGATACAGCCCGACGGGATGCTCTCGATTGTGCGTCTGTAAAAGTTTGTGAGTGCTTTTGGTGACAAGCCTAATTTCTTCAGCCTCCTGAGGTTAAAGAGGCGCTGCTGCGCCTTCTTCACCACGCTGTCTGTGTGGGTGGACCAATTCAGTTTGTCCGTGATGTGTACCCCGAGGAATTTAAAACTTACTACCCTCTCCACTACTGTCCCGTTGATGTGGATAGAGGGGTGCTCCCTCTGCTGTTTCCTGAAGTCCACGATCATCTCCTTTGTTTTGTTGACGTTGAGTGTGAGGTTATTTTCCTGACACCACACTCCGAAGGCCCTCACCTCCTCCCTGTAGGCCGTCTCGTTGTTGTTGGTAATCAAGCCTACTGTAGTGTCGTCTGCAAACTTGATGATTGAGTTGGAGGCGTGCCTGGCCACGCAGTCGTGGGTAAACAGGGAGTACAGGAGAGGGCTTAGAACGCACCCTTATGGGGCCCCAGTGTTGAGGATCAGCGGGGTGGAGATGTTGTTACCTACCCTCACCACCTGGGGGCTGCCCGTCAGGAAGTCCAGTACCCAGTTGCACAGGGCGGGGTCGAGACCCAGGGTCTCGAGCTTGATGATGAGTTTGGAGGGTACTATGGTGTTAAATGCTGAGATGTAGTCGATGAACAGCATTCTCACATAGGTATTCCTCTTGTCCAGATGGGTTAGGGCAGTGTGCAGTGTGGTTGCGATAGCGTCGTCTGTGGACCTATTGAGGCGGTAAGCAAATTGGAGTGGGTCTAGGGTGTCAGGTAGGGTGGAGGTGATATGATCCTTGACTTGTCTCTCAAAGCACTTCATGATGACGGAAGTGAGTGCTACGGGGCGGTAGTCGTTTAGCTCAGCTACCTTAGCTTTCTTGGGAACAGGAACAATGGTGGCCCTCTTAAAGCATGTGGGAACAGCAGACTGGGATAGGGATTGATTGAATATGTCCGTAAACACACCAGCCAGCTGGTCTGTGCTCTGAGGATGCGGCTGGGGATGCCGTCTGGGCCTGCAGCCTTGCGAGGGTTAACACGTTTAAATGTTTTACTCACGTCGGCTGCAGTGAAGGAGAGTCCACAGGTTTTCGTAGCGGGCCGTGTCAGTGGCACAGTATTGTCCTCAAAGCGAGCAAAGAAGTTGTTTAGTCTTTCTGGGAGCAAGACTTCCTGGTCCGCGACGAGGCTGGTTTTCTTTTTGTAATCCGTGATTGACTGTAGACCCTGCCACATACCACATACCTTGTGTCTGAACCATTGAATTGCGACTCTACTTTGTCTTTATACTGACGCTTAGCTTGTTTGATTGCTTAGCTTGTTTGATTGCCTGGGCGGAGGGAATAGCTACACTGTTTGTATTCGGTCATGTTTCCGGTCACCTTGCCCCGGTTAAAAGCAGTGGTTTGCGCTTTCAGTTTCGTGCGAATGCTGCTATCAATCCACGGTTTCTGGTTTGGGAATGTTTTAATAGTTGCTGTGGGTACGACATCGCCGGTGCATTTGCTAATAAACTCGCTCACTGAATCAGCGTATTCATCAATGTTGTTGTTTGACACAATGCGGAACATATCCCAATCCACGTGATCGAAGCAATCTTGAAGCGTGGAATCAGATTGGTCGAACCAGCATCGAACAGACCTGAGCGCGTGAGCTTCCTGTTTTAGTCTCTGTCTATAGGCAGGGAGCAACAAAATGGAGTCGTGGTCAGCTTTTCCAAAAGGAGGGCGGGGGAGGGCCTTATATGCGTCGCGGAAGTTAGAATAACAATGATCCAGGGTTTTACCAGCCCTGGTAGCACAATCGATATGCTGATAGAATTTAGGGAGTCTTGTTTTCAGATTAGCCTTGTTAAAATCTCCAGCTACAATGAATGCAGCCTCCGGATATGTGGTTTCCAGTTTACATAGAGTCAAATAAAATTTGTTCAGGGCCATCAATGTGTCTGCCTGGAGGGGAATATATGCGGCTGTGATTATAATCGAAGAGAATTCTCTTGGTAGATAATGCGGTCGTCAGGTGAACAGAAGGACTTGAGTTCCTGTATGTTGTTATGATCACACCACGTCTCGTTAATCATAAGGCATACCCCCCCCACCCCTCTTCTTACCAGAAAGATGCTTTTTTCTGTCGGCGCGATGCGTAAAGAAACCAGCTGGCTGTACAGACTCCGATAGCTTGTCTCGAGTGAGCCAGGTTTCCGTGAAGAAAAGACGTTACAGTCTCTTATGTCTCTCTGGAATGCTACCCTTGCTCGGATTTCATCAACCTTGTTGTCCAGACATTGGCGAGTAGTATGCTCGGGAGCAGTGCGCGATGTGCCCATCTCCGGAGCCTGACCATAAGACCGCTTCGTCTGCCCCTTTTACAGCGTCGTTGTTTTGGTTCGCCGGCTGGGATCCGATCCATTGTCCTGGGTGGTGGGCAAAACACAGGATCTACTTCGGAAAAGTCGTATTCCTGGTCATAATGATGGTGAGTTGACGTTGCTCTTATATCCAGTAGTTCCTCCCGACTGTATGTAATAAAACCTAAGATTACCTGGGGTACCAATGTAAGAAATAACACGTAAAAAAACAAAATACAGCATAGTTTCATAGGAACGTGACGTGACGCGGCCATCTCTGTCGGTTGCTGTACATAACTTTAACCCATTTGTGTAAGAGATTCACCAAAATGTAAGTATTTCAGGCATTCATATATAAATTCTAATCATACTTTATCAAATGCCTTTTCAAAATCTGCTATGAAGACCAGACCTGTTCAATTGTTTCAAGTAATTCTCGTATATTATCTCCAATATATCGTCCATGTAAAAAAAACTGTCTAATCAGGATGAACAATATCTGGTATAACCAAATTTATTCTATATGCTATGCATTTTGCCAGGATTTTCACATCACAACGTTGAATTGTTAGAGGCCTCCAGTTTTTTTGATTGGACTGGATCTTTATACTTACCATCTGGGTCCTGTTTTAGTAGTAATGAAATCAGACCTTGTTGAGTTCCTGGAAGTCTACCATTTGTATAAGAATAATTAAAACATGCTAATAATGGATCTTTGAGTACATCAAAAAAGGTCTGATATACCTCTACTGTTATACCGTCAAGCCCTGGTGTTTTTCCAGAGTGAAAAGATTTTATTGGCTCAAAAAGTTCCTCTTCTGTAAGTTGGCCTTCACACTGGTCTTTATGTAAATGTGTTAATTTTACATTATTATTAATAGGAAAGAAATCCTTACAGTTAACATCATTCAGTGGAAATGGAGGAGACTGAAAAGAAAACATATGCTTAAAATATAATTTGGTGAATCATGGATAACTCCATTTGTAATGAGTTTCTGTAAATTATTTTTGGTAGAATTTCTGTTAAATTCAAGAAAAATGTTGTGCATTTTTCCCCATTTTCCATCCAATTTGCTTTATTTTTGTAATAAATTACACTCGATCGTTCTTGAATAAGTACCTCCATTTCTTTTTGTTTTTCATTTAACCTATTTTGTGCCTCTATAGTACAGTTTACATTACCATCTACCTGCGCTGTTACTTCCTCTATTTCCTTTATTAGTCTAATCTCTTTTGACCTAAACTGCTTTTGTTTTAATGATGAGTATTGTATTGAATGGCCTCTAAAAGTACATTTGAAAGTGTCCCATACAATAAAGGGATCTGCTGTACCTATGTTGTACACAAAAAGTTTTTGTCTTAGATAAGAACAAATTGTCATCCAACATCCAACAATTCCACGTGGAATTTCTATAAGAGTTATATGGAGGCCAATTAGATGGTGGTCCGATCGCATTCGGTCTCCTATTAATACTTAAGCATACAGTAGCTGCAACTTTGTAAATCTCCAATTGCCCTAATATTCCACCCACTAAAACCTCCCCCCATATCTAGGTCTGTTGTCACTAAGACATCAGAACATCTCCCTGACTCATGACGCACCATTGCGTCCTAAGGCAAACCCTTGGCCACCAATTGGTGTTGGCCAGAGGGAAATATGGGCAGTCCCATGATAGCATAATTATCGATGAGGATGCCTAAGAGAACTAACCAAATAACATAGAAAACAGTAAAAAAAAAAATAGTAACAATAATAGATATTAATATAAATAATAACAACACACTCATATTTGAAAGTCCTAGCAAGGCTGTAAGCATGTCAGCCTAGCCTGCATATATATATATATATATTTTTTTACGAACAATTGAATCCAATGAACTGAGCAGGCTGGGCTGACATGCTTACAGCCTTGCTAGGACTTTCAAATATGAGCGTGCTGTTATTATTTATATTAATATATATATACACAAAATACTATATATATATATATATATGAAAAAAGAGAACCTAAATATATCGCAAGACCAGTCCTTTTCTTTTAATGTCCATTACATGCAAGACATATTTCATGTATATCCTGTTATATTCTGACAAAAAAAAGGAAGGAAAAAGGAACATAGATTCTAACGGCCGCTAATAACTGCAGGTAAAAATTTGTTTTAGGTATCACATTATATCCTGTTGTATAGTGCCATGGCTGTGCCAGAGCCGACCGCAAGCCAACCCCGGGCGCACCCTTATGGGAAGGCATACTCAAGTTCACCTCACAATCGATTCCGACACAGCCAAGGCACGACAGCCAAGTACTCGACAGTACTCTACCTCAGACGAGCAATACATCGTGACACCAGCTGTTATTGACCAATTTGCACAAAATTCAAAAAAACTATTTTTGCTTTGTCATTATGGGGTATTGTGTATAAATTGATGCTGGAGAAAAACAATTTAATCGATTTTAGAAAAAGGCTGTAACGTAACAAAATGTGAAAAAAGTCAAGGGGTCTGAATACTTGCCAAATGCACTGTAATAATGGTCAAATAGAGACTTACCCAGGAAGCCAAAATGTGACATCATGTGTGAATACTTATGTAAATGAGATTTCTGTATTACAATTTCAATACATTTGCTAACATTTTTAAAAACAAGTTTTAACTTTGTCATTATTGTGTATTGTGTGTAGATGGGTGAGAGCAAAAAAACTATTTTGAATTCAGGCTGCAACAACAAAAGGGGTATGCATACCTTTTCAAGGCACTATGTATCAAGCACATTATATGACATTATGTGAATTTGGAATGTCTGATTATATACCATAGAAAAACAATCAAAACAAATAGGAAAACAATCACAGATCAATCTAAAATATGCATGGAAGTAAAAAGCACGATACATTACATTCAAAAATCATTAGACTGTTTTAGGGAAAATCAATTAATTAATCATTATGGCCAGGGCCATAAAGGTTGTAGTTTACAGTACCATTACAGTACCAAGAGTTGCAGCCTCCTCAGTGCTGTGTTGAACCTCATGAGAAGTCTCTGATTTAATTCTCTTTCCTGGAGAAATGTACTTGCCGGGTCCCTTTCAAATGCCAGCTGGACAAGCTGGGCTTTTGGTTGATGTAACATGCTGCGTGCATCTGTGTTCACTGAATGCTGTAGGCTACAGTCAGATGGCAGGGTGGCAGGAGTTTTTTGCCAGATTTGGACAGGCTGTTTCATCTGATAATTTACAACATTTGGTAGGCTATTAGACAACTAGTCTATAACTAGATACATGCTGCTTCTCTTCTCTCATTATATATGTTGCCCTAGAAGACTAAATAAAACCTTGCTCACCAAAATAGTGCCATAAATCAATATAATTAATTCTTCAATCTAATTGACATCTGTGATCTCTGCTTCTTTCGCAGAGCAAACACTATTAGGGACCGGGGAGAAAATGCAATAACAAATAAAATGGGAATGACATCAGTTTCACCGGTTGCAAGGAAATAGAAAGCTGTGAAAATGATCAGCTTTTATGATTCTGATAAAGATAGATACCATGTGTAGAGGTGCTAACTGTACATTCGCATTCTTGCAAGATGCTGAAACAGAAATTATTTAGTAAAAATTTTGCCTATATTTGGTGTGTCATTTTACCGCAAGAAATGCTTAATTCTGCGGGAGTTAATATTATGACTATGTGAGAGATTATAGACCTACAGTCAATGTCCATTTAACCCATTTCCATTTAACCCATCTGAACAGGAGGTTACAGTTCCCTTGACATGATATCTGCCTATTGGAAGTCCTCATCTTGTGACTGTAGAATTTGACTTGACTGTTGAATATGTATAGCGCCTCACAATCATCACACATAACATAGCCGGTACCACTTCACCAAATCTTTCCCAAACATGACTTTTCAGACCATCCCTTCTCTTTATTTTCAACTCTATTTCGCAGCTCTTCTCTTATTGAATTAAACTTTGACCTTGTCCTTTCTGTCTCCGTGGATCGATTTTCCTGCCTGTTGCCAAAATTATTGTTACGTCCGTTGTTGGAATTAGACCAAGGTGCAGCGTGGTAGGCGTACATTTTGAATTTATTTAAATGAACACCAAAAAAACAAGAAAGATAAACGACACGTAAAGTATTGTAGCGCTAACACAGCAACTAACAAAAACAAGATCCCACAACTGAAGGTGGGAAAAAGGGCTGCCTAAGTATGATCTCAAATCAGAGACAACGATAGACAGCTGCCTCTGATTGGGAACCATACCTGGCCAACAAAGAAATAGAACACATACATTTGCCCACCCAAGTCACACCCTGACCTAAACAAATAGAGAATAAAAAAGGCTCTCTAAGGTCAGGGCGTGACAAGTATTTGGCGATTGGCGTGTAGGCCATTTGCTGCACATACAGTTAGGCCCTAAAGCTTAGGCTTATTATGCACTAATGCTAATAATCATTTCATTATTTTAGGATAAATGAAGCCTATAGATATAAATTACACAATAATTATACATTTATGGATTTTTTAAAGGTATTCTTTTCTCTTTATTCAATCCGCCTACCACCTACCCTTCATTGACATAACCACATAGGTCAACCCGTGCATCACTACAGTCAGCATAATTTCACATGAACTGTATGAGTGTATTTCCACATCTGCCACTAGAGGATGCAGCCATCAACCTAAAGACTTATACAGGACAGAACATTGCTGTAATGGGACAGTTTACTGTAAAACTGAGCTATGAGGATCAAAGTGAGGATCTACCACTCATAGTTGTTAAATGTTCTGGACCAGCTTTATGTGGAAGGAACTGGTTACAAAAGCTAAACTGGAAACAAATTAAGCATGTGAGTACAACTTAAATAAATGCTTGAAAATGCTAAATCTATTCAGGAAGTGTTGGAGATGCATGCTGAAGTATTCTAGAATGAGATAGACATTAAAGCAACTATCCTAATCAAACCTGAGGAAAATCTGATGAAAGGTCTTGATCTAGTCGCTTACTTGGATTATCTGTTAATCACAGGCCAGAACGAAAAGGAGCACCTGAGGAACTTTCAAAAGCTACTGCAACTTCTTCTGGAGAACAGACTGAGTAAAAAGGTCCAAATGTGAGTTTGGGAAAACATGTATCGAGTATCTAGGTCATGTGTTTGATAGCAGAGGAATCCATCCATCCACAGAGAAAATCAAAGCCACCCAGGGGGCACCTCCGCCTACCAATGTGAAGGAGCGGAGGACGTTTCCGGGTCTTGTTAACTACTATGGATGTTTTGTCCACAGTGGAGCACAGTTCTAATGCCACTGTACAGGTTGCTGAGAGACCAGTTGACCTGACGTTGGAAACAACAGGAACAGGATACCTTCAACAAATGCAAAGAACTTAACGAGTGAGCAGGTCTTAGTTGACTCGTAAGTAAAAACGATCCTTTACATTTTACATGTACCTTCCAGTAATTTTGCAGATGCATTTGAGTTATTTTGCGGCGGCAGGGGGGACAGCGACTGCTGTCCTAGCTTCAGGGGTAAACTGGTTCCATCTTTGGGGTGCCAGGACAGAGAAGAACTTGGACTGGGAGGGCCAAGAGACTAGTGGTGGGGGTGTAGGGTTTGAATATAGCCTAAAAGGTAGGGAGGGGCAGTTCCTCTTGCTGGTCCGTAAGCAAGCACCATGGTCTTGTAGTGGATGTGAGCTTCGACTGGAAGCCAGTGGAGTGTGCGGAAGAATGGGGTGACATGGGAGAACTTGGGAAGGTTGAAAACCAGACAAGATGCAGTCTTGTGGATAAGTCGCAGGGGTTGAAGGCAGAAGTGGGGAGCTCAGCCAACAGCAAGTTGCAATTGTCCAGACGGAAATTAGAAATGCCTGGATTAGGACCTGCTCTGCTTTCTGTGGGAGGTAGTGTTGTACTCTAGAGCAGGAACCTGCAGGAGTCGCTACTTTGATGTTTGCAGAGAACAACAGGGTGTTGTCCAGAGTCACACCAAGGTTCTTCACACTCTGGGAGGGCGACACGGTGAAGCTGTAGAGGTCTTTGAGTAGGCAGGCAGCTCAGTCTTGTCGAGATTGAGCTAGAGGTGGTGGGCCGACATCCAAGCTGAGATATCAGGCAGGCCTGTAGAGATGCACGTCGCCACCTGGGTGTCAGAAGGGGAGAAGGAGAGAAGTTGTTGAGTGTCATCCACATAGCAATGAGAGAATATGACAGAGCCGAGTGACTTGGTGTAGAAGGAAGAGGAGAGGGCCAAGAACCGAACCAGTAGAGTATGTGGTGCAGACATAGATCCTCTCCACATCACCTGGTAGGAGCGGCCTGCCAGGTAGGATGCAATCCAAGAGTATGCAGAGCTTGACACGCCCAGCCCTGAGAGGGTGGAGAGGAGGATTTGATGATTCATGTGTCGAAGGAAGATGAGATCTAGGAAGATGAGAACAGATGAGAGAGAGAGTCAGCATTGGCAGTGTGGATAGCCTCCAGAACACAGAGAATAGCAGTCTCGGTTAGGGTCAAGAAGACTGTTCTGAGGCAGATAACGATAGACTTGATCAGAGACAGCAGGCTCAAGTGTTTTGGAAAGAAAAGAAAGAAGGAATACAGGTTTATAGTTTTTGATATCAGATGAGTTGAGTGTTGGTTTCTTGAGGAGGGGAGTGACTTGGGCCATTTTGAAGCCAGTGGTCAGGGATGAGTTGATGAGGGAAGTGAGGAATGGGAGAAGGTCTCCAGAGATGGTGTAGCAAAGGTAAGAGGGGATGGGGTTGAGATGGCAGGTTATCGGGCGGCTAGACCTCACTAGTCACAGGATTTAATCTGGAGAAGAGGTCAAGTTCTGTAGGGTAGTTATGTGTGAGTGGGACCAGTGGACTCAATAGGCTGAGTGAATGAGGAGTGGATGTCGTCAACCTTATTTTCAAAGTGGTTGAAAAAGTCATCCTCAGAGAGGGAGGAGGGTGAGGGGGGGTTGGTAGGATTAAGGAGAGAGGAGATGGTAAAAAATAGTTTTCTAGGGTTAGAGGCAGAAGCTTGACATTTAGAGTGATATAAAGTGGCTTTAGCAGATGAAGAGTAGGTAGAGAGGAGGGAGTGAAAGGATGATATGTCCTGCGGAAGTTTAGTTTTCCTCCATTTTCACTCAGCTGCCCGTAATCCTGTTCTGTAAACTCGCAATGAGTCACTCAGCCACGGAGCAGGAGGGGAGGGCCAAACCGGCCGGGTGGAAAGGGGACTGTGTGAGTCATAGGTTGCGGAAAGCGAGGAGAGTAGGGTCGAAGACGCAAAATCAGGAGAGGAGGAAGAAGGATTTAGCAGAAGGGAGAGATGATAAGATGGAAGAAGAGAGAGTAGTGGGAGAGAGAGAGAGCAAAGACTGTGATGGGCTGAGTGGCTAGGGTTGAAGGAAAGGGAGACAGAAAAGGAAACAAAGTAGTGTTCAAAGACCTGGGCCCAGATTCACAAAACACTTCTTACGCAAAAACTTAAGAATCTTAAGAAAAAAAAATTCATAAGATAGTTCGTAAGATTTAATGATTTTATTTTGAAATTCTCAAATATCTTCTTACAAAACAAATGTTTGTTGCTAGGTAACCATTTTAACTAGCTATCTAGCTAGCAATGGCAATTATGTTAGCATATTTCTTACTAAGATTACTGTTCTAAAACATGTTCTTGGGTTTAAAATAATCAATACTGAAACTTTCAGATTAAGTTTGTGTGAAAAAACATGTTCACTGCGAGAGAGCGAGAGCGAGAGCGAAATATATACCTAAGATCACACAGGACAGCAGATAAGACAGGAGAATTACAACAGATAGGAAAGACTGACCCTAGCCCCTGGCACATAAACTATTGCAGCATAGATACTGGCGGTCGGGGGACACTGTCCAAAGTTAGCCCTGAACAGGGCCAACCAGGCAGTATATAACCCCACTCAATTTCCCAAAGCACAGCCCCCACACCAAAGGGATATCAACAGTCCAGTAACTTACCCCATTGAGACAAGGCTGAGTATAGCCCACGAAGATCTTCCCCACTGCGCAAAAACAGACAGGAAAATCACATCAGTGACTCAACCCACTCATGTCGAGTATAGCAAAAAAAGCCTGGCACAACATGATTCACCCCACCTAGGGACGACATGGGAGAGCGAGAGCAAGCCAGTGACTCAAGCCCATTATAGGGTCAGAGGCAGAGAATCCCAGTGGAGTGAGGGCAACCAGCCAGGCAGAAACAGCAAGGGTGGTTCATCACTCCAGCACCTTGCCGTTCATCTTCACACCCCTAGGCCAGGCTACACTCAATCATAGGACCTACTGAAGAGATGAGTCTTCAGTAAAGACTTAAAGGTTGAGACCGAGTCGGCGTCTCTCACATGGATCGGCAGACCATTCCATAAATATGTTCCTCTATAGGAGAAAGCCCTGACTCCAGCTGTTTGCTTAGAAATTCTAGGGGCAGAATCAGAGGAGGCCACCCACGATGATCTGCTTCCCAAAGATGTGTGCTGGCTGAGTGAAGGAAAAGCGGTGAAGGGATTCTGTGAGCTGCATGATCACCTTCACATTCTGGAAATTGAGGAATGTCTCTCCAATGTTGCTTTTTTGGCTGACATATTCTGTCACTTAAACAGGTTAAATCTGCAGTTACAAGGAAGCGGGAAAACAGTTGTGGACATTGTGGGAAAATGTGGAGGCCTTTACTAGGAAGCTTGAGTTTTTCGATTTGGACTTGTCATCTGGAAGGCTACTGCACTTCAGCGCGCTGAAGAAATGACAGGCAGAGGGATCAGGCCGCAACATTGTCCCAGAAGTGATAGAAGATTTCATCAATCAGCTAAGGTACAACTTCTCCACCAGATTTGAAGACTACAGCAGGCCCAAGGATATCATTGCGTTTCTACGTGATCCTCTCAGTCGCCCAGGTGGAGAATTCTCCTCCCTTGCTAAGAAAACAATACCCTTGCTGGATGAGGCCACAATTCAAACTGAGCTGATTGAATTCCAGACATCGAGCCAAATCAGCTATGCGCTCAAGAGTGCCGAGTCCCTGTGTGCGTTTTGGGTGGCATGCGCAGAGGAATACAGCACAATAAAGAAACTAACAATGTTTGGATCGACTTACACCTGCGAGTACACCATTTCCTCTATTAACACAATCAAGACTTACGACAGGAACTGGCTTTCACGTAAGTCATCCATCTCATTTGACATCCACCAGAACGTGTCTGAGCAGAAATGCAACTTTTCCCATTTAAGTAACTTAATAGCCTATATGACTTTATTTAATAAATACTAACAGTATTGTGAGTGCTTGTCCTATGCCTTTTTAGGTCTCCTGTTGACAGTATTTTCTGTTTGTTCTGTTGTTACAGGAGCAGGCCATCCCGAGACTCCCGGTACAGACGCAGACATTTACAGACGTTGACATTTTTTCTTTAAATTATTGTTTTATGTAGAATGCTCCATTTTTTGGCCAGTTGCCTTTGTAAGTAAGCCTAATAATAACTTTAAAAAACACTTCTATTAGGCCACATTTTTTTCCCTTGTGAAATATACATTTAAGCCACATAAAAACCGGCTGAGCTAGGCTGTTTTATATAAGCCTAGGCTCGGAAGAAATAGATGATTAAGTTTTGTTATTTGAACATTTAAATTAAGATTGTTGCAAGCACTGTTCACCTATTGATTGCGCAGGGTTTGCAGTTTTTTCGTTTCTTTATTAGTTGACTGTCTTCTGCATTCTCCCTCCTCATGAATTAAGTTAAAAAGTAACTTTTGCATTATTTAGGTGGGGTAACTTCCTTCTTGGGACATTATATTTGCGGCTATTTGCATCATGTGTCTGAGAATGTTATTTACATTTTGTTAAAAATAATCATATTATTGCTAGCCAGATTTGTCCCACTGGCCTCCAGTTGAGGAACCCTGCCCAATGCAGCCACACAACTGCTCTCCCACCCTCTTACACATATTCACCCTCCCTCACACATCCCACCCTCACACATGCATTCACACACACACACAGAGAACAGTTAACATACATGCTATATTTCTCACTTTGAATTGTCTTTTCAGTGTCCATGTAGCCCGTTGGCATCGGCTACTTCTATCGTTTCCTCATAGAGAAGAACAGTTACTTGGGGAAAGTAGAGTATAGATTGCATTGGGGGAAGGGGGAAATAATGTCTCAATTTACCATAAACGGGTCTTAGGTCTCACTATGTTCATCGCTTTTTCTCACTTCATCATCTTCTTGGTGCAGGGGACTCTCCTCTGCCCGTGAAGGTCTCCATTACACTCAGTGTTCGTAGGCCTTTGACTGGAAAGGTTTCTTGCAGCTTGATTAGGGCTTCATCGGTGCCTGTGAATTCCATGCTTTGCATTCCCTTCCATTCCATATCCACAGCACTGCCGGGAAGTGGAGCTGATATTTAATCCCTTCTTTGTCCAGGGACTGTCTGATTGGAAGGTATTCCTTGTGTCTTTTTATCAGCTTAGTAGATAGGTCCTGGATGAATAGAATGGTCTGTCCTTGGATTTTGATCTCCTTTGATCTCCAACATTTCAGAATGTTGACTTTGGTCTGATAGTTCCATAGTTTGAAGATTACCATGCATGGCTGTTCAGCGTTCTTCTGCTTCACGCCGATTCTATGTCATCGTTCCAGGGATCTTCTGGTGATATACCCACATCAAGTTCCTCTGATATCAGTTTGACCAAGTAGCCGGAAAGATCTCCTTTTTCCTAGTCTTCTGGTAACAACAACGTTCTCATATTGTTATGTCTCAATCTCTTTTTTTTTGCTGGTCCGGTTCATCGCTATTTTTGTTGTCTTGTTCGTTCATGTGCACACCTTGATTGTGCATGTCTTACACGATAGCTACATTCTTTTTGAGCGCATCTACTTTCACAGATTGTAGCAGTTCAGTTGTTTTTGGTGTGCATTGAGAGAATTTTAGCTACGTTTCCCTGGGATAGCATTTAACTGTTCATTACTCTCGTTTGTGTCTCCAAGTTGTTACTTGTTGTAATTCGTGCCGCTGTGTAGTTTTACAAACTGATTGGTTTGCTTTTCCAGTTGCTTGGGGATATGTTGATTTACTAGGTTTAGAGGCTTGATTTAACCTTTGTTGTCTGGTTTGTACATGTAACCACAGTTGTGTCGGTACAAAACGGAGCTACTTACACCTCTTGCCTCCGATTGGTACACGCATGCTTCTCTAAAAGTTTCTATCAGCGACACCAGTTGAGCATGCCAACAGCATTTCTTTCCAGAAGCCACCTGTACTTACTGGTGGCACAGACTCCGTTTCATCCTTTCCTACACTTAAATTGCTCTTGCCTAACGATTGCATCTGAAGCCGGGCTTGCAACTCGTTATACTCACCATAAGGCGATAGTTCTCCTGTATGTTATGAGTACAACGAGAAGGCATAGTGTTACTTAGCGTTTTTGTCTGGTGGAGGTCCTGCATATCCATGTCCAGATAAAGCGTCCGGGGACAAAGCTAAGTGTAGGACAAAACTAAGACGTTAGTGTACTTGTTAAATAGAGTTTGATTAAAAAAAATCTTAAAAGTAAAATGTGAAAAGTTTGGCAGTTAGGAGAGTAGAAACAAACAGCCTATGGACTGATCAAAAACCTCTACCTTGTTTGGGGAGCACGATGGCCGCTGCACGCATTCGGCAGTGGGCCATCATCTTGTCAACGTATGACTACCGCATTGGTTATTGCAAATCGGAACACCAGAGCAACACTGATTTATCTCACTTTCCTTTACCTGAGACCAGTGACGCCGGAACCGAGGCAGTCAGCTCACATCCACACACTGCTAACAGAGCACTTCCAGGAAGCACCACTGAACACTACACAAGTAGCCAGAGCAACACGCACGGTCAGCAAGAACTCAAAAGTCTACAAATATATCATGAAGTTTGGCCTGAGCCGGTTGAAGACAACTTGAAATCATTCTACATACAGAATGAATGAGCTGTCAGTGGAACAAAGGTCTGGGGCACAAGAGTTATAATTCTAACTAACCTGAGAAGGGCAGTGCTAAAAGAAATTCATCAGGGCATCGTGAAAATTAAAGCATTGGCTGAGCAAATCGTAACGGACATTAATTTCAAACGTATTCCAGACGTTCATGAGGCAGAACAAGATCCTGCACTTAAACAGCGCACCCAACTTCAAACGGGCTGGCAGACAGGAATGTTCAGACATAACAAAATGGCACGAAAAGCTTGCCGATACCACTCTGGAAATCGAGGACAAGATCTCCTTGTTCTTACTGCAGTACCGCACCACACCGAACTGCACTACAGGACAAACACCTGCTGACCTGTTCTTGAGCAGACATGTTCGTACCAGACAGAAGTTCATCAAACCAGCACAGCCAAAACTGTCCGCAGGATAAGGTACCGACAAAAGTTCTGCCATGACCAACGTGCAGTGGAACGGTAATTCAGTGTGGATGATGCCGTGTACTTGCAAAATACAACGGGAGGAGGACCGAGATGGATACCTGGGTTTGTCACACAGACAGGTCCGGTATATTACATAGTGATAAGCAGAAACACAGACAGTCTACGTCCAAGGTAAACGTCCACGTCAGTCTCACAGGGTCATCAGACCACACCAGCGTTACAGTCTGAAACACACGGTTATTAAAGACTTTTATTAAAGACACTGATAAGAGACTGAAAAAATGACTTGTGATGAAAACAAATGTGTGGAAAATAAGGTTGTAAAAAAGAAACATGTTGTCAAACTGTTCATTTTTGATGACACATTGAAATGTTACAGGTTTAAAACAAATGCTCTTTTAGTCGTTTACAGTACAAAAGATAAATGCTCTTTTAGTTGTTTACAGTACAGTATAAGCATTTACCGGGAATTATTGTTATCAAGACCAAAAGGGGGATGGAGTGTATTAATAACTACATGGTTTAATTATGGTATTACATTATAGGGTTGATCGTAATATTGGTATGAGCAGGATGCTGTACCTTAGTCAGGTCAAAGTACATTATGGGAATGCACGCAAATTCATTCTGTTATCAAACTTGATGCTAAACAGCATGGCTGTGTCTTGGCTTGTTAATATACCACAGTATCTTTGAGAAACACTGAGTGGGGTCCATGTTGTTGTTGTTGCTATGGTTGCGATTTCACTTCGCAAGAATGTGAGAGCCACAATAAACTCTGCTTCCACTGGTTTAGTTTAGATCCAACAATGGTCTGACCTAGTTCACATCCAAAATGTCTGGGCTCTCGGGATCTATGGCACATAGAGCCTCCACCAGTTTACTATTTCCCTAGCTAAAATCGTTAGTACATTTCCCCCAGCATGGCATCCAAAGTGCTGAAAAACAGTCATTTACACTCAACTACATAATCATGCTGACCCACTGTGCTTTCAGCTACATACTTTTGCAGAGTTCTACTGATGAGTCTCCGTTGTTTGCTTAGAGCTGGTGTGCTCATGCCCTCCTGGCATTCACCCCTCATGCCCGACTTTGCCCCCAACGAATATACACAATGAACAGATTGTCAAACAGACAATGGTTCCTTTTGAGTTTCGGGGGATTTTTTAAAACTCGGTATGTATGTGTGTGTGTAAGAGAGATCCTAAGGTTTCAGACTGTATCCATCGCTGGTTTCCTGACTGTGGGGTTCCACTATTGAGGCGAGTGCTGTCCTGTTTCTAGCCAACACTGCCTGCAGCTGTAGAAAAGGGAAAATTTCAAACCTGCACCATCCCGTTTCTGAACTTCTACAGACATGAATCAAACCATATAGTCCACATTGTGCTGAATGAACACATTTGATCACAATTCGGGAATAATATAACAGTGTGGATTGAAAGGACCAAAGGTCAACCTAAGTTTAAATGGACCCACTAGTTGTGTCCCAAATGGCACCCAATTTCCTATATAGTGCAATACTTTTGTCAAAAGTAGAGCACTATGTAGGAACTAGGGTGCCATTTGGAACAAAACCACTATTCCAGGCAGATGCCTCCATTCTCTTCTCTCCCTGCTCAGGACAGAGCCAACAGATTTGTGTAGGTCTCAGACAGCAAGTGCAGTCCTAAGTACACACATTTACAGACAACACACATCATTCAATGTACTTCCCGCTGTCAGAGTGCAGTGGCAAAAACGTTGGGCTACCATTAGCTGTATCATCCATTGTGATATGCAGATGTCAATGCTTTCAGATTCTTGGGGCAGCAGGTAGCCTAGTGGTTAGAGAGTCATTGAAAATAAGAATGTGTTCTTAACTGACTTGCCTAGTTCAATAAAAAGGTACAAATAATACATCTTCAATAATGAAGAAGCCTTTAAGTTTTAGCTGAAGCCCTCCTAGTCAACCTCCTCAAACTGTACCATCTATTACCATTATTCTTATTATCTCCCCTTTTTTTGGGGTGGGGGATTCTCCAACACTAGTGTCTCTAAGCCAAAACCAACACTTCCCCTATCAAGCTGGAACAAAGAAAGCCTTGGAGGCTCAACCAGAAACCAAAAGCAGCAGTTAAGGTTTGGCAGAGGGTCGGAAAAGGTGATTGCATCCCACAATAAAGATGCAAATAAAAAAGGCATGACAAAACAAATATTTATTAAGGCTTTCATGAAAGTATAATGAATCAATACAGCTTCATTGCAGATTTATCACCAACTCAGGACGCCGTAGAGAGCAGTCAAATTAGCTAACGGTAAATCATGATAATTCCAAATCAGGCACCAGTTCACAAAAGATCATGGTGGAATGCTTCAGTCTGGCCATTTAAACCGTTGACCAATGAAGACCCATTCATATTCCTGTCCACCATTCAGGGAGAAACTACATTTAAGACAGACAGGCCAAGCTCCACCCCTGGAGCAAACCTAGCAGTCGTTTTGGTCGTCCATTTTGTTGTCCTTGCAAGGAGAGAGCTGCTGCTCCTATCAGCAAGGCAAAGAGAGTTCCAGTTCATCTCACATACAACTGATATCTGTAATACTGAGATTTTAGTATGCCACTCTGTGGAAAACCTGCTAGGTAGTTCTTCCTTCCGTTCCTCTGCACCTTCTTCCCCTCCTCTGATGATGACATCATCAACCTGCAAAACAAAGGGACACTTTTGAGGGATCTTGAAGAGAGCTACCATACTCATATTTGCTGACTGTCTCTTACCAGGTTTCCTACTCATCAGATTTGGGTTACAAACTGTATGGATACTGGCAAGTATGTTAACAATGTTTTCCAAATTGGAAGGTAGGAAGATTTGTGAAGCACATCCAACAAAGCTCAATCTCTATGGCTTACTTATATGGGGTTCAAGGTTGGCTGCTATATGACAAATATTATTACATACAGTATCACATCAGTCAAAACAGAATCTCTATGAATTATGAACTGTTCAAAGTGTGCGTCATCATACCAGTTCTGTGTCGGGACCCGTGTGAACAGTGGATGCTCACTGAAGTGTTTCACCATCCAGTGAAGCACCTCCTCCATGTCTGTGTTGGTGTACACCAAACCCTGGGAGATCCCATAAAATGAGTTAAACAATGTCCTCATAAGTATAAACAGTAAACAGAAAGCCTTTTGTCAAAACCTTTCAGATCCCAAAAGTAGACTAATGTTCAGATGAGTCCACGTCCCACATAATCTGTTCTAGATACAGATATATTACTCAATTCCACAGGAATGGGGAAAACAAGCAACATATGATCCTCATTTCAGTCTGTGCCAAATGTTTTCCATTCATTTGGGTTTTAGGTCCACTTTTAGACCTAAACATCTGACAAACTTTGATTTTAGAGTGAACAGTCACTTAAAGCTCCTACCTAGTGCAGCAGGTGACTGATACACACAAACATCATACCAACTGTGGTCTGTACTTTAAGTATCAATCTAGTTTGAGACAGGGGACAGATACTGGGGTCTACTTTAACAAACCTAATGCAAATGGTAAATCTTAGCGCTTGCACTAAGTCCAGAAGTTTGTCAGAAATATTTTTGTTCTTTTCACAGCAGGAATTATTGGCGCAATAGCTGGCGGTGGTGTGAAAAGGCTAGATTTTGATTAATAAAAAAAGTGGTAGGTGTGACAAGGGCTTGACCATTCACTGGTCAATCAACGTGTTCCATGGCTAAATACTGATGCAGCAGTTGTGTACGTTATTGTCTTTGTGTTGTCATCAACTCCAATTCGGCTGGGGGGCACGGAATATTCTCGTCCATTGTATTTTGATACTGTTTATTACAGTGTTGTGACTTTGTCTATGAATATTCAAGATCATTTACTGATTAATTAGTGGAATAATTCATTGATTTAATTTCTAAGAAATTTGGTAATCCTATCCAACTTAATCTAAAGAATCATTATGGGTTTTGATATAGAGAGACCCCTTGAAGTAACTATCAGTAGTTATCATTAAACATCAACAATAGTCTTAATCAACACTTAATTTACTATATTCTAATTCTGAATGGTCATTGAGATCTGACTTCAAGAATTCAATCTCACACTAAGGCCTTCAATGCAACAACGGATTTACTTCAAAGTTTAATTACTAGACTAAGATGGAAAATTAGTTAGGTACAGTTAAGCATACGGCATGCCAATATTGGAATAAAACCTGAGATTGGCTTGTGAGTGTACACAATAAGTCCCTACTATATAGATATATATTAGTTCCTGAAAGGGGATAAGGAGCCCATAGATTCTAAACATGACTGGAATAAGATACATACATACATTACACTTTTAATAACATAGGAACAACAGTGTGGTGAGGCATTCATTTTGAGACATTATTTTGAAACCTGGTGAAAAGGCCCACTTCGTGTTTGGTGCTATTGTCCTCCTTAGAACAAAAGAGGCATCAGGCTAAATATTACTCTCTTGTCCCCCTTCCTTAAAATCAGCATATTTGGTGCCAGGATCTGGTTGACTAATTCTGTGTAACACATGCTAATCATAAAAAAAGTGTCTAGTTTGACCTGTTTGATAATTAAGGGCCGTACGAGGAGGGGATAGGACTATGGCCCTTGTGGTAGACCTGGTTTGTAAGATAACCAAGGACATTTGTTTTCCCTCGTGGGGTCAGAGAGGTACAACAACAGTTGTACCATGTACAACATATGCCAAGATTTAGGGGATGGGGATTATCTAATTGTTATGATTTTTTAGAATACTGCGGACATACTTTCAATTGAGATCATCATGATTTAGTGACTGCAAAGAAAAATGTACTGATTGACTGGGATTTTTAAAACAGACTACCTTTCTGTTTTGTCTGCTTGGACTCAAGTGATTAGTATGGTTGTGTTAATCTTTTTGCAGGCAGTCATGTTCTTTAAATGAATGTATTTGCAATTTTGACGGTATAACATATTTTTCATTAATGTATTAATGTTTTGAGAAGGTGTAACGATCTTCTTCATCTGAGGAACAGGAAAGATCGGACCGAAACGCAGCGTGGTAAGTGTCCATTTTAATTTAATATAACTGAACACGAAATACAAAATAACAAAGTGAAACAACGAAAATTGAAACAGTACTGAAAGGTGACACAACACAAAACAGGAAACAACTACCCACAAACACCAGGTGGGAACAGGCTACCTAAGTATAAGTATGGTCCTCAATCAGAGACAACGAAAGACAGCTGCCTCTGATTGGGAACCATACCAGGCCAAATACATAGAAAACATAGAAAAACAACATAGAATGCCCACCCCAACTCACGCCCCGACCAAACCAAAATAGAGACATAAAAAGGAACTAAGGTCAGGGCGTGACAGAAGGCAACTACACGAAAATGCATTTACTGATTTGTAAAAGGCCACTGAGTTACTGTGCGTCTTGTGAACTCTTGTAAATCGACAACATTGTTCCAAAAAAATGCTTTTACGCGATTGAGGAAAAACTATACAACAGCATAGGTTACAGTAACAAATTGCAGCAACAGTAAAATACATCCAGTTTTTGCTAAATATGTTTGGTGTTGGCAGTCAACATTGTTGTAATTGCTTCAACGAGTATAGGCCATACATGTCTTTACGCATACAAAAATAAATCACATAAAAAATACTAGGCTCCCCTTAAAATGTAATGTATTGTGTATGTGTGAGGCACAATCGCAGTAAGCAAGATATAGGCCTATCCACCGTTGATATGGCATTATAGGACTGAATCATTTGAATATGTTTGAAGGAGCGCATCCTTCGTAACTGGACAAGTCGCTCTTTAGAAATGGGAATGGATACAAGCGAAATGAAGTAGGTAGGTAGGCCTATGAGAATTGGCAATCACGCAAAAGCATGATGGCGAAAGCCTCCAAAGTTGACCATTTAGAAATCTTCTATGGATAGGCTACTTGACTAATTCTTGGCAAGGTTTTTAATTGTGGCGGCAGGTAGTGTCACGCCATGACCTTAGTTATCTTTGTTTTCTTTATTATTTTGGTTAGGTCAGGGTGTGACGAGGGTGGTATGTGTGTTTTTGACTTGTCTAGGCTTTTTGTAAATCTATGGGGTTTTAGTATGTCTAGGTATATGTAGGTCTATGGTGGTCTGATTGGGGATCCTATTTAGGTTTCCATTTTCCATTTTGGTTTTGTTGGTTATTGTCTATGTGTAGTTGCATGTCAGCACTCGTTCTATATAGCTTCACGTTCGTTTTGTTAGTTTGTTTAGTGTTCTTTCTTTCATTAAAGAAGAATGTATTCATATCACGCTGCGCCTTGGTCTCCTCTATACGACGAACGTGACAGAATAACCCACCAAACCAGCACCAAGCAGCGTGAAAAGGAGGAACAGCGCTTAATGGGGAAATGGACCTGGGAGGAGATATTAGATGGAGCAGGACTCTGGACACAGCCGGGGGAGTCTCGCCGTCCTAAGGAGGAGTTAGAGGCAGCGAAAGCGGAACGGCAATACTACGAGGATAAATACCGGAGAATAGAGCAACAGCGACGATATGAAGGTACATGGCTAGCAGGGAAGCCCGAGAGGCAGCCCCAATAAATATTTTGAGGGGGCACACGAGGAGATTGCATAGTCAAGTAGGAGACCTGAGCCAACTCCTCGTGCTTACCGTGGGGAGCGTGTAACTGGTCAGGCACTGTGTATGCAGAGATGCGCACCGTGTCTCCAGTGCGCTATTCTAGCCCGGTGCGCTCTATTCCAGCTCCTCGTATTTGCCGGACAAGAATGGGCATCCAGCCAGAACGTATTGAGCCCAGCTCTATGTTCTGGATCTCCAATGCGTCTCCACTGTCCAGTGTATCCTGTGCCTCCCGCGCACTCGCCCTGAGGTGCGTGTCACCAGCCCAGTACCACCAGTGCCAACACCACACACCAGGCTTCCTGTGCACCTCCAGAGTCCAGTAGGTCCTGTTCCTCCTCTCCGCACTTGTCCTGGGGTGCATGTCCCCAGCCCGGTACCACCAGTGCCAGCACCACGCACTCGGCCTCCAGTGCGCCTCCAGGGTCCAGTACGCCCTGTTCCTGCTCCTCGCACTCACCCTGAGGTGCGTGTCCCCAGCCCGGTACCACCAGTGCCGGCACCACGCACTCGGCCTCCAGTGCGCCTCCAGGGTCCAGTACGCCCTGTTCCTGCTCCTCGCACTCACCCTGAGGTGCGTGTCCCCAGCCCGGTACCACCAGTGCCGGCGCCAGGCACCAGGCCTATAGTGCGCCTCGTGCAGTCCAGTACGCCCTGTTCCTCCTCCCCGCACTCGCCCTGAGGTGCGTGTCCCCAGCCCGGTACCACCAGTGCCGGCACCACGCACTCGGCCTCCAGTGCACCTCCAGGGTCCAGTACACCCTGTTCCTGCTCCTCGCACTCACTCTGAGGTGCGCCAGGCACCAGGCCTACAGTGCGCCTCGGCAGTCCAGAGTGTCCGGCGACAGTACCCAGTCCAGAGCGTCCGGCGACAGTACCCAGTCCAGAGCGTCCGGCGACAGTACCCAGTCCAGAGCGTCCGGCAACAGTACCCAGTCCAGAGCTTCCGGCGACAGTTCACAGCCCGGAACCTCCAACGACGGTCCCCAGCCCGGGGTCTCCAGCGATGGTTCCCAGTCCAGGGTCTCCAGCGACAGTCCCCAGTCCGGGGTCTCCAGCGACGGTCCCCAGCCAAGGTGAATTTTTATATAATAATTATTTTTAGCATGTCCGTCCAATTTGCTCCAGGAGCGGGGTACTACTATGGTTGACCCTGAAAAACACACACCTATATCTGGAGAGCCCTGTGGTTGCGGACGGTGCAATTGTCATACCAGGCCGTGATACAGCCCAATAGGATGCTTTCAATGGTGCATCTTTAGAAGTTTAAGAGAGGACAAATTTCTTCAGCCTCCTTAGGTTGAAGAGGCACTGGTGCGCCGCCTTCACCATGCTGTTTGTGTGAAGGGACCATTTTAGGTTGTCAGTGATGTAGAAACGTGAAACTTTTTACCCTTTCGACTGCAGCCCCATAGATGTGGACGTTCTCTCTCTGCTGTCTCCTGTAGTTCACGGTCAGCTCCTTCATTTTGTTGATGTTGAGGGAGAGGTTATTTTCCAGACACCAGACTGTTATGGGTACTTGGTAATTAGTTGCTCTTCAGTAGCTAACTATAAATAGGTTTTAATGTACAATCAGGGCTTTACCTAGACATTTCTGACAAGGCTTTACCTAGACATTTCTGACAAGGTGGTAGTGATGTAGGCCTAAGGTTGGGTAGTGGGTAGCATAGAGTCTTACATTATATCAAACAATGTAGCCAACACATTAGTTTATGTTTGATCGTAAATTAAATTGAGCTGGTCTAAATTACACTTTCATATTTTTCTAGGTTCAATTTAGGGGTCATTTCTCTGCCACGTTCATACCAGTGTACTTTGACCTCAAATTGTGTGTATGGTACGCAAAATGCATGCAGGTTGTGTGCAAAATGCATACAGATTTGGTCATGGCTGGATAGGCTTAGCTTCTGCTGTCAAAATCCATACCATAACCAACCTCGTTACTGCTAAGACATGCTTTTGGGGAGTCTAAAATCTCACTGCGCAGAATGATAGTCATTTTTGAGCTACTTTTTAAAGACATAACTCAAATATTGCCACCCCTCCCACCTCAGTGCAAGTGAGCTGATGTTAGATAGGTAAATTGCCAAACCTGGCACAAAGGATGCAAAATGCCATAGCACCAGTTTTACATGCCGAGATAGTGAACCGAAACACGGAGGGACTACCTGGACCTGTCCAATAAGAAGTTGCACTAATGAATCCGTGTGCACTATTACATTTGACCCTGATCTCCCATTTTCCTATGATCTTTCAATATTTTTCACAAAACATGCCTTGGTGTGGTGGCCTTAAATACTTTGAAGAGCAAAGGTCCCCCCCCAAAAGGACAGATATAGCCCAAAACCAACATAGAGGTTTATCACCTGTGTCATTGTAGTTTACATTGGATTGCGGACAGATAGTGTCATTTGAACAGGGCTTTCTTGGAAAACTCAGCAATGGCACAGATTAGCATAGCAGCTGTTGTGTTCACGCCAGGAAATGGGGAGGTGTGGAGGTGGGGGGAGGGTGTGTGTGGCGGAGGTGTGTGCATGTGTGTTCTGGGCAGATCGATTTTGCAGTCTAAACCGCCATAGTGGAAAATTCACTAGACCGCTCTTCTCTCCTCCCCCCCAGAAGAGATCAGGGTCTGGCATGGGCTCTGTGTCAGTGCTGCTGAGTGTGCAGGTAGCGCCTACAGACACACCCACGCGCATGTGAACAGATTAAAATCCTACATGCACAAGCCTCCCATTGTTCTCTCCATCCGCAGACTTTGGGTTCCCTTGATGAACCCCCCCCCTCCCCATACGCTGTGCTCTATCCTTACCCCTTCCTTCAGTGTGTAGGTGTACTCCGCCAACAGTGTGGGACTGACATCCGCTACTTGCGCTTGGGTCTTCTTGAAGTGCGGCTCAGGAAACAGGAGAAACATCTTACTGAGCTGAGGAGAGAAATCAACAAAACAAAGATCACAACGCAGACATGACCAGACAGACAGGCCACAGACCTATGAAACAAATTCCTCCTGCCGTTACTTCCTCTGGTACTTCTTTTACTGTGAAAGCAAGAAAACTATGCCACTAAATATTATCTTGTATCAAACCAGTGTATCAATGTGGTTATTATTCAAACCAGTCTATCAAGTATTATTATTTTTGTGAAATGAGTTAGCGCTATGTAGTTCTCATAATATTTTGGTGTTAGTTGTCCGGCAGCCCGGGATGTAAAGGTGGAAATTCTCTAAGTGATTTTTATTAAGATAAAGTCCCTCTCGTCTCTACCTTTAACAAGGTGTACACAACTTACTACTATTAGTAAAACTGTTCCAGTTCACTCTTTTATTAGTTGAAATAACTAAAGACAGAAAAACAGGGGGATAATCATGGGGGACTGCCGTTGCCCCAGGGGGGTTTCGACTGGGCCACACTTCACAAGATGGAAAAAACTTCACACTTTGATTTAGTGCTCTGGCACAGAGGAAAAAAAGAACAACGACATATTGGGGAGTATAGCGCCATTTATACCCACACTTACATCATGCGTGTGGGTGCACAAATATCACTCAGGGGCTCCCGTTAATGTGTGTCCCTATGACTGAAAGTATATTTATGTGTGTGTTAGTCGCTCTGTGTGTTTTTCCAAAGCACCTAATCCTCGGCACAAAATGGGCAGGTCTTAATGACATCATTGTCTGGATATTTGTGGTGCTCTGAAACTTTATTAACACTTGTGAGCGAGTCAAGTCGACAGACACTTTTTGCATTGCTTTCAGTTGTCAGCCCCAGGAGCCCACACTCAGAATGACTCCTTCTTAGGACAGCAATACCCTATAGCATGTCACGATTGAAATTTCCACTGTCTACTCCGTCTCTTTTCATATGTCATCATGTCAACGCATCTGTTCAAATTCAGCCTAGGAGCTTTGCTCCAATGCAAGAAGTTGAAAGAAAATGAGACGTATTATAATTTCTTGTTTGCTTTGACTTTTTCCTCTTGATTGGTTTTCCCTGTAAAATGTGTTGCGATTTTAAATTCCTAAAGTTTGATTCAATCTAATTTAGGTTACTCGCCCTATGTTGTTGATGTAAAAAACATTTGTTTGTGCAAACAGACACGGCACCTGACACATTTATGAAATTGCTTATTCCAGTTAATAATAAGCATGCACCTATTAAGAAAATGACAGTAAAAACAGTTAAATCCATGTGGATTGATTAGGAATTGAAAAATTGTATGGGTGAGTGGCAAAAGCAATGGCAAATAAGTCTGGCTTTCGAGCACCTTAAATTAAATTTAGGAAAAAAAGGCAAACTCAGCTCCATCATACATTGAATCAGATGGCTCATTCATCACAAAACCAACTGTTATTGACAACTACATTAATTATTTTTTCATTGGCAAGATTAGCAAACTTAGGCATGACGCTGACACTACACATCCAAGTATATCTGACCAAATGATGAAAGACAAGCATTGTAATTTTGCATTCTGTAAAGTGAGTGTGGAAGAGGTGAGAAAATTATTGGTGTCACTGTGGTCTGACAAGCCACTGTGATCTGACAACTTGGATGGAAAATGACTGAGGATAATAGCGGACAATATAACCACTCCTATTTACCGTATTTTCAATTTAAGCCTACTAGAATGTGTGTGCCCCCAGACTTGGAGGGAAGCAAACGTAAATTCCGTTACTCAAGAATAGTAAAGCTCTCTTTACTGGCTCAAATAGCCAAACAATCAGCCTGTTACCAACCCTTAGTAAACTTTTGGAAAAAAATTGTTTGACCAGATACAATGACATTTTATAGGAAACAAATTGACAAACTTTCAGCACGCTTATAGGGAAGGACATTCAACAAGCACAGAACTTACACAAATGACTAATGATTGGCTTAGAGAAAGTGATGATAAAACGATTGTGTGGGCTGTTTGTTAGACTTCATTGTGGCTTTTGACATTATTGATTATAGTTTGCTGCTGTACACCCCTTGCTACATTATGGATAAAGAGTTACCTGTCTAACAGAACACAAGAGGGTGTTCTTTAATGGAAGTCGTTCCAGCATAATCCAGGTAGAATCAGGAATTCCCCGGGGCAGCTGTCTAGGCCCATTACTATTTCCAATCTTTACTAATGACATGCCACTGCTTTGAGTAAAGCCAGAGTTTCTAAGTATGCGGATGACTCAACTCTATACATGTCAGCTACTACGGCGACTGAAATGACTGCAACACTTAGAGAGTTGCAGTTAGTTTCAGAGTGGGTGGAAAGGAATAAGTTAGTCCTAAATATTTAAAAAAAAACTAAAAGCATTGTATTTGGGACAAATCATTTACTAAACCCTAAACCCCAACTAAATATTGTAATAAATAATGTGGAAATTGAGCAAGTTGAGGTGACTAAACTGCTTGGAGTAACCCTGGATTGGTCAAAACATATTGATACAACAGTAGCTAAGATGGGGAGAAATATATAAATAATAAAGAGCTGCGCTACCTGTAACTGACAGTTAACCTGTAATTCTATGTCGTTGTCTTTTGTTTGAATTGTTTACGTGTCCGCTGTGCGGGGGAAATGATAATACAAGCGGAAATACGTAGCTAATACTGTTGTAACGGGGATCCTTATTGTAGCAACACACTTTTGGAGGGAAGGCAATCCAGCGCTGTGTTAGCTAAGTTTTCATGTTTTCATCGGGTGTAGTTCGTAAAGGTTGAAGCGTGTATGTTAGGATGGTGACGTAATAATAATTAAGGATGAAGTGTGAATTCATGCCAGGAATAATAAGTGTGAAGTTTGATTTCCTCCCTTCTGTAATAAGCAGCTGTAACAGTATAACTTTAGACCGTCCCCTCGCCCATACCCGGGCGCGAACCAGGGACCCTCTGCACACATCAACAACAGTCACCCACGAAGCATCGTTACCCATCGCTCCACAAAAGGCTAAAATCTCTGTGTTGTGACATAAGGGTTAGAAATCATTATCTATTGTTACTCTCCGGTTATAGAGATAAAAACCAAGCTGCTGTACTGGTCACATTGGTCCCGGTTGGTGCTGATCAAACACTTCATATTTTTGGTGCTGATCAAACACTTCCTATTTTTGGTGCTGATCAAACACTTCCTATTGTTGGTGTTGATCAAACACTTCCTATTGTTGGTTCTGATCAAACACTTCCTATTGTTGGTGCTGATCAAACACTTCCTATTGTTGGTGTTGATCAAACACTTCCTATTGTTGGTTCTAATTAAACACTTCCTATTGTTGGTGCAGATCAAACACTTCCTATTGTTGGTGTTGATCAAACACTTCCTATTGTTGGTGCTGATCAAACACTTCCTATTGTTGGTGCAGATCAAACACTTCCTATTGTTGGTGTTGATCAAATACTTCCTATTGTTGGTGCTGATCAAACACTTCCTATTGTTGGTTCTGATCAAACACTTCCTATTGTTGGTGCAGATCAAACATTTCCTATTGTTGCTACTAGAGGGTTGTAAACTACCTAATATAGACAGGGTGATTTTACTCACTGAAAGGTTATGAACATATTTTATGTCACAGATGTTCCATTTATTTGACCAGATAGTCCATTGGCCACTCTAACAATGAATGAGAGGGCAGCTACACGTGTGCTATCCGGGATCCTTGGGACATCCCTACCCCATTGAAGTTGAAATTGAAAATGGTTAAAGTAGCAAGTTGGAGTTACAGATTAGGGTAGGGACATCACCCGGACACCAGATAGCACAACTCCGATATAAAGTGTTTTTTCCCGGGATGTCAAGTGTCCTACTTATATCGGTACAACCTAAGCATTACAAAACTTCTATTCAACCAAATAAAAATCACGTAGCAAATAAGCCGTTACATTTTTTGGGACCAAATTCAACACTCTCATTGACCTCCATGGTAAGCGGAAAAAAACAGAAAAACGCCACCTGCTGGAGAAGACATTTTGGGCCGAGTTACCCGTCTCACTTCGCCTCTTTCACTCTGTTTGTATCCCCTATTTTGTGATATACAGAAATATTTATATTGAGGTTGATAGTAATTATTAAATAACGTGTCCTTCCTAAGGTGGATAACTTCACATAACCTCAATGCCCAATGGTCAGAAAGCTGTACAAAATTGTAGCAAACACCATTTGAATTTGAGCATCACCAGGAAACAAAACATTTAGAAAACTTGCTGAAGGGATCAAGTGCTGTATTATTTAGAGGTGGGATGTTTGACAGACGTGTCTACAAATAAATATAAACACGATAAATACAAGGTAGAAGTGTTATGTGGGTGACAACCTTAGACTGTCTTTGGCTACCTCATCATCAACATTGAAGTGTATAAAAACATTTTTTTTTTAATTGTTAGAATACACTTCACACAAAAAAAGAAAGAGGGGAAAAGGAGACAAAAAATGTGGAACAGGGGAGGGGAAAACAGTTAAATACCTGTCCCTTAGAGAAGAAGTTGGGCAGGTACCTCATGGTGTTGCACCGTAAGCAGGCAACGTTCCCGTAGCTGAAGCACGCAGGGAGCGGATACGGTCTTGGACGTAATCTGACACAGATCTCCAGGCCCAGGATCAGTTGGTTTGGGAAGAGCAGGGATAACTACCGGAAACAGGTGGCTAATACAGAGTGGGGAATACCACTAAAATAGAGTCTACTATGGCTGTGGACAAGGAGAGGATACTGAATATTGAAAGCCCCATTCTGATTCTGAATGCTTTCCTTGCATTAAATCGATATACAAGACTCATTCAATACAGCGACAATACTGTACAAGATCATCCTTTTGGTTAATCCAGGAATATAGACAGACAGGCCAACAAGTGATATGTTTCTATCCCTCTGTACAGATACAGATCTACTACTCACACCACTCCTCTCAGGATCCCTGCCACCTCTCCTTTCTTCACTGCCTCAGCATAGGACAACTTCTGCACTATTCTAACCCTGGAAACCTCAACCTGCCTCTCTCGCACAGGACATGTTTGATCCCCAGCCCCATGGGCATCCCTACAATGAACACATTTCACTACTTTCCCCAATGCTACACATTATTTTGTCTCATGCCTTTCTGCACACTTCTCACACCTAGGAACCTCCCTCCTACACACTGCTGCCACATGACCATAAGCTTGACACCTGTAGCGAGACAGAGGGCTACCTCGCTTCTAGTCCTTAAGAAACTTTTGCAGTATTTCGTTTTTTAATGTATTATTATTATTTATTTTTTTACCTTTATGTAAATAGGAAAGTCAGTTAAGAACAAATTCTTATTTTCAATGACAATGGGTTAACTGCCTTGTTCTGGGGCAGAACAACAGATTTGAACCTTGCCAGCTCGGGGACTTGATCTTGCAACCTTTCAGTTACTAGTCCAACGCTCTAACCACTAGGCTACCTGCCGCCCCATTTTCTGGGCTAACATCCTTTGTCCGCACCCCTCAAGGCATTTGAACTGGTTCCAGACACCAACCCAAAACAAAGCCACCTCAGGGAGAGGGAGTTGGAGCGGTCTTCTAGTCAGACTTCGGAGGTGCGCACACCACCCACCGCTTCCGACTATATTACTCGCTAATGTCCAGTCCCTAGATAACAAAGTTGATGAAATCAGGGCAAGGGTTGCTTTCCGGAGAGACATGAGGGATTGTAACATACTGTTTCATGGAAACATGGCTCTCTCAGGATATACTGTCGGAGTCGGTACAGCCACCTGGATTCGCAGTGCATCGCACCGACAGGAATAAACATCTCTCCGGGAAGAAGAAGGGCAGGGGTGTTTGTTTCCTGATAACGACTCATGGTGTAATTGTAACAACATGCAGGAACTCAAGTCTTTTTGTTCACCTGACCTAGAATTCTTCAACCGTGTTATCTCCCAAGAGAATTCTCTTCGGTTATTGTCACACCCATGTATATCCCCCCTCAAGCCGAAACCACGACGGCCCTCAAGGAACTGGATGCAAACTGGAAACCATATATCCTGAGGCTGCATTTATTGTAGCTGGGGATTTTAATAGAGAAAATTTGAGGAAAAGGCTACCTAAATACTATCAGCATATCGACTGGAACACTCGCGCTGGAAAAACACTGGACCATTGTTACTTTAACTTCCACGATGCATACAAGGCCCTCCCCCGTCCTCCTTTCGGCAAATCTGAACACGACTCCATTTAGCTCCTCCCTTCCTTTAGGCAGAAATTCAAACAGGAAGTACCTGTGCTAAGGACTATTCAACCCTGGTCTGACCAATCGGAATCCATGCTTCAAGATTGTTTTGATCACATGGACTGGGATCATTTCCGGGTAGCCTCAGAGAATAATATCGACTTATACGCTGATTGGGTGTGTGAGTTCATAAGGAAGTGTATAGCAGATGTTGTAACCACTGAATATTAAAACCTACCCTAACCAGAAACTGTGGATAGATGGCAGCATTTGCACAAAACTGAAAGTGCGTACCACCGTATTTAACCTTGGCAAGGTGACTGGGAATATGGCAGAATACAAACAGAGTAGTCAATCACTCCCCAAGGCAATCAAACAAGCAAAATGTCAGTATAGAGAAAGTGGAGTCGCAATTCAACGGCTCAGACACAAGACGTATGTGGCAGGGTCTACAGACAATCACGGACTACAAAAGGAAAACCAGCCACGTCGCGGAAGCCAACATCTTGCTTCCAGACAAACTAAACACCTTTGCCCGCTTTGAGGATAATAAAGTGCCATCGACATGGCCCACTACCAAGGATTGTGGGCTCTCCTTCTCCGTGGCCGACGTGAGTAAGACATTTAAACGTGTTAACCCTCGCAACCCTGCCGGGCCAGACAGCTTCCCTAACCGCGTCCTCAGAGCATGTGCAGACCAGCTTTCTGGTGTGTTTATGGACATATTCAATCTCTCCCTATCCCAGTCTGTTGTCCCCACTTGCTTCAAGATGGCCACCATTGTTCCTGTACCCAAGAGTGCAAAGGTAACTGAACTAAATGACTATCACCACGTAGCACTCCCTTCTGTCATCATGAAGTGCTTTGAGAGACAGGTCAAGGATCATATCACCTCCACCCTACCTGTCACCCTAGACCCACTTCAATTTTCTTACCGCCCCACTGCTCTATCCCATCTGGACAAGAGGAATACCTATGTAAGAATGCTGTTCATTGACTATATCTCAGCATTTAACACCATAGTACCCTCCAATTTCATCACTAAGTTTGAGGCCCTGGATGGCAGCCCTGCCCTGTGCAATTGGGTCCTGGAATTCCTGACGGGCCACTCACAGGTGGTGAAGGTAGGAAATAACATTTCCACATCGCTGATCTTCAACACTGGGGCCGCAAAGAATGTGTGTGCTAGCCCCCTACTGTAGTCCGTTCACCCACAGCTGCGTGGCCAGGCACGCCTCTAACTCAATCATCAAGTTTGCAGACAGCACAAGAGTAGTAGGATTGATTACCAACAACGACGAGACAGCCTACAGGGAGGAGGTGAGGGAGTGTGGTGTCAGGAAAATAACCTCTCACTCAACGTCAACAAAACAAAAGAGATGATCCTGGACTTCAGGAAAAAGCAGAGGGAGCACCCTTACTATCCACATCGACAGGACAGCAGTGGAGAAGGTGGAAAGTTAAGTTCCTCGGTTAAGTTCCATATCACTGACAAACTGAAATGGTCCACCCACACAGACAGTCTAGTGAAAAGGTGCAACAGCGCCTCTCCAACCTCAGGAGGCTGAGGAAATTTGGCTTGTCACCAAAAACCCTTACAAAATATTTCAGATGCATAATTGAGAGCATCCCGTTGAGCTATATCACCGCCTGGTGCGGCAACTGCACCGCCAAGCAACCGCAGGTCTATCCAGAGGGTGGTGCGGTCTGCACAACGCATCACCGGGGGCAAACTACCTGCCCTCCAGGACACATATAGCACCCAATGTCACAGGAAGACCAAAAAGATCATCAAGGACAACAACCACCTGAGCCACTGCCTGTTCACCCAGCTACCATCCAGAAGGCAAGGTTAGTACAGGCGCATCATAGCTGGGACTGAGAGACTGAAAAAACAGCTTCTATCTCAAGGCCATCAGACTGTTAAACAGCCATTACTAGCACAGAAAGGCTGCTGCCTACATACAAACTTGAATTAATTAGCCACTTTAATAAATGGAACACATATTCTTATTCCATTCCTTTACTTAGATTTCTGTGTTTTAGGCATTTGTTGTGGAATTGTTAGATATTACTTGTTAGATATTGCTGCACTGTCAGAACTAGAAGCACAAGCATTTGCTACACTCACAATAACATCTGCTACCCATGTGTATGTGACCAATAAAAATGTATTTGATTTGTAACTTAATGTATTCGGCACCAAAGCTCGTACAGGATAACTTATATATCCTAACATCACTTTGTCAGCCAAAGACTTAACATCAAAACTCAAAAGAACAAACAATGACTGTTTCACCACTCACACCACCCTGTCTGCGTCGCACCAAACGACGAGCATCACAAACACTGGAATCTTCCCCTTCGGTTGGTCAACTTTTACATTTACTGCACCCCAGTAATCAGTCCTTTCAATGGCGCCCTTTTCTTGAGAGCAAAACAATTCACATTTCTTGCCCCCATTCGTTTAACGCGGAGAACCTCTGACCAGCAGAAACGCAAACAATTATCACAAGATCACTTTTGGTTACCCTCGCCGATTCCACAGCACCCAACTCTGATTACACCCACCCTGAAACCACAAATGGATCAGCCAAAAGGCAAGGGTCCACTTTTCCTAAAAACCTCCCTCCTACTGTCACAGACTCATCTTTATCCTGACCCCCGGGGCAAGCCTCGGGCTCCGAGAACTTCACCACACCTACCACTTATGATACTTTGAACTCATTTACTTCCATCTCTCTCTCTCTCTCTCTCTCCATTCGTCCGACGTATTCCAAGTATACTTCTCGTAATGTACATCTTGTTCTTACCTTCTCAAGGGACGCCATTTAATCGGCTGTCACAATCTTCGTACAATCAGCACGATCCCCTCCGGATGTCCCCCACGTTAGTTGTCGCTCGCTTCCCTTCCTTCGCTTCCCTCGGCTGCCCAGTGACACGAGCCTACCAGACGAGCTAAACTACTTCTATGCTCGCTTTGAGATGAATAACACTGAAACATGCATGAGAGCACCAGCTGCTCCGGAAGATTGTGTGATCACACCCTTCGCAGTCGATGTAAGTAAGACCTTTAAACAGGTCAACATTCACATGGCCGCAGGTCCAGACGGATTTCCAGGACGTGTACTCCGAGCATGCGCTGACCAACTGGCAAGTGTCTTCACTGACATTTTCAACCTCTCCCTGTCTGAGTCTGTAATACCAACATGTTTTAAGCAAACCACCATAATCCCTGTGCCCAAGAACACTAAGGTAACCTGCCTAAATGACTACCAACCTGTAGCACGCAGGTCTGTAGCCATGAAGTGATTTGAAAGGCTGGTCATGGCTGTCATCAACACCATTATCCCAGAAACCCTAGACCCATTCCAATTTGCATACCACCCTAACAGATCCACAGATGACACAATCTCTGTTGCCCTCCACACTGCCCTTTCCCACCTGGACAAAAGGAATACCTATGTGAGAATGGTATTCATTGACTACAGCTCAGCGTTCAACACCATAGTGCCATCAAAGCTCAACAATAAGCTAAGGACCCTGGGACTAAACAACTCCCTCTGCAACTCGATCCTGGACTTCCTGGCGGGCTGCCCCCAGGTGGTAAGGGTAGGTAACAACACATCAGCAACACTGATCTTCAACACAGGGGCCCCTCAGGGGTGCATGCTCAGTCCTCTCCTGTACTCTCTGTTCACTCATGACTGCACAGCCAGGCACGACTCCAACACCATCATTAAGTTTGCCGATGACACAACAGTGGTATGCCTGATCGCAGACAACAACGAGACAGCCTATAGGGAGGAGGTCAGAGATCTGGCCGTATGGTGCCAGGACAACAGCCTCTCCCTCAATGTGACAAAGGAGATGATTGTGGACTACAGGAAAAGGAGGACCGAGCACACACCCATTCTCATCGACGGGGCTGTAGTGGAGCAGGTTGAGAGCTTCAAGTTCCTTGGTGTTCACATCACCAACAAACTAACATGGTCCAAGCACACCCCAAGACAGTCGTGAAGAGGGCACAACAAAACCTATTCCCCCTCAGGAGAAAAGAATTGGCATGGGTCCTCAGATCCTCAAAAGGTCCTCAAAAGGTTCTACAGCTGCACCATCGAGAGCATGGTTGCATCACTGCCTGGAATGGCAACTGCTCGGCCTCTAACTTCAAGGTACTACAGAGGGTAGTGCGTACGGCCCAGTACATCACTGGTTAAAAGCTTCCTGCCATCCAGGACGTCTACACCAGGCGGTGTCAGAGAAAGGCCCTAATAATTGTCAAAGACATCTAATCAAATGGCTACCCAGACTATTTGCATTGCCCCCTCCCCTCTTTTACACCGCTGCTACTCTCTATTGTTATCATCTATGCATAGTCACTTTAATATCTACCTACATGTACATATTACCTCAATTATCTCGACTAACCGGTGCCCTCGCACATTGACTCTGTACTGGTACCCCCCTGTATATAGTATCGCTATTGTTATTTTACTGCTGCACTTTAATTACTTGTTACTTTTGTGTCTTATTCTTATTCAAATGTTTTATTTTTATACTGCATTGTTGGTTAGGGGCTCGTAAGTAAGCATTTCACTGTAAGGTGTTGTATTCGGCACATGTGACTAATAAAATTCGATTTGAGATTTGATTTGATTTAAAACAAAATACAGAACACAACTAATCCTAATATATTCACAATTCAATCAGAGCTACACAGGTCTGGGAAACTGAGAGGACGGAACTGTTCCAGCCAGTACTTCATGTAGCTTCTTGCATGTGACATCCCGCAATACCAAGAATATCTCAGCTGCGACAATTCTTGCTGAGTTCTTCTACCTAATTCATTGATACAATCACAGACCGTTATGATACAATGCAGCCTGTAGTGGAGCCAATCTACTACAGTTGAAGTCAGAAGTTTACATACACTTAGGTTGGAGTTATTAAAACTTGTTTTTCAACCACACCACAAATTTCTTGTCAACAAACTACAGTTTTGGCAAGTTGGTTAGGACATCTACTTTGTGCATGACACAAGTAATCTTTCCAACAACTGTTTGTTGGCACCAAAAAGTAGCTTAGAGAATTCCAGAAAATTATGTCATTTCTTTAGAAGCTTCTGATAGGCTAATTGATATAATTTGAATCAATTGGAGGTGTACCTGTGGATGTATTTCAAGGCCCACCTTCAAACTCAATGCCTCTTTGCTTGACATCATGGGAAAATCAAAAGAAATCAGCCAAGACCTCAGAAAAAAAATCGTAGACCTCCACAAGTCTGGTTCATCCTTGAGAGCAATTTCCAAACACCTGAAGGTACCACGTTCATCTGTACAAACAATAGTATGCAAGTATAAACACCATGGGATCACGCAGCCGTCATACCGCTCAGGAAGGAGACGCATTCTGTCTTCTAGAGATGAATGTACTTTGGTGTGACAAGTGCAAATCAATCCCAGAACAACAGCAAAGGACCTTGTTAAGATGCCGGAGGAAACAGATACAAACGTATCTATATCCACAGTTAACCGAGTCCTATATCAACATAACCTGAAAGGCCGCTCAGCAAGGAAGAAGCCACTGCTGTCACAACTGGCTCCTGTCCCTGTTCGGGCAGTGCTCGACAGTCGTCGTCGCAGGCCTACTAGCTGCCACTGATCCATTTTTCCTTTTTGTTTGTGTCTGTCTGTTTATCCTTTACAAATGTGTCCTATTTGTTAATTTCGGTGGGTTTATTAACCTCCGCTGCCTGTTATTCTGTGTGCGGGATTATTTGCTGTTGTTGCTATGTTAGGGGTGCGTGTTTGCGCCACGGGGTTTTCTTTCTCACGGTCGTTGTACCGTTTTGGACTGTAATTAGGAGTAGAGGTTTCTCCTCCGTGTGTTGAGTTTATTCCCTGTGTGTGGGGACTTCGTTTGGGCGTGTTCCTCCACTTGTTGTTGTTGAGTTGGGACTTCTAATAAATGATTGTGCTATTGGGACTTCCTTGCTCTCCTGCTCCTGACTCCTGCACCTCCCTCCAGTTAGGAGGCACAACAACTGCTCCAAAACTACCATGAAAAAGCCAGACTACGGTTTGCAACTGCACATGGGGACAAATATTGTACTTTTTGGAGAAATGTCCTCTGATCTGATGAAACAAAAATAGAACTGTTAGGCTATAATGACCATCATTATGTTTGGAGGAAAAAGGGGAACGCTTGCAAACCGAAGAACACCATCCCAACCGCGAAGCACGGGGTTGGCAGCATCATGTTGTGGGGGTGCTTTGCTGCAGGAGGGACTGGTGCACTTCACAAAATAGATGGCATCATGAGGGAGGGCAATTATGTGGATATATTGAAGCAACATCTCAAGACATCAGTCAGGAAATTAAAGCTTGGTCGTAATTGGGTCTTCCGAATGGCCAATGACCCCAAGCATACTTCCAAAGTTGTGGCAAAATGGCTTAAGCACAACAAAGTCAAGGTATTGGAGTGGCCATCACAAAGCACTGACCTCAATCCCATAGAAAATTTGTGGGCAGAACTCAAAAAGCATGTGCGAGCAAGGCGGCCTACAAAACCTGACTCAGTTACGCCAGCTCTGTCAGGAGGATTGGGCCAAAATTCACCAACCTATTTTGGGAAAGTTTTGGAAGGCTGCCTGAAACATTTGACCCAAGTTAAACAATTTAAAGGCAATGCTACCAAATACTAATTGAGTGTATGTAAACTTCTGACCCACTGGGAATGTGATAAAAGAAATAAAAGCGGAAAGAAATTATTCTCTCTACTATTATTCTAACATTTCACATTCTTAAAATAAAGTGGTGATCCTTACTGACCTAAGACAGGGAATTTTTACTAGGGTTAAATGTCAGGTATTGTGAAAAACTGAGTTTAAATGTATTTGGCTAAGGTGTATGTAAACTTCCGACTTCAACTGTAGATATGGATTTACTGCTGTATTGTATCAACGCAAATGCAGTTGTATAAAGTACTTAGGTAAAAATATGTTAAAGTACTACTTAAGTAGTTTTTGGGGGTATCTGTACTTTATTATTCATATTTTTGACAACTTAAAATGTTACTCCACTACAGACCTGAAGAAAAGATGTACTTTTTACTCCCATACATTTTCCCTGGCACCAAAAAGTACTCGTTACATTTAGAATGCTCAGGCATGACAGAATTACGGTGCAATTCGTGCACCTATCAATATAACGCAGTGTCATCCCTACTTCCTCTGATCTGGTGGACTCACTAAACTCAAATACTGCATCTGTAAATGATGTCTGAGTGTCAGAGTGTTTTAAAAAAAAAGAAAATCGTGCTCTCTGGTTTAAGGAATTTGATGTATAGCATTGACAATTGATGACAATTGAGTACTTTTTCCATCACTGTACTTAAGTACATTTAAAACCAGATACTTTTACTCAAGTAGAATTTTACTGGTTGACTTTTACTGTTACTTGAGTAATTTTCTATTAAGTTATCTTTACTTTTACTCAACTATGACAATTTAATACTTTTTCCACCACTGTGCAAATGTTTGCATGATGTGTGTCACTTCACTGAAAGACAAATTATGTATACCAGTTTATCTGCAACGGGACACATCTGTTTGGATATTATTCTATTTCACCTGTTCCATATTATGGATACGGTAGCCCTTTCCTGCAGTCAATGACCAAAAGCTCCCTTTTTGGCCTCATGCGTGGAATTATGTTATTAATATTTAATAAATAATAAATAATAATAATTAATAAATATTATTTCAGAAAACCTGACAAAAATCCAGTGTTTCTATGTCAAACAATTTTGTTATATTTCAGTCTTCTGTGATGTATATAATGTGTAATATTGGGATGCAAATGCAAAATGTTTATATATTTCAACTCAATATCTGACATGGTACAGGTGTTTTTTAAGCCCAGAACCATGTGTGAGGTGTTGTAAAGTAGATTTGTTTAAGACCACCAATAATCACTCTGTGTGACCCTGATTCAGCCCACTGCAGTAAAAGGTTCAACTTAAAGGGCATGGTATTTTTATTGTGGCTGTTTTAATCTGTTTTAAAGATATCAAAACATGAATTGCTGCCCATAGACCATCAAAGGCCATCAATCTTTTATATTGGTCATTTGTCGCCATCTGTTGGCCTACTCCGCATTTACTGAATTGAAAATAATTACTTTTCACAACCAATGAGGGTATAAGTAGTCCACTCTAACAACATAAGCATTGTACTCTCCTGCATTCTGTAAACTACAGTCAGAATCCAGAAAATGATAATAGTGGGTTCACAAAGCTTCAAAATTTCTGTTGTGAAAGGCCAAAATTATTATACACGCCATTCTGCAATTGAATCCTTACCCTACCCATTGGCAGATGGGGCTAATTCCATGTCAATTTCAGTCGATTGAGGTTAGCTTATATTATATTCAAACCATTAAAGAAAAATTAAAATCTGTTCCTGTTGATTAACTCTAATTATTGATGCTTACCTACCTTCTATTATTAACTTTAACATATTAAAATATTCCAAGGTACAAATCTCAGAACTTCACACAGTAACTGATGAAAACAAGACAACATATACTATTGATACCAAATATTGTGCACAATATAAAACTGTGACGTCACACAGGGTTTCACCATGACATGTACAGGTTTCTTTATTGCAGAAGATGAATTGTAATGTTGGAATCTCATTCAGATGTGTCAGTCATATCTCTTTAAATAGTTTTATTGCACTTTTTTGCTCGTATCCTTTAGAGGGTTCCATGTCTGCTTTGCGCCAAAGGGACAGTTTAGGTGTTACAGGTGGACAGGGAATGTATTTCACAGACACCGTGGAGAAAAAGAAAGAGAAAAGGGGAGGGTTTGGGGATACATGGATGAGTTGAGTTGAGGAGGGGGAGATGTGGGTCAAAATTGGTGGCATGGGTTTGGGGGGCAGATGTAAGAAAATGTCCCTTGCCATTTTTCCTCAACATGTTCTCGATTATAAAATCTAAATCAGTAACAATACTTTGAGGTTTTCTTCAGAAAATAGAAGAACAGGAATAATGACAATACTTTGTGTATTTCACCTGGCGAAAGAAAGCCCTCCAGCTTTTTTTTCATTTTTTATCGAAGCCATTTCCTTTTAGTCTTTTTTAATTAATGGTTTTGTCCTACAGTCTGTGTCTGTAACTTCAACAACACTCTAACTGTGCTGCTCTCCCTCCCCTCGTGTCTCAAAGGAGGGTTATCAGAAGCAGGATCTCTGTGTCTACTGCCACACTTTGGGCTTAGGGAGATACTCAGGGGGGAGGCCAGGGGCTAACGGTGAGAGTCATTTGGGGGTTTTAAGGAGGTGGATCAGGGGGGTTGGTGGCTGTTGTCCAAATCCCTCCCACCCGCAGAGTCCGGTCTCATACGGTGGTGACCCTCATGACCACCTCACGGTTGGTCGTGGCGCTGATGCGTGCATCGCTGGGCCTCAGCTGGCTGAGGATGTGCAGGATGGTGTAGCCACAGTGGTGGTTGAGAATAGTCCTAACACGCTGGCCTGGCCGTCCTCCCCTGTCCGCCCCGGCTGAACTGTGGGGAGGGTTTTGACCCCCACGCCCCCCACCCTTGCTGCTGGAGCTGACGGGTTCGCCCAGGTCCTTGTCTTTCTCATAGTTCAGTACTTTCCACTGCTGGTTCACCGCCTGCCAGCGCTTAAAGATCCGGTATACAGACGATCCCTCATGAATTATAAGACCTGGACAGAGAAAACCAGACAGACATGGACAGACAGACATGGGCAAGTAAGAGAGAGAAAGGGAGAGAGAGAGGACAGGTATGAACGTGAGGGATGCAGGAGCAATACAAGTGGTAGAAGATAGAGAGACAGTGAATAGAAAATAGGTGGATGGAAGAGGAAGGCAAGTGTATGGAGAGAAGTGAAAGATTGCAGAGTGTGAATAGCCAGACAAAGAAGGAAGCAGATAAAAGGACACAGAGAAAGAGAAGGACAGGAGAGAAAGTAAGAACACACTCTGGGGGGAAAAAAACTTTAAGGCAGAAATGATTGTCGGCTACCTTTGCACAAGTATGCTGTAAATATTTAAACAGTCTGGATGTACAAGGCTCTTGAGAAGTGGCTGTACATTTTCAGCATTACATGTCACACAGACTACGACCTAAGTGAGATGAAAGCCCAAACAGAAACGAGCAAAACAAACAAATTGCTCTCACTAACTAAATTATCACACACACACACAGCTGACAACTACAAGGAGAACTGACCATGAATGTTAAAATGATCAATAGTTAATAGCGTTTTTTTATCGCTTTGTGGTGAATGTGGTGAATTTTCAAAACTCTTACTACAAAACACCAACACTTGTAGTGCAGCTAGTCTTACATTCAAAACCTTTCATTGTGCAAGGTTGCTAGGCACGTGGCCCCTCAAATATGTCCTGTTTTTTATTTATTTTTCAGATGTTAAATTAATAACTAAAGTTAATTTTTAAGCCCACATTTGATAACATTTATTTATAAAAAGATCTGTCAGCTGAAGTTTGTAGAAGGGGCACACTGACTGGACCAGGAAAAGAGTACCCCCCTATTCTCCATAATAAGTGGTTCCTTCCAAGGTGCACCAAGGAGCAGATACGTTACTTCAGTGGAGGAGGAGAGAGAGTGTTGGGTGACACACACCTTTATGATTTTAGCTGCCGGTGATGGGCAAGATTCGCAGGAACTATTTTGTTCCAACTAGATCCACACACCTGACAAACTGAGCTCATTAATCAGTTCAGTGATTGCCTAAATTCAACACACCTGGTCTTCCAGGTCGGTTAAATAAAAAAACATGCCGTGCCAGCAGCACTCCAGTACCAGGGTTGCCTACCCTTGGTATTGGCCGTTCTTTCTTGTTTTGAACTGTCTGGATTATTTTCATCCAACAAGCATTTCGCTGCACCTGCTGTAACATCTAAATTGTTTATGCAACCAATAAAATTTGATTTGTTGCGCATATCTGGTCTTGTCAATATCTGATTTTTTAAAAACTTGCTGTGAAATAAAATCACAACAGTCATCATAGTAGTAGTACATTTGAGTATTAATCAAACTTTTATGTTTCTACATTGCAGACATACATTTTCATTATGTAGTTCTCAAAATCTGTAGTAGACAAACCGGTTTACATTTAGAATCTTTAGGTTTACCAAACATTTAAGCGATCATCAATTAAGAGCGTTCAGATTATGTAACAGTAAAATGTTGTTTAACAAAACATGTATTTCTACAGTAGATGAAGCACTGATTAAGTTTGGAGAAAAAGTGACTGTATGATTTTGTGTGTTGTACTTAGTCAATTGAAAATGTGCTTTGAGTTTTGAAGCAAATGCCTTTATGATTAACTGTTTGAGTTTTGTACTAAGAGTTATGAAAATGTACCGCATACTTGTGAAAACTGCACCACTGAAATTAAAAAACTGTAGGATGCTTCACCTTGTCAAAGTTCAGGTCAGACATAGTAACTGTCAGGAGACCAATCACAAAAGCTTATGAAGAGAAGGTAGAATATCTGTAAACTGTTTAGATCCTAGACCTAGTGCTGTAACACTGGAACGTTTCAACCACCCTTCCTACATTCAAACTCTGGGAGCATTGTCACGCCCTGACCTTAGATGTCTCTGTTTTCTATATATTTTGGTTAGGTCAGGATGTGACGAGGGTGGGTACTCTAGTTGTTGTATGTCTATTTTTTTTTGTATGTCTAGGGTTTTTGTATGTCTATGTTGGTCTGATATGGTTCCCAATCAGAGACAGCTGTTTATCGTTGTCTCTGATTGGGGATCATATTTAGGCAGGCCTTTTTCCCACTTTCTGGTGTGGGATCTTGTCTATGTGTAGTTGCCTGTCAGCACTATAGTGTATAGCGTCACGGGTCGGTTGTAATTTTGTTCGGTGTTCATTCTTTTAAAGAGAATGTACGCATACCACACTGTGCCTTGGTCTCCTTCATATGACGAACGTGACAAGCATGTAGGTATTCTCCTTTGTTGTCATATGCAACTCTACTCATACCTGCAATTGCAATCACAAAAGTTTATGATTATCTTTGATAGTATATCAGTGAGGTCTACGTTATAGAACCTTCTAGCTTACCTATGCACACAATGTCCATGAAGCCGTACATGCCATAGCAGATCTGGAAGAGCAGGTCCTGGCGCTGCCACTTGGCCGAAGGGCTGAGGGACGACCACACCAGCCAGGAGATGCTGGCGATAAGGAACAGAGAACCCAGGATGATGGCTGCTATCTGCACCTTCTCTATCACCGTCAGAGAGATGGCTTGCCACTGGAGAGAGGGGGGGTATACAGAGAGGGGGAGAGAGAGGGGCGGTGGAGAGAGAAAGAGGGAGGTGGAAGGAGGGAGAGGTGGATCAATGTGTGTGTCTTTTTGGTGGAGATAATTATCTGTGCACTGATGTCATGCAGTTGCAGGCAGGAAGACGTGAAAAGGTGTTTTGTTACATTTGTATGTATTTTTGGAGCATTGGAGTGCTATGTTTCAGCATTCACAGAATACCTTTGATTTGGTATGGAAACCCTGAGGTATAGGGCAGCACTTGTAGTCACTTACACCCACATGCGTACACACAAACAGATCCTGTACCTGCAGTGGGTTCTTGGTGCTGATGGCCAGGACCTGGTACTTGAAGTAGCAGAGCTCACAACTCCAGGAGCCTCTCTCGCTGATCCAGCGGATGAGGCAGGGCTGGTGAGTACAGCGCACAGAGCCGTCACAGCGACACGGGCTCAGCAACTCCCCCTGCAGGACACAGACATATGCTTCAGTTAAATCTCTCTAAATATCTACTGAAGGCATGGGCAACTACTCTGGTCTTTTGATCCTAGACTTTTGGTCCAGACCAGCACTAAAATACCTGATTCAGCTAAGCATGATGTGGATGATTGATAGATAGTTGAATCAAGTGTATTAGTGATGGGTTGCTACAAAAGCCTGCAATCCCTGAGACCAGGCACAAAGCACTGAATCGTTGGTGAAGCTGACACGGATGTTCAAAAACAAGTGTGCACCTGGATCTCTAGAGGCACTTCTGGGTACAGGGTTTTCTTAAGGGTGTTGTGTGTCTCAAATGACTATTCAAACATGAGTACACCTACACCTTGGTATCTGGCAGTATTCCTAGATTGCTATCTAAAATAGGACATCCGCCTTATTCTTGATTCCCTTCAACATGAGATCCACATAAATATCAATGTGAAGTCGTATAGCCACTGGCTGAGGTTAGAGGTCAGGGTCAGGTGGCTTATCCCCATCATCTTGTGGTTTATTCCATTCCATCTAGTCTAGGACATTACTCACAATGGTAGTCTGGATGGAAGAGGACAAGCATTTCCATGGTAATAAGATGGTATAAATTTGCCAGGATAGTCCAGTACAACACATTACAAAATGGAGTACAGGGATTGTGCATAAAATGTGAGTGATGTTTTGTGTGATGGAAGCAGGTATGTATAGTACAGTAAGAGGCATGTTAATGTCATTGGATAAGTGAGGGGGGCATTACAGTTTGCATTATGGTACATAATAAGACCAGGATACTGTACTTTAACTACCCAAGCACAGGCAAAGAACAAGGAAGTTGTTGAATGCAGAACATTTATTTAGCTCACATTTCATGATTGAAGTTGTTAATGAGAGAGAATGTACAGCTGTATAGCTTTACATGATTTGGGAGAGGATGACATTGCTAATCCTGACATAGCCCCCACATTAATTGTAGATGATTGGCACCAGGTTGACACACACTCAAGAGATATGTTACTCACATTACATCATGAAAGTCCCCAACATAATGAATTGAAAGTGGCTTTCTTGTCCCTCAGTATGTTCCTCAGTACACAAACATGCACACAACAATATAGCAAGGCAATACATGTGGTGCTGGGCCCAGTCAGGTTTTGACAACAATACACTACATGACCAAAAGTATGTGGATACCTGCTCTTTGAACATCTCATTCCAGAATCATGAGCATTAATATGGAGTTGGTCCCCCTTTGCTGCTCTAACAGCTTCCATTCTGGGAAGGCTTTCCACTAGATGTTGGAACATTGCTGTGAGGCACTAATGTTGGGCGATTAGGCCTGGGTCGCAGTCAGTGTTCCAATTCATCCCAAAGCTGTTCGATGGAGTTGAGGTCAGGGCTCTGTGCAGGCCAGTCAGATTTTTTCACACTGATCTCAACAAACAATTCTGTATGGACCTCGCTTTGTGCACAGGGGGTATTGTCATGCTGAAACAGGAAAGGGCCTTCCTCAAATTGTTATCACAAAGTTAGGAGCACAGAATTGTCTAGAATGTCATTGTATGCTGTAACATTAAGATTTCCCTTCACTGGAACTAAGGGTCCCAGCCCGAACCATGAAAAATAGCCCAGACCATTATACCTTCTCCATCAAACTTTACGGTTGACACTATGCATTGGGGCAGGTAGCGTTCTCCTGGCATCCGCCAAACTCCGATTCGTCCATTGGACTGCCAGATGGTGAAGATTGATTCATCACTCCAGAGAACGCATTTCCACTGCTCCAGAATCCAATGGCCGATGCATGGTGATCTTAGGTTTCTGTGCGGCTGCACGGTCATGGAAACCTATTTCATGAAGCTTCCCATGAACATTTATTGTGCTGATATTGCTTCCAGAGGCCGTTTGGAACTCGGTAGTGAGTGTTGCAACTGAGGACAGACAATGTAAGCTTGTGTGGGCTACCACGTCGCGGCTGAGCAGTTGTTGCTCCTAGATGTTTCCACTTCATAGTAACAGCACTTACAGTTGACCGGGGCAGCTCTAGCAGGGCAGAAATTTGATGAACGGACTTGTTGGAAAGGTGCCATCCTATGACGGTGCCACGTTGAAAGTCACTGAGCTCTCCAGTAAGGCCATTCTACTGCCAATGTTTGTCTATGGAGATTGCATGGCTGTGTGCTTGATTTTATACACCTGTCAGCAATAGGTGTGGCTGATTCCACTAATTTGAAATGGTGTCCACATACTTTGTTTATACATGTATAGTGTATAACAAGCCATACCGTGCGGTGCTGGACCCAGTTAGGTCTTTGACACATTCAAATAAAATAAAAATCTAACTTTATTTGTCACATGTGCCGAATACAACAGGTGTAGTAGACCTTACCATGAAATGTTTACTTACAAGACCTTAACCAACAATGCAGTTCAAGAAAGAGTTAACAGCATCAATGTAACAGTATAACTTTAGACCATCCCCTCTCCCATACCCGGGTTTGAACCAGGGACCCTCTGCACACATCAACAACACATCAACAACAGTCACCCACAAAGCATCGTTACCCATCGCTCCACAAAAGCCGTGGCCCTTGCAGAGCAAGGGGACCCGCTACTTCAAGGTCTCAGAGCAAGTGACGTCACCGATTGAAACGCTATTTAGCGCGCACCACCGCTAACTAGCTAACCGTTTCACATCCGTTACAGTAGCACAATAAAATAACAATAATGAGGCTATATACAGGGGGTATCCCGATACCGCGATACTTGCATAACAAGGTTGGATGGATACCTGGTTACTGAGAATTTGGTCAAAAACATTGTAATGGCTTATTAGATTGAATAAAAGTTTTGTAATGTTTAGGTTGCTATGAGTGTACTGATATAAGTATGACACAAGACATCCAGGCAACCTTGAAAAATAAAAAACGTTACATTTGAGTTGTGCCTGTTGTTCACACACATCTGCCCTCTCATTGGCTAGAATGGTCTCCTCCCAACTGACATACATTTTTTAAATAGATGTCTTTCCATTGTTAGAGCGGCCACTTGAGTATCTGATCAATATAATGGATAATATGTGGTAGTGACGTGTCTCTAGGCTTTCGAGATGGCATCCGTTTCCAATTTTTCTTTTACGGTCTCAACCATTGCAAGTCAAAATGTGATTGGTTGATTCCACTTTCACTCGCGGATGCTGCTCCAATACAGTTGAATTGCAAAGGCCTCCTGTCTAGCTTCTGAAGGCCTAGCCAACAGCTAAGCTAGATAGCTTTATTTTTATCCCCAGAGACCACCAAATAAAAATCCTGATTGGATCTTTTTTTCTCTTCAATGTTAACCCTTTCCTTTCCAAAACAAACTGCAGACATTAAATCCAAATTTTATTGAAATATTATTGAAAAGATAGGAATTAAATACAAATTCTAACTAAATGTATATTTAAAAAAAAACAATTATAACCCTTCTCTGAAGGCCCTTACGGTTCCCCACTTCCCATTTCCTTCTCTTTGTTTCTCTCTCTTTCGCTTGCTGTGTTCCCCCCTCATATTGTTTACCTTTCTCACACTCTCTCTCTCCTCTGTGTGTGTGTGTGTGTGTGTGTGTGTGTCTGTGTGTGTGTGTGAGAGAGTATATGTATGTGTTTTTGTGTGCTCAGATTCCAGATAGCCACAGGGCTGCTGTAGAGACGGAGAGGAGAGAGAAGTGGAAGGGAGGACGGTGACGGGAAGGAGGGGTGGACGGTGAGTCAGCGCACATGTCTCACTGCCTGTTTGCCCGGCATGGCCATCCAGAAAGCCAATGGCAACTCACTGGACACAAATAGGATAAATCAACATTGTTTTAATGTATTGGGATGCAGAATCTGCATTGGATTTGAAAAAAGTAATCAACTCTTGTTTTGAGGGTGAAATTTCAACCACATGATTTGATCTGCACACATGGGTGGCAGGTAACCTGGCGGTTAAGAGCGTTGGGCCAGTAACAGAAAGGTCACTGTTTGAATCTCAGAGATGGCAAGGTGGAAAAATCTGCCGTTCTGCCCTTGAGCAAGCCAGTTAACCCCCAACAACTGCTCCCCGGGTGCTGATGACGTCGATTAAAGCAGCCCCCTGCGCCTCTGAATCAGAGGGGTTGGGTTAAATGAGGAAGACACATTTTGGTTGAATGCATTCAGTTGTGCAACAGACTAGGTATCCCCTTTCCCTCATGGTAACCACATTTCAACATAGACAGACCTTGTATAAAATATTTTTACTTTGTACCTTAAAAACAATGATAGTTTTTCAAGGTTATATCCACTATCTTAATTTTAAAAATACAATAGGCAGGGCAGCACCTCCTACTGGAGAATTGACCAAACTACAGCTACCCCATGTTCTGGCATCCAAGGTTTTAGCCAAGCCCCGCTTAGCTATTTGTCACTGACCATTACCAATATGCTGTCGTTAGAATGATTGTTGAGAGATCTCCACTTAAAAATGAAATAGATTCTTTGTTGTTATCAAAGTAATTCCAAAGGGTAGGTTTAACAGATCAAAATAAATGTGACAATACTTGACCAATGATCAATGATGCTATTCAGGCCGCAACACAATTCAATATCACTAAATATCATGACATTTTAAATCAACCAAAGTTTGAAACCCTAGGCATACTGTATAAGTCATCAACACCAATTGTTTGAATTCAACCCAGAATTCAACAAACAATATACCATACAGTATGCCTAGGGTTTCAAGCTCCGGTTGATTTAAAATGTCATGATATTTATGGATATTGAATTGTGTTGCGGCCTGAATAGCCAAATACCACAACCAAATATCAACATTTGAAGGAGATGTACAGTTGAAGTCGGAAGTTTACAGACAATTTAGCCAAATACATTTAAACTCAGTTTTTCACAATTCCTGACATTTAACCTCTAGTAAAAAGCAGGTCAGTGAGGATCACCACTTTATTTTAAGAATTTGAAATGTCAGAATAATAGTAGAGGGAATAATTTCTTTCAGCTTTTATTTCTTTCATCACATTCCCAGTGGGTCAGAAGTTTACATGCACTCAATTAGTATTTGGTAGCATTGCCTTTAAATTGTTTTCGTTTGGGTGGCCTTCCACAAGATTCCCACAATAAGTTGGGTGAATTTTGGCCCATTCCTCCTGGCAGAGCGGGTGTAACTGAGTCAGGTTTGTAGGCCTCCTTAATCGCGCACACTTTTTCAGTTCAGCCCACAAATTCTCTATAGGATTGAGGTCTCCAATACCTTGACTTTGTTGTCCTTAAGCCATTTTGCCACAACTTTGGAAGTATCCTTGGGGTCATTGTCCATTTGGAAGACCCATTTGCGACCAAGCTTTAACTTCCTGACTGATGTCTTGAGATGTTGCTTCAATATCCCTCATGATGCCATCTATTTTGTGAAGTGCACCAGTCCTTCCTGCAGCACAACACCCCCACAACATGATGGTGCCACCCCCGTGCTTCACGGTTGGGATGGTGGTCTTCGGCTTGCAAGCGTCCCCCTTTTTCCTCCAAACATAATGATGGTCATTATGGCCAAACAGTTCTATTTTTGTTTCATCAGACCAGAGGACATTTCTCCAAAATGTACGATCTTTGTCCCCATGTGCAGTTGCAAACCGTAGTCTGTCTTTTTAATGACGGTTTTGGAGCAGTGGCTTCTTCCGTGCTGAGCGGCCTTTCAGGTTATGTCGATATAGGACTCGTTTTACTGTGGATATAGATACTTTTGTAACCGTTTCTTCCAGCATCTTCACAAGGTTACCTTGCCTGGGGCGGCAGGGTAGCCTCGTGGTTAGAGTGTTGGACTAGTAACCGAAAGGTTGCAAGTTCAAATCCCTGAGCTGACAATGTACAAATCTGTCGTTCTGCCCCTGAATAGCCTAAACCCACTGTTCCTAGGCTGTCATTGAAAATAAGAATTTGTTCTTAACTGACTTGCCTAAGTTAAAAAAAAAAATTTAAAAAAGGTCCTTGCACTTTTCACACAAGTCCGTTCATTTCTAGGAGACATAACGCGTCTCCATCATGAGTGGTATGACGGTCCCATGGTGTTTATACTTGCACACTATTGTTTGTACAGATGGACGTGGTACCTTCAGTCGTTTGGAAATTGCTCCCAAGGATGAACCAGAGGTCTTGGCTGATTTATTTAGATTTTCCCATGATGTCAAATAAAGAGGTACTGAGTTTGAAGGTAGGCCTTGAAATACATCCACAGGTACACCTCCAATTGACTCAAATGATGTCAATTAGCCTATCAGAAACTTCTATAGCCATGACATAATTTTCTGGAATTTCCAAGCTGTTTAAAGGCACAGTCAACTTTGTGCATGTAAACTTCTGACCCACTGGAATTGTGATACAGTGAAATAGTCTGTCTGTAAACAATTGTTGGAAAAATTACTTGTGTCATGCACAAAGTAGATGTCCTAACCGACTTGGCAAAACTATAGTTTGTTAACAAGATATTTGTGGAGTGGTTGAAAAACAAGTTTGAATGACTCCAACCTAAGTGTATGTAAACTTCCGCTTTCAACTGTATCTTCTGCTTGGATAGTTATATCTGTGCCACTGACTTAGTCTGGCTTTAATTCCAGTTTGTCTACAAATAAAATAGTTATATGTTGGATTCTCATCTCCATCTCAACCAAATATCTAAATTAAATAGGAAGAAATCAAATTAAACTTTATTTAAAGTGTATTTAAAGTCTGATTTGATTTAGGTTGAGATGGAGATGTGAATCCAACATGTCAATTATTAATTTGTTGACAAACTAGAATTAAAGCCAGACTAAGTTAGTGGCACAGATGGAACTATCCAAGCAGAAGATACATCTCCTTCAAATGTTGTTATTTGCTGCATTAACATGCAAGCATAATTCAATTTTACTTTTGTAATACGGTAAATAGCCTAAAGTTGTCACGCCCTGATCTGTTTCACCTGTCCTTGTGCTTGTCTCCACCCCCTCCAGGTGTCGCTTATTATCGGCAGTGTATTTCTCCCTGTGTTTCCTGTCTCTCTGTGTCAGTTTGTCTTGTTTTGTCAACCAGTGTTTGTCCTAGCTCCTATTTTTCCCAGTCTCTGGTTTTTCCCTAGACCTCCTGGTTTTGACCCTTTCCTGTCCTGATGCCAAACCCGCCTGCCTGACCACTCTGCCTGTTCTGACCTCGAGCCTGCCTATCCCCTTGTACTGTTTGGACTCGAACCTGATCACTGAACCCCTGCCTGTCCTGACCTCGAGCCTGCCTATCGCCTGGTACTGTTTGGACTCTGACCTGGTTTATGAACTCTCGCCTGTCCCCGACCTGTTTTTACCTACCCCTTTTGTTATAATAAATATCGGAGCTCAACCATCTGCCTCCTGTGTCTGCATTTGGGTCTCGCCTTGTGCCCTTATAAAAGTTAAGACGATCTTGCAAATGAATGTAACATTTGACCTTAAAATGAGTAACACATCCATGGGCACATTGAGGTTACTGTAACTATACATTTCTTCTTCAGTAATCATATAAAACATGCATGTTCAAAATAGCATACATAGATCATCGCAGGTCTGTGGAGATCTTCAAAATCGCTGTAATAATCTGTGCAGAATCTTGAACGGCATTGATCACTTGCACCATGTACTTTTAATGTCATCTCAACTGCAATCCAAGTCATTTGTTTTTGATGGATTAGTTGAATCACAGTGATATCACATTCCTCTTTTGTACTATATAAATTAACAAAATATCTGACATTTTGTTCCCATTTGAACTTTGCTGTGCGTTTTAAATGGTTGAAAGTGAAGTGATAAGACGTTAACCAAAAAATATCAGACATTGTTTTTCCATTGGAATTTGGTTGTGCTTTTAGATGGTTGAAAGCATTGGAAATTCAACTGTCTTTTTGAGTGGGTGAATATAGGTTGTAATCTCATTGATCAATGTCTCAACCAAATGTTACCCAATTTTCCATGTTGAAATTATGTAGTGCCCAGTGTCCACTTAGGATAAAAACACTTCACAATTACGCACACAAAACACTCTTGCGCTTTTATGCGGTCCATTTGATGAACATACTTTGCATTTTTACTACTGAACTTATTTAAGCTTGCCATAACAAAGATTGGAATACTTATTGACTCAATACATTTCAGATTTTATTTGTTTTATTACATTTACATTTTAGTAATTTAGCAGACACTCTTATCCAGAGCGACTTACAGTTAGTGAGTGCATTAATTTTCATACTTTTTACTACTAGTCCCCTCGTGGGAATCGAACCCACAACCCTGGCCTTGCAAGTACCATGCTCTACCAGCGGAGCCCAAAAAAATTATACAAACAAAATTCCACTTTGACATTATGGGGTATTGTGTACAGACCAGTGCCACAAAATCTAAATTTAATCCATTTTAAATTCCGGTTGTAACAGAACAAAATGTGGAAAAAGTCTCACACTTTCTGATGGCACTGTATGTGGAGTAATCATAGTCAGTCAGTGCTGGTGCTTTGATTTGATATTTTCCTTCATTCAATCAGTGATTCTTTCCACTGTGATACATCCTAATTCATCCAAAATAGTAGGACTAATATTTCTCCCACCCCTATTGCCCAGATTTTGTTTTCTACATTGAGATGTGGTATTGGTCTCTGTAGTTCATTCTATGAACATTATATTGTATTTGAATCCTGCAACCAAGTGTATCTCAGTCTTGATCAATACTTATTATCGTCAATCAACACTTATTCTCAGCTAACAATCACAGACATGGACAAAACATTATTTTCATATACAAAGTGAATGTTGAAAGAATGTCTCCACAGAGTACTGAAAACATTCCTGAACAATTCATGGAATGTGTCTGTCATGAACATTATTGGAATACCCTATGAATATCCTGGGAACCAACAATTGCTCGCTGGATTGTATCTTTGCCTCTCTGTCACTATGAGGTATGGAGTATTGAGCATGGGTGGGACCAAACTTGATTCCCAACCTCAAAACACGCACAAGAGTGCCCATCATAACAACTTAATATAAATAAGATTTGTTTCGGGGCATATAAATATCCACAGCAGTTGATGGTTCAATTGGCAAGGACTGAAGTAGCTGGGTCCAAAAAGAACCAGCAACATTATATAGGCTAATTCAAGGGTAAGTGAATCTGCTCCTTGGGCATAATGCATTATAAATCAAATCATGTAGACAGCTAAGTAACCAATGATTTATTTGTTAATGGGATGTTATGGAGAGACAGGTGAACCAATTATGACAGAGTACCACAGTATGAGTCATAATACCCATAAAACCTAGCAGTCAAACAGGGAAATGGTTCCAATAATTTTTCCACCATTCATTTTCCCATAGGGTATTTTAGAAACACTGTGTTTCATGTAGGCTTACCCTGGCGTGACGTTTTGATAACCGTGTAAATCTAGGACAAGGTGACTTTTATCAATATATTTGCAAGTATTTACCCCCCCCCCCAAAATGAAATGCTAATTTACTGCTAATGTGGCTATAATAAAGAACTACAAATGCCATGATGACCTGCACAAGACTGGCAATAGAGGCAAAGGTCAGAATATCTGGATTAACTATCTAATGTTAGCTAAATGTAGTAATAATTTATACATTTAAATTTAGTAAATGTAATAAATTGGCTACATTTCTTAAAATGGACAATTCTGTGATCTGTCTTGTGCATGTTTTCAATTGACACAATACCTGTTAGCAAAGGTTTCAGTTAGGGATGACATGCAGGAGCTGGCCTTGCAGGGACTTTTAGTTTTGCATGGTCTACTTTGATGCTAATTTACATGTTTGAATCTGAGAGTAAATAAACGTGAATATATTGGTAATATTCAACTTGTTCGAGAGAGATTTACATGGTTATCAAAATGTCACCCCAATGTCAATGGAAGGCAGGTAATGAAATAATCAAAAGAAAAACGTGTTTATTATAGCCTACCCACTTGGCAAAAACTGTTTAAATCAACGTTGTTTCCATGTGATAGATTTCAACAAAACAATATATTGTTACGATGTTGAATCAACCTGGAAAACTGTTTGAATTTGACAAAAGTCATTAACGTAGGGTCATTTCGTAGTTTTACCCAACGTTTAACCTAAACCCAATGACAAGGTGACATTTTTTGTTGATTTCACATTGAATTCACATTAGTTGACAACTCCAAAACTAGATGGTGAACTGACTTCTGTGCCCAGTGGGTAGGGGTTATAGGTACATATGATGTGAAATAGGCCTTGTGTGAAATCATTGTCAAAGCAAAAGAGATACCAATGCATGTAGGTCTAGATTATTTATGGTTCTCATAGAAATATCAAAACATTTTAACAACTCCAATTCAATTGCATGTGGCGCAGGAATCGCTGACTCGCTGCATTTTCCTAATCAAGACACCTGCTGGTAACTCTTAACTGGTTACGACAGCTCATGAGGTCTCCAAAATATATTTAGACTAGGTGTGACTCTAATGACTAAAGAGGCTTCATGCATAGCTTTTATTTTTACCCATAACAGTAGGAGTAAAATGTCTCTATTCTCACCACTTACAACCAATTTTCTACTCTGAGACGCTTTGTGAATACAGGCCCAGGCCGGTTGACCCACAGTGACACAGCATGTTCATCTCTCCATCTCAGGTTGACAGTGTCAACAGGGAGTCACCCCCATCACCGAGCCGCTGGAGAACGGCCTGCTAATGACCATGAATATTTGATACCTCCTGACGAGGTGGCTAATTGTGTTTGTCGAAGATAAATGGCAAGCACCACGGAGGTCGGGCCATCACCTGTTGAGACACTTAACCTGAAGAATCGATGAGGAGAAGGAATAGAGAAACTGTGATAGAAGTGTGATATGCAAACTGCTTTTTATACTGTTCAACATACCTTGTGTCAATTGAAGCTTATCCTCAACACTGAGTAAACTAATGGTGTTTTCTAATGCAAGAAAAAAACCTCTGAACCTTTCACCTATTACTCCCTGTCAGGGCAAGGAGATTGAGGTTGTAAACTCATAAATATCTTGGAATTTTAATTGATGACGACCTCTCTTTTAAATTGCATATTCAACAACTTACAAAAAAAATGAATCCTGAAAAGGGATTTTATTTTAGGAATAAGACCTGTTTTTCTTTTGCAGCCAGAAGGAGGCTAGTATCAGCTACATTTATGCCTTTACTAGACTATGGGGATATTTTATATATGAATGCTTCCGCTCAGTGTTTGAGATCAATTGACACTCTTTACCATGGCACTTAGAGATTTATTTTAAACTGCAAAACCCTTACGCACCACTGCACTTTGTATACCAGGGATGGCGGGCCTTCTCTAGTCACTCGTAGGCTCTGTCACTGGTATACTTTTATTTACAAAGCCATTTTTGGTTTATTACCTTTTTAATTTGTGCATTTTTATTGTTCAGAAATGTGGTGGATACTCTCTTCATTCACTTGACTTTATCCTGCTAACTGTTCCAAATGTCCGAACTGAATTTGGTAAAAGGGCTTTTATGTACTCTGCGCCATCGTCTTGGAACACCTTACAAAATACTTTTAAACTGGAAGAACTTGTCCCGATTGGTGTTTTTAAATCACTGATGAAGGATTTTGAGGCTGATTCCCTGACCTGTCAATGTTTTTAATTTGCTCTTTTATACTCTTGTGAATTCAATGTTTTTTACTATATTACTTGTAGTTTTTCATGTTGTCTGTCTGTAATTTTTTTGTAATGACTTGGTGCTGCCTATCTTGGCCAGGGCGCTCTTGAAAAATAGATTTTAATCTCAATGAGCCCTTCCTGGTTAAATAAAGGTCAAATATATATATATATATATATAGGTGTAGTGCTATTGCACTGTATGTGATTAATGTTGTGCTCCTCAAAATCCTCAGCTTTTTCATGAAGTTGTTTCAAGGCCAACGGTTACCTCTCACTATGTTGGGTAAAAGGCTGACCATAACTAAGGTTGGGATCAATTCCATTTCAATTGCCCCATTAACTGAAATGTACACTACCGTTCAAAAGTTTTTGTCCATGAAAATAACATCAAATTGATCAGAAATACAGTGTAGACATTGTTAATGTTGTAAATGACCATTGTAGCTGGAAACGGCTGATTGTTAATGGAATATCTACATAGGTGTACAGAGGCACATTATCAGCAACCATCACTCCTGTGTTCCAGTGGCACATTGTGTTAGCTAATCCAAGTTTATCGTTTTAAAAGGCTAATTGATCATTAGAAAACCATTTTGCAATTATGTTAGTACAGCTGAGAACTATTGTCCTGATTAAAGAAGCAATAAAACTCACGTCAACAGTGAAAAGGCGACTCCGGGATGTTGGCCTTCTACGCAGAGTTGCAAAGAAAAAGACATCTCAGACTGGCCAATAAATAGAAAAGATTAAGCTGGGCAAAAGAACACAGACACTGGAGAGAGGAACTCTGCCTAGAAGGCCAGCTTCCCAGAGTCGCCTCTTCACTGTTGACGTTGAGACTAGTGTTTTGCGGGTACTATTTAATGAAGCTGCCAGTTGAGGACTTGTGAGGAATCTGTTTCTCAAACTAGACACCCTAATGTACTTGTCCTCTTGCTCAGTTGTGCACCTGGGCCTCCCACCCCTCTTTTAAATAGTAATTTACAAGATTAACAATGTCTACACTGTATTTCTGATCAATGTGATGTTATTTTAATGGACCAAAAATGTGCTTTTCTTTCAAAAACAAGGACATTTCTAAGTGACACCAAACTTTTGAACGGTTGTTTATATTTTCCTCAATGGCATTCAATTAGAAACATTTGGAAATGGAATTGGAATTCCAGTTAACCTTATGAATTGACTGAATTGAAAACACAACTGACATTCAAGTGTTTATCAAGTTGAATATAACCTGGCTATAGGAAGGGCTGATGTATGAAAATTGAAAATGTTAAACTGTACCAATATCAAAGCCAAAGAGTAACCTTTTTGTGAATAGCTTACATAGAATCATCATAATGAAACCTCAAAAGCTAGAAAGGTACATGTAAAAATGAACGTTCTCAATTAACCATGTGGTTTTAAAAGAGATAACAGAATCCCTAAAATCTGCATTTTCTTTTCATCACCTATTTCCCACTCTATTGTTCTTTTTTCCACCATACTACACTTTACCTAACTGTCCATCTCACTTCCCCCTCTCTCTATCCCTCGCTCTCCTTTGTCTCTTTCCCCTCCCCCACTGTCTTTCTCCATCTCTTATCATCGCTCCTTTATTATCTTGCTCTCTGCTTGATTCATATCATTTAGGATGTACTACATAATGAGACACACACACACAGGCACACAGACACAGACACAACCGCACATACACATTGGTTGACATGTGCACAATTACACAGAGTTAGTGCTCCAGAAACACCTGACGGTGACAGAAAGGTTGTTATTGTCTCTGGTCTCAGACATGACTTACAACATTCCTCTCTGACTAGACCAGTGTGAAAAAACAGTGTATATGAATTCATGCACAAGGTGATCAGATTCTTTCACCCATATGGTAATGACCACTTTCTGTATAGTTTCTATTCTGAGAACAAATACACAGGTAGATGGAAGAATGAGATTTAACCGACTCAAGTTGATTATATCTTTAATGTAATGGAGTGGAATACAGTGTTCATGGTGTGTTTCAGCTAAAACCCTGGGATTGCATGTGGGAGTTGTCCATCTAGACAATCCACTGTGGGCACTCTTGGTTCTCTCCAGTGATGTTGGATGAATGTCAGAATCTGCCTGCAGTCCAATGCCTTACACATCAGCACTCTTCAACCAGCAGAGCCTGGGTCCATACACGTGCACCACCACCATTACCTCACTGCAAATAACATAGAGCTATAGCCAGCCTTTCAAGGATATTCTTAGAACCATACTTGCTACACTTTGAAAATGAATTATCATCTAGGATAAAAGACTCCTCGACCTCCCATTTGAAACCCACTTCCTAAGCTCTTCTTTATCTGCAGTCTTTAGGCTAAATGAGAAAATGTGACCCGTTTAATATACATGTACAGTTAGAGGTTTGGAAGGAATACCATTCCCCAGTGCAGAGGTGGAATAATACACTTGACTGTAGATTTGTGATAAGGTTAGGGCACTATACCCCTAGCTACATGGTTTTTGTCTTGCAGACTCCACAGTCCTCTCTTCATCTCTTATTTCCCTGCACAGTAAGTCCCCATCACGACACTCCTATAAATCAACTCCATGCAATGTTGTCATCTCCACTCTATTAATGGACCCACGTGCCTCCTTTCAAAGGATACCACCAAGCCTAATTAAAAGTGTTCAAAGGTCCTGTCTCATTTGATTCCCTCAGGGGATCCCTATATCACAGGACATGGTGCTGCAACAGAGACTGTTCCTATCTATAAAACTACAGCCCAAAGTTAGACTTAGCTTAGGTCTTTTTTTATTTTGAGCTCTGACAAATAGCCCAATTCAAACAAAATGTATTTTAATTTACTCAAGAATACAGGAAGTTGATTTGCTAGAGTAACAGACATTTTCTACCATCACTAATATATTGAATTAGACTTGTTTTTATATGTACAGTATTTCTTAACAATGTTTAAAATATTTTGTGCAAACAATAATCTTTGTTGATGAATTGTGATTGGATGTCATTATAAAAGGGCAAAGGTCAATAAATGCATTACCCAGGATGCACTTTACAACTGTATTTCACTTTATTTTCCACCATCATTTGCAAATAAATTAATTAAAAATCCTACAATGTGATTTTCTGTTTTTTTTTTCTCATTTTGTCTGTCATAGTTGAAGTGTACCTATGATGAAAATTACAGGCCTCTCTCATCTTTTCAGGTGGGAGAACTTGCACAATTGGTAGCTGACTAAATACTTTTTTTGCCCCACTGTATGTATGTATGTATGTATGTACTGTATGTATGGAACAATGTATGTATGTATGTATGTATGTATGTATGTATGTATGTATGTATGTATGTATGTATGTATGTATGTATGTATGTATGTATGTATGTATGTATGTATGGATGGAACAATGTGTGGAACAAAATGTACGTGTGGAACAATGTATGGAACAACATGTGTATGGTCTAGTAAAAGACAAACTGACGCACACCCACCAAAAACGTTATAGAGGTGCTGACTAATGAGAAGTAAATGATAAAAATAAAGAAGGTAAGTCGCATACCCTAATTATGCTCCCAAACAGTTAATGCAACCAACGTTTCGGCATGCAGTGCATTCCTTCCTTTATTTATTTTTACAACATGTGTATGGAACAATGTATGGAACAAGATGTATGTTTGGAACAATGTGTGTATGGAACAATGTATGCAACAAAACAACAATGTTTTACCCATTGGAGACATTTCCATATTCTATGTGTTGCTTTCTGAAATTAGACTTTTGGCATCCTAATAGGGTCACAATGAATTCAACCAAAATCCTGTTTAAACTCCTCAATAGAAGGAACCTGTATCACTGTCTGTTTTGGCTGCAGCTGGAACATGATGATGCAGAAACACGTCAACAAAGTTCAAGTTAAAAGGTTTGTATCCGTTTTAGTTATTGGGTTCCAGGAAAATGTAACAGTCTGTATGGAGCCAATATGTCATATTATTATTATTTAAAAATATATATATTTTACCAAGCCAATCTTGTCTAATTGCTGCGACTCCCCTACGGGCTCGGAAGAGGAGAAGATGGAGTCATGTATCCTCCGAAACATGACACGACTAACTGCGCTCCTTAACACCCGCCAGCTTAACCTGGAAACCAGCCGCACCAATGTGTCAGAGGAAACACCGTTCAACTGGCAACCGGGGTCAGCCTGCAGGCACCCGGCCCGACACTAGAAGTCAGGATGAGCCAAGTAAAGCCTCCCCGGCCAAACCCTCGCCTAACATGGGTGACGCTAGGTTAATTGTGCCCTGTGCAATGGAACTCTCGGCCATGGCCAGTTGTGGCACAGCCAGGGAATGACCCCAGATCTGTAGTAACGCCTCTAGCACTGAGATGCAGGGCCTTAGATTGCTGAGCCACTCGGGAGGCCCTGCCAATATGGGGTCTTTGGAGACAAAGGTTGGCTTGATCCAAACAGTTTGATCTTTGAACTGATAAAATACATGCTTGTTTGCCATAGCCTAGTAGAGGGATACCTGAGCTTCCCTGCAGTGTGTGCTTATGTATAGACCTGAAATACAGTACATGCAAAGAACCAATTTATAAGCCTTGAAGAAACTTATAGAAATAACCCTGGAAACAATGGGTAGTCACAAGGATCAGGGGGAAGGGTAGCCTAGACTTGGATAGATAGGTGAAGTGCAGGGCTATGGCTGAGGACAGGGGAGCCTACCTGTTCGGGGCCCTGGAAACAGATCCGGCACTGCGGCGAGCGCATGCCACTGTCCAAGCTGCTTGTGAGCGACACCGCGTCCAGGCCTGCTTGGAGCTTCTGATCCTTCTCCTCGAATGCCAGGCTGCGCGGCCGGGGATCGGTGCCATAGTACTCCTCCTCATCGTCCCGAGTAGAGCAGTCGAAGCGTGGCCACCCGCAGCCTCCTACCCCGAGCCCTCGCATGCTGCTCGTGCGCCTGTCTGTGTCTGTGTCTGAATCGGTCTCCCGTCTTGAGCCAGACCGCATGAAAACCAGCACTTTCAGTTCATTGAAAAACATACGGATCCGGTACTTAAACATCATGAACTAGCCCACATAGGCAAAACACAGCTGTAGGGTGAAATAGAAGGTATCAATAAAGGGAGTTGGATGAATCAGGCATTTAGTTTGCATGATTTGGGAGCCAAAGGGGGCTTTGTTAGTATTATTATTATTGCCAAGTGCGAGGCTATTTGTTTCAAGTAGCCTTCTCTAGCTATGGTATCAAAACAAAATATCAGAGGTGTCTATAAAAAGTATGGCTGCCAGGCACAAATCTTGGTCAATAGAAATCCAAATATGACAATGTAAATAGATTGTATCATTCCTTGATACATTTTTTCTGTTACCAAGTGTAGCGTATGATAGCTAATGCGGAAGTTTTTTAATGGATGGGCAGAGACTGTTTATTTTCGGGAGTCAACGGATGCCAATACAAAACCATCATGATAGCTTTCAGTGTGAGCGATTAGCATATCCAAACAGCAATAAGATCAAACGGAATCCCCTCACGTTCATTTTCGACCCAGTCACTCATGGGACAATGCCAAAGCTTGAATTTAACGGGAGATGTATTTAAGGGGAACCTTTAACATGGTTTTGAGCGAAAATGTGATATTCTATTTCAAGACGAGAGCGGAGCAAGATTGAGAGGGGTTCAGAGGAGCTTTGGAGTCTCAGGTATAATATAAAATTATATTAATGCTATGGCATGAGTAATTCCACCGAGTCATTTTGGGGTGTTGCTTTCAGCTGTTTAGTCCATACAAAAAAAGGCCAGTTGAAATTAAAACGAGATGGCAATCATCTCTCTTGTTTGTCCCTCAATGGCATGCTAGCCATCAGATCACCGTTTTTCTCTTCCCCCGTTTCCTTACCGTGTTTTTTTCTGGCTGATAGATAGAGAATAGGCTACGTCCACACTGTTCCCCCTCCACACAAGTCCGAGAGACACTACTATCCAACGTGTTTGCATTTTAAACAGAATCGGACGAGACACCAAAAATGTGTAGAAAAACGCACATCACTTTGCCATTGAATTTCCATGCTGCTTTTTTATTCTTTCTGCAATGATTCCTGCACAACACAAACCAGGAAGAACGAAGATGCCAGGGAAGAACCCCCCAGAATAGGCGAACGAAGCGATTACTTCGCTATGCCAGTTAAACTTTGCCATCAAATAACGGGTTCGTTTACTACCAATAACTCATTTCACCAGTTCAATTAATAACAATAAGACGTTAATTTACATGGTTGCGCTGAAATACTTGCTTCCGACAGCAGACGTGCCTCCATCGAAATCTGATAACTGGAGGATCCTGACATGGAAGTGCATGCTAGCCGAATTGAAACAGATGTGTTTATCTATATTGTTTTTGTCGAATCATTTTCTTATGATTATTCCTTCCTCCGTCTATCGGTAAAGGAAAAAGCTCCACCGTTTTGCTGCGCGTTGGCAGAAGCCGCTGTCCGAGGTGCTGATTTCCATGTGACGTTGCGGCCACGTGTTAGTCAGAGTATCCCGGGAAATCTAAACGGTGTATGGACAAGGACGGACATTAGTAGTCTGCCACTGCAATAAGGTGTGTCTTTTATCAAATATCTCTCTCTTGTAACATGTGCCTATGCATCGTTTATTCAAAGCTTTCTCAAACAAGTCTAGGCCTATCACCTAAACGGATACTAGGGTCTTGGCTTACATGGATGTTGTAATGATGCACATTGCTTCACTGGCCACCCCACCATTGAGGTGTTCTTTCATTAAGTTCAGCCAGGTGGTACTTGATGCCACAAATAAAATGTTTAACAAATTTCAAAGAACTCGGCCAAGCAGCATCAGACGATTAAATAGATTAATTATGCCATAACTAGATTAGAGTTTAATCACAGCCAGATGAAAACATTAGTCATAGAGATATGGGAGCGAGGGTAAAGCCTTGTGTGTATTATGAGCGCTGTCTGGCCCGGCCGGACACCTGCGGAGAGTCACCCTGGGTTGAACTCTCAAGGGGCAGGATGCTCTCTATCGACTACACATGCAGCAGCCTACGGAGCGCTGGATCCACGTGCACCTCGCATGTACACAGAAGATTTTCACTCAATAATAAATGAGCTGAAAAATAAATCTTCTTCGGGATCGGTGTTCCTTCCACGGGACGTTTAAGCTAACGTAGGCTAATGCGATTAGCATGAGGTTGTAAGTAACAAGAACATTTCCCTGGACTTAGACATGTCTGGTATTGGCAGAAAGCTTAAATTCTTGTTAAGCTAACTGCACTGTCCAATTTACAGTAGCTATTACAGTGAAATAATACCATGCAATTGTTTGAGGAGAGGGCACAATTTTGATCATGAAAAGTTATTCATAAACAAATTAGGCACATTTGGGCAGTCTTGATAAAAAAAAGTTTGAACAGAAATGCAATGGTTCATTGGATCAGTCTAAAACTTTGCACATACACTGCTGCCATCTAGTAGCCAACATCTAAATTTCACCTGGGCTGGAATAATACATTATGGCCTTTCTCTTGCATTTTAAAGATCATGGTACAAAAAAATAACGATTGTTTTTTTCTTTGTATTATCTTTTACCAGATTTATTGTGTTATATTCTCCTATATTCCTTTCACATTTACACAAACTTCAAAGTGTTTCCTTTCGAATGGTACCAGGATTATGCATATCCTTGCTTCAGGGCCTGAGCTACAGGCAGTTAGATTTGGGTATGTCATTTTAGGCGAAAATTTAAAAAAGGGGCGGATCCTTAAACTAGCCTACGGAAATAAGAAAGAAAGAAAGAAACAAGTATAAGCTCATTATAATAATGCATTGAAAATATGGTCACATGACAGATGATTTCAATGATCACATAACAAGAAAAATGGTTTATCTCAGTAGCAGATCTGTTTAGGGAATCAAACAATTATTTATGTTAGGCCATGTAAAGTGTTGGTCCCATGTTTCCTGAGCTGAAATTAAAGATCTCAGAAATGTTCCATATGTACAAAAAGCTTATTTCTCTCAAATGTTGTGCACAAATTTGTTTACATCCTTGTTAGTGAGCATTTATCCTTTGCCAAGATAATCCATCCACCTGACAGGTGTGGTGTATCAAGAAGCTGATTAAACAGCATGAATATTACACAGGTGCACCTGGTGCTAGGGACAATAAAAGGTGACTCTAAAATGTGCAGTTTCTTCACACAACACAATGCCACAATTGGAATGCTGACTGCAGGAATGTCCACCAGAGACCATGTGTAACCATGACAGCCCAGGACCTCCACATCCAGCTTCTTCACCTGCGGGATGCTCTGAGATGAGCCACCCGGACAGCTGATGAAACTGTGGGTTTGCATAGCCAAAGGATTTCTGCACAAACTGTCAGAAACCGTGTCAGGGAAACTCATCTGCGTGTTCATCTTCCTCACCAGGGTCTTGACCTGACTGCAGTTTGGCATTGTAACAGACTATAGTGGGCAAATGCTCACCTTCGATGGCCAATTGCCCGCCTCAAAGTAGCCGCCCTTTGCCTTGATGACAGCTTTGCACACTCTTGGCATTCGCTCAACCAGCTTCATGAGGTAGTCACCTGGAATGCGTTTCAATTAACAGGTGTGCCTTGTTAAAAGTACATTTGTGGAATTTCTTTCTTTTTTAATGCGTTTGAGCCAATCAGTTGTGTTGTGACAAGGTAGGGGTGGTATACAGAAGATAGCCCTATTTGGTAAAATACCAAGTACATATTATAGCAAGAACAGCTCAAATAAAAAAAGAGAAACGACAGTCCATCATTACTTTAAGACATAAAGATCAGTCAATCCGGAACATTTCAAGAACTTTTCAAGTTTATACAAGTGCAGTTGCAAAAACAATCAAGCCCTGTGATGAAACTGGTTCTCATGAAGACTGCCACAGGGAAGGAAGACACAGAGTTACTTATGCTGCAGAGGATGAGTTCATTAGAGTTAACTGCACCTCAGATTGCAGTCCAAATAAATGGTCCTTTGGTCTGATGAGTCCAAATTTGAGATTTTTGGTTCCAACCGCCGTGTCTTTGTAAGACGCAGCGTGATCTCCGCATGTGTGGTTCCTACTGTGAAGCATGGAGAAGGAGGTGTGATGGTGTGGGTGTGCTTTGCTTGTGACACTGTCTGTGATTTATTTTACAGTCCAGGCACACTTAACCACCATGGCTACCACATCATTCTGCAGCAATACGTCATCCCATCTGGTTTGCACTTAGTCCCACTATCACTTGTTTTTCAACAGGACAATGACCCAAAACACACCTCTAGGCTGTGTAAGGGCTATTTGACCAAGGAGAGTGATGGAGTGCTGCATCAGATGACCTGGCCTCCACAATCACCCAACCTCAACCCATTTGAAATAGTTTGGGATGAGTTGGACCGCAGAGTGAAGGAAAAGCAGCCAACAAGTGCTCAGCACATGTGGGAACTCCTTCAAGACTGTTGGAAAAGCATTCCTCATGAAGCTGTCTGAGAGAATGCCAAGAGTGTGCAAAGTTATCATCAAGGCAAAGGGTGGAATCTAAAATATAACATGTATATTGATTTCTTCAAAACATTTTTGGTTACTAGATGATTCTATTTGTGTCATTTCATAGTTTTGATTTATTCTCTATTATTCTACAATATAGAAAATAGTCAAAATAAAGAATAACCCTTGAATGAGTAGGTGTCCAAATTTTTGACTGGTACTGTATAGGCAAAATGAGCAGTCAGATTTTGCAGCACTGTGAATAGAATTGTAACCAGTACAATTATCTGCTGATATATTAGTACTGAAATTAGATCATTTGTTTGGAGGACAAGAGCCATGAAAGGACAGCGAGGCCCAGATGTATGAAAGAAAAAGAGATTTAGGTCATGGAAAATTGACAACCACTGCTCTGTCTGTACGAGTGTAAAAAAGAAGAAGAAGAAACAACTGCTAGGCAGGCCTGTGTCACATTTCATAAACTATCAATTTAAGAATATGATGTTTGGATAGGCTCCATCAGTTCATGCCAACAGGCTAACATTGACTACAACATGAATGCACTGACTGTAAGTCGCTATGGATAAGAGCGTCTGCTAAATTACTAAAATGTAAATGTAAAACGTAATGTTCTGTCAAAAGGCCAGCAGGTTGTCCAGGCATGCTAACTCTGAGATTCTGTCAGTCTTAGAGACACTACTACAGCACAAAATGTTAGCTAACTAAGAGGGAGATAACTACTGTAGGAGAAAGCAGAAGCAACTTAAGAGAGAAAGATGAGGAAAAGATAGTGTAGCATTCAAAGATAGAGGGACAAGGTTGTGTCACTGAGACATTAGCAATATGTGTCATTGGTTATCTACAGAGAGCTGAGCAGCTTTGTGACCATCAGTCTGAATAATACATCTACAAAAACCCATAAAAACAAAATACATACACACACCAACAAACTGAAATACTCATAAAGACACACACACTGACACGGTACAAACACAGGTACACAAAAACAGACACTCAAACAAACACACACATACACAGTGACCACCCCTGCTGACTGAGCACAGTCTGTCTATGCACTCAGCCACGTCACCCACACCAAATGCACACAGATTGTGCTGGCAAGGCATCTGGTTTAAACTAAGAGAATTCTCTCAGTTCAGCTGTCTAGCTTGTTTACCAGAAATATTACATTCACCAAGACTTGTTATCCCCTGGTCATTAAGTTCACATCCAATAATAATTTTCCCATTACACTGGGTCCTTACCAAGGTTATTATAGTAAAAGAAAACTGAAACGAAAACGAAAACTAATCATGAAAAAACAATTTAGTAAACTGAAGTAAAATAATTAACAAACCCGTTTGAAAAACTAAAACTGTACTGAAAGTATTATCTTTGGCTTCAAAATAAAATAAGAACCATAATAAAATTAGTTCAGTTACAGTTATTTTTCACATAAAAAATAAAGGTTTTCAAGCTTTTGGGGTGGGGGTGTTCAAACTACTGAATATTGTGGGTAAATGCTGCCAGGAGAGGGCGCTTTTTCAAATAGGCCTAGTTTGTGCATCGCAATCACAAGGTATCACTAATAACAGGGGGGGATAGCGAACTTGATTCTTCTTATGTGTACAGATATACTATCTTAATTTGATCACTCTGTTGTGGCAGGGAATTGTCTTGCTCAGCGGGAAATGCAAACTTGTATGTAATCAAGTTTTAAAAAGGCTTCTAAAGTTTGTAATTTCGACTTTAACATGTCGGACTTGATTTGCACTAACGAAAATGCATCAACCTTTACAAAAATGTACATGAAATATAATACACATAATAATTCCCATTTTCTGTTGCAGCAGGATTATTTTCCTGCTGTGAGAAACTGGTCAATTTAAGATAGAACATCTGTACTACTAAAATTAAATAGCATTGGATTGATGGAAACATGAGCAAAAGAGTTTTCTTTCACAATATTTGTTTTGCACCAGTCTGTCTCTCTGCTATTCATTTTAAATCCAAGTCACATTAAGGTTGAATTTCAAAATAAAATTAAAAAACGAAATAAAAATAAACACTATAATAACCTTAGTCCTTACAAATCAATAATTAGCCCAACCACTTTGTCATTGGCTTCTGCTTTGAGATATTGCCATCAGAAACAGACAAATAGAGTGGTGGAATAATCAACTATAATAGTGACTCTGACACAAAATAGGATACAAGAGGTTGAGGTTGCTCTTAATAAGGGTGTTTTCCCCACAACCCTGACCTATAAGAGTCTCCTTAAAAGTAGCCATTGCAAGGAAATCTTGGGTCCCTCAAACATCGTGGAGATCTTTCTGATCGCTGCTCTAGTGGCCGACAGGCTGCAGGCTGTCTAGGCTCTGATATCTCCCTGGTGGACAGATGGTCATCCCAACTCAGTGGCTTTACTGCTACCGTTAGTGCACCCAGCCATTCTGAGTGAAATAGACCCGGCATATGCGCCCGCATCGTGGGAGGGTCCTGGCAGAGGGCCCTCTGGACGCACCAGACAGGATGGAGTCCTGCGTTCGTTTGCCTGAGAGCATCCAACTTTACCATGGTGCTAAAAACTTACTGAGACAAGAGCTCTCCACCTTTGGAATGTAACCATTATAGGTGTTCGGACCCAACTGGGTGATGATGAACTATATAATGGGACCATACAGAAACCCAGTTAAGTACAAATAGAACAGGGTTGAAGGTGCAGGATCCCCATCAGCCGACGCCAATGGCGAAAGCTCATCTTCCTGGGGTCCGACACATAACCAAAAAAGACATTACAGACAAAGGTACCTTACAATTAAAATATGATCGTAGACATTACATACATTATATATTATACACACACAGTACAAGTCAAAAGTTTGGACACACCTACTCATTCAAGGGTTTTTCTTTATTTTTCCTATTTTCTACATTGTAGATTAATAGCGAAGACATCAAAACAATGAAATAACACATATGGAATCAAGTAGTAACCAAAAAAGTGTTAAACAAAAACACATGTTATATTTTAGATTCTTCAAAGTAGCCACCCTTTGGCTTGATGACAGCTTTGCACACACTTGTCATTCTCTCAACCAGCTTCATGAGGTAGTCACATGGAATGCTTTTCCAACAGTTTTAAAGGAGTTCCCAAATATGCTGAGCACTTGTTGGCTGCTTTTCCTTCACTCTGCGGTCCAACTCATCCCAAACCATCTCAATTGGGTTGAGGTCAGGTGATTGTGGAGGCCAGATCATCTGATGCAACACTCCATCATTCTCCTTCTTGGACAAATAGCCCTTACACAGCCTGGAGGTGTGTTTTGGGTCATTGTCCTGTTGAAAACAAATTATAGTTCCACTAGGCACAAACCAGATGGGATGGCATATTGCATGCTGGTTAAGTGTGCCTTGATGTGTCGGTTACTCAAACTCTGTGAAAGCATTTATTTGGGCTGCAATCTGACATGCAGTTAACTCTTTCTTTTAACCTTTATTTTATTTAACCTTCACTTAAGAACAAATTCTTATTTACAATGACGGCCTAGGAACAGTGGGGTAACTGCCTTGTTCAGGGGCAGAACGACAGATTTTTACCTTGTCAGCTTGGAGATTAGATCTAGCAACCTTTCGGTTACTGGCCCAACGCTCTAACCACTAGGCTACCTTCTGCCCCAAACTCAACTCTAATGAACTTATCCTCTGCAGCAGAGGTAACTCTGGGTCTTCCTTTCCTGTGGCGGTCCTCTTGAGAGCCAGTTTCATCATAGCGCTTGATGGTTTTTGCGACTGCATTTGAAGAAACTTTCAAAGTTCTTGAAATGTTCCAGATTGACTGACCTTCATGTCTTAAAGTAATCTTCTGTATACCTCCCTACCTTGTCACAACACAACTGATTATCTCAAACACATTAAGAAATAAAGAAATTCCACAAATTAACTTTTAACAAGGCACACCTGTTAATTGAAATGCATGCCAGGTTATTACCTCATGACACAGTTGAGAATGCCAAGAGTGTGCAAAGCTGTCATCAAGGCAAACGGTGGCTACTTTGAAGAATCTCAAAATATAAAATATATTTTGATTTGTTTATCACTTTTTTGGTTACTACATGATTCCATATGTGTTATTTCACAGTTGTGATGTCTTCACTATTATTCTACAATGTAGAAAATAGTAAAAATAAACAAAAACCCTTGAATGAGTAGGTATGACCAAAATTTTGACTGGTACTATACATAAAGCGTAATGTTGGGATGCAAACTCAAAATGTAATACATGTTAGCGCTATACTGTATCTGACATGGTACAGGTGTCTTCTTTTTTTGAAGCTCATAACCATGTGTATGAGGTGTATACTTTTGTTTCAAATTAGATTTGTTTAAGACTTCCTAGAAACACTCTGTGTGACCCTGATTTAGCCCACTGCAGTTAAAGGCTAATGGAGAAGCATACTGTACCACCCTGCATCTTTGTCTATAGTATCACCAAAACTTCCAGCGCTGAATGAATGGCTTTAGGGGGAGCTATTACAACTGATCAACTTCCCTGATGATTTACTATTGGATAATCTGAGAAAGGAAGTCCTTTTTATGAGTAAACAGGAGGTGGATGAGAAGAGTATGAATAACATGATGGGCGTGGTCCTTTCAGATGTCAATGTTATCAAAATAAAGAGAATCACTTAACGGTAACTGTCAATCAGGCCTATTGATGACATCAACTACCTATAATAACCTATAAACTGTTAGGGAAAGGGAATACCTAGTCAGTTGTACAACTGAATGCATTCAACAGAGCAGTTGTTGTGGGAGTTAATTGCCTTGCTCAAGGGCAGAACGGCAGATTTTTCCACCTTGCTGCCTTTGGGATTCCAACAAGCAACTTTCCGGTTACTGTCCAAACACTCTAACCGCTCTATCTTCTCCCGGGTTTGATGCAGTCAAGACAGGTACTACATAATCATATTTGATGATAAGTAACATAGCTCTGGCAGCTATTAGTCTACTATTGCTCGAGTTGGCTGGTGTCTCTTGTCTCTCCCTCCCTGCTCACCTTGTCACTACCTAATAGTACGGCCACTCCCCTGGCTGTTAGAGCGGTACCTCTATCCCTCCTCTCACACTTTATCAGTTCCCGGTTAATAAAGTAGGTATAAAAATGCCTTTTTTTTTGCTTCCCTCACTCTGATCGGATCGGGTCTGGATCCGACCAGGTCTAGTTGTCTTCGGGTCCATTCGGAACAGGTCTCTATATTTAAAAATATATATATATATGCATATCGGGTCCGGGTTGGAAAGCCCATGGTCCATTTCGGAAAGGGTTTAACTTTTTGGACCTTGAAATACCTTTAGTTTGAAGTAGTCTGTGACTCTGATATTGATTGTTTTCCTGTCCAACTACATTGCAGATGCCTGCCAGATATCACAACGCTTGGATATGTGTTTAACTATCAGCTAAAACCATCATATGATATTGCAATCTGATGCCGACTGCACAGTCGATGATGTGGCACGTAACCATTGGTTGATGCAATGCAACTTCTGGTGGTGCTTTCAAAACAACTCTGAAACCCCAAAGCCTCCCGATTTCAAATTTTTGTGAATCTTTTGCATAGAGCTTCCTATTGGTTGATTCTGATACTTTCCAAGTGGGAAACTTGGAGCTCATCTTTCTATAACAAGTTTCCACGTTGGAAATGACAGAGTTTCTGAGTTGTCTTGAATGCAGCATAGTGGGGCAGGAACATGACCATTGCCTTTAGTGGCAGATGGGTAAAGAATGTGATTATTTATATGGACTGGACAATTATGCATTGAAAAATTTTCACTAAAAACATCTTGCCGTACCTATTATAGCCTAGTCTAGTATATAAAAATATCCCCAAGTCTGGTCATTTCAGGTTTCTTTTTTTTATATGATGATTAACTTTATTGGAAAGGCCCAGGGCATGATTTATATCCCTATACTATGAATTGTGTTTCTGTTAATACGGTATAGTATTAATTTAATTTAACTAAAAGTCAAATTACTCATTCTGAATACTTCATTTGGAATGCAGGGCTGGTGTATGAGCCTAGCAACAGCAGTTCCCCGCCAATCGCAGCGTAAGAAAGAGCTGGGAGGGGTTTGGTGCACGGTCATTCACCAAGCCATGGAGCTCTGCGCGTGCCCGGGGCGAAGGAGTCACACCCTCTTCTTCAATGTATATAATATACATTGTCTTTGGAGGAAATAAACCAAATTTGTAGTCTTACATGAGGAAAAATACTAAGAGTTAGCACATCATAGAATTCAATACTTTTAAAATACCCACTTATTGCCTCTCTCTGCACTGTGCACTCACTCATTCATAATGTTTATGAAGACTTGAACATGTAATTGGCAGCTGTATCATTCTACAGAGTATAATGTACTAGTGGATGGCCACCTAAATAAAAAACATGCTGCAAAGTTGTCATGATTTTTTAAGAGGGTATATGGATATTTGGCCCCGCCTTGCATGGCTACAGGAAGCGCCTCCACCTTACCTAGAGATTTGCCAGAGTGTTTAGAAAAAAAGAAGTAAGGCCGAAGTTAAATCGAATGATTTGATCGAAGACATCCGCAACAGTTTCAGCCAGTTTGGTGTAAAACCTGTGTCGACTGTGGTTTGATAAGAAGAACCAAGTGAAAAACATGATTTCGTTCATGCACTAAATGTAGCAGTGTAGCCTGCTAACGTTAAATAAAACGTAAAGACACGTGGTAAGTAGCCTATTACATACAATTTAGTAAACATTATGTTCACATCATCTTGTAAAATACTTCTTAAACAAATGTCGCTTGTTGCAATGTATTTCTGCTAGTTTGGGGCACTGTTTACATATCAAGTCATAATCACATAAGTTCTACACAACTTGTTGCATGAATTTGCTATTGCCGCTAAAACATGCTTTGCTATGCCAAAAATAAGTATAGAACCATTTTTTAACATGTACGACTTTTTGCCACGTCAGATGTTAAACTGCGTTTGAAAAGTGTTGTGGCCTGTTCTCTGTGTTGTCTGAGAATAGAACTATGGAGGAACACCACGTGTCGAGGGGGTGCTTTCGTTTTCATGCTTTATGCCACGAGCTATGTCCAATATTTTGATAGCGTTAGCTAATTTTGCATGCTTAAGTTTATTTGATGAGAAAATACTAGGACAACTACATATAATTAAATTGTTTATTGGAGGTATGTAGATTTAACAATGAAAGTTGTCCTACCTTTTTTTCTTGGGTAGAATGTAGGACCACATCAGTAAATAATTCAGAACAAATTTCAGATGGTCTTTGATGTAGCATTGCATATGCCCCATCGTGGCCTATTGATAATGTACACCTGTGAACCATGTGACTGACCACCTTTAAATAAAATCACATTTTATTGGTCACATACACATGGTTAGCAGATGTTATTGAGAGTGTAGCGAAATGCTTGTGCTTCTACTGCAACAAGTAATCTAACAAGTCAACAACAAATACCTAATACACCCAAATCTAAGTAAAGTAAAGGAGTGGAATAATAATAAATATATGGATGAGCAATGTCAGAGCAGCATAGGCGATGATGCAATAGATAGTATAGAATACAGTATATACATATGAGATGAGTAATGGAAGATATGTACACATTATTATAGTGACTAGTGTTCCAGTTATTAAAGTGGCCAATGATTTCAAGTCTGTATGTAGGCAGCAGCCTCTGTGCTAATGATTGCTGTTTAACAGTCTGGTGGCCTTGAAATAGGAGCTGTTTTCAGCCTCTCGGTCCCAGCTTCGATGCGCCTGTACTGACCTCACCTTCTGGATGTTAGCAGCGTGAACAGGCAGTGGCTCAGGCGGTTGTTATCCTTGATGATCTTTTTGGCTTCCTGTGACATCGGGTGCTGTAGGTGTCCAGGGGGGCAGGTAGTTTGTCCCCGGTGATGCGTTGTGCAGACCGCACCACCATCTGGAGAGCCCTGCGGTTGTGGGTGTTGTAGTTGCCGTACCAGGCGGTGAAACAGCCTGACGGGACGCTCTTAATTGTGCATCTGTAAAAGTTTGTGAAGGTTTTAGGTGACAAGTCCAATTTCTTCAGCCTCCTGGGGTTGAAGAGGCCCTGTTACGCCTTCTTCACCACACTGTCTGTGTGGGTGGACTATTTGAGTTTGTCAGTGATATGTACGCCGAGGCTCTAGGAGGAGCTAAGGATGGCAATTTGGTAAAAGCATTTATGGCTGGTTTCCAGGACCTAGATTAAGACTAATCCTGGATTCAAGCCTAGTCTTCCTTACTCATTCTCAGTGGATAATCTGTATTAAATTAGCCTTTTAGTCCAGGATTGGGCTTAATCTCTGTCTGAGAAACCAACCTCTGTTTGGCTCCATTCAGTGGAACTACCTCTGTTTGCACCCTTAGATAACATAATTTATATGGCATACACCCTGTCAATATAACATTGACCACATTATTACCCATATATGATTTGTTATAAGGTGACTTAGGCTACTCTTCCTGCATTTAGCCTACTTCCTTCCTTGTTTACATACTTTGTACAGTATGCAGACCGATCACAACTTCCTTTATTTCTGCATGGAATTCTGTATGGAATACAAAGCGCCATGGTGCTGGCATCATTCTGTCTCATGTCTAATGTCTCTGAGTCATTCTCTCTCCCCCTCTCTGACTTATGTCTGCAGGGAGCCTGTGCTGTGTGGTTGACCACTGGAATGTCTTGTTGACTGAAATCTTGTCTCATTGAATATCAGGTCAGATTCCAACCCCATTCAGTCACATACACACACGCACTTTCCGACAGCCTCTTCCGCTCTGGAATGCAGAGGTGACCCCAGCTAATGAGGTCTAGTGCACAAGAAGGTGAAAGATCGTAGGAGGGGGCTGGATCTAAGACAGGTGGACCTCCATTTTGGAGAGCACGGTGACAGAGAGGGGATTGGAGGGGACAGTGTCTTACTGCAGAAGGAAAATGTATTCATACGTAGCTATTTGTCTGTCTGCCTGCCTGTCTGTCAACCAGACCATGGCCCAGGGCAGTGGGGTCCAGTACGAGCCAGTGGCAGAGATTGGAGGGGGTGCGTATGGAACGGTGTACAAGGCTCGGGACCTGGAGAGTGGCCAGTTTGTTGCTCTGAAGAGTGTTCGCGTCCAGACGGACCAAGATGGCCTCCCTATCTCCACGGTCCGAGAAGTGGCCCTGCTGAAGAGACTGGAGCAGTTTGATCATCCCAACGTGGTCAAGTAAGAACACATTTTTTAAAAACTATTTTTATAAACAATACAAACGACAACATCATACAAACATCAACAACATCACACCTACACAGACCCACTAGCACACACCCCCATCTCCAGCGCCCGCATCACTTTCCGCCACATGGCCTGAAACTGCACCATTTTGTTTCTCTCCGTAGCCCACACATTTTCAGTATTTAAATAATAAATCATTCGATTTTTCCATTGTGTTAATGATGGCAGATTGATTGATTTCCAAGTTTTTAGTATATGTTTTTTCAAGATGAGTGATGAGAAGAGAATCGTCCAACCCACCTGGTATCTCACTACACCCCCATATGCCATGTCTTGAAATATGCAGACAGATGGATTAAAAGTAAGTTTACATTGTAATACTGCTGACAACAAACTTTCTAGTTCTGCCCACAGCTTCTGGACTTTATAGCATTCCCAGAAAGCTTGGATTATTGAGTTATTATTAGTTTTACACTTAAGACATGCCTCTGCCGTTGTTGTAGAATTTGTTAATTTTGTCTCTTGTATAATACATTCTATACATTAGTTTATACTGGATTAAGCTCACATTTTCGTTAACTGTGATTGTTAGTTATGCTCCAACTTTCCTTCCATCTTGTGCCAACATCAGTTCTTAAAGTCTTGGTTCCAAAGTAAATTTGTTTTCTAAGAGATTGTCAGTTGGATATGCTCTCTGCAAGGGAAGATCTACAAAACATATCATATGAACATCCTTTTTCTGACTCAAATAAGATTCCCTCAAGGTTGCTCTGATGTCCAAAAGGGGAAAAATGGTGATATGTAGCTTTTTATTTTTTATTTTAAAAAGTTGCATGTATTTCAAATGATCTACGTTGGTCAGTCCAAAATTACTTTTTAATTCTGTCATGGAAATAAATCAATTTCCTGTTACCAAGTAATTTACAGTTTCTATGACTTTAGTTTACCATGTGGACCATTCTTATCTGTGAATTCTGAAAAGCTATCCAAGGATTGTTCCATACGGTTGTGGTTTTAGGAAGTGATATTGGTTTGTGTAGAATACATTTATATTTTTCCATATTGTTATAGTAGTGTTCTTAACTATGAAGTTGTTAATGTTCTTAGCTTTATCTTTTGAAAATAGACATGTAAAAAGATTCTGGGGATGAGTGTGCGCATCTTCAATATGTTCCCATTGTTCCTCTTTAGTGCATTTAACTATATGTCGCAAGTAAACGGGTTGGGTTGTCTGTTCATACAATTCCAAGACTAGAAGGTTAAAACCACCCTCAGACTTAAGAAGATGTCAAACTTTCCTTTTTATTCTATGAATTTTATTTGCCCATATAAAGTCTTATGGCCAAGTGTACTTTCTTTTTAAAGAATGTCTTCAGTGGGTAGTTGGTATTGCTAAAAATGCATACAAAAACTTTGGCAATCATGCCATTCCAAAGAGGTTTGAAGAACACATTTAATCATTGAACCTTTATTTATAGTGATGTTCTCCAGCCAGGAAAGAGGTCTAGTTTTGAGATTAGTTCACATCCCACGCCATCTTTTGTGTAGATCTAGGATTAACTGACAAAACCGCACAGTCTCACTGTCAACTGTAAAATTGTAGTGGTAAAAAGGGAATGAATGGAATAATGTAAGCTATACATGTTCAATGTTTCTACTTCATACTTAATAGCACCTTTTGAAATGCGTAAACACGAACAATCACAGTCAAACGCTTTCATTGACACATTGTGTTGTTTTTGTTGCGACTTGTAGCCTGTGACTTTAGTTTTGACCTGATCACCTGTATCTTGTGAAACCCTACGCCCACATAGTATAAGAACTTTGGAATGCCTAAAAATTGACTGGTATGTCTATGATAAGCAGGTTCTATAAAGGTTATTATCTAGTGACTGACTCACCATGGCATGACTTGCCTCTCATTCAAATTATGGTGATTGACCATGAGCTTGTCTGTTTGACTGTGTATTAAGAGATCCCACACATCAGTGTTTCCCCTATATTATAAGTTGGGGATGTTCAGGATTCATCAACTCAAACTGTCTCCTTGGGAGTGGAGCACCCTCATTGGGTTGTGTGGAACGAGCACGTTTGTCAGATAAGAGGCCATGGCCATGCAGCGCTTTAAATGTTAAGAGTAAGGTCTTCAAACCAATACTTTACAGGCAGCCAGTGTAGTGCTGATAAAACCTGAGTGATGTGCTCGTGCCTTCTAGTGTTGGTTAAAATGCGAGCTGCAGTGTTCTTTGCAAGTTGTAGGCTTTTAATAGTGTAGTCTGAGCAACTGGAGATAAAACAAATTCATGGACCAATTTTTTTGCATCTGTTTGAGAGATGAAGTGTCTAATTCTGGAACTTTTCCTGAGATGAAAGGATGCTGTTTTGGATATGCTTTTTATGTAGTTGTCAAAAGTGAGGCCGGGATCAAAGGTGACACGAAGATTTTTAACAACCATGTTTGGTGTAATGAGGCAACCATCAATGTTGAGGGTGAGGTCTGACACCGAGATTCTTGTGGCCAAGTGCCATCATTTCAGTCTAGTGAAAGTTTAAATGCAAGAAGTTGGATGTTTTATAATTAGAAACTTTATTGTCCACGTAATGTGGAAATTTGTTTGGCTTCACCACATAAAAACAGACATTAAATGTCACCATGAGCACATCCATTCTCGAGATCATTAAATAAAATATACAAAAACGCTACAATGCCAGTGCACTATAACTGTATTTAACGTCTGATGCACACCTCAAGGCGGGCTGACTTTAAAGTATCGTCTGGTTTAAAAGATGAATACAATTGCGTGTCATCAGCATAGTAATGAAAGTGCATGTCATTACCAAGGGGTAGCATGTATAAAGAAAAATAAGGGGTCCAAGCACAGAACCTTGGGGAATTCTAAATTCAACCATGGAACGTTCAGATGAATTATCACACACTGTGTACACTGAGCTCATGGATGTGTCTGTGTGTGATGTTTGACTGTATGTGTACGCTAGGCTCATTGTCTGTGTGTGTGTGTTTGTACATCAGGCTCATGGACGTGTGTGCCACCCTGAGGACAGATCAGGAGACTAAAGTCACCCTGGTATTTGAACACGTGGACCAGGACCTGAAGACCTACCTAGAGAAGGCCCCTGCCCCAGGACTGCCCCCCAGCCACATCAGAGTGAGAAGCCCCCTCGGGTCCCTGTAAACCATGTTAAATAAACATAGTAGATCCCTGTAAACCATGTTAAATAAACATAGTAGGTCCCTGTAAACCATGTTAAATAAACATAGTAGGTCCCTGTAAACCATGTTAAATAAACATAGTAGGTCCCTGTAAACCATGTTAAATAAACATAGTAGGTCCCTGTAAACCATGTTAAATAAACATAGTAGGTCCCTGTAAACCATGTTAAATAAACATAGTAGGTCCCTGTAAACCATGTTAAATAAACATAGTAGGTCCCTGTAAACCATGTTAAATAAACATAGTAGGTCCCTGTAAACCATGCTAAATAAACATAGTAGGTCCCTGTAAACCAAGTTAAATAAACATAGTAGGTCCCTGTAAACCATGTTAAATAAACATAGTAGGTCCCTGTAAACCATGCTAAATAAACACAGTAGGTCCCTGTAAACCATGTTAAAAGGAAGGTACATCCAAAACAAACGTTTAAATGATCTCAGTGTTTGGCAGGTCCACAGGTCGCCCTCTATCTGGCTGGATATGTTGGACTGTTGTGTGGACCGAGCCTGGTACACATGTTAAATGTGTCCCCCTGTGTGTTAGGACCTGATGCGTCAATTGCTGTGCGGCCTGTCATTCCTACACTCGAACCGTGTGGTGCACCGGGACCTGAAGCCAGAGAACATCCTGGTCACCAGCCGTGGTCAGGTTAAGCTGGCCGACTTTGGACTGGCCAGGATCTACAGTTGCCACATGGCCCTTACCCCTGTGGTAGGAACACAGACACACACAAACTGGTTGAAAATGGAAAGGGTCTCTATGTGCATTCACCATAATGCTTACTTATGCTTTACAGTTGGCATAAATATTCATACACATTCATACCTCTCTCCTACTCTCAACTGTCCATCCATTGACGTCTCTCTCCTCCATGTCTGCCCTAGGTGGTGACTCTGTGGTACAGGCCTCCTGAGGTCCTGCTCCAGTCCACCTACGCCACACCGGTGGACATCTGGAGCACGGGTTGCATCTTTGCTGAGATGTTCCGACGCAAGTGAGTGGTCAGGGCCAGAGAAGGCTTATTTGACATACTGGGACATTTATTTTTAAATAATTTTCTCTCTGTGATATAAATTGTATGGTGTATGGTATATGTTATGTTACGTATTGTAAATCTGATATTCTAAAAGATGCCCACTGGATTAATAGATTATATCCCACCCAGCAAGTTACCACATTGGAAACTGAGCAAGAAAAAACTATTTTGTCTGACTGTAGTGTGACCGAGCTCTCATTTCTATGATTATGCTCCCACCAGGTGGTCAAATCGAAGTCTAGCAGTTTACTGCTGTGGCACTCCAATTAACTAGGACTCAGGGTTTCTTCTCTTATCATTATGGCTCCATGCTAACAGCCAGGCCACACCAGTGTACACAGGGGAGGGTCAGCCCTGGCCCTGTAATCTCTCACAGACATGGCAGCACAATAAAATAAGACTATATGGGGACAGAGAGACAGACGGTACTGCTTGTCACAGCAGGGGAAGTTTGCCAACAGCACATTAACCCGAATCCAAACTTTCTCATGTAGACCGTTGTTCTCTGGAGACTCTGAAATGGACCAACTGGGAAAGATATTCAAGTGAGTATGGGCAGAAATGTCCACTTGTCTGTCCCAAATGGCACCCTATTCCCTATATAGTGTACTACTTTTGACCAGGGCCTATAGGGTGCATTTCAGGACTCCGTCCTTGCCACTTTGGATCAGTCTAACTTCTGTTAATTCTTTCTGAAACACTTGTCTGACTGGTTGGCTTGTTCCTTTCTGTCTGCCATTCCACAGTGTGATTGGCCTGCCACCCATGGAGGAGTGGCCTGCTGATGTCACCCTCTCACGACACAACTTCAGTCCTATCAGCCCCCGCCCAATCACAGACTACGTTCCTGAGATCAATGATCAGGGGGCAGAGCTGCTTTTGGTGAAACTTTTGGTTTTCTAACCAGCTGTGGGGTGTATTCTGTTTGGTCAAAAAATAACTTTTTGGGAGTGTTGAAATGCTAAATGGTAAAATTGTATATGTGAATCCTGGCTAAAAGTGTATTTATTTACCCAGACCAACAGCTATGATAAAGATAGGACAACCCCTACTTTTAATTGCTACTTGAGTCACATTTGTAAACCTAGCCGTTCTGTTTGTTCCCACAGAAAATGCTAACCTTTGACCCTCTAAGAAGAATCTCTGCCCTAAAAGCTCAAGAACATCCTTACTTCCAGGAGGATGAGGAGGAAGTGACAAATGGTTGAAATGCAGTGAATGACATCGAAGGATGGGACCGTGGGGAATGGTAACCCTGACTCCATTTTGGTGTATATTGTCATTCAGTGCATTTCAGGCCAGATCCCTGTTGTGGTTCCTTTAAAAAAAAAATACTACAGAAGCCAGTTGCACCCCTTGAGAATGTATAGGAGTAGAGAAGTGGAGTTCAAGGAAAAACATGGATATGAACCTGAAGAAGGATTGACTCCCCTCGCATTCCTCAAATTAATTCTCTAGCCTGGTCTCATAGACTAGACGTAACATAATAAACTTAAAAACGAGACACTCAAATTAGTATGATATATTACGTTTGGTATGGTTACATAAGACCGGTGGTTATTTAAAATCTTGTCACTGACAACTTTTGAGCTAATTAGCAACTTTTCAACTCCTTGCTACTTTGCATGTTAGCTAACCTTTCCACCTACCCTTCTCCAACTCCTAAACTTAACCCTAACCCCTAGCCAAGCTAACATTAGCCACGTAGATAGAATTCTTAACATATCATACATTTTGCAAATTCGTAACATTTTATTTGAAGTCCACAAATTAATTCATACCATATGAAACGTGACTCATCATATTAAATGGAGTGTCTCAGTTTTACGTACAGAATAATACGAAATGCTCTGAGACCAGGTTGCACACACACATACAACATGGAATAACTGTCCTCCTGTGTGGTTATTTTAATGTTATAGTTTAAAGATCCAATGCATACATTTTTATTACAATATCAAATATTTTCTGTTTAACAATTGAAGTACCTTGCTGTGATATTTTTCTACCAAAATAGCTTCTTAAGCAAATAGCATTTTTTTTTAAGCAACAATTTTGCTAGGACTGTCAGTAGTGTGAGTGGGGATGGGAAAACTGAAAAGTAGCTGTTATTGGCAGAGAGATTTGGAACATTTTCTTATTGGTCTAATTTACCACCTGGTGATGTCGCCAGGTAGGCCAAAATTCCATTCCACCAAAAAAGGCTGACATTTCCGGCTCTTACTTTCATAGCTCTTACACTAAAAGGGCATTATTATTTTCACACTTTCACAGTATTATTCCAACCTCTCTGTGGATATATATATATATATATACACACACACACACAGTGTCAAGAAAAAGTATGTCGAACCCTTTAGAAATACCTGGATTTCTGCATAAATTGATCTTAAAATTTGATCTGATCTATCTAGGTCACAACAATAGACAAACAGTCTGCTTAAACTAATAACACACAATTATACATTTTCATGTCTATATTGAACATACCGTGTAAACATTCACAGTGCAGGGTGGAAAAAGTAAATGAACCCTTGGATTTAATAACTGGTTGACCCTCCTTTGGCAGCATTAACCTCAACCAAACGTTTTCTGTAGTTGCGGATCAGACCTGCACAACGGTCAGGAACCATTTTGGACCATTCCTCTTTACAGAACTGTTTCAGTACAGCAATATTCTTGGGATGTCTCAATCAGGTTGAGGTCAGGACTCTGGGCTGCTCCAAAAGGCATATTTTCTTCTGTTGAAGCCATTCTGTTGATTTACTTCTGTTTTGGGTCATTATCCTGTTGATTCACCCAACTTCTGTTGAGCTTCAATTGGTGGACAGATAGCCTAACGTTATTCCTGCAAAATGTCTTGATAAACTTGGGAATTCATTTTTCCATCGATGATAGCAAGTTGTCCAGACCCTGAGGCTGCAAAGCAGCCCCACACCATGATGCTCCCTGCACCATACTTTATAGTTGGGATAAGGTTTTGATATTGGTGTGCTGTGCCTTTTTCTCCACACAGTGTTGGGTGTTCCTTCCAAACAACTCAACCGTAGTTTAATCTGTCCACAGAATATTTTGCCAGTAGCGCTGTGGGACATCCAGGTGTACTTTTGCAAACTTCAGACGTGCAGCAATGTTGTCGTTTTATTTTTGGACAGCAATGGCATCTTCCGTGGTGTCCTCCCATGAACACCATTCTTGTTTAGTGTTTTATGTATCGTAGACTTGTCAGATGTTGGCATGTTCCAGAGATTTCTGTAAGTCTTTAGCTGACACTAGGATTCTTCTTAACCTCATTGAGCATTCTGCACTGTGCTCTTGCAGTCGTCTTTGCAGGATGTCCACTCTTAGGACGAGTAACAACAGTGCTGAACTTTCTCCATTTATAGACAATTTGTCTTACCTTGGACTGATGAACATCAAGGCTTTTAGAGATACTTTTGTAACCCGTTCCAGCTTTATCAAAGTCAACAATTCTTAATCTTAGGTCTTCTGAGATCTCTTTTGTTTGAGGCAAGGTTCACATTAGGCAATGCTTCTTGTGAATAGCAAACTCAAATTTTGTGAGTGTTTTTATAGGGCAAGGCAGCTCTAACCAACATCTCCAATCTCGTCTCATTGATTTGACTCCAGGTTAGCAGACTCCAATGAACTTTTGGAGAAGTCATTAGCCTAAGGGGTTCACATACTTTTCCAACCTACACTGTGAATGTTTAAACAATGTATTCAATATAGACAAGAAAAATACAATAATTTGTGTAAAGTTAAGCACACTATTTTTCTCTGTTGTATTTAGATGAAGATCAGATCAAATTTGATGACCAATTTATATAGAAAGCCAGGTAATTCCAAAGGGTTCACACACTTTTTCTTGCCACTGTGTGTATACACACACACACAACACTGGAAAATCACTGACTGTACTGGGCCTTACATTTGTTTCTTTTAAAGTGCACATGGAAGGACACGCTAGCTAAGTGGCATTTGTTGAACATGTTTACGGGCCAAATAATGTGTTGTTCTGTACTAAGTATCCCTCCCTTTCATTCCAAGAACACCTTGCAATGTTTAAGTGCTGCAAAGACTAATAAAGCTGCTCCAATCATCAACTAAAATAGCCGTTTCTAATCGTACCTTTTGTATACCACAAATGCCCTAGATGCTATTGGGAAACACATTTTCTATCCCTCGTTTTCAGTTTCTTGGATCATTCAAAGTGTGTGTTAAGAAATCTCATTCTTGTACGCTAATTTGTTTTTGTTTCTTTTATCTGAAATGACTACAGGTTCACATCAACTTGGAGAAGTGAGGTATGAAAGGACTGTATAGTACAAGCCAAGCTCGAATCATGACATTTTAATTGGAAAGTTGTAGCGGAGAAGGAAACATTAAAGTAATCAAGTCCACAGTGAGTTGAAAGGCAGGTACAACAGCAGAATGAACAAGTGTGAGAGATAAGGACAGTCCTAAATTACATCCTATTCTGTGTATAGTGCACTACTTTTGACCAAGGTCCATAGAGCTCTGGGCCCGGTTTCCCAATAGCAATGGAACTGATCCACTGTTTACATCCTGACATAGTACACGATATGTGATCTTCAGATCTTGCCCCGCTAATGAACGGACAAGTTTGGTGTTTGTAACGCAAGATGGAGGAGAGAAAGCAAAATATGACCTTTTCATTCAATATATTGTTTCAGGTGATAACATGTTTAACTTTTTTTTTCTCAACTTCTTTCTTTACCTTTTATAGCATGTCAAGCTTGCTTGCACTGCAGAGCAGCTAGCTAGCTAGATAGGCTACGTTTTAGATGCCACTGTAGCTAGCGACCTCCACCTAATGATTATCCTATAAAAATAAACGTCATTACCATCAAACTTAAACGGGAGGCAACAGTCATTAACTCAGCAAAAAAAAGATACGCATTTTTCAGGACCCTGTCTTTCAAAGAGCATTTGTAAAAATCCCAAAACTTCAGATCTTCATTGTAAAGGGTTTGAACCCTGTTTTCCATGCTTGTTCAATGAACCATAAACAATTAATGAACATGCACCTGTGGAACGGTCATTAAGACACGAACAGCTTACAGACAGTATGCAAATAAGGTCACAGTTATGAAAACTTAGGACACTAAAGAGGCCTTTCTATTGACTGAAAAAAACAAATATGCCCAGGATCCCTGCTCATCTGCGTGAATGTGATTTAGGCATGAGGACTGCAGATGTGGCCAGGGCAATAAATTGCAATGTCCGTACTGTGAGACATCTAAGACAGCGCTACACGACGGACCGCTGATCATCCTGCAGTGGCAGACCACGTGTATCAACACCTGCACAGGATGGGTACATCTGAACATCACACCTGCAGGACAGGTACAGGATGGACAGTTGTTGTTGCCGAGTTACACCAGGAACGCACAATCCCTCTATCAGTGCTCAGACTGTCCGCAATAAGCTGAGAGGTTGGACTGAGGGCCTGTTCTAAGGCAGGTCCTCACCAGACATCACCAGGAACAACGTTGCCTATGGGCCCAAACCCACTGTCGCTGGTCCAGACAGGACTTACAAAAAGTGCTCTTCACTGACGAATCACAGTTTTGTCTCACCAGGGGTGATGGTCGAATTCGCATTTATCGTCGAAGGAATGAGCGTAACAGTATAACTTTAGACCGTCCACCGCTAACTAGCTAGCCGTTACACATCCGTTACATGAGCGTTACACCGAGGCCTGTACTCTGGAGCGGGATCGATTTGAAGGTGGAGGGTCCGTCATGATCTGGGGCGGTGTGTCACAGCATCATCGGACTGAGCTTGTTGTCATTGCAGGCATTCAACGCTGTGCGTTACAGGGAAGACATCCTCCTCCCTTATGTGGTACCCTTCCTGCAGGCTCATCCTGACATGACCCTCCAGCATGACAATGCCACCAGCCATACTGCTCGTTCTGTGCGTGATTTCCTGCAAGACAGGAATGTCAGTGTTCTGCCATGGCCATTGAAGAGCCCAGATCTCTATCCCATTGAGCATGTCTGGGACCTGTTGGATCGGAGGGTGAAGGCTAGGGCCATTCACCCCAGAAATATCTGGGAACTTGCAGGTGCCTTGGTGGAAGAGTGGGGTAACACCTCACAGCAAGACCTGGCAAATCTGATGCAGTCAATGAGGAGGAGATGCACTGCAGTACTTAATGACGCTGGTGGCCACACCAGATACTGACTGTTACTTTTGATTTTTATTCAACTTCTGTTAGTCACATGTTAAGTTTGCTGAAAATAAAGGCAGTTGAGAGTGAGAGGATGTTTCTTTTTTTGCTGAGTTTGTAATTGGATTAACAGCCAATGTGTATTTAACATTATTAAAATAGTACTCACTTATAGGAATGGGTAATTGTTTACAAGTTGCTAGCTATCCCATTAAGCCATGATTGAAAACAACATTGTCATCTTCTGTGGTTTGATATCTTCCTGTTCTTTGACTGACTCTGGCTGGAGTAAAGACGACGTAACGGAGCCTTCAACCACAAGGGGGCGTTGCGATTCCAAAACCTCTTTAAATTACCAATAAGCACTCCGACTACGTTGCGCCAGATGTCATGCATTTCAGTGGGGATGTCCACAACGGAGTGGTAACGCAACGCCCCCTTGTTAAATAATACACATTGGCTGTTAAACCAATTATATTATGACTGTTGCCTCCCGTTAAAGTTTGATGCTAATGATGTTTGTTTTATAATTATTTAATGGAGGTCCCTAGCTACAATGCTATCTTCAACCTTGCCTAGCTAGCTTGACTTGCTATAAAATTAGAGAAAGTTGAGGAAAAATTAACTAAACAAAAACATGTTTGTCACCTGAAACAACATATTTATTCTGTCTTGAATGAAGAGGTCATATTTAGCAAAATACAAAATAAAATCTCCCAAAATAAATAAAATCTCTGAAGAGACACAGAGGAGAGCCTATCTTGACAACTTTGTTCTGAAGTTATCAGCGGTCACAGAGATACGGATAAACTATGTGATTCTATGTTTAGCGAGATCTTGTGTGTGTACAGTGACGCGGGAGGGCAAAAAAAGCATTAACGACGCACTTAGCTGTTCTACGAATGGTCTGAGGCAGGTGTTAGATTACAAGTGTTTAAGTGCAATGTTAATAATGAAGGAGATAGAACCTTCATAGGCGCATCGTTATATCGATGCATTTGGGAAACCGGGCCTTCGTCAAAAGTAGTACACTATATAGAGAATAAGGTGCCATTTGGGTCAGAGAAAGGCAACAGGAAGCTGAGACGTTGCCTCAATCTAGAACAGGAAGTCAATACCAGGGCTGAGCCCACCCTCATCAAGACAGATGTGAGACATTCTGTCAATCATGGTGAAGTGAAGTGAGAGCGTTGAGTCAGAGGTTGTGAAGTGGCAGCAGTCTTGGAGCGTTTGCAATCTCAGGGTCACTGATTCTTAGACTGCGTTTAGACAGGCAGCCCAATTCTGATATTTTTTGTACTCATTGGTCTTTTGACCAATCAGATCAGCTCTGAAAAAGATCTGATGTGATTGGTCAAAAGACCAATTAGTGGAGAGAGAAAAAAATCAGAATTGGGCTGCCTGTGTAAACGCAGCCTAAGTGACCGCTTGGGGACTGTCTGAACATACTAACTCCAACCCACTGCTGTGCATAGGTACTGTACAACCAAGGACTTTTTGCAGGGTTACCATCAAGTGCAGTACTTAATACTGAATGGAACTCGTTCCTTAACTCTTTTCTCTAAAACGTGTGTCCTATTGGCTGTTTTGTGAAAGTGACAAATTAACGGTATTTAGATAGGTGGTTAAAAGCCATATCCATAGTTTGAAACTTCCTCCAAGATAGGATCAATGAGACAAGGGGTTCTTAAACTTTTTCACCCTGGGACCCAAATGAGAAATTCAGTGTTTTCCTGGGACTGAAGCTTATGAAAATATGCCTCATTTAGGGGCCCTAAGTGAGATTTGGTGAGGAGGCCCTCTTCACCTTGCGGGCAAAACATTTTAGTGGCGCTGCTCTTGACAGTGGAGATACATTTAAGTGTTAATTTCCTGAAATTCTACACATGCCATGGTGTGGAGAGAACAATTAGCAATAAAAAAAATGCAATTCAACTCATTTTGCCATGGAGCAGAGATATTTATTTCTTCAGTTTTACAGCAAATTTCCTGCAATTCTACCCATTTTGCCATGACTTAAGCCATGTTAATATGATATCTTAATGAGTGCCCTTTATTTATTTAAAAATGTTTACATGTCCTGACCCATATCTTTAAGAAAGGCTGACTTAGACAGTGGTGGAAAAAGTACCCAATTGTCATACTTAAGTAAAAGTAAAGATAACTTAATAGAAAATTACTCAAGTATAACAGAAAGTCATCCATTAAAATACTACTTGAGTGAAAGTATTTGGTTTTAAATATACTTAAGTATCAAAAGTAAAAGTATACATAATTTAAAATTCCTTATATTAAGCAAACCAGACGGCAATATTCTTGTTTTTTTAATTTGCGGATAGCCAAGGGCACTATCCAACACTCTTGACATAATTTACAAATGAAGCATGTGTGTTTAGCCAGATCAGAGGCAGTAGGGATGACCAGTGATGTTAAGTGTGTGAATTGGACCATTTTCCTGTCCTGCTAAGCATTCAAAATGTTAGGAGTACTTTTGGGTGGCAGGGAAAATATTAAAGTAAAAACTACATTATTTTCTTTAGGAATGTTAAAAAAATATATATAGTAAAGTACAGACACCCCAAAAAACTATTTTATTATTTTAGCAAATAATTTCCTCCAATGACAGGCAAATAAATAAGGTAATCAAAACAAAGTGTCACTAGGAAAACACTTTTTCAAGTTATTTACAAAATAATTACACACAACAATAAAGGAAACAAAATAGTTAAAACCAAGATAAATACAGAATTCACCTCAGGTTTTTGGCACAGATTGAAGGATCATAATTGAGTAAACATTTTTCACAATGGTTATCAGTGTCAATTTATTTGAAGGCATATACTTTAGCGGAACACCATTTAAACCAAGCTAGATCATCCAAAAAACGTTGGGCTGCCCATCGCTGTGTATTGTAATTCTCAATTTCCCACTTCATTATACATTACTCATCAATTCCATTCAAAGTTAATTTGAATTATCAGGCTTACAGCGTGTCTCAACTTTTGAGAGACTACCTGACTGGTGCACTTCTTATGTTATAAAAATAGCAAGAGTGCATTTCAACTTGGCATTTCTTGGTCATCAACATGAATATACAAAAAGCTTGTTGTCTGAGGCATCTGTAGGCTTCCTGCCAACCCCCCCCCCCCTTTTCCAGACTGATACTACACTGGCACTGTTGTTAAATTAAGGAATGTGTGACAACTAGGGAAAGGAAAGGGTCAGTTGTATAACTGAATGCCTTCAACTGAAGTTTGTCTGCATTTAACCCAATTCACTATTATCTCAATCAATAGTTTGTCACAAAATATATTTCCCACCCAAGGCACTAATGTGACATGATCTATAGGGCACCCCTTTTATTTGTAAAGAAATATTGATGGCCACAAACCACACACAAATACTTACTTGTTTAAGCTACAAAAGATTCACGTATGTTTATATAAAATCAGCACAACTGCAACACTTTCTGTGGCATAGACAAAACCTCTTAAATTATAAAAGATTGTTCTTTGTAAAAAAAAATATATTCTCTGCATGTCACCACACACAGTGCAATGCTGGTAGTTGGTGCTCAGGGTTCTGTTTCTGATAAACCCACAGACAGACAGAGGGCTAGGGGAATCAAACTGGGGTGGTTCTCAACCGGTTTGGTCCCAGGGACAAACAAGTACAGGGTCGTATTCATTAGTACCTGTAGTAGCAAAATGTTTTGCAACGGAAAATGAAAACAACTGTTTCTTATTGGGAAAGTTCAGGTAGTCCCTCCCTGCTTCAGTCTGTTTTCTTCCATTTGGTGCCTGGTGAATATAAACCCAGATATACCTATTTGGAGAACTGTGTTGATTAAAAACATCCAATGAGAACAGATTGAATTCATATAGCGTCTGAAGGAGCGGTCAGCATTATCCCAGGAACCATTGCAGGTGCTGCACAGACCATAAGTTGAGAAACACTGACATACTGTGGAGTTAGACAGCTGTGGAACCATCCTATCATACACAAGACAAGAAACTGTACAGACCAACATTGCCTTCTCTTTCCCAGAGCTTTCTAGTGTGTGTGTGCAGCACGATGTGAGTTTGTATGACTTCCCATGTAATAACCAGAAGGTACCAGAAGCATCAGGCTGTGAGTGTGTTCTTCTTTTCATATTGACACATTGTGTGTATGTGTACATGTATCTTTGATGTTGTATTTAGTTTGTGTGTATGTTTGGTGCCCTGGTGTATATAATGCTTGTGTTACTTGTGGGCCTCTTCACTCTCAGCTTCTATAGGAATGGGGAAGCCTTGTCAGTTGTACAACTGAATGCATTCGACTGAAATGTGTCTTCTCTACATTTAACCCAACCCCTCTGAATCAGAGAGGTGCGGGGGGCTGCTTTAATTGAAATCCACATCATCGAGGAACAGTGGGTTAACTACCTTGCTCAGGCAGATTGACAGATTTTTTACCTTGTCAGCTCTGGGATTCGATCCAGCAACCTTTCAGTTACTGGCAATACACTCCTACCCGCCAGGCTACCTGCCCTGGGGTTGACTCTTTTTCTGGTTCCTGTAACAGGCTACTAACCACACACACAAGATCTGAAACAGAACAATTGTCATGAGAACTGTGTGTGCGTGTGTACACGTGTGTATGTGAATGCTGATATGAGGTGGTAGTGTTGACCTATATGTGCATTTAGGGATGAGTGAGTGTTGTGTGTATTTGCTTGTAGGGAGTCTGGGTAATTCCTGACCTCTGTGAAGCTGAAGAAGAGTGCACCTCCACCCAGGATCTTCAAGACCTCAGCAACATGCTGTAGCATCATGTCCCCACAGGTGAAAAAGGGACCAGTCAACTTACAGGAAAACACCAACACACACGCACACGGAGAAAGAAAGCCTTCTATAACATAAAGCCTGGAAGACCACGCATACAACTACAATTGCATAATGAGCAAAAGGCCAACCTTTAGATTACAGTCTACATTACATACATATGTGGTGCCAGGTAGCCTAGTGGTTAGAGCGTTGGACTAGTAACCGAAAGGTTGTAAGATCAAATCCCTGAGCTGACAAGGTAAAAATCTGTTGTTCTGCCCCTGAACAAGGCAGTTAGCCTAGAGGGTTGTTGAAATCTACTTTCTTTCTACCGCAGTGCTGGTTTTGCTCTTTGACCCATAATGGTTAAGGTTAAGATGGGTGGGGAGAGTTGTTGAGGACAGAGAGTAACCAGATTGTCTAAAACCACATATAGAGAGAAAGGACTTTAAAAAGGCTAAGAACAGAGAGAGGAACATTTTAGGGTCAGAAACCACACATGCTTTCTTAATGGACTTTGCAAATGAACAAAGTATTTAGTTTTTTTGATACAGGAAATCTGCTGCCTATACACACTGCCTAGAAAAGATGGAACTCTTCCCTGGCCAAGACCATTAAACACGAGGTGGGTGACATACTGGTATGTGTATGTGGGTGTGTGTGTGTATCCCTCACTGCTTGACAGAGCTTCTCGTTGAACTGCTCCTAGCTCTGGGTGGTGTTCAGTAGGTCACCACCTCCTGGGTGGTGTTCAGTAGGTCACCACCTCCTGGGTGGTGTTCAGCATGGTCACTACCTCCCGCGTGTCATTGCACATCAACCCCCAGGTAGCGTTCAACAGCTTCACCAGGGTTGGAGACTAAAAATACACTTACACAGTTGAGGACAGGGACAGGAATACTGCAGAATGGCTGAGACAGCAAAACGCAAGGCAAGGGAAAACCACACAGCCATACACTCAGTGACCAGTTTATTCATTTGGGATTCTGTAATTGATAGACGATGGCAGTTCCCAATCAGACAATTTCTGTAAAACAAATATGTTTTCCTCAGTGCAATGTTTGGTGAATGCATGGTGTTGTTATGTCCTCAGTCCTCCTTTGAATGCTATGTGTACTGATACAGTTCTAAACGACCATCATCAAGTCCATCCTCACTGCAACAGATTGTCGGGTCTGCTGAGAAGGTCATTGGCTGCCACCTGCTCTTCATCGAGGTCCTGCATGACTTCAGGGCAAGGAAGCGTGCAGGAAAGATAATCGCCGACCCCTTCAGCCCAAAAACCTCCTGCCACCTGAACCATTTCTTCCCCTGTGGCATGGCCTCACCAAACCTTCCACCTGGTCCTCTCATCCATGGACTTTCCACTATTCATGCTGCACTATCATCCCAGAACTGCACATTGCACTCTCTGCAAATCTTTATATGCATAATTTTGCTATTTGTTTACATTTTAGTAGACAACTTATGGGAGCAATTAGGAAAAAGTGCCTCGCTCAAGGGTACAGACAGATTTTTCACAGTCAGCTTGGGATTTGAACCAGTGCCGTTTCGGTTACTGGCCCAACTAGGCTACCTGCCGCTTATTGTGTTCATAGTGTACAATGTATTCGGGAAAGTATTCAGACCACTTGACTTTTTCTATTTTGTTATGTTACAGCCTTACTCTAACATGGATTAAATGACCTTTTTTCCTAATCAATCTACAAACAGGGTTTTAGAAATGTTTGCACATTGATTACAAATGAAAAACAGAATACCTTGTTTACATAAGTATCCAGACCCTTTGCTATGAGACTCGAAATTGAGCTCAGGTGCATTCTGCTTTCATTGATCGTCCTTGAGATGTTTCAACAACCACATGTGGTAAATTCAATTGATTGAACATGATTTGGAAAGGCACACACCTGTCTATATAAAAGGTCCCGCAGTGCATGTCAGAACAAAAACCAAGCCACGAAGTCGAAGGAATTGTCCGTAGAGCTCCGAGACAGGATTGTGTTGAGGCACAGATCTGGGGAAGGGTACCAAAACATTTCTGCAGCATTGAAGGTCCCCAAGAACACAGTGGCCTCCATCATTCTTAAATTGAATAAGTTTGGAACCACCAAGACTTCCTAGAGCTGAGCAATCGGGGGAGAAGGGCCTTGGTCAGGGAGGTGACCAAGAACCCGATGGTCACTCTGACAGAGCTCTAGAGTTCCTTTGTGGAGATGGCAGAACCTTCCAGAAGGACAACCATCTCTGCCGCACTCCACCAATCAGGCCTGTATGGTAGAGTGGCCAGACAGAAGCCATTTCTCAGTAAGGCACATGACAGCCCGCTTGGAGTTTGCCGAGAAGCACCTAAAGGACTATCAGACCATGAAAAACAAGATTCTCTGATCTGATTAAATCCTGGGAGAGTGGTGCCAGGAAAATACCATCTCACTCCATGTCAACAAAACAAAGGAGCTGATCTGGGACTTCAGGAAACAGCAGAGAGTGCACGCCCCTAACATCATCGACGGGACAGCAGTGGTGAAGGTGGAAAGCGTCAAGTTCCTCAGCGTACACATCACTGACGATCTGAAATGGCCCACCAACACAGACAGTGTAGTGAAGAAGGCATAACAGTGCCTCTTCAACCTCAGCCGGCTGAAGAAATTTGGCTTGGCCTCTAAAACCCTCAAACTTTTACAGATGCACAATTGAGAGTATCGTCACCTGGTACGAAAAAAGCACCGCTCACAACCGTAGGGCTCTCCAGAGGTTGGTGCGGTCTGCCCAACGCATCACCGAGGGCAAACTACCTCCCCTGCACCTACAGCACCCGATGTCACAGGAAGGCCAAAAAGATCATCAAGGACATCAACCACCAGAGCCACAGCCTGTTCACCCCGCTATCATCCAGAAGGCAAGTTCAGTCTTGGTGCATCAAAGCTGGGACTGAGAGACTGAAAAACAGCTTCTATCTCAAGGCCATCAGTCTGTTAAATAGCCATTACTAGCCGGCTTCCACCTGGTTACGCAACCCTGCACCTTAGAGGCTGTTGCCGTATATACATAGACTTGGAATCACTGGCCACTTTAATAAGGGAACACTTGCACCGCTTAAGGATCCTCCCCTTTTTTCAATTTTCGCCTAAAATGACATACCCAAATCTAACTGCCTGTAGCTCAGGTCCTGAAGCAAGGATCTGTATATTATTGGTACCATTTGAAAGGAAACACTTTGAAGTTTGTGGAAATGTGAAAAGAATGTAGGAAAATATAACACAATAGATCTGGTAAAAGATAATACAAAGAAAAAAAACCTGTTCTTTTGTATTTTTTTGTACCATCATCTTTGAAATGCAAGAGAAAGGCCATAATATATTATTCCAGCCCAGGTGCAATTTAGATTTTGGCTACTACATGGCAGCAGTGTATGTGCAAAGTTTTAGACTGATCCAATGAACCATTGTATTTCTGTTCAAAATGTTGTATCAAGACTGCCCAAATATGCCTAATTTGTTTATTAATAACTTTTCATGTTCAAATTTGTACACTCTCCTCAAACAATAGCATGGTATTCTTTCACTCAAATAGCTACTCTAAATTGGACAGTGCAGTTAGGTTAACAAGAATTTAATATTATATCAATATCAGATATGTCTAAGTCCTGGGAATTGTTCTTGTTACTTACAACCAAATGCTAATCACATTAGCCTACATTAGCTCAACCATCCCGTGGAAGGGACACTGATCCGAAAGAATGTTTACATACTGCTTTACTCATCTCATATGTATATACTGTATTCTATTCTACTGTATTTTAGTCAATGCCACTCCGACATTGCTCTATCTAATGTTTATATATTTTTGAATTCCATTCTTTCACTTTTAGATGTGTATTGTTGTGAATTGTTTTTAGATACTACTGCACTGTTAGATACTACTGCACTGTTGGAGCTCGGAACACAAGCATTTCGTTACACCCACAATAACATCTGCTAAATATGTGTATGTGACAAATACAATTTGATTTGATTGAATTATTTGGCCTAAATGCCAAGCTTCACATCTGGAGGAATCCTGGCACCATCCCTACGGTGAAACCTGGGTGTGGTACCATTATGCTGTGGAGATGTTTTTCAGATGCAGGGACTGGTTGACTAATCAGGATCGATGGAAAGATGAACGGAGCAAAGTACAGAGATATCCTTGATGAAAACCTGCTCCAGAGCGCTCAGGACCTCAGACTGGGGTGGTTCACCTTCCAACCCAACAACAACCCTAAGTACACAGCCAAGACACGGCAGGAGTGGCTTCGGGACAAAACTCTGAATGTCCGTGAGTGGCCCAGCCAGAGCCCAGACTTGAACCCAATCTCTGGAGAGACCTGAAAATAGTTGTGCAGAGGATCTGCAGAGAAGAATGGGAGCCCCCCCCCAAATACGGGTGTGCCAAGCTTGTAGCGCCATACCCAAGAAGACACAAGGCTGTAACTACTGCCAAAGGTTCTTCAACAAAGTACTGAGTAAAGGGTCTGAAAGCAGGAAGGAAGGAAGGTTAGGATAAGGGGAATCTTTCTATGTACATTGATGTACATTTTGTAACACTTGAATAAAATATATATACCAAAATAAATGTATATATATATATATATATATATATATATATATATATATATATATATATATATATATATATATATATATATATATACATCACACAGTTGAAGTCGGACGTTTACATACACTTAGGTTGGAGTTATTAAAACTTGTTTTTCAACCACTCCACAAATTTCTTGTTTACAAACTATAGTTTTGGCAAGTCGGTTAGGACATCTACTTTGTGCATGACACAAGTCATTTTTCCAAAAATGGTTTACAGACAGTATATTTCACTAATAATTCACTGAATCACAATTCCAGTGGGTCAGAAGTTTACATGCACTAAGTTGACTGTGCCTTTAAACAACTTGGAAAATTCCAGAAAATTATGTCATGGCTTTAGAAGCTTCTGATAGGCTAATTGACATCATTTGAGTCAATTGGAGGTGTACCTGTGGATGTATTTCAAGGCCTACCTTCAAACTCAGTACCTCTTTATTTGACATCATGGGAAAATCAAAAGAAATCAGCCAAGACCTCAGAATTCTTTTTGTAGACCTCCACAAGTCTGGTTCATTCTTGGGAGCAATTTCCAAACACCTGAAGTTATCACGTTCAGCTGTACAAACAATAGTGCGCAAGTATAAACACCATGGGACCACGCAGCCGTCATACTGCTCAGGAAGGAGACGTGTTCTATCTCCTAGAGATGAACGTACTTTGGTGCGAAAAAAGTGCAAATCAATCCCAGAACAACAACAAAGGACCTTGTGAAGATGCTGGAGGAAACAGGTACAAAAGTATCTATATCCACAGTAAAACGAGTCCAATATCGACATAACCTGAAAGACCGCTCAGCAAGGAAGAAGCCACGACTCCAAAACCACCATAAAAAAGCCAGACTATGGTTTGCAACTGCAAATGGGGACAAAGATCGTACTTTTTGGAGAAATGTCATCTGGTCTGATGAAACAAAAATAGAACTGTTTGGAAGAAAAAGGAGGAGGCTTGCAAGCCGAAGAACACCATCCCAACCGTGAAGCACGGGAGTAGCAGCATCAAGTTGTGTGGTGCTTTGCTACAGGAGGGACTGGTGCACTTCACAAAATAGATGACATCATGAGGGAGGACAATTATGTGGATATATTGAAGCAACATCTCAAGACATCAGTCAGGAAGTTAAAGCTTGGTCGCAAATGGGTCTTCCAAATGGACAATGACAACAAGCATACTTCCAAAGTTGTGGCAAAATGGAGGCCTTCAAACCTAACTCAGTTACACCAGCTCTGTCAGGAGGAATGGGCCAAAATTAACCCAACTTATTGTGGGAAGCTTGTGGAAGGCTACCTGAAATGTTTGATCCAAGTTAAACTATTTAAAGGCAATGCTACCAAATACTAATTGAGTGTATGTAAACTTCTGACCCTGGGAATGTGATGAAATAAATTAAAGCTGAAATAATTCACTCTCTACTATTATTCTGACATTTCACGTTCTTAAAATAAAGTGGGGATCCTAACTGACCTAAAACAGGGAATTTTTACTAGGATTAAATGTCAGGAATTGTGAAACTGAGTTTAAATGTATTTGGCTAAGGTGTATGTAAACTTCCGACTTCAACTGTACATGTCTAAAAACCTGTATTGTGTGTAGATTAATGAAAAATAACAATTCAATACATTTTAGAATATGGCTGTAATGTATCAAAATGTGGAAAAAGTTAAGGGGTTTGAATACTTTCCAAATGCATTGTAGACTGACCAGGTGAATCCAGGTGAAAGCTATGATCTCTTATTGATGTCACTTGTTAAAATGACTTCAAATAAGTGTTGATGAAGTGGAGGAGACAGGAAACATAAGGATTTTTAAGCCTTGAGACATGGATTGTGTATGTGTGCCATTCAGAGGGTGAATGGGCAAGAGAAAATATTTAAGAGCCTTTGAACGGGGTATGGTAGTACAGTAGGTACCAGGGTTTATGTCAAGAACTACAACACTGCTGGGTTTTTCACGCTCAACAGTTTCCTGTGTGTATCAACAATGGTCCACCACCTAAAGGACACCCTGCCAATGTGACACAACTGTGGGAAGCATTGGAGTCAACATGGGCCAGCATGGAACTTTTTGACACCTTGTAGAGTCTATGCGCTGATAAATTGAGGCTGTTATGATAATGCTATTTTAGTGTAAGAGCTGTTTGAAATCACCGCCTGAAATTTCAGCCTGTTTTGGTGGGAGGGATTTTTGGCCTGCCTTGTGACAACATCAGGCGGTAAATTAGTTAATAGACCAATACAAAAGAGAGTTCCAAACATCTCTGCTTATTGAGCCCCACAGTGGAGGTGTCATAATACCCAGAAAACCTAGCGGTCAAACAGGGAAAGGGTTTCAATAGTTTTTTAAAAACACTATTGAAGTAAAGGCTGTGCTTCGTGTAGGCTTACTCTCCCGTGACATTTTGATAACCATGTAAATCTCTCTTGGACAAGGTGACTTTTATAAATATATTCGGCTCTATTTACTCTCAGATTTGAAAATGCAAAGTAGACATCATGCAAGACTACCAATCCCTGCAAGCCCCTGCACATCATCTCTAGCTGACACTTTTGCTAACAGGTATTGTGTCAATAAAAAATGTGCACAATACAGTTCACAGAATTGTCAATTTAAAGACATTTTGACAATTTATTAATTACTAAATTTAGTTAAAATTAGATCATTAATCCAGAGATTCTTAACTTCACCTCGGTTCGTCAGTCTTGGCCAGTCATCATGGCATGTGTAGTTCTTTATGATAGCCACATTAGCTGCTAATTTGCATTTCATTTTGGGGTGGTAATTAATTGATAAAAGCCACCATGTCCTAGAGAGATTTACACGGTTATCGAAATGTCACACCAGGGTAAGCCTACACGAAACACAGCACTTATTTTAAATCCCCTATGAGAAAAATGAATGGTTGAAAAACGATTGGAACCATTTCCTTGTTTGACCGTTAGGTTTTATAGTTATTATAACTCATACTATGGTACTCGTATTGTGGTATAACGGCTACTTTTCCCCTCCACACTCAAACCACTCCCAGACAGTCCTAGCTAAATTCTTGCTTGACAAATTTCTCTTTGCTAAAAAAGTATTTTTGTTTCTTTAAAACAATCACAGTAATATACTTCATTGTTGCCTGGAAATGATTAGATATTGAGATAAAAATGGCTGCATTGGACTTTTTAACTGACTCACATATTAGGCCCCACTTTTTGGTGTGGAAATGGAGGCACTGTGCATTTACCGTTTTCCAGCATTAGCCACTAGTGTTGCTGCAGGTAGAAACTCCTAGGAAATGTTCTGTAATTGACACAAGCTGTCTACAATCAATGAATCAATGTCTGGTTCTGTGTGTGTGTGCATGGCTTGGGATTGCCTGAGACAGGGGAGCCGTAGCTCTGCGAATCTTAAATCGCACAAAACCTATTATTTGTCAGGGAATATGATTTGTAGAACAATGATTGTACACCTCACTTTGCTCAATTTGATCCTTTCCAACGGACTCTGAAGTTGTAGCTAATGCTGCATTCATAACCAAGTAGGAAGGTGGTAATTACCAGTTGTAAAGTCGTAAAATTGGTTGAATGCATTCACGTGCTTTGAACTTGTTGAGAAACACTGATTGGCTAATGTCAAACAAGCTGCGTCAACCATATGCTGGCTTCACGGGAAACTGGGAAATCATAAGCTATCTTACATTGCTATTAATACAGTTAGCTAGCTTGCTTAACATTGACAATATGGTCAAACTAGCTACATTTAGTTAGTATTCATAATGATAAGCTTTAGACTTTGGGTATTTAACTCTTACACTACGAGGTCTGGAGCCTGCCGGATTTCTGGTTTACCTGATAATTATTTGCACACAACTGGTGGTCCAGGTATAAATCAGTCCCTGATTAGATGGGAACAATAAAAAAAAATGCTGTGGCACTGAATTCGAGATCCAGGGTTGAGATTGAGGGCTGTAGACCATACAATTTACCCCTATTTATTTTTCGTAGCTGTCTATTTACCACCACAAACCGATGCTGGCACTAAGACTGTACTCAACAAGCTGTATAGTGCTCATCCAGAGGCTGGCGCTCCTAGTGGCCAGTGATTTTAATGCAGGAAAACTGAAATTCGTCTTACCTCATTTCTGCTACCTTGTCTCCTGTGCAACTAGAGGCGAGAAAAATCAAAATCACCTTTACTACAGACACATACAAAGCTCGCCCTTCATTTGAAAAATCTAACCACAACTCTATCCTCCTGATTTCAGCTTACAAGCAAAAACTCAAACAGGAAGTATCAGTGACACACTCAAAATGGAAGTGGTCCAATAAGGCAGATACTAAGTTACAAGACTGTTTTGCTAGCACAGGCTGGGAATATGCTCCGGGATTCATCCGATGACATTGAGGAGTTTACCACACCAGTCACTAGCTTCATTAATAAGTGTGTCAATGAACCATCAAACAGGCAAATCATCAATACAGGACTAAGATCGAATCCTACTACACCAGCTCTGACTGTTGTCGGATATGGCATGGGCTTACAAACTATCACAGATTACAATGGGAAACCAAACCGAGAGCTGCCCAGTGATGCTAAATGCCTTGTATGCACGCTTCGAAGCACACTGAACTATGCGTGAGAGCATCAGCTGTTCCACGCGATTGTGTAATCACACTCTCTTTAGCCGATGTGATTAAGACTTTTAAACAGGTTAACATTCACAAAGCAGGGCCAGAAGCATCACCAGTACGCGTACTTGGAGCATGCGCTGACCAGCTGGCAAGTGTCTTCACTGACATTTTCAACCTCTCCCTGACCCCGTCTGTAATACCTTCATGTTCATGTTTAAAGCAGACCACCATAGTCCCTGTGCCCAAGAATGCCAATGTAACGTGTCTAAATGACTATCGCCCCATAGCACTCACATCTTTAGCCATGAAATGCTTTGAAAGGCTGGTCATGGCTCACATCAACATCATCATCCCAGACAGCCTGGAGCCACTCCAACTCGCATACCTCACCAACAGATCCACAGATGACACAATCACTATTGCACTCCACACTGCCCTTTCCCACTTGGACAAAAGAAACACCTACATGAGAATGCTGTTCATTGACCACAGCTCAGTGTTAAATACCATGGTGCCCTCAAAACTCATCACCTAGCTAAGGACCCTGGGACTGAACACCTCCTTCTGCAACTGGATCCTGGACTTCCTGAAGGGACGCCCCCAGGTGGTGAAGATAGGCAACAACAAATCCGCCATGCTGACCCTCAACATGGGGGCCCTTCAAGGGTGCGTGCTTAGTCCCCTCCTGTACTCCCTGTTCACCCACGACTGCATGGCCGCGCACGACTCCAACACCATCATTAAGTTTGCAGACGACATGACGGTGGTAGGCCTGATCACAGATGACAATGAGACTGCCTTTAAGGAAGAGGATAGAGACCTGGCAGTGTGGTACCAGGACAACAACCTCTCTCTCAACATCAGCAGACAAATGAGCATATCGTGGACTACAGGAAATGGAGGGCAGAGCACGACCCCATTCATATCGACACGGCTGTAGTGGAGCGGGTTGAGATCTTCAAGTTCCTCAGTGTCCACATCACTATCATGTTCCAAACACACCAACACAGTTGTGAAGAGGGCACAGGCCCTCAGATTCTCAAAAAGTTATACAGTTGCACCATCGAGAGCAGCCTGACTGGTTGCATCACTGCCTGGTATGGCAACTGCTCGGCATCTGACCGTAAGACGCTACAGAGGATAGTGCGTACGGCCCAGTACATCACTGGAGCCAAGCTTCCTGCCATCCAGGACCTCTATACCAGGCAGTGTCAGAGGAAGGCCTTAAAAATTGTTAAAGACTCCAGCCACCCAAGTCATAGACTGTTCTCTCTGCTACCGCACAGCAAGCGGCACTGATACACCAAGTCTGGAACCAACAGGACCCTGAAAGGTTTCTACCCCCAAGCCATAAGACTGCTAAAAAGTTAGTTTGAAATAGTAAACCAAATAGCTACCCGGACTATATGCATTGACCCCTTTTTGCACTAACTGTTTTTACTCATCACATACGCTGCTGCTACACTTTACTATCTGTCACATTATTGCTAGTTACAGTATATGTACATATTTACCTCTTACTTCGTATCCCTGCACATCGACTCATTACTGGTACCCCTTGTAACTTGTGCCAAGTTATCGTTAATCATTGTGTATATATTATTATTTTTGGTATTTATCTATTTTCTTTCTCTCTGCATTGTTGGGAAGTGCCCGGAAGTAAGCATTTCACTATTAGTCCACACCTGTTGTTTATGAAGCATGTGAGAAATATTGATTAGATATTCATAAAGATATTCATAAAGTTTGTAATAGTAAAAAATTGATTTGTCGTCATCTTTTGGCTGAAAAGGTAAAAAGGTTGGAGGTGAAACGTCACAGCTCGGCAACTCAGGTAAAAACATTTTCTCTGAGTTTCCCACTTTCTACTTGGAGGGTCGTACAAGTGAAATTTACCACTGGGAACTAGGAGCTTCTGATAATTCAGCATGTGAACACTGCAATAAACTTAAAGTACAGCTATCATGCTTGTAAACAAATTATAGTGTTTAAAAAAAACATATATGAATAATGTTTTGTTGCATTTAAGTGGCAAAAATGCTGTTATTGAGGTAATTCCCTCAGAGTTTAGCATGTGGGAGAAGTCGGCATTAAAGACAACTCGGAAACTATGAAATCTTCGACTTGGAAAGTCGTGGTAGAAAGATGAGGACCTAGTTTCCCACTTGGAAATAATCATTATCAACCAATAGGATGCTGTACGCAAAAGCATGTGCACGTTTTTACTCAAGGATTCAGAGTTTCTGAGTTGTCTTGAACGGGGCATCAGGTATGATAAACAAGTTTCCCACTAGTAATTACGTTGGAGGGCTGGATTTTTCCCAGTCATTTGTGGTAAGACCACCTTCCCATGTTATGAACACAGCATACAAATGTGTAAATTAGCAGCAGTTAAAGCTAGAATACTTAACTAAAACAATAACAAAGGGCCACCCCGTCTCTGTTTTGGTAATAAGCTGAACAATGGGCCTGGAGAAATGTAACCACTCAAATTCATAGATACAGTGCATTCGGAAAGTATTCTGACCCCTTGACTTTTTCCACATTTTGTTACGTTACAGCCTTATTCTAAAATTGATTTTTTTTTAAATCTCATCTACACACAATTCCTCATAATGACAGCAAAAACAGGTTTTTAGAAATGTTTGCAAATGTATTAAAAATTTTAAAAATGAAATATAAAATGTACATTAAGTATTCCAATTCTTTACTCTGTACAAGCTTGGCACACCTTGTAGTTTCTCCTATTCTTCTCTGCAGATTATCTAAAACTCTGTCAGGTTGGATTGTGAGCATCGCTGAACAAGTATTTTCAGGTCTCTCCAGAGATGTTCGATAGGGTTCAAGTCCGGGCTCTGGCTGGGCCACTCAAAGACATTCAGAGACTTGTCCCACAGCCACTCCTGCGTTGTTTTGGTTGTGTGCTTAGGGTCGTTATCCTGTTGGAAGCTGAACCGTCGCCCCCAGTCTGAGGTTCTGAGCGCTCTGGAGCAGGTTTTTATCAAGGATCTCTCTGTACTTTGCTTCGTTCCTCTTTCCCTGGATTCTGACGAGCAGTTGTGTAAAGTAACGAAGTAGAATTACTTGAGTTTTTGATATTTAATACATTTGCAAACATTGCAAAAAACCTGTTTTTGCTTTTTCATTATGGGGTATTGTGTGTAGATTGATGAGGGAAAAAAAACATTTAATACATTTTCGAATAAGGCTGTAACGTAACAAAATGTGGAAAAAGTCAAGAGGTCTGAATACTTTCCGAATGCACTGTATGTATGCAAAGACAGACCATCCATGATATCAACATGATAGTTTTAACCATGTTATGAGGCTATACAGTGGTTGTTTACATTTACATTGTTTACAAACATTGAAGTACAATAACTTTATTTTCATATCAGCATGCTGCAATAAACCTAAAGTACAGCCATCATGCTTGTAAACAAACTATAGTGTTTAAAAAAACATGAATGTTTTGTTGTTGCATTTAAGTGTTCAGCATGTGGGAGAAGTGTTCTGAATGTTCTGAGTACTTTTGGGTGTCAGGGAAAATGTATGGAGTAAAGTATGGAGTAAAAAGTACACCATTTTTTTTAGGAATGTAAAAGTTGTCAAAAAAATAAATAGTAAAGTAAAGTACAGATACCCCCCAAAAAACTACTTAACTAGTACTTTCAAGTATTTTTACACCACTGCTGCTTTACCGTTTATAAATGAAAGCACTTTATGTATCTAGTCCCCCGTTTGAAGGTATCATAAGTACAGTGGCAAGAAAAAGTATGTGAACCCTTTGGAATTATCTGGATTTCTGCATAAATTGGTCATAGATCAAGATCAGATCAAATTCTAAGTCACAACAATAGACAAACACACAAACACAAATAATAACACACAAACAATTATATGTTCTCATGTCTTTATTGAACACAACATATAAACATTCACAGTGTAGGGTGGAAAAAGTATGTGAACCCTTGGATTTAATAACTGGTTGACCCTCCCTTGGCAGCAATAACCTCAACCAAACGTTTTCTGTAGTTGCAGATCAGACCTGCACAATAGTCAGGAAGAATTTTGGACCATTCATCATTACAAAACTGTTTCAGTTCAGCAATATTCTTAGGATGTCTGGTGTGAAGCGCTCTTGAGGTCACGCCACAGCATTTTAAATCGGGTTGAGTTCAGGACTCAGACTGGGCCACTCCAGAAGGTGTATTTTCTTCTGTTGTTGATTTACTTCTATGTTTTGGGTCGTTGTCCTGTTGCATCACCCAATTTATGTTGAGCTTCAATTGGAGGACAGATAGCCTTACATTCTCAAGCAAAATGTCTTGATTAAACTTGGGAATTAATTTTTCCATTGATGATCGCAAGCTGTCCAGGCCCTGAGGCAACAAAGCAGCTCCAAACCATGATGCTTGCTCCATCCATATTTTACCATTGTGATGAGGTTTTGATGTTTCTGTGCATTGTTTTCTCCACACATAGTGTTCCTTCCAAACAAAGCAACATTAGTTTAATCTGTCCACAGAATATTTTGCCAGAAGCGCTATGGAACATCCAGGTGCTCTTTTGCGAACTTCAGATTTGCAGGAATGTTTTTTTTTGGACAGCAGTGGCTTCTTCCATGGTGTCCTATCATGAACACCCTTCTTGTTTAGTGTTTTATGTATCGTAGACTCATCGACAGAGATGTTAGCATGTTCCAGAAATTTCTGTAAGTCTTTAGCTGACACTCTAAGATTCTTCCTAACCTCATTGAGCATTCTGCACTGTGCTCTTGCAGTCGTATTTGCAGGATGGCCACTCTTAGGGAGAGTAGCAACAGTGCTGAACTTTCTCCATTTATAGACAATTTGTCTTACCTTGGACTGATGAACATCAAGGCTTTTAGAGATACTTTTGTAACCCGTTCCAGCTTTATGCAAGTCAACAATTCTTAATCTTAGGTCTTCTGAGATCTCTTTTGTTCGAGGCATGGTTCACATCAGGCAATGCTTCTTGTGAATAGCAAACTCAAATTTTGTGATTTTCTTTATAGGGCAGGGCAGCTCTAACCAACATCTCCAATCTCATCTCATTGATTGGACTCCAGGTTAGCTGACTCCTGACTCCAATGAGCTTTTGGAGGAGTCATTAGCCTAGGGGTTCACATACTTTTTACAACCTATGCTGTGAATGTTTAAATGATGTATTCAATATAGACAAGATAAATCCAATAATGTGTGTGTTATTAGTTTAAGCACACTGTGTTTGTATATTGTTGTGACTAAGATGATCAGATCAAATTTTATGACTAATTTATGCAGAAATCCAGGTAATTCCAAAGGGTTCACATACTTTTCTTGCCACTGTATTTGGACAATTTGAATACACTTACTGTGTATTCAATTTAGTCAAAAGTCACGTTTGTGGGCCGATATTCCTAGCACGCAATGACTACACAATGACTACATCAAGCATGTGACTCTACAAACTTGCTGGATGCATTTGCAGTTTGTTTTGGTTGTCAGTCGGATTATGTTACGCCTAATAGAAATGTATGGTAAATAATGTATGGTGTCATTTTGGAGCCACTTTTATTGTAAATAAGAATATAATATGTTTTTGAACACTTCTAGATTAATGTGGACGTTGCAGGTAATCATGAATGAATCGGGAATAACGATGATTGAGAAAGTTACAGAGGCATAAATATCATACATCGGGGTCCCCTCATTCCCAGCGCACCCTGGAGAGACGCGCTGGGAATGGACAAGCAAAATATTTTGGCCTCTGCCCTTGACAAAGTGGGCACTGTTTATCAAAGGGTGGCATCAGCACTCACTTAAAAAGCCCATATGCCACTGGTTGAGAAAAATGTTCATTGTTTTTGGGCAGAATTAAGTGAGGTTTTATGTGTTGTTGTTTGAGGTTTAGTTCAGAAAATGCCAGTTTGGCCAGTTTAGTTCAGAAAATGCCGCCCTCGTCAATCTGCCGCCATAAGAACCCTCCTAATCCTGCCTAATGAGTTGGCCGGCCATGACTGTTCATGACAAAAACTGTTTACACACCTCTTAAAGCTTATTTCCTGCATCTCTATACATTTTGTCATGGGGTGTAAAATGTAAGTGTTCAGAAACATATCCTATTCTTATTTACAGTAAAAGTTATTTAAGATGAATTTATATTGGGCCCAACATAATTCGAAACACTACCAAAACAAACTGCAAATGCATCCAAGAAGTTTGTAGTCACATGCTCGATGTAATCATTGCGTGATACGAATAGTGAATTTGTATAATTATCTATAACACCTTCAAATTGGTGGACTAGATACAGTATATAAAACGCATTAGTTTCTAAACAGTGAATCGGATATGTATGAAAATACCCTCAAATATAAGGTGACATTATGTACTTTCGCCTAATATAAAACATTCGATCTCAAATCGATAATTCTGGAGTATTGAGTCAAATGAAATGTTTTCGCTTCAATGTCCAAATAAATGTAGGGCGTACTTCACTTGTATTCCTACAAAGCCACATACACACACAACCCACTGTGAAAAGACTGGTTGAATCAAAGTTGTTTCCAGTAATTTAAACCCCCCAAAATAAGTGATGACGTTGAATCAACGTGGAAAACAGATTGGATTGGCAAAAAGTAATCAACATAAAGACATTTAAGTCCAATGACATAGTGATTTTTTATTTATTTCACAACTCAACCAAATGTACATCAACATTAGACGTTGGACTGACGTCTGTGCCCAGTGGGAAACACTGTCTCCATGAGGTGTCATATTTTTTCAGAGGACAAAACGAGTCCGACTCATCAGCATTCTTCTTTGCAGCTCTTTAAAACAAGGAAGTAGTCGTTGTAAGGCACAAACGGAACAAGAAATTTGCTCAAATGAATAAAGTACTTTTGATTGATGATGTAGGCTACTTTGCAGACAGAAGCTCTTATTAAACTGAATACATAGGTTCGATTAGCTTTGGTTGAACTGTTTGGAGAAGTGCGCGCAGGTGGATAACGAATGTCAATCTCGCGCATGTAATCACCAGAGACAGGTGTCATTATGAACAGCAGCAACAAGTTAGCGCTTTCCAATGCAATTCGGACCGAGGTACGGCGCTATGAAATTGTGAAGAACAACTTTGCCAAACTTTTTAAGCAGTTGGAGAGCGTCGACGACCTACAGCTTCGCTCTGGTTTAAACGTTCACCTTCACAGCATCCAAGGTAAGCAATTCAATAGGCCTAGCCCCATGACCTGCCATTGGCCCCTCATCCCAGTTTATCATGCAAGGAGTTGTCCTGACAACCGACAAATAGTGGACGCATTTTCATTAAAATCAAAATGATAGCCTACCTGTAATTAAAATACACCACTTTAAAACGTCATTTCAAAGTGCTGGCAACTTGATAGGCTAATATATGTTCCTTTAGCCTAGTCCAAGTGTTCCCAAACTTTTTCACTCGGGTCCCCCTTCCAGCATTGGAGAACGTCCTGCGCCCCCAGCAAAACTAGAATAGTCCCACTAAGCAAAATGACTTGAAATGACTTCTAAAACATAACTTAAACGTCTGAAAAGACTAGTTCAATTTAGGTTCTGAATGAAACGTGAAAATCTATTTTCCGTATGTTTAAAATACTTTTTTTTCAGGATGTTGAAAAGGCATATTTTCCGGACGTTGAAAGTACGTATTTTCCAGATGTTGAAATCGGGTACATTTTCGGTTCTGAATAAAAGTTGAAAATAAGTCATTTGTAGATGTCTATGTTTGGGCCGAATCAAGGCTGGTCAGACCGGACCAAATCTGAACCAAAAATAGACGTCTATGATTGGTTCAGATTTGGTCCGGACCGGAACAAATCTGAACCAAAAATAGACGTCTATGATTGGTTCAGATTTGGTCCGGACCGGAACAAAAACCAATGTCTGTGGAAATCAAGGCCGGTACAGAACTGCAACAAAAAATACGTCCAAAAGGTGTAGGCATCGGTACATGCTTATAGGCATCGGTACATGCTTACTGAGGTGTAGCCCACAGTGTTGTCTGAAATTGAATTTTATGAATGCCCGTCAATGTTATGTTGTCTATAAACACCAAGAAACGATATCCGGACAGGACCGAAAAAAGACGTTGGCTCGTGCATACTTGGGTATAGCCTACCATGTCTGCCACAATGGAATTTTATCAATGCTCATCTGTGTTGTTGGCCCACCATTTGTAAAACAGGCCATTGCATTGGCTTTATTAGTCTTAATTCCTGTGACTAATCAATTTGGTTATTTAAGTTCTGAATATAATTTACCCAACTTTATCAGGAGTTATCGTGAGCCTATTTGCAATGTGTTCACACAGCGGGAAATGCAGAAGTATTTTCTTTGTCGCTATGATCAACTTTCAACAACTGATCATGACAATGGGGTGAAAATCCTACACAACAGTTGTGATTGTCCATTCCATATTGTCTATTTTATTTAGTGCCATTTAGGTTAGGCTATTTGATCGGAGAAACCTGGACTAGTTGATCTGGACATTTCTGACAAGTATAAAAAGGTATCAAATCTAATTTTACATACACATTTTACGTACACTTTTACATAGTGGGGCAAAAAAGTATTTAGTCAGCCACCAATTGTGCAAGTTCTCCCACTTAAAACGATGAGAGAGGCCTGTAATTTTCATCATAGGTACACTTCAACTATAATAGACAAAATGAGAAAAAAAATCCAGAAATCACATTGTAGGATTTTTAATGAATTTATTTGCAAATTATGGTGGAAAATAAGTAAATATTCATAATATTATTAATAAATATAATACAATAAAATAAAAATGAAAATTTGAAAAATTAATCAGTATATTTGAATTTTAACCATAACATATGTTGTAATATTTGTTCTATCTTTTCTGGGGGATGAAACTGAAATTGTAACCAGCTTTGTATGACTTTTTTAAGAAAAGGCAATACTTTAAACAAAATATAATTTTCAATTAGTCAAAAATGAGAATTTTTTATCTGTATAAAGACTTTTTTTTAACAAAGGATGAGCCTTTCTTAATAATCTACTGGAGAACCATTTTGGGTTTAAGTTTAACTTATGTATGTGTGAAGCTTTTAGTGAGAGGTTTAAAGCTATAATATTTAATCATTTTTGCCCCACAAACTCAGTCATTATATAAATAGACACATTTAATTTTGTCGTTTTAAAGTCGTCTGGAGTAGGCAGTGCCATTAGTAAGTAAGTAAACTGTGATAGGAACAAAGAGTTAATCAATGTGATTTTTCCATAAATAGACAAGCATTTACCTCTCCATGGTTGTAGAATCTTATCTATTTTTGTTAACTTTCTATTGAAATTGATTGTGGTAAGTTAAATTATATTTTTGAGATGTGAATACCAAGTATTCACATACTTGCCCATTTTATTGGTAAACTACAAGGTAGTGTAAACACTTTTTTTAAACAATCCAATACGTAATATGGTACACTTGTCATAATTAGATTTTAATCCAGAGAGTCTAGAAAAGTGATCAAGATCTTTAATGAGACTGTGCAGGGATCCCGATTGCAGACTAGAGTCATCAGCATACATTGACACTTTTTGTTTTTATCCCCTGGATTTCTAACCCATTGATTATCTTGTTGGATACATTTTAAATAGCTAGCATTTCAATGGCCATTGTTTTACTCATTTTAAAAGCTCAATACTTTCTGAGAAGTAACCATTATTTACTTATTTAGCCCCCCCCCACCCTTGATTATCTTTTTAGCCTTCCTGTGACATTGGGTACTGTAGGTGTCCTGGATGGCAGGCAGTGTGTCCCCTGTGATCCATTGGGCAGACCGTACCACCCTCTGGAGGGGCCTCCAGTTGTGGGCGGTGCAGTTGCCATACCAGGCGGTGATGCAGCCCGACAGGATGCTCTCAATTGTGCATCTTTAAAGTTTGTGAGGGTCTTAGGGGCCAAGACAAATTTCTTCAGCCTCCTGAGGTTGAAGAGGCGCTGTTGTGCCTTCTTCACCACGCTGTCTGTATGTGTGTAGACCATTTCAGATTGTCAGTGATGTGTACGCCGAGGAACTTGAAGCTTTTCACCTTCTCCACTGCGGTCCTGTGGATGTGGGCGTGCTCCCTCTGCTGTCTCCTGAAGTCTACAAACATCTCTTTCGTTTTGTTGAGGGAGAGGTTAATTTCCTGGCAGCACTCCGTGAGGGCCCTCATCTCCTCCCTCTTGGCTGTCCCGTCATTGTTGGTAATCAGGCATACTACTATTATGTCGTCTGCAAACTTGATAATTGAGTTGGAGGGTGCTATGGTGTTGAATGCTGAGCGTGGCCACGTAGTCATGGGTGAACAGGGAGTACAGGAGGGGGCTGAGCACCCACCCTTGTGGTCCCCCTGTGTTGAGGATCAGCGTAGGGAGGTGTTGTTTCCTACCTTCACCACCTGGTGGCGGCCTGTCAGGAAGTGCAGGAACCAGTTGCACAGTGGGGTTCAGACCCAGGGCCCCGTGCTTAATGATGAGCTTGGAGGGTGCTATGGTGTTGAATGCTGAGCTATAGTCAGTGAACAGCATTCTTACATACAGTTGAAGTCGGAAGTTTACATACACCTTAGCAGAATACATTTAAACTCAGTTTTTCACAATTCCTGACATTTAATCCTAGTAAAAATTCCCTGTCTTAGGTCAGTTAGTATCACCACTTTATTTTAAGAATGTGAGATGTTAGAATAATAGTAGAGAGAATGATTTATTTCAGCATTCATTTCTTTCATCACATTCCCAGTGGGTCAGAAGTTTACATACACTCAATTAGTATTTGGTAGCATTGCCTTTAAATTGTTTAACTTGGGTCAAACATTTTGGGGAGCCTTCCACAAGCTTCCCACAATAAGTTGGTTGAATTTTGGCCCATTACTCATGACAGAGCTGTTGTAACTGAATCAGGTTTGTAGACATCCTTGCTTGCACATGCTTTTTCAGTTCTGCCCACACATTTTCTATATGATTGAGGTCAGGGCTTTGTGATGGCCACTCCAATACCTTGACTTTGTTGTCCTTAAGCCATTTTGCCACAACTTAGTATGCGTGGGGTCATTGTCCATTTGGAAGTCCCATTTGCGACCAAGCTTTAATTTCCTGACTGATGTCTTGAGATGTTGCTTCAATATATCCACATAATTGTCCTCCCTCATGATGCCATCTATTTTGTGAAGTGCACCAGTCCCTCCTGCAGCAAATCACCCCCACAACATGATGCTGCCACCCCCGTGCTTCACAGTTGGGGTGGTGTTCTTCGGCTTGCAAGCCTCCCCCTTTTTCCTCCAAACATAACGATGGCCATTATGGCCAAACAGTTCTATTTTTGTTTCATCAGACCAGAGGACATTTCTCCAAAAAGTACAATCTTTGACCCATGTGCAGTTGCAAACCATAGTCTGGCTTTTTTATGGTGGTTTTGGAGCAGTGGCTTCTTCCTTGCTGAGTGGCCTTTCGGGTTATGTCGCTATAGGACTCATTTTTACTGTGGATATAGATACTTTTGTACCTGTTTCCTCCAGCATCTTCACAAGGTCCTTTGCTGTTGTTCTGGGGTTGATTTGCACTTTTCGCCCCAAAGTACGTTCATCTCTAGGAGACAGAGCGCGTCTCCTTCCTGAGTAGTATGATGGCTGCGTGGTCCCATGGTGTTTATACTTGCGTACTATTGTTTGTACAGGTGAATCTGGTACCTTCAGGCATTTGGAAATTGCTCCCAAGGATGAACCAGACTTGTGGAGGTCTACAATTTTTTTTCTGAAGTCTTGGCTGATTTCTTTAGATTTTCCAATGATGTCAAGTAACAAGGCACTGAGTTTGAAGGTAGGCCTTGAAATACATCCACAGATACACCTCCAATTGACTCAAATGATGTCAATTAGCCTATCAGAAGCTTCTCAAGCCATGTCATCATTTTCTGGAATTTCCAAGCTGTTTAAAGACACAGTCAACTTAGTGCATGTAAACTTCTGACCCACTGGAATTGTGATACAGTGAATTATATGTGAAATCATCTGTCTGTAAACAATTGTTGGAAAAATAACTTGTCATGCACAAAGTAGATGTCCTAACCGACTTGCCAAAACTATAGTTTATAAACAAGAAATTTGTGGAATGGTTGAAAAACGAGTTGTAATGACTCCAACTTAAGTGTATGTAAACTTCCGACTTCAACTGTAGGTATTTCTCTTGTCCAGGTGGGATAGGGCAGTGTGTTAGCAGATCACATTACTTGTATCTGCTCTGCGATTGGACGATACATACCGCAATGCTGTATGTTATGAAAGATGGCGCTGTTTTACGGGCTCACCGGTCAAAAGTTTTAGAACACCTACTGGGGGTTTTACTGTACTTTTTACTATTATCTACATTATAGAGTAATAGTGAAGACATCAACACTATGAAATAACACATATGGAATCATGTTGTAACCAAACAAGTGTTAAACAAATCAAAATATATTTGAGATTCTTCAAATAGCCACCCTTTGCAAATAGCCACCGTCATACAACTGCACATGGGGACAAAGATTGTACTTTTTGGAGAAATGTCATCTGGTCTGATGAAACAAAAATATAACTGTTTGGCCATAATGACCATCGTTATGTTTGGAGGAAAAAGGGGGAGGCTTGCAAGCTGAAGACACCATCCCAACCGTGAAGCACAGTGGTGGCAGCATCATGTTGTTGGGGTGCTTTGCTGCAGGAGGGACTGGTGCACTTCACAAAATAGATGGCATCATGAGGGAGGACAATTATGTGGATATATTGAAGCAACATCTCAAGACATCAGTCAGGAAGTTAAAGCTTGTTTGCAAATGGGTCTTCCAAATGGACAATGACCCCATGCATACTTCCAAAGTTGTGGCAAAATGGCTTAAGGACAACAAAGTCAAGGTATTGGAGTGGCCATCACGAAGCCCTGACCTCAATCCTATTGAAAATTTGTGGGCAGAACTGAAAAAGCGTATACGAGCTAGGAAGTCTACAAACCTGACTCCGTTACACAAGCTCTGTCAGGAGGAATGGGCCAAAATTCAACCAACTTATTGTGGGAAGCTTGTGGAAGGCTACCCAAAATGTTTGACCCAAGTTAAACAATTTAAAGGCAATGCTAGCAAATACTAATTGAGTGTATGTAAACTTCTGACAGACTGGGAATGTGATGAAAGAAATAATTCTCTCTACTATTATTCTGACATTTCACATTCTTAAAATAAAGTGCCACCTAAGATGACACCTAAGACAGGGCATTTTTACTTGGATTAAATGTCAGGAATTGTGAAACTGAGTTTAAACATATTTGGCTAAGGTGAATGCAAACTTCCGACTTCAACTGTACCAGTCCCGTGTTTACTTTAATTCTACTAACTGTAAAGCTGTAAATGTGGTAGAGGATGTTGTTGAATTTACTATTCAAATATTGTATCTGAATCTAACGTCAAACAAACCTCCATGCCCTGAACTAACAATCGTGACAATATAATGAGCAATCAGGTTGATTGTGCATTTATGCAAGTTGTGGTTACCGATAGCGTGCCCCTTGAGACGTTTTCATGGCAGCGATACTCGTCATTGTTGGCCCTATTTCCTCTGTCTCTCTGCAAAGCCACTTCCTGCCTCAAGGAGACAGGCAGAGTATGTATTGGTACAGCTTCCTCCCTCCCCTGTACTCTACTTAATTTACAATTCAAAATTTGCTTTACTCCTACAATGTTTATTTTATCACACACTTTTACAGTGTCTCCTCATGTACACTCCCTGGACTTAACCCAAATCAAGCACCTCAAAAATGCTCTCCCGCCCCCTGTCTTACGTCTATCCTATCTCATCTCTTCTGTCCCTCCACCTTGTGTTGTCATTTAGCCTTTCCTCACAGCAGGTATCACTCCTCGTTAGGAGACACTATTCACCTTCAATAGCATCTCTATGAGACACAGAGGAAGAGACCGAGACCGAACTCACTGCAACACACCACCTGGCTTCTCTCTACTGGTGTGGCAGTTAGATTATATCCTAATCTCCAGTCCTAATCATTCAGATGCAGACTTGTCAGCCTCGTCTAGTTTCTTTCTTTGTGTTATTGCAGATCTCATATTTTGCAGTTACGAGGCAATTAGGACAATTTGAAACACCCCGGATCTTCTCTCAAGAGCTCTGATTCGATTTCTGAACCCACTCACCCTCTCCCACTGTGTGTGTGAGTGTTTCAATCTGCAGTGTCTGTGTGTAAGGTGTGTATGCACATCATTTCTACACACTAATTTATGTGTTTTCCATTATTTCATTTGCATTGCGGAAGTGTCAAGTGTCATTAGTTTTGTATGTGCGTGTGCCCAATTTCTGATTGCCTGCGTAGGGGTCTCCTAAGTCCCACCCATCCCCCTTTCTACTTAACATTGCATACACACACACACACCGCCCACACCCTTCATGGCAGGAGGATGTTAATCGTCATTACGATGTGGCCGGGGAGGCTAAATGTTGATTTAATTCCTCTATGGAAGGATCACATAATGCCCTTGTCACACAGCCGGGCCTAGCCTCCCTTCCAGACTTGGAGAAAAATAAATGTGTCCCTTTAAGAAAGAGGTCACACCTCAGGCCAAAATGAATGTAGTCTGATGCCGGTGATTACACCAGAATGCAGAACATGTGTCAACTATCAGATTAGCAAAAGGAGAGTGGTGGTGTGGCTCTCCAGAGCAGCATTTTAGTTATGCAGGTGGTGTGTTGGAATGCACAGGGCCGTGGTCCCCAGTGGTAAGGGAATGCACTCTTTCTTGGTGGTTGACTTGATAAATGTCACAACAGCATAAAAGAAGAATGACAACAATGGCTTCGCCACCCCTCAGTGGAATGTTTGGATTGTTTGTCTCCTCATTCCAGGGTTTTTCTTTATTTTTACTATTTTCTACATTGTAGAATAGTAGTGAAGACATCAAAATTATGAAATAACACATGGAATTATGTACTAACCAAAAAAGTGTTAAACAAATCAAAATATATTTGAGATTCTTCAAAGTAGCCACCCTTTGCCTTGATGACAGATTTGCACACTCTTGGCATTCTCTCAACCAGCTTCATGAAGTAGTCACCTGGAATGCATTTCAATTAATATGAGTGCCTTGTTAAGCAATTTATGGAATTAATTTTATTCCTAATGCGTTTGAGCCAATCGGTTGTCTTGTGACACGTATGTGTGATGGTATACAGAAGTCAGTGATCTCCATCCTCAACTAAGAGGTGGTGGGGTCGTGGTGTTGGAGCCACGAGAGGCCAAGTATGACTGTGTACGGGTGCCTGGATGAGGAGGAGGAGGAGGAGGAGCAGGAGGAGAAGGGAAGGGAAGGCTTTCTTGGTGCAGGGGTCCCACGGTGATGGTGAGGGGTGCTGTGATAGTCGCAGATCCCAGTGGTTTGTTATCCAGCGCTTGAACGGAAATGAGAGGAGTGCAGGTATGATGTTATTTTCAGGGAGCAGTCAAGGGCCTTATCAATAAAATTCCCTGTGGCACCAGAGTCCACTAGAGCTGTAGAAACAACACGAGGGACAGCCAGCTAGTGATATTGGTACTAAAAAGGGTTTGGTGGAGAGTGATTATGATGATGGAATAGTCATACCTACCAGGAGACCTCTGCTCTAGTGGCTCCCAGGTTGGGATGTAGCGGACACCGTTGAAGCTGGTGTCCCTACTGACCGCAATAGGGACAGAGTCCCAGCTGTCTCCAACAGCATCGCTCAGCTGCGGGGAGGCGTGAGGCCCCTACCTCCATGGGTTCAGGCTCTGACTCAGAACTGTCAATGAAGGAGGGAGAGTCGATGGGGGTGCCGACCATCCTGAAGGAGGTTATCCAGACGGATGGCCATCGCGATGTGTGTCCAATGAGAGGGTGTCGTCTAGGCATGCCAAGTCAGTCTGGACCTCTTCACGCAATCCTTTTCTGAATAACTTGCAGAGTGCCATCTCATTTCATCTGCTGGATGCTGACACTGTACAGAAGGTGAGGGTGTACTCCGCAGTGGTCTGGCCCTCCTGCCGTAGTTGGAGTAGGCGCTCACCCCCTCTCTGCCCTCCAGTGGATGATCAAATAGGTTCTTTGCTCTATTCAGAGGACTATCATAGGAACCCAGCTCCTCCTCACCTCCCCAGACGGCCGTAGCCCACTCCAATGCCCGCCCGGTCAACAGGGAAATAACCGTGGAAACCTTGGACCTCTTGGTGGTGGGGGCACTGGGTCGACTCATGATATAGGATCCTCTGCTCGTTGGAGGATGCCGCTTGAGGAAGATCTAGATGTTGAAGAACGTGTGGTGTCGGTGAAGTAGGTCTCCCTGTTCGCCGACCATCTGGGAGATGTCTTGGTTGGCTGCTGCTTCCATTTTGTGAGGCATTATTCTGTAACGAAGACGCAGGGAGTCAGGAAGCAGGTGCAGTTGGTGAGTTTAATAAGAACGAACGTAGAGTGAATAAACAAACAAGCTGTCACACCCTGACCATAGTTTGCTTTGTATGTTTCTATGTTTTGTTTGGTCAGGGTGTGATCTGAGTGGGCATTCTATGTTACATGTCTAGTTTGTCTATTTCTATGTTTGGCCTGATATGGTTCTCAATCAGAGGCAGGTGTTAGTCATTGTCTCTGATTGGGAACCATATTTAGGTAGCCTGTTGGGTTTTGTGGGTGATTGTTCCTGTCTCTGTGTTTGCACCAGATAGGGCTGTTTTGGTTTTTCACGTTTCTTGTTTTGTTAGTCTGTTCATGTGAAGTTGCTTTATTAAAGAACCATGAATAGTAACCACGCTGCATATTGGTCCGCCTCTCAATCAACTCAAGAAAACCGAAAACCGAAAACCGAAACAATACTGCCTGATGGGTGATAACAGAGTGCAAGATTAAGGGAGAGTAATCAGGGAAGTAATGAAGTCCAGATGTGCCTAATGATGAGGCGCAGGTGTGCGTAATGATGGGTTACTAGACTGGCGACGTTGTGTGCCAGGGAGCGGGAGTAGACGTGACCCTAACGTTAGGCTCCTTAAGAGTATTTGTATTAATTATGGAGCTGCAACTACTCTTCCTGGGGTCCAGCAAAATTAAGGCAGCTTATACAATTTTAAAACATTACAATACATTCACAGATTTCACAACACACTGTGTTCCCTCAGGCCCCTACTCCACCACTACCACATATCTACAGTACTAAATCAGTGTGTGTGTATGCATGTTCTGTGCCAATGTTTGTGTTGCTTCACAGTCCCCGTTGTTCCATAAGGTGTTTTTTTTTTAATCTGTTTTTTAAAATGTAATTCTACTGCTTGCGTCAGTTACTTGATGTGGAATAGAGCTCCTTGTAGTCATGGCTCTATGTAGTACTGTGTGCCTCCCATAGTCTGTTCTGGACTTGTGGACTGTGAAGAGACCTCTTGTGGCATGTCTTGTGGGATATGCATGGGTGTCCGAGCTGTGTGCCAGTAGTTTAGACGGACAGCTCGGTGCATTCAACATGGCAATACCTCTCATAAATAAAATTAAAATCTAATAGTACATAATTGGGCCAATCCCTCTCCAAACATGTAGCTCTTTTTTTTCTGAGGAAGTGGATTGGTAACACCATCTTTAACATTGTCCTCATCTCCTGGTTGTGGTTGATCATTTAATAAAAACAAACATTTTGTTAAAGAAAGCTTAAATTCCACCGCATTTCATTGTTGCTGTTCTTGCCAGCTAATGCCATTACTTAGCTGACAGAAACATCAGAACAGTTCTGAGGGAAAGTTGGTTATGATTCGTAAACAATTTATCAGTCTGTGCTTCCAAAATAAAAGTACAGGTCCAACAGCAAAACATTTTGTTGCATGTGGGCACTTTAGAGCCCTGAAAGTCAGTCAAGTAAAAGAAGTAATAAGAGAGATAGTATGCATTGTAAAAATGGACTGTATTACATTGTATTTACAAATATAAAGTGGGTTAGTTACATGGTCATGCAGTGGCATAAATAGTATATAATAGAACAGCAGCGTTTGTGTGTGTGAGAGTTTGTGTGTAAAGGTTGGATGTTTGGGTAGTCAGTGTAAATAATCTCTAAGGAGCAGATGTGTATGTATCTATAAGCAACTGTCTGTGTATATCACAGTAAGTTACACATTATAATTTCAGTTTAGAGGGGACATGATTCATCATACTCTGTGGGTGTTCTTCCTTCACAGATTTCAGCCAATTAAACAAGAGACACAGGTGGGTAACACATACCTATACACACAATGAAGCCCCACCCCCACTGTGAGCACACACAACATACAGCCACATACATTTACACACTCATACAGTACACATGCTGAAAATCACGTGGCATGTATCATTAAGTCATGCGAGTATATTATGGGCTACATTTTGTATTTTAATTTATTTAACTAGGCAAGTCAATTATGAACAAATTCGTATTTACAGTGATGGCCTACCAAAAGGCCTCCTTCGGGGGCTGGAATTACAACAACAATGGTACAAAACACAGATCACGACAAGAGCGACACCTCAACACTACATAAAGAGAGACCTATAAGTCAATAACATAGCATGGCAGCAACATGACAACAACATGGTAGCAACACAACATGGTAGCAGCAGAAAACATGGTACAAACGTTATTGGGATAATTATGATAACGTGTTAGTTTCTAATATTGGACCCATGGTTTCTCTTTATTGTGTGAGTCAATAATGAACTAATGATGAAGAAAGAAGGAGCATAACCTTTCCTCATTCAATGTCAATGACACACAAATACACATGTTTGTTTTACTATCATTGTGGGGACCTAATTCTAACCCTAATTGTAAACCTAACCCCTAAGCCTAAAATAGTATTTTTCCATATGGGGAGTAGCAAAATGTCCCAGCTTGTCAGATTTGTCTTTGTTTTACTCTCCTTGTGAGGACTTATGGTCTCCACAAGGATAGTGAAACCAAAAAATACACACACACAGAGACCGACATGGTATCAGCAGCTTAGCGGGAGAGATGAGGGAGGTGGAAGGAGGGAGGTGGTGAATAAGCTGTTGCTACCCCAATCCTTGCTGATTTTAAAAGGGGGGTGAAGGGAGCCGTTCTGGAGGGAGATGGAGCTATTGTGACTGCCAAGGAGAGAGAAAGGGGAGAGGGTAGATGGAGCCTTCACTCTCTTGTCTACCTTTTTCCAGCTCCTTTTTTTCCTTCCCTTCTCTCCTGCATTCCTCTCCTCTCTTCCACCTTTAGCTACCCTCCTTTCTGTTCGGATCACCTCTTTCATCCTCACATCCCCTCCCTTTTCTGTGCCCCAAGATTTATCATCACCCATTCAGTTTGTTTTCAAACCACCTTATTTAATTTGACGGTTATACCCTCCCCCTCACACTCGTGTTCATTTTTATCCTTTCCTCCTCTCTCTCTCTCTTTCCTCCCTCGCTCTCTCCTTTCATTCATCAGTATGACGTCTGTGGATTTTTTCATCACCTTTCTTCCTCCATTGCATCATCGCTTGCTCCCTCTTTCCTGAAGGGGAGGGGGAGAGAAGAAGAGCGAGGGAGAGTGGGAACTGCCAAGGAGATTGCCTTAAGAAGAACAGAGCGAGAGAGAGAGCGAGCAAGTGATGGGTAGGAGGAGGCAGAGGTTTTTGTCTTGGTTTTGTCTGATCCGACATGAGCCACAGAACGCGAGTGCTTGACCGAGAACAGGCATCTCTCACTGGACGCATCACCCTCACCCTTCCACTCAGTCTGCCTGCCTGCCTGGAGCTGGAGCTGTGGTAGCGACGGGCTATCGGAGAGGCTAGCAGGCACAGTGGCTCTGATGAGAAGAGGGGCTAAGCTGAGCCGGTGGGCTTGCTCTCTGCCTCACAGACACATTTTATTGACTTGCTAATTGCCTAAGACACTCAGAGGAGAGGATGCAGTGACTGAAGGGCGCGAAGGAACCAACTGTACAGAAGAGCATTACAGGCAGTGGAACAGTGACTGCGTTCTGCCTATCTGACCACCATTTCTGCTTCTCTTTACTGTGGGAATTACAACAGATGTTTGCAGCCTGCCTTTCATTGATCCGCACAACGTGCATACGTGATTCATGCATGACATTAGTGTGTCTTTGCCTCACATGCAGTCAGAAGTAGACTCTCACCACCACATGCTTTGCAACACGTGAATGATTTCCATATGGATGTTTGTTCTCTTATTTACATTCAAACCTGTTTTTCTCTGCTAGGTCTGCTTAAGCTGTTTACTGTGCTGTCTGGTTTGTCTTTACCACGATACATACCCTTTGTCTGTGACGGTGCTACATTATTTTTTTTATTTTTTTGTCAACCAATCAAATGTAATTGGGATATGAAGATTCTGAAGCACAATGAATATCCTTCACTGGGAGTGAAGAAATTATCTGAAGAGAAGCTTACAGGCTGAAGACTGACTTGAGGCATTTCATCTTGGGTGATTTTGTGGAGTGGGGAACTACGTAGTACAGTCTTGTTGGAAAAATGGACCAGGCTCATTTGTTGACTCTTGCATAATTCCAGACTACCCAGTCTCAAACATCAAGATCGAGGAAAGCAATCTCAGATCCCTGGCATTGGGCTGTAGAATTAATCTTTCATATGGAGAGAGAAAGGGGAAAAGAAAGAGGATTGTGAATGAACCTGTGGAGGAGACCAGTGATCAGCAAAGAGAAGGTGACAAGGGGATTACAGGAAGGATTAAAATAAAGTACACTCTAGATTTAAGTAACTCAGCCTTGTTAAGTGTTCTCCGCTAATTCCAGGTAGCACCTACCACCTCTTGACAAAGTTACCATTCACCCACATCAGATGTATCCCTACGCCAGTTAGTTTGACAGTACCTTCTGACTGTTTTCTGGTCTGACTGTTGTCTCTCTGGTGAAGCCTCCAGCTGTGGGTTGCCATGCCTGTTCCCTGCGGGTCTGTCTGGGTCAGAGTGAGGGCTCTGCCGCTGCTCTGAGGTCGGTCTGCCTCCCTGTCTGCCAGCCTGCCGCCCCTATGAGCCAAACAGGCACCCTACCAAGGCGCACCACCTACCTCATCTCCCTCACCCTGGTCAAGGTTGAGGCGGTAGGGGGTGATGGAAGGGCCACCGGGCCCCAGCCACAGCTGGCCCTTTCCCTAGGGAGAGGAGGTGTGGGGGGCCCTGGGTATGAGGAGGATGAGGAGCTGAGCAGGACCACTGAGGATGAGGGAGGACACTCGTGTGCCGTGGGGGAGGGAGAGAGGGACACAGAAATGGAGGAAGATGAGCAGGAGGACATTAGCTTTAGGGGGCCTGTTCAGGAGCGGGGGAAGCCTGAGATGAGGGAGAAAGAGAGTCGTGGGCCAGGCTCCTCAAAAGATATCACATTGGGGATTAAGAGCAAGGAGTGTCCCCTCTTACCGAAGAACATGAAAGACCAAGTGAAGGGGCTTGCAGGGGTGTCAGGTGTCCCCTCAGAGGCAGGGCTGAGGAGAGAGGGAACCCGTCCTAAAACCGAACTCTACAGGGAGCCACCCATGCGGTTTCCAAGGGGCGAGGAGGGGATGGGCGACCCAAGCAGCACCCTCTGCCGAGTCAGCGTGCCCATCACTGTCCCTCCCAGGTTTACCCATCGACCCGAGGTCCTGATGAGGTCACATGCCGGGGTGGGGGCTGTAAGCCGGCGGGAGTTGAGGGAAGCAGATCAGAGTATGCCTCCATCTGCCAAGAGTCTGGACCGCAAAGACAACCGTATAGGGGATCGGTCGCCTATGATAGGTGCTGCGGCCGCCCTAGGGCCTTACCGAGCGTCCTGGGCAGACAGTGACGGCAGGACCACCCTCCTTCACCAGGGGGTCCCAGTGGGGGGAGGGTTTACAGGCGTGGAGACCAGGGAAAGCCCCCAAGGGGACAGGTTGAAGACAGGCTCCACCTCCCTGCCAGCTCAACCCACCACCCAGGTGTCCAAGCCGGCAAGGAAGGGCAAGAGCCGTACCCTGGACAACAGTGACCTGCACTCTCTTTCTGAGGACTTGAAGAAGGGGAAGGATAGCAAGGGCCAGGGTCAGGGGGGAACCACCCAGCGTGCCCGCGACCGCAAGATGCTCAAGTTCATCAGTGGGATCTTCACAAAGAGTACGCCTGCGCCTCCCAGCTCCAACACAACGCCCCCTATTTACACACCCATACAGAGGGGTTCTAGTGAGGAGGAAGGTAAGATATCACCCACATCCACCTCCCCATAGTTCACCCCAACCAGGTCTAGCTGCATTTTCCATTTCATTTCAGATTTTTCACTACTGGATGCGGCAGGCTACCATCTTACTCCAATGACTTACATTTTATTTGTTGCCTGTAACATTGGTTAATATAAGATTTAAACCCCATACCCTTCTCCCAACTAGAGTGATGGTGATTGCATTGCTATTTCACAGTACAGTGTATATAACCTTGGGCTACCCTTCTGAAAAAAAAACATATTCCAGCATAGGCTGGTGACCAACCTTCTTTGTTTTTTTTGCTGGTGACCAACCTTGGTTGTGTTTTTCCTGGTGACCAACCTTGGTTGTGTTTTTCCTGGTGACCAACCTTGGTTGTGTTTTTCCTGGTGACTAACCTTGGTTGTGTTTTTTAGAAAGGTTTAGAAAAATGTGTTATTTGTGTAGAAAAATCTAAATTAATTAATTAATCAATCAATGTAATGCAAAAACATAGATATTGAAAAAAATCTAACCGCAATAGAGCATGATGGGCGTGCTTTTGCAGACCAGCTTAACCAACTAGACCATGCTGGACCAGCATACACAGCATATACTCTAAAAAAGGTTATTGAGGTGTTCTTTGTCAGGGGTGAGAGTGATATTGTACATCTTTATTACCAAGAACATACAGTGCATTCAGAAAGTATTCAGACCCCTTGACTTTTTCCACATCTTGTTGCTGTAACGTAGACACGGAGTCAGGAAGCAGGTGCAGTTAGTGAGTTTAATGATAATGGACATGGAACGATACAAAACAAGAGAAGCGTCTGACATGGAAATACAAACAATACTACCTGATGACTGACAAAACAGTGTGCTAGATAAATGGTAAGTAATGAAGTCCAGGTGTGACTGATGATAGGGCGCAGGTGTGCGTAAAGATGGGTTGCCAGGACTGTTGGTTAGTAGACCGGTGGCGTCGAGTGCCAGAGCAGGAGAGTGGCAGTAGACGTAACAGAACCTCCACCCCCGCCCCCCGCAGGACGACACCGGCCAGGGGGACGGCCCCGAGCGCGAGGAGCTGGCCGGTCCGGATGGCGAAGGTGGATATCTTGGATGATGTTGGGATCTAGAATGTCGTCCAACGGAACCCGACACTGCTCCTTTAGAACGTACCCCTCTGTCCACCAGGTACTGGAGGACACCCCCACGACATCGGGAGTCCAGGAGGGATCTGACTGCATAGGCAGGGCTCCCCTCGATGTCTAAGGGAGGCGGAGGGGTGTCGTGGGGGACTGCATCAGCCAGAGGACCAGGAACCACAGGCCCTGAGGAGGGAAACCTGAAAAGATGGTGAGATTCAGTAGTGAGTGGGGAGTTGTAATCTGTAAATTACCTCATTGACCATCCAGAGGACCTTGAACAGCCCCACAGGACTTCTTACAGGGCAGGCGGAGAGGAAGGTTCCTGGTGGAGAGCCCGACGCGATCACCAGGGTGGCGCCTCTCTGCGGTGGCAATCCGCCTGCTCTTTCTGACAGCGTACGGCGTGCTGGAGTCTCACATGGGAATCGTTCCATACCACAACTGCGCGCCTGATCCACTCGTCCACTGCAGGAGCTTAGGTCTGGCTCGGAGTCCACGGAGCCAGGGCTGGCTGGTAACCCAGAATACACTGGAAGGAAGTCAGCCCGGTGGAGGAGTGTCGCAATGAATTCTGGGCATATTCAGCCCAGGGAAGGAATCGGGGTCGCTCCCCCTGCCGGTCCTGATAATGGCTCCTCAGGAATGAAGGCCTTCCATACACGTGATGTGAATAGGGGGCCACGATCGGAGATGATATCCTCTGGAAGGCGACAGTGCTGGAAGACCTGCTGGAACAATGCCTCAGTGACCTGGATAGTGGTAGGGAGAACAGAGAGAGGGATGCAATGGCATGATTTAGATAATCTGTCCACTATCACAAAAATGGTGGTAAAACCATTAGAAGAGGGGAGATCAGTGCCAAAATCAATGGACAGATAAGAGCAGGGATGCTGAGGCACGGAACGGGTAAAGATGTCTACGTCCCAGAGCACGGGGGCTACAACTCGAGAGGGCGGAGTTATGGGTGCACTAAAGACAGGAACATCTCCCGAATTGTTGAGACAGGGCCTCGGCTTTGATGTATTTTTTACCTGGGTGATATGTCAGCGTGAAATCAAGTCTGGTGAAGAAAAGGCCCACCTGTCTTGGTTCAGGTTCCAAGTCGCCTCACTGTCCGTATGTACAGTGGGGCAAAAAAGTATTTAGTCAGCCACCAATTGTGCAAGTTCTCCCACTTAAAAAGATGAGAGAGGCCTGTAATTTCCATCATAGGTACACTTCAACTATGACAGACAAAATGAGAAAAAAATCCAGAAGATCACATTGTAGGATTTTTAATTTATTTATTTGCAAATTATGGCTTGTAGGCCTGTTGTAAGACCGGTACTCACCAGACATCACCGGCAACAACGGCGCCTATGGGCACAAACCCACCATCGCTGGACCAGACAGGACTGGCAAAAAGTGCTCTTCACTGATGGGTCGCGGTTTTGTCTCACCAGGGGTGATGGTCGGATTGACATTTATCGTCGAAGGAATGAGCGTTACACCGAGGCATGTACTCTGGAGCAGGATCGATTTGGAGGTGGAGGGTCTGTCATGGTCTGGGGCGGTGTGTCACAGCATCATCGGACTGAGCTTATCATTGCAGGCAATCTCAATGCTGTGCGTTACAGGGAAGACATCTTCCTCCCTCACGTGGTACCCTTCCTGCAGGCTCATCCTGACATGACTCTCCAGCATGACAATGCCACCAGCCATACTGCTCGTTCTGTGTGTGATTTCTTAAAGACAGGAATGTCAGTGTTCTGCCATGGCCATCGAAGAGCCCAAATCTCTATCCCATTGAGCACGTCTGGGACCTGTTGGATCGGAGGGTGAAGGCTAGGGCCATTCCCCCCAGAAAAGTCTGGGATGCTGCAGGTGCCTTGGTGGAGGAGCGGGGTAACATCTCACAGCAAGAACTGGCAAATCTGGTGCAGTCCATGAGGAGGCGATGCACTGCAGTACTTAATGCAGCTGGTGGCCACACCAGATACTGACTGTTACTTTTGATTTTGACCCCCCCCTTTTGTTCAGGGACACATTATTCAATTTCTGTTAGTCACTTGTCTGTGGAACTTGTTCAGTTTATGTCTCAGTTGTTGAATCTTATGTTCATACAAATATTTACACATGTTAAGTTTGCTGAAAATGAATGCAGTTGACAGTGAGAGGACGTTTCTTTTTTTGATGAGTTTGTGTTCCTTTGTCCAGATGGAAAAGGGCAGTGTGGAGTGCAATAGAGATTGCATCATCTGTTGGAGCGGTATGCAAATTGGAGTGGGTCTAGGATTTCTGGGATAATGGTGTTGATGTGAGCCATGACCAGCCTTTCGAAGCACTTGATGGCTACAGACGTGAGTGCTATGGGTCAATAGTCATTTAGGCAGGTTACCTTAGTGTTCTTGGGAACAGGCACTATGGTGGTCAGCTTAAAACATGTTGGTATTACAGACAGGGAGAGGTTGAAATTGTCAGGGAAGACACTTGCCAGTTGGTCAGCGCATGCTCACAGTACACGTCCTGGTAATCTGTCTGTCCCCGCGGCCTTATGAATGTTGACCTGTTTAAAGGTCTTACTCACATCGGCTGCAGAGAGCGTGATCACACAGTCTTCCTGAACAACTGGTGCTCTCATGTTTCAGTGTTATTTGCCTCGAAGCGAGCATAGAAGTAGTTTAGCTCGTGTCACTGGGCAGCTCTCGGCTGTGCTTCCCTTTGTAGTATGTAATGGTTTGCAAGCCCTGCCACATCCGACGAGCATCAGCGCCGGTGTAGTACGATTCGATCTTAGTCTTGTAATGATGCTTTGCCTGTTTGATGGTTCGTCGGAGGGCATAGCAGGATTTCTTATAAGCTTCCGGGTTAGAGTCCCGCTCCTTGAAAGTGGCAGCTCTAGCCTTTAGCTCAGTGCAGATGTTGCCTGTAATCCATGGCTTCTGGTTGGGGTACGTACGGTCACTGTGGGGACGACGTCATCGATGCGTGTTTGATGGAGCCAATGACTGATGTAGTGTACTCCTCAATGCCATTGGAGGAATCCCGGGAACATATTCCAGTCTGTGATAGCAAAACATTCCTATAGCTTAGCATCAGCTTCATCTGACCACTTTTTTTATTGATCGAGTCACTGGGGCTTACTTTTTAAATTTTTGCTTGTAATCAGGAGGATAGCATTATGGTCAGATTTGCCAAATGGAGGGCTAGGGAGAGCTTTGTATGTGTCTCTGTGTGTGGAGTAAAGGTGGTCCAGATTTTTTAAAAATATTTTTTATTTTTTAAATCTTCCCCTCTTTGCACATTTAACATGCTGATAGAAATTTGGTAAAACAGATTTAAGTTTCCCTGCATTAAAGTCCCCAGCTACTGGGAGCGCCGCCTCTAGGTGAGCGTTTCCTTGTTTGCTTATGGCCGAATACAGCTCATTCGATGCTGTCTTAGTGCCAGCCTCAGTCTGTGGTGGTATGTAAACAACTATGAAAAATACAGATGAAAACTCTCTAGGTATTTAGTGTAATCTACAGCTTTTCATGAGATACTCTACCCCAGGCGAACATTAAGCAATTGCTCGAAACTTCCTTAGTTATAGTGCACCAGCTGTTATTTACAAAAATACATAGTCCACCGCCCCTAGGCTTACCAGACACTGCTGTTCTATCCTGCTGGTACAGCGTATAACCAGCCAGCTGTATGTTGATAGTGTCTTGAGCCACGACTCTGTGAAGCTTAAGATATTACAGGTTTGAATATCCCGTTGGTAGTTTAATCTTCTTTTTTTCCCTTTTTTTCCACCTTTATTTAACCAGGTAGGCTAGTTGAGAACAAGTTCTCATTTACAACTGCGACCTGGACAAGATAAAGCAAAGCAGTGTGACACAAACAGCAACACAGAGTTACACATGGAATAAACAAACATACAGTCAATAATACAATAGAAAAAGTCTATATACAGTGTATGAAAATGAGGTAGGATAAGTCAGGTAAGGCAATAAATAGGCCATAGTGCTGAAACAATATACAGTGCCTTGCGAAAGTATTCGGCCCCCTTGAACTTTGCGACCTTTTGCCACATTTCAGGCTTCAAACATAAAGATATAAAACTGTATTTTTTTTGTGAAGAATCAACAACAAGTGGGACACAATCATGAAGTGGAACGACATTTATTGGATATTTCAAACTTTTTTAACAAATCAAAAACTGAAAAATTGGGCGTGCAAAATTATTCAGCCCCTTTACTTTCAGTGCAGCAAACTCTTTCCAGAAGTTCAGTGAGGATCTCTGAATGATCCAATGTTGACCTAAATGACTAATGATGATAAATACAATCCACCTGTGTGTAATCAAGTCTCCGTATAAATGCACCTGCACTGTGATAGTCTCAGAGGTCCGTTAAAAGCACAGAGAGCATCATGAAGAACAAGGAACACACCAGGCAGGTCCGAGATACTGTTGTGAAGAAGTTTAAAGCCGGATTTGGATACAAAAAGATTTCCCAAGCTTTAAACGTCCCAAGGAGCACTGTGCAAGCGATAATATTGAAATGGAAGGAGTATCAGACCACTGCAAATCTACCAAGACCTGGCCGTCCCTCTAAACGTTCAGCTCATACAAGAAGACTGATCAGAGATGCAGCCAAGAGGCCCATGATCACTCTGGATGAACTGCAGAGATCTACAGCTGAGGTGGGAGACTCTGTCCATAGGACAACAATCAGTCGTATATTGCACAAATCTGGCCTTTATGGAAGAGTGGCAAGAAGAAAGCCATTTCTTAAAGATATCCATAAAAAGTGTCGTTTAAAGTTTGCCACAAGCCACCTGGGAGACACACCAAACATGTGGAAGAAGGTGCTCTGGTCAGATGAAACCAAAATTGAACTTTTTGGCAACAATGCAAAATGTTATGTTTGGTGTAAAAGCAACACAACTCATCACCCTGAACCCACCATCCCCACTGTCAAACATGGTGGTGGCAGCATCATGGTTTGGGCCTGCTTTTCTTCAGCAGGGACAGGGAAGATGGTTAAAATTGATGGGAAGATGGATGGAGCCAAATACAGGACCATTCTGGAAGAAAACCTGATGGAGTCTGCAAAAGACCTGAGACTGGGACGGAGATTTGTCTTCCACCAAGACAATGATCCAAAACATAAAGCAAAATCTACAATGGAATGGTTCAAAAATAAACATATCCAGGTGTTAGAATGGCCAAGTCAATGTCCATACCTGAATCCAATCGAGAATCTGTGGAAAGAACTGAAAACTGCTGTTCACAAATGCTCTCCATCCAACCTCACTGAGTTCGAGCTGTTTTGCAAGGAGGAATGGGAAAAAATGTCAGTCTCTCGATGTGCAAAACTGATAGAGACATACCCCAAGCGACTTACAGCTGTAATCGCAGCAAAAGGTGGCGCTACAAAGTATTAACTTAAGGGGGCTGAATAATTTTGCACGCCCAATTTCAGTTTTTGATTTGTTAAAAAAGTTTGAAATATCCAATAAATGTCGTTCCACTTCATGATTGTGTCCCACTTGTTGTTGATTCTTCACAAAAAAATACAGTTTTATATCTTTATGTTTGAAGCCTGAAATGTGGCAAAAGGTCGCAAAGTTCAAGGGGGCCGAATACTTTCGCAACGCACTGTAGCAATTAAATACTGGAGTGATAGATGAGCAGGAAATGAATGTGCAAGTAGAGATACTGGGGTGCAAAGGAGCCAAATAAATAAATAACAGTATGGGGATGAGGTAGTTGGATGGGCTATTTACAGATGGCCTATGTACAGCTGCAGTGAGCTGCTCTGACAGCTGTTGCTAAAGTTAGTGAGGGAGATAAGTCTCCAGCTTCAGTGATTTTTGCAGTTTTTTTCAGTCATTGGCAGCAGAGAACTGGAAGGAGAGGCTGCCAAAAGAGGAATTGGCTTTGGGGGTGACCAGTGAAATATACCTGCTGGAGTGGTGGTTAGGGAGGGTGCTGCTTTGGTGACCAGTGAGCTGAGATAAGGCGGGGCTTTACCTAGCAAAGACTTATAGATGACCTGGAGCCAGTGGGGTTTGGCGATGAATATGTAGCGAGTGCCAGCCAACGAGAGCATTCAGGTCGCAGTGGTGGGTAGGATATGGGGCTTTGGTGACAAAAAGGATGGCACTGTGATAGACTGTATCTAATTTGCTGAGTAGAGTGTTGGAGGCTATTTTGTAAATGACATCACTGAAGTCAAGGATTGGTAGGATAGTCAGTTTTACGAGGGTATGTTTGGCAGCATGAGTGAAGGATGCTTTGTTGCGAAATAGGAAGCCGATTCTAGATTTAATTTTGGATTGGAGATGCTTAGTTGTGAGTCTGGAAGGAGAGTTTACAGTCTAACCAGACACCTAGGTATTTGTAGTTGTCCACATATTCTAAGTCGGAACCGTCCAGAGTAGTGATGCTGGACGGGCTGGTAGGTGCAGGCAATGATCAGTTGAATAGCATGCATTTAGTTTAACTTGCATTTAAGAGCAGTTGGAGGCCACGGAAGGAGAGTTGAATGGAATGTATGCTCGTCTGGAGGTTAGTTAGCACAGTGTCCAAAGAGGGCCAGAAGTATATAGAATGGAGTCGTCTGCGTAGAGGTGGATCAGGGAATCACCAGCAGCAAGAGCGACATCATTGATGTATACAGAGAAAAGAGTCAGCCTGAGAATTGAACCCTGTGGCACCCCCATAGACTGCCAGAGGTCCGAACAACAGGCCCTCCGATTTGACACACTGAACTCTATCTGAGAAGTAGTTGGTGAACCAGGCGAGGCAGTCATTTGAGAAACCAAGGCTGTTAAGTCTGCCGATAAGAATGTGGTGATTGACAGAGTCGAAAGCCTTGGCCAGGTCGATGAATACAGCTGCACAGTAATGTCTCTTATCGATGGCGGTTATGATATCGTTTAGGACCTTGAGCGTGGTTGAGGTGCACCCATGACCAGCTCGGAAGCCAGATTGTATAGCGGAGAAGGTATGGTGGAATTCGAAATGGTTGGTTATCTGTTTGTTAACTTGGCTTTTGAAGACCTTAGAAAGGCAGGGTAGGATAGATATAGGTGTAGAGTGTCTCCCCTTTGAAGAAGGGGATGTCCGCTGCAGCTTTCCAATCTTTGGGGATCTCAGACGATACGAAAGAGAGGTTGAGCAGGCTAGTAATAGGGGTTGCAACAATTTCGGCAGATAAATTTAGAAAGAGAGGGTCCAGATTGTCTAGCCTGGCTGATTTGTAAAGGTCCAGATTTTGCAGCGCTTTCAGAACATCAGCTATCTGGAATTGGGTGAAGGAGAAATGGGGGAAGCTTGGGCAAGTTCCTGTGGGGGGTGCAGGGCTGTTGACCTGGGTAGGGGTAGCCAGGTGGAAAGCTTGGCCAGCCGTAGAAAAATGCTTATTGAAATTCTCAATTCTCGTGGAGTTATTGGTGGTGACAGTGTTTCCTAGCCTAAGTGCAGTGGGCAGCTGGGAGGAGGTGCTCTTATTCTCCATGGACTATAGTGTCCCAGAACTTTTTGGAGTTTGTGCTACAGGATGTACATTTCTGTTTGAAACAGCTATCCTTTACTTTCCTAAATGCCTGTGTATATTGGTTCCTAATTTCCCTGAAAAGTTGCATATCACGGGGGCTATTCGATGTTAATGCAGTACGCCACAGGATGTGTTTGTGCTGGTCAAGGCCAGACAGGTCTGGAGTGAACCAAGGGCTATGTCTGTTCCTGGTTCAATTTTTTTTTATGTGGCAGGATTATTTAAGATGGTGAGGAAAGCAATTTTAAAGGATAACCAGGCATCCTCTGCTGACGGAATGAGGTCAATATCCTTCCAGGATACCCGGGCCAGGTCGATTAGAAAGTGTTTTAGGGAGTGTTTAACAATGATGGGGGGTGGTTGTTTGACCGCAGACCCATTACGGACGCAGGCAATGAGGCAGTGATCGCTGAGATCCTGGTTGAAGACAGCAGAGGTGTAGTTGGAGGGCAGGTTGGTTAGGATGATATCTATGAGGGTGCCCGTGTTTACGGATTTGGGGTTGTACCTGGTAGGTTCATTGATCATTTGTGTGAGATTGAGGGCATCAAGTTTAGATCATTAAGTTTGCAGACGACACAACAGTGGTAGGCCTGATCACCAACAACGACGAGACAGCCTATAGGGAGGAGGTCAGAGACCTGGCCGGGTGGTGCCAGAATAACAACCTATCCCTTAACATAACCAAGACTAAGGAGATGATTGTGGACTACAGGAAAAGGAGGACCGAGCACGCCCCCATTCTCATCGACGGGGCTGTATGTAGCCTCGCTACGTTTATAGCCTCGCTACTGTATATAGCCCCTGAAAGGTTCTACAGCTGCAACATCGAGAGAATCCTGACTGGTTGCACCACTGCCTGGTATGGCAATTGCTTGGCTTCCGACCGCAAGGCACTACAGACGGTAGTGCGTACGACCCAGTATATCACTGGGGCTAAGCCACGCTACGGTTTTTCACTGTCTTTTTACTGTTGTTTTTATTTCTTTACTTACCTATTGTTCACCTAATCTTTTTTTGCGCTATTGGTTAGAGCCTGTAAGTAAGCATTTCACTGTTTCATTCGGCACAGGTGAGAAACTTTGATTTGATTGTAGGGTGCCTAGGTCTTCTATTTTATTCCCCAAAGATTGCACATTTTGCTAGCATAATGGAAGGAAGTGGAGGTTTATTCAATCTCCTACGAATTCTCAGAAGGCAGCCCGCCCTCTGGCCCCTTTTTCTCCGCCTCTTCACGCAAATCACGGGGATCTGGGTCTGTTACCGAGAAAGAAGTATATCATTCCCGTCGGGCTCGTCAGACTTGTTAAAGGAAAAAAAGGATTCTGGTAGTCTGTGGTGAGTAATCGCAGTCCTGATGTCCAGAAGGTATTTTTGGTCATAAGAGACGGTAGCAGCAACATTATGTACAAAATAAGTTACAAACAATGCAAATAAACTAACAAAAATCACAATCGGTTTATGGACATGTAAAATGTCAGCCTCCTTCTCCGGCGCCATTGTTATCAATGACACCAGGGACTAGTGAAACCAGGGACTGTAGTGAAGCCTCTAGCACTGAATGCGTTAGACCGCAGCACCACTCGGGAGCACAGTAAAATGAGCGTTAGGGTATGAAAGAGGTTAAATAAGGGAGAGGACAACCTGCGTATGCTTCACCTACTCCCAAGAGTGATGGTTCCGCCAATGAAAACCTACTTGGCCTAAATTTCTCTAACTCCAAGGAGTCACAAGAAAATGTGATCAAGCCCAATGTAATAACATATTCAGATTTCACTATATTTTGTGAATGTGCTATTGTAGACTGATTTTAAGGAGTATGTAAGATTGGTGTAAGTGCTGAATAATTTGTCAGGAGTAAGCGGCACATGAATAATTAAGCATGGGAGTACACAGAGCTGTGTTCTTCTGAGGGATGGATAGGAGGAGTAGTAAGAGGGCAGGGGGTGAGGGATTTGGGACGGAAGGAGTAACTTCCTGCTCTGCTTGCAGAGTCAATCAAAGTCCAAATGGACCCCATTCACTCAATGACTCCACATTACAATTGGGTGAAAAGGAGCTGAAATCTATTTACATTTTGGGGGGCATTTCTATTTTATTTCAGATGGTGTCAGTTATAGTTGAAGTACAGTGTTTTGCAAAAGTATTCACCCCCCCTTGGTGTTTTTCCTATTTTGTTGCATTACAACCTGTCATTTAAATGTATTTTTATTTGGATTTCATGTAATGGACATACACCAAATAGTCCAAACTGGTGATGTGAAATGAAAAAGTTACTTGTTTAAAAAAATAACAAACGAAAAAGGGGTGCGTGCATATGTATTCACCCCCTTTGCTATGAAGCCCATAAATCAGATCTGGTGCAACCAATTACATTCAGAAGTCACATAATTAGTTAAATAAAGTCCACCCGTGTGCAATGTACAGTGGGGAGAACAAGTATTTGATACACTGGCGATTTTTGCAAGTTTTCCTACTTACAAAGCATGTAGAGGTCTGTAATTTTTATCAAGGTACACTTCAACTATGAAAGACGGAATCTAAAACAAAAATCCAGAAAATCACATTTGTATGATTTTTAAGTAATTAATTAGCATTTTATTGCATGACATAAGTATTTGATACATCAGAAAAGCAGAACTTAATATTTGGTATAGAAACCTTTGTTTGCAATTACAGAGATCATACATTTCCTGTAGTTCTTGACCAGGTTTGCACACACTGCAGCAGGGATTTTGGCCCACTCCTCCATACAGACCTTCTCCAGATCCTTCAGGTTTCGGTTCTGTCGCTGGGCAATACGGACTCAGCTCCCTCCAAAGATTTTCTATTGGGTTCAGGTCTGGAGACTGGCTAGGCCACTCCAGGACCTTGAGATGCTTCTTACGGAGCCACTCCTTAGTTGCCCTGGCTGTGTGTTTCGGGTCGTTGTCATGCTGGAAGACTCAGCCACGACCCATCTTCAATGCTCTTACTGAGGGAAGGAGATTGTTGGCCAAGATCTCTCGATACATGGCCCCATCCATCCTCCCCTCAATACGGTGCAGTCGTCCTGTCCCCTTTGCAGAAAATGTTTCCACCTCCATGGTGTTCTTGGGGTTGTACTCATCCTTCTTCTTCCTCCAAACACGGTGAGTGGAGTTTAGACCAAAAAGCTCTATTTTTGTCTCATCAGACCACATGACCTTCTCCCATTCCTCCTCTGGATCATCCAGATGGTCATTGGCAAACGTCAGACGGGCCTGGACATGCGCTGGCTTGAGCAGGGGGACCTTGCGTGCGCTGCAGGATTTTAATCCATGACGGCGTAGTGTGTTACAAATGTTTTCTTTGAGACTGTGGTCCCAGCTCTCTTCAGGTCATTGACCAGGTCCTGCCGTGTAGTTCTGGGCTGATCCCTCACCTTCCTCATGATCATTGATGCCCCACAAGGTGAGATCTTGCATGGAGCCCCAGACCGAGGCTGTTGACCGTCATCTTGAACTTCTTCCATTTTCTAATAATTGCACCAACAGTTGTTGCCTTCTCACCAAGCTGCTTGCCTATTGTCCTGTAGCCCATCCCAGCCTTGTGCAAGTCTATAATTATATCCCTGATGTCCTTACACCCTCTCTGGTCTTGGCCATTGTGGAGAGGTTGGAGTCTGTTTGATTGAGTGTGTGGACAGGTGTCTTTTTATACAGGTAACAAGTTCAAACAGGTGCAGTTAATAGAGGTAATGAGTGGAGAACAGGAGGGATTCTTAAAGAAAAACGAACAGGTCTGTGAGCGCCGGAATTCTTACTGGTTGGTAGGTGATCAGATACTTATGTCATGCAATAAAATGCTAATTAATTACTTAAAAATCATACAATGGGATTTTCTGGATTTTTGTTTTAGATTTTGTCTCTCACAGATGACATATGAAGTGTACTCAACCCTGATCTGTACATCTCCACATCTTTGCCCCTGACCTGTTTGGAGAGCTCCTTGGTCTTCATGGTGCTGCTTGTTTAGTGGTGTTGCAGACTCTGGGGCCTTTCAGAACAGGTGTATATATACCGAGATCATGTGACACTTACAGTGGGGAGAACAAGCATTTGATACACTGCCGATTTTGCAGGTTTTCCTACATACAAAGCATGAAGAGGTCTGTAATTTTTATCATAGGTACACTTCAACTGTGAGAGACGGAATCTAAAACAAAAATCCAGAAAATCCCATTGTATGTTTTTCTTTCTAAAAAAATATCAGAAACTTTGAACATCCCACAGAGCACCATTTTTAAAAATCTGTTTATAACATTTAAAAAAAAGAATATGGCACCACAACAAATCTGCCAAGAGGGCCACCCACCAAAACTCATAGACCAGGCAAGGAGGGCATTAATCAGAGGGGTAACAAAGAGACCAAAGATAACCCTATAGGCGCTGCAAAGCTCCACAGCAGAGATTGGAGTATCTGTCCATAGGACCACTTTAAACCGTACACTCCACAGAGCTAGGCTTTACGGAAGAGTGGCCAGAAAAAAGCCATTGCTTAAAGAAAAAAATAAGCAAACACGTTTGGTGTTCGCCAAAAGGTCGTGGGAGACTCCCCAAACATATGGAAGAAGGTACTCTGGTCAGATGAGTCTAAAATTGAGCTTTTTGGCTATCACTGAAAATGCTATTTCTGGCGCAAACCCAACACCTCTCATCACCCGAGAACACCATCCACACAGTGAAGAATGGTGGTGGCAGCATCAAGCTGTGGGGATGTTTTTCATCGGCAGGGCCTGGGAAACTGGTCAGAATTGAGGGAATGATGGATGGTGCTAAATACAGGGAAATTCTTGAGGGAACCCTGTTTCAGTCTTCCAGAGATTTGAGACTGGGACGGCGGTTCACCTTCCAGCAGGACAATGACCCTAAACATTCTGCTAAAACAACACTCAAGTGGTTTAAGGGGAAACATTTAAATGTCTTGGAATGGCAGAGTCCAAGCCCAAAACTCGATCCAATTGAGAATCTGTGGTATGACTTAAATATTGCGGTACACCAGCAGAACCCAGAACAATATGTGCATTTTCCCAGAAGATATGTGTTTCCATCATATTGAATTGTTGCAGATAAAAGGCTGTGGGAAATGACAAATGAGATGGGTTTCCATCGCATTTACAACTGTACTGATGTTTTTTCTCAACAAAACAATGTTGTGTTTAATAGCGAGTGTGCCAACTCTGGTATTGGCACGTGCGCTCTAGCCAACAGCTCACAGATGCAGTGTGTGTCAAATCAAATCCAATTTTATTTGTCACATACTCATGGTTATCAGATGTTAATGCGAGTGTAGCGAAATGCTTGTGCTTCTAGTTCCGACAATGCAGTAATAACCAACGAGTAATCTAACCTAATCTAGCCTACATGAGATTATTATGGACAAAAGAGCGCTATTATTTGCATTTGTCAAGCTGCAGCCAAGCAGCGATGATCATGTCACCAGAATAGGAGCATCAAGCTCATCACTGCACTTTCACCACCCTGTGAAGTTCATCATAATTTACTTAATCGGTAGTCTAATAAACTGCATGCTTTCCCGACTAGTCGTATTGGGAGGATCACACAACATGTCATTGCGTGACTCCAAGTCTACCTCGATATGATGGTTATTAAATCAATATTTGCGCATAAAAGCGTTTCCACCGACATTTCTCACATAATTAATTTTAACGAAACAAAATGATTACAATGATGTATAACTAAAGCAAGATAGACCACTGCCTGTAGTTTCTTATTTGAACAAATTAGTCATAGTGGGCAGAACATTCAAGGACGTGGGCAGAGTCAAGCACACGCTAGCAAGATCCTATTGGCGAGTTCTAGCATCTATCAGCATAATTTCGTTAGGGAACGCCTACTCTGAAGTGCGTGTGTGCAATAACTCAATTCCCTTTGCAATAACTCAATGCGCCTTTGCACTCCTACACAGCGCAATGAAAAAAAACTTTTGCGAAACGTAAAGTCTACAAAACTTAGTTAACTCTGTTTTTAGCAGATTCTAGTTTTGGTAACTGAAAACTGTATTGAGAGCAAATGTTTCATTGATTAGAAAATGTGCAGAATGTCGGCTAATATCAATCTGGTTCCATCTTGTCCCACTGCCCGCCATGGGCTTCCTCTCACTACCATATTTGGTAGTGAGTGGAAACGCCAAGCGGATGCTTCACCTTTATACATCCAGTGAAAGAACAATGAGACAGATATTTCTGTGATTACACCTTCTGTAGCGTATTTTGTTGACATTTGGAACCAACAAATTTAGTTTCCATCAGGCTTGTTATGACATTTGGTATCCAACATGTACTTTACTCACATAAAAAGGTTGGATGGAAACCTGGTCAGTGTCAATCATTTATTTTCCAGCATTTTCAGTGTTTTATGTGGGCTCATGTGTAGTTTGAATGTGTCTCAGTTACAATTGTATGAATGTGTTCACACTGCTGTATGTATGATAGCGTTTGTTGTGCGAAGACCCAGGCAATTTATGAAAGAAGGGTTGCCATGGCAACAGCAAGCGACAAGATGCTATTTGGCCGGTGACGCTGGAGAGAGAAGGGAGGGTTAGAAAGAGAGAGGGAATTAAGGGGGGGTGGAGAGAGGGAGTGACTGATAGACAGACTGAAAGAAAAGGGGTAAGGGATTTTCATCTCCCCTCAGAGTGAGAGTGGAAGGAAGTGGTGGTGGCTGTGTTACCAGGTGTGGCCGGTGCGCACAGCAAAGCACAGGCAGTATATAATGTGTGCCTGTGGAGACTCCCTCAATGGTGGTGTGTGTCCAGAGAGAAGGGATTCAGTGTATGAGGGATCACATTGTCTGACTGGATTTGACTTCAACACTGCTTTACTCAGACCTCCAAAGACCCTTTTGATTGAGTCAGTGTCATCGTTTGTGTGGCCGTGTGTGTATGATGATTGCCTGTTGCCCAAATCAGGAATCGGTTCTCTGGATAGAGGAACTGTTATACACGATGTATGCATGCGTGCATTGCAGAATCTGCTTGTTAATGTTTTTATTTCCCATCCATCACTCCAGTCTTCTTTAGTATATTGACATGTGTTTAAGTGCCTGTGTTGTCAAAATGGCACCCTATTCCCTGCACTACTTTTGAACAGGGTGCCATTTGGGAGGCAGCCTGGGTCTCTGGTAGACAGTCTGGCCTTGGGGTGTCTAGTGCACGAAGGTAGCTAGTCTCGTCCTGGAGTGCACACTGGTACATGTACGACCCTCAACCCATCTCAAAACCTTGTCTGCCTCTCAACTGGCTCCCTATACCCTATGGGTCCTGTTTTAAAATGTGTGCACTACATAGGGAATAAGGGTGCCATTTGAGATTGACACAAATCCACGTAAAGGATCGTCACATTCATTCTACACGTCTGCTCTCCTGCATACTGCATGGCCATTAGTCTTCAGGTCCACATCTGAACAAATGTACTCTTATTGATTGGCTCTGTCAGTATGAGGAATGACATTGGCAGCTACTTTAAGGATGTGATGGTACCTACTAGTCCTCTTCCTCTCTGCTATGCAGTAGGGTGACTTGACTTAATCCTCTTGGACCCTTTGGTAACAAAGGGTGTCCACCATGGCTCTCATCTCACTCTTTTCTGTGTGAGGGCTTTTGCAGTCGTGTACAAATAGAAGATTATGTGACTTTGAGAAAAGTCTATAAAGGAACAGATGACTACTCATTGGCAGTCACCTGTTGTGAAGACCCCTTTCTGTGCTTCTCATATATTATTGGACACCTCTGGGAAATGCAGTGAAACAGTTACCTAGAAATCAGAATGCTTGGGGGATATCCTTGTTTTCACTCCGCTGTGAACGCAGAAATGATCTCTCTCTCAAAAGTATACTTCCTTTTTTTTTGGCTTTCAAAAATAAGGTGAAAACTGGGGCTTGTATTGGAATTTTGGATGACTAAAACACGAGGTTGTTTGTTAATCATCTCACATACATGCTCAGACACACACACACACACACACGCTAGCTCTGGGTTCCATCCACAGAGCTGCTAATGAACTTGAGCCTCACCACTGCAGCCCCACTGAGCCTGTGCAATTAATTTGCACTCCTCCTTTGCTGCTCTACCTCATTCTCTCACTCCCTCTCTCCTTCTTCCCTTCCCTCCCCTAACTCTATGTTCTGTGCCATCTGGACCTGCGACAGGGCACGTATGGGGGGCACACACACTGCAGTGGAGGCAGTGGCCACTTGGAACAGCGCGGCACGCCTCACAGCTTCAGAGTGCTGTGATGCGCGGCGGCCGGTGACTTTGAAAGTCTCCCCTTCTCTAAGCAGAATTTAGGCAGGAGGCAGACAGGGAGAGGGAACACAGGGTCAATGTCATGATCACATGTGTTAATCAGTCTCGCTTTCTTTCTCTCTCTTATAAACTCAGCAAAAAAAGAAACGGCCCTTTTGCGGGACCCTGTCTTTCAAAGATAATTTAGTAGAAATCCAAATAACTTCACAGATCTTCATCGTAAAGGGTTTAAACACTGTTTCCCATGCTTGTTAAATGAACCATAAACAATTAATGAACATGCACCTGTGGAATGGTCGTTATGACACTGACATCTTATATACGGTAGGCAAATAAAGTCACAGTTATGAAAACTTAGGACATTAAAGAGGCCTTTCTACTGACTGAAAAACACCCAAAGAAAGATGCCCAGGGTCCCTGCTCATATATATATATATATATATATATATATATATATATATATATATATATATATATATATATATATATATATATATATATATATATATATCCCTAATAATCTCTCTTCCTCCCTCTTTCTGTATACAGCGGCGTGCACTAACAGTCAAGAATGGACCTTCAGTCGAACTGCCCAAGAGCTCCGTCTGGTGAGAGCAGTGTTATCATTATTGTAGTCATTCCAGTAGAATAGGTAATACGTGTAGGCTTGGCTTCAACAAAGACAGTAACAGTGTATTATAATGTACTTTATAAACTGGGTAGTTTGAGCCCTGAATGCTGATTGGCTGACAGCCGTGGTATATCAGACCGTATACCACGGGTATGACAAAACATTTTTTTTTTTACTGCTCTAATTACGTTAGTAACCAGTTTTATAATAGCAATAAGGCATCTCAGGGGTTTCTGGTATATGGCCAATATACCACAGCTAAGGGCTGTACCCAGGCACTCCGCATTGCGTTGTGCATAAACAGCCCTTAGCCCTGGTATATTGGCCATATACCACACCCCCTCATGCCTTTTTGCTTAAGTATGCTATGATGACGTTAATACTAGTAGTTGTAGAAGAGTAGGGCAAACATGTCACTCTAATAGAAAGAGTGGGGTAAACGTGTGTGTGTGTGTGTGTGTACCCAGGGGGTGTTGGGAGGTCTCCGCAGTGGAAAGTCAGCCTTGGTCCACAGACACATGACCGGGAGCTACCTCCCCCTGGAGAACCCAGATGGTGAGTTTGACAACATCTCCACACAGACAAACTGTGCTGTGTACTTAAAGGGGCAATCGGCAGTTCAAACAACAGCAAATCGTACACCCTGCCAGTGTTTTGGCAAATAGCTGAGGGATGGGTGTGGAAAATGTATCCACTCTCAAATTCATAGTTAGATCTATGGATTCCTGTATAGACAATACTACTAACACAAAGGGCTTCTTGTAATGATCTTGGCCTCTCTCTCTCTCGCACTCTCTCACGCTCGCTCACTCACGCTTTCTCTCTCTCTCTCTCGCTCTCTCTCTTGTTCTCTCTGTCTCTCAGAGGGCAGGTATAAGAAGGAGGTGCTGGTTGATGGTAACAGTCACATGTTGCTGATCAGGGAGGAGACTGGACCCCCAGATGCACAGGTAGGTGGAGGCTTTACTGACTACAGACTGATGAGTAGTGAGTCTCCTTTAAAACACAGAGTTGACAGGTGTTCACTCTGACACAGTGAAATTAACCTATACGTTCTCCTTGTACTCGCTCTATTTCACTCCTTCGCTCCCAATTTGTCTACCTCCTTTTCCCTCTCCCATCCTCCCCTGCCGTCTCACCCCCTCCCCTCCAGATGGCTAATTGGGTGGACGGGGTCATCCTGGTCTTCAGTCTGGAGAATGAGGCCAGTTTACAGGAAGTTTACAGGAACTACAGCGAGCTGGGCTCTCACCGCAACATTGCTGAGATCCCCTTCATAGTTGTGGGCACCCAAGGTAAGACCCTACGCATACCCAAACAACCCATGTTATTCTAAAGATAACATCATGTGGACTTTATATGGGTTTATGAAGGTTTCCAATTAGATGTAGTGTTGGTGTAGTTTCCCAATGGGGTGTAATGTTGATGTAACTTGGAATGTAGTGTTTAAATTTTTTTTATTTTTTAAATGGACCCCCTTTTTCTCCCCAATTTCGTGGTATCCAATTGTCCCATCGCTGCAACTTCCATACGGACTCGGGAGTAGCAAAGGTCGAGAGCCATGCGTCCTCCGAAACACGACCCAGCCAAGCCGCACTGTTTCTTGACACAATGCCCGCTTAACCTGGAAGCCAGCTGCACCAATGTGTCGGAGGAAACACTGTACACCTGGCGACCGTGTCAGCGTGCATTGCGCCCGGCCCGTCACAGGAGTTGCTAGTGCATGATGGGACAAGAACATCCATGCCGGCCAAAGTCTCCCCTAACCCGGACAACGCTGGGCCAATTGTGCACCGTCCCATGGGTCTTCCGGTCGCGGCCGGCAGCGACAGAGCCTGGATTCAAACCAGGATCTCTAGTGACACAGCGATGCAGTGCCTTAGACTACTGCGCCACTCGGAAGGCTCTTGGAATGTAGTGTTGATGTAGTTCCTCCTTCCTCCAGATAAAATCACCAGCACCAACCCTCGGGTGATAGAGGACGCCAGGGCCAGACAGCTGTGTTCAGACGTGAGGCGCTGTACCTACTACGAGACTTGCGCTACCTACGGCCTCAACGTCAACCGCGTCTTCACCGAGGGTGAGGACATGCACACATAAACACACACACTGCTCCTTTTCAGTTCTTTCAGTGCAATGTTGCTGCTTAACTTGGAATTTGACTGAATCAACCAATTAAATGAATTTCATATTCATCTATAGGAGGATCTAGAAAGATGACGGTCTGACGAGTAGTGTTTGTATTTGTCCTGTCTCTATCTCTCTCTCTCTCTCTACCACAGCTGCCCACAAGATCATGGCAGTGAAGAAGCAGGCAGCTCTATTGGCCTCCTGTAAATCCCTGCCCAACTCTCCCAGTCACTCTGGAGGCTCTACGCCAGTGTCAGGAGTCTTTCCTGCGCAGGTACAGCAACAACTTTGGCCTCTAGTCCTCCATACTGGAGATGAGGTACTGGCCCAAATCAATAGGATGTTAATAATGTTGGACTGGTAGTGTTCAGATCAGGGCCTAATCAGATATATAGATTTTGTTTCCATATTTATTTCAGATATTCAGACATCATTCTTTGCTCTCTGTAATCTCACTCTCTCTTTTCAAATGTGTCTGTCACTCTCTCTCTCTCTCTCTGTCTCTCTCAGGCCAGTAATGGTGGTCAGAGCAGTGACTACTCGTCTTCTCTGCCCTCCACCCCAGTGATCAGTCATAAGGAGATCGGTGGGGCAGCAGGCGGGGAGAGGCTGGGCAGCGCCACCCCAGGGTCTGTCCGCAGTGCCTCCCGGCGACGTACCGGCTCCCGCTTCACGGTAACATATACACATGTAAGCCCCCCCCCCACACACACACACACACACTTTCTCATTTACTGACTTTAGTTTCTTCATCGACCAATCCATAACCCTCTCAGGGGCCCTGTGCTTTCTTTGAAATGTACTCTTCTTAGCTCTGTTCATGGATTATAGTCCCTCTCCTTAGCCTCTCTGTCTGTATATTTCTCTCAATCTCTCGCACTCTGTTTTCTCCTGTTAATTGTTGTCATTTGTCCTGTGCCCTGTTTGCAGGGCCGTAGGGGCAGTGACTCGGAGAGGAGGAGTACAGACAGTAAGACAGGAGACCTGGGCAGTGGACGCTCCATCCCCATTAAACAGGTGGGTGACAGTACATCCTGTAGGAGCTGTGTAGAGGGGAACTCACCGCAGTCTTTTGGAGCTCACCACAAACAATGAACTAACATCATGGAGCTAGGAGAGGGACTCAACTTACCTTTGAGAATTTCTAGGCTCTTTTGGCATAAGAGTGACGAACGATAACAAAGAACAGATAAAGAATGTTATCCTTGTCTCCTCTCCTCCACCAGAGTGTCCTACTGAAGCGCAGTGGCAGCTCCCTCAACAAGGAATGGAAGAAGAAATATGTCACGCTGTCCAACAACGGCATGCTCTCCTATCACTCAAACGTCAATGTGAGTCAATGCACTGGCACACAGTGCTACACTATAGTCTAGCTGTTTGTATGGACACATCCCTAATAACCTCACATATACTGTAGCTGATTAGAGATACACACTTATGATAGAGCTTCCTTAGATTGAGAAAAGGAGTTTGTCTTTTTGACCACATGACCTGACAGGGAAAACTCTGGGCTCTATGACAGGGACTTTGGAGTATGGTTGGATAATGAATCCCAGAGTTAGCTAAAGAGTATGGTTTGTGGGTCGTTCCACGAAATGAGTGCCATTGATATTTTAAGTACAAATATTTCATTTTAAAAGCCTTTTATATTCAATTAAATGCCATTACATTTTTTTATATGAATAAAGACAGCATTTTGACATGTTCCTCTGTGCACCCTCTTTGACTTCTAGGAAGATGTTAACCCACTTAATCCCAAAATTTGACCAAGTTCTCACCATCATTGTGAATCCCTAGTTATGTTGCTTTCACAGTCATTTCTGGTGATGTATTATTTATTTAATGTGATTTAGTGACTCATTCTAAGGTAAAAAAATTAAAAAAAATCCCTAATTTTAAGGTCAACCCTGTTACGTGAACTAAACTCTTGTTTTAATATGGTCAAACTATTCCTTTTTCATAATATTTTTCAAAAGAAACATTTGACAACTTCTAGTCAAACCCTAGTGTAAAAGCAGGTGAGCTGGTTCTACTATTTTTGGCAATTTTCTGGTGGTTTTGGAGGATAACGGAGTTGGTCGAGCATAACACATCAACCCTGTTACCCATAGATAGACAGGCTAGAAATGTTTTAACAATATATTTTTTGGGGGAAGCTTGCATTCAATTGCCCCTCCCTGTTGCACACAACAAGCTTGTCACAAAGGGATTCATGGCTGACTTAAGATGAAATCGTCAACCGTGTTATGGTCAACCCTGTTACTTTACTTGCACTTATTTGTTTATTTTTATTAAGTTGAACATGTGCTCTTTTTGACAGAATGTAAAAACTATGTGAAACAAAATGTTTTTTTCCCCCCACCAAGTTACACTGCTCAAAAGGCAGCCAATTGGTGTAACGACCCTTGTATAACCTGCTGAACACTGTATTGAATCCCAGAATGGATTGAACCATGCTACAATACCACTATATATTTTCTGTAATGGTTGACCTTTCCCCCTGACCTGGCAGGACTACATGCAGAATGCCCATGGGAAGGAAATGGACATGCTGCGGGTGACTGTGAAGGTGCCAGGGAAACGCCCGCCTCGTGCTGGTGCCGTCCCTTCCTGTGGCCCTCCGCCTGGCCTCAACGGCCTGGTCAAAGACGTACAGGTGCCTGAGGGGGCCAGTGCAGGTAAAAGGGGCCCCAAAAGGACAGCCACTCTCTCTGTATCACTCTCTCTCCCCTTTCATTATCCTTCTCTCTGAATCTAATCTAGAGCATATTCTCTCTATCCATCTTGATGTCTCACTGTTTTGCCATCATTCTCCCTGTAACTTACTCTTCTTTCATCCATCTCTCACCAGATTTGGGATGTAGAAATACATTGCACTTATGTAATAGAACATAAATAAGCACTTGACAACTTTTTGAGTGATCTACATTCTTTGCTTTGATCACTGAACTGTCATGAGTGTGTCTATGTAATATTTATTTTAAATGTATTTCTCTCTCCCCCATAGTCCATGGTAGTGGCAGTAACCTCCTGCCGGTAGAGGAGGGGGCGGGAGGAGGGTTGTCAGAGGGGTTCAGAGGGGTGCAGCTCTGTCCCTCTGTCTCCTACAGGGCCCAAAGTGTGGGTACGTACACCCCCCTCATCCTCTGGACTTTGTTTATTTATTTTGTCACTTTTGAATTTGCTTGCTCCTCTAGTGTACTCTTATGAGTTATTGTGGATATGATTCTCCGCTAGATTCACATACCCCGTGAGTTTTTTTGTACTGTTATACCATATGACACAAACTTATTTCCTGTGCTTGTGTGCCTGTGGCAGACACTGCCATCGAGGGTGTGTCCAACCCCTCCTCCTCTAAAGACACAGGTCCCGCCTCCCCGATGGTTGACAGGAAGAAGCATCGCAAGAAGAAGAGCATGAACCTGAAAGGAGACACAGCAATTGGCCAAGCAGATGGTAAGCTTCCAACAGTAGTGTATTCAGGGTTTAGTGAGGTTAAACATTCAGAACATTGCAGATAGAACTGCATGAGATTCAATAGAATGTGTTTTACACATTATATTTATCTGAACATTGCATCCTCCGTTTCAAATCTTTGTTGAGGAATTTTAGACTTTGTGTAGACTTCGTTTGTGGATAAACTTGAAACTAAATTTGAAAGTGAACCGGGAATGGATCAATACTGAACAGACGTCTAAAGAAAAACATTGCTCTCATCTGTTATTGCCCTGCTGCTTGAAAATGTCTACTTATTTTCTCCAAAATATCTGCCGTTTTTCCTGTGCTCCTTCATTCTCTCTCTCTCCCCTCTGCTTTCCTGGGACGTCTGATCTGCTAATCTCATACCCTGTAGCAAAGCGCAAAATGTGGAAACTAAAAAGCTTTGGTAGCTTAAGAAACATAAACAAGACAGGTAATGAGGGTGTGTTTCTGTCTGTCTGTCAGCCCTGCTTTTCATCCTAACTGCATGTCTCTGTCCTTCCATCTGTCTTGTATGTCTGTCCTGCTGCCTGCTTTTCTGTTTGTCAATTTCTCTGTCACTGTGTCTGCTTTTAAGATGCAGTAGCACCATATTGAGTTCTCTTTTGAGCAGTGTTCATTTTGGCAGCTATTTTAGATTTAGTTTGTCTTAGTTTCCGTCTTAAAATAGCTTTTAATCTTAGTCACATTTGAGTAATTTCATCATTAGTTTTAGTTATTATCAGTCGCCTAAAACTCTGGACAAATTTAGTCTAGTTTTAGTCACAGACATTTTAGATACATAAGTCAGTGTATTTCTATCTATTAAATAATGAATATTCAGTCTACCTTGTACTTTCATCATGTGCACATTCAGACAGCCTTGTCCAACTATGCCCCCGTATACCTTAGCTGGCAACATTGATATTGTGGCAGATTGTAACCAATGCCAGCCATAATTAATAATATAGGCTATACAGCCTTGGCTACAGGTTAAACTATTTACAGCTCTGATTTTCTCCCCATACAGTGGTTTCCTTGAAAATAAAATAGTTTGAGCTTTACAAAAAATGCCAGACGTATTACTGTACTCCTAATATTCAACAAATAGCATTCGTTTTTTCCCCATAGGAAACACAACTCGTATTTGCGGACCGCGGCGCGGGAACGGCAACACAGATGAATGAATAACAGTGCACGTGTAAAAATAGAGCCTACGTGAATGTAAGAGAGAGGATAAAACATTGTTTCTAGTTGAGGTCAGTTACAAGTCAAATGTCCTGGCTTCGCATCAGTTCAAAAGATTGACGAGTGATTGAAGTGACCGAATGGGATCTTTGCGGGAGTGCTGAACAGATCAGCTCAATCAGACCACACAACTGAAAATGACAATTCTGCCATCTTTCAGAGATGATTGCATAAAATATTTTGCATGCATGCTTATGATTGGACAAAACAGATGAAAAGGAGCTTCAAATGAAATGTACATTAGTCTCAGGTGGAATTCTCGTCTTGTCACATTTTCGTCGACTAAAATGGAAAGTAATTTGTAATAGTTGTAGTTTTTTCCCCAGGGCATCTCATCTCGTTATCGTCATAGTTTAGTTAGGAAAAATAGGCTGTTGATTAGTATTTTTCATCATAGTTATTGTTGACGAAATTAACACTGCTCTTGAGTCTCTCGAAGAGAAAGCGCCTATCTCCATTCAGTAATAGTCTTCTCTCCATATACTCCATGCATCTTCATTTGTCTACCATGACAGCAATGCAATAATGCATGCCGATGTCTACTTAGCAGATAAGTGCTGTTTGGCGATCCACCACCAATCATCATTGTGATGGAGGAAGAAACCCTCTGAATCCACTGTATGGTAATTTGTCATTGGGGCCATGAGTTTAACCTGACCTCAGGCCTAATTGGACCAGGTCATGTAGTCAACTCAGGGTCCTATTTATCATGTTTTGCCTGTCTCTAATACAAGCCTATATATTGTCTGTGTTCTGTTATCAGACGAGGATAACTTTGACTTCCTTATCGTGTCAAGCACGGGCCAGACGTGGCACTTTGAGGCACAGAGTGTGGAGGAAAGGGACGCCTGGGTGACTGCCATCGAGAGCCAGATCCTGGCCAGCCTGCAGCTGTGTGAGAGCAGCAAGAACAAGGCAAGGATGCAGATGTACACACACACAAATCAAATCCCATTGTATTGGTCACATGCACATGGTTAGCAGATGTTATTGCAAGTGTAGTGAAATGCTTGTGCTTCTAGTTCCGACAGTGCAGCAATATCTAACATGTAATCTAACAATTCCACAACAACTACCTAATACACACATCTAAGTAAAGGAATGAAATAAGAATATATACATATAAATATATGAATGAGCAATGACTGAGCGGCATTGGCAAGATGCAATAGATGGTATAAAAGACAGTATATACATATGAGATGAGTAATGCAAGATATGTAAACATTATTAAAGTGGCATTATTAAGTGACTTGTGATCCACTTATTAAAGTGGCAAATGATTTCAAGTCAATATGTAGGCAGCAGCCTCTCTGTGCTAGTGATGGCTGTTTAACAGTCTGATGGCCTTGAGATAGAAGCTGTTTTTCAGTCTCTCGGTCCCAGCTTTGATGCACATGTACTGGCCTCGCCTTCTGGATGGTAGTGGGGTGAACAGGCAGTGGCTCGGATGGTTGTTGTCCGCGGGTACACAGAGACAGACAGGCACACACATGCACTCACACACGCATTACAAGAAAATATCATCTGCATCTGGCGAAGTGTTTATCTAGGAAACCAGCTATTACTAAAGAGAAACTAATTGTGTGTTTTTCAGGCTCGTAAGAACAGCCAGAGTGAAGCTGTGGCGCTGCAGGCTATCCGTAACGCCAAGGGCAACAGCCTCTGTGTGGACTGTGAAGCACCTAGTTAGTCAACTCATTCATTACTGTTGGTTGTATCTCACTTTTCTGCTCTCTTTCTGTTTATTCAATTTCTCTTTCCTTTCGTGCTCTACTGCTTTCTCTGCTTTCTCTTCCATCTTACTGTCCAGCTAGCCCATAACGTTCTGAGGACCATATGTTTCTTAGAGCTTGGCGAGAGGGTGGTTGGCCAATGGTTATTTTGCATACAATCTGCCCACAGTTTTCTGGGAATTGGTGCAGGATAGTTGCTTGGCTTTGGAAAATTCTCAGCACATTTAAGAAACTTGACAAAAAAATGTTTCTTGGTATTTCATTAATATAACAGAATTCCTAAAAGTTCAAACATGATTACATTTACCTTTGATAATGTTCTTATCAAACTTTCTCCAACTGGTTTGACATTGGGAATGTTTTCAAATTGTTTCTCAATATTCTCTAAACTATGTTCTTCTGTGGGAATTTCAGTACTAAAGCATAATGTTTCCTCATGGTTCAATTTAAAGTCATTCTCAAATTGTTCCAAGAACATTAATCATAAAAAATAAACTTTTGTAACGTTCAGACAACCTTCTTAGAATATGATTTAAAAACATATATATTCCGTTCTGAGAATGTTAAGAAAATGTTCTATAACGCATTATTAATGCCTAAAGAAATTAATTTCCATGTGTCCTATCTACGCTTGGAGTTTAAAAAAAGTTAACCCAAAATAAGCTATTAGTGTTGTTAAGTCTTATTGGAACATTCACTGAAGTTATTCAAAAACATCCAAATAACCTAGAATTTCAATTCTCAGGGTGTTAATAAAACCTCCCAGGAAAACTTAAGGAACTATAGTTCAACATTATCAGAACATCCCTGCAACCTGAAAATAATTATTCCCAGAAAAGGCTAAATGTTCACTTCTGTTCTCAGAATGTTTCAAATTCTTTCAGTTTTACTGGTCAGGAAACGAATGGCTTTGTTCCCACAACCAATGTGAAACCAAAAACGTACGTTCCCACAACTTCCATAGAATCAAATGTGTAGCCGGGTGATCTCATTGAGCTTGGTTTTCAGTGGGGGGGAAACGTTCTCCATCAGGGTTGGGGTCAATACCATTTAAATTCCAGTCATTCCATTCCAGTTCTCTTCAATGGAACAATTGAAATTTTAAAGAGTTTGGTTCACTTTTTGAGGTGATGAAAATTGAAATTGACCCCAACACTGTTCTCCATATCCTTCCACTCTTTCTCCAGTGTAAATCCTACTCATGTAGTTGCAACCCAGAATAGAAATGCATTGTAATACCAGTAATCTAATCCCATCTCTGTATTTCCTCTCGGTTTATCATATGCTTGCAGTTTCAGGCCGGACTAAGACTGTACACATTTTAGTCTACTATTTAGTGTGATCCCAGAACCTGCTGTCTCCCCTCTCTCAGACCCAACGTGGGCCAGTCTGAACCTGGGAGCTCTTATCTGCATTGAGTGTTCAGGGATCCACAGGAACCTGGGCACCCACCTGTCCCGTGTCCGCTCTCTGGACCTGGACGACCTGCCCAGAGAACTCACCCTGGTGCTGGGCGCCATTGGCAACCACCTGGCCAACAGCATCTGGGAGGGACGCACACTGGGCCGCCGGAAACCAACACCCAATGCCACCCGGTAGGAGGACTAGGGATACTGGAGGACATGGGACAGACACTGGGAAACAGGGGATAGGACAGGGGAAGGGAACGCTTAATAACATGTGAATAAGTGGCAAGTTTGCTGGACTGCAGTTGCGGTATGAGTTATTGTTGTTATTGTAGAAGAGTTGCATTGATAGAAGTGTTAGAGCTAATAGTAGTAGAAAGTAGAAATAGTAGTGTGTGTGTGTGTGTGTGTGTGTGTGTGTGTGTGTGTGTGTGTGTGTGTGTGTGTGTGTAGATTCTGACTATATACACATGCCTGTTCACACACTCTGTTCCCTTGGTAACTGTGTGTGTCTCTGTAACTGTGTCTGACTGATCCCAGAGAGGAGCGGGAATCGTGGATCCGGGCCAAGTATGAGCAGAGGCTGTTTGTTGCTCCGCTGGTCCCGCCTTCCCCCTCCATGTCCCCCAGCCAGGGGTCAGAGGTCAACACGCTGTCGGCGTGTCTGCTGGTGGCCGTGATGGAGAGGGACCTCCCCCGCCTGCTCCTCCTCCTGGCCCACAGCACCAAGGACGACATTAACGCCCCACTCCGCCCAGGGGGTCACCTCTCTCCTCAGCCCCCTGCTGCATTCCCCAGCTCTCCCATGGGGGGATCCCCCCTGCCGCCCCACTCAGCGCTGCATGCCGCCTGCCAGCTCGCCGACGTGGTCATGACCCAGTTGCTGGTCTGGGTGAGAGAACGTCCCTCCTTTAGTCTCTTCATCCTTCTTTTCCATTTTTTTGTTTTTCATCCACTCATGATACTACAGCCAAAGAATGGCAGAAATGTCAAATAAAATGTTATGTTACATGCTTTGTAAATAACAGATATAGACTAACAGTGAAATGCTTTCAAGCCCTTCCCAACAAAGCAGAGTAAAAAAATGAAGAAATACAATAGAGGAATCATAAAAAGATAATTACACAGTGAGTAATGATAACTCAGCTATATACACGGGGTACCAGTACCAAGTCGATGTGTAGGGGTACGAGGTAGTTGAGGTATATATGTACATATAGGTGGGGCGGCAGTGTAGCCTAGTGGTTAGAGCGTTGGGCTAGTAACCGGAAGGTTGTAAGTTCAAATCCCCGAGCTGACAAGGTACAAATCTGTCATTCTGCCCCTGAACAGGCAGTTAACCCACTGTTCCTAGGCCGTCATTGAAAGTAAGAATTTGTTCTTAACTGACTTGCCTGGTTAAATAAAGGTAAAATAAAATAAAAATAAATAGGTAGGGATAACGTGACTAGGCAACAGGATAGATAATAAACAGTAACAGCAGCGTATGTGATGAGTCAAAAGAGTTGGTGCAGAAAGGGTCAATGTAGTTAGTTAAATAATTAACCAATAGCTACTGCTAACTGCAGTACTTAGCAGTCTTATTGCTTGGGGGTAGAAGCTGTTCAGGGCCCTGTTGGTTGCAGATGTATCGCTTGCTGTGCGGCAGCAGAGAGAACAGTCTATGACTTGGGTATAGTAGTGTGACACTTTCCGAATGCACTGCATAGCTATTTTTTGTAAAGTATTCAGACCCCTTCCCCTTTTCCACATTTTGTTACGTTACAGCCTTATTCTAAAATTGATACAATAATATTTTGCCCTCAATCTACACACACTACCCCATAATGACAATCTACACACACTACCCCATAATGACAAGAGAAAACAGGTTGTTAGAAAGGTTAGTAAATGTATTAAAAATAAAACAAATACCTTATTTACAAAAGTATTCAGACCCTTCGCTATGAGACTTGAAATTGAGCTCAGGTGCATCCGGTTTCCATTTATCATCCTTGAGATGTTTTTACAACTCGATTGGAGTCCACCTGTGGTAAATTCAATTGATTGGACATGTGTATGTCAGAGCAAAAACCAAGCCTTGAGTTCGAAGTAATTGTCCGTAGAGCTGAGACAGGATTGTGTCGAGGCACAGATCTTGGGAAGGGTACTAAAAGATGTCTGCAGCATTGAAGGTCCCCAAGAACACAGTAGCCTCCATCAAAGTTTGGAACCGCCAAGACTCTTCCTAGAGCTGGCCGCCTGGCCAAACTGAGCAATCGGGGGAGAAGGGTCCTTGAGTGCCCTAGCTAGAGCCCAGATTTGAACGTGATCGAACATCTCGAGAGACCGGAAAATAGCTGTGCAGCGACGCTTCCCATCCAACCTGACAGTTTGAGAGGATATGCAGAGAAGAATGGGAGAAACTCCCAAAATACAATGTGCCTAGCTTGTAGCATCATACCAAATATTTAGAAATATTTGCAAACACTTCTAAAAACCTGTTTTTGCTTTATTGTCATCAATTTTAGGAGTCAAGGGGTCTAAATACTTTCCGAATGCACTGTACATGTCTCTTTTATCCACTACAAATTTCAGCTGAATCTTATTGCCCGCTCTCATTCTCCCTCCTCCCCCCTCTCTCTCCCTGGTTGCAGTATGGCAGTGATGTGAGGTGTCGGGACGCGCAGGGGCAGACGGCCCTCACATTGGCGCGTTACGCAGGAAGTCAGGAGTGTGCCGACATCCTCCTGCAGTACGGCTGCCCCAACGAGCCGCCCCCCTCGGTTGCCACAACGCCCAGCCTCTCAGTCGCCACGACACCCAGCCTTTCGCGCAAGAGCAGCGCCACCAGCCTGAGCCGCAGCAGCAGCTCCAGAAGAGCAGTGTCTTAATGTGACAGGGGTTAGAGTACACTGTGTGAAAGTGTAAGTGTGTATGTACGTGTAAAAGTGTGAGTACATGCAATATGTGTGTGTGTGTGTGTGAGAGACAGAGGTTGTGTGGGTGGTGCATGTGTGTTTGTGACCATATGCATGCCAGGGTAGCTCTAGTTGAAGGGGGAGGCTGTGTCATCAGTGTCCTCTAAAAGGAACCCATAAAGTCACACCAGGACGTAGTCCCAGACCAGAAGGACTGAATGAACAAGCAGCCAACACCATCACCACCCTTAGTGGTGCACTGGTCAGCTGTTTATTCACCTACACCAGCCCGCAATTGCTAAATAACCCATCCGCAACTGCCCGACTATATGTGATAGTGAAAATCTGAGGCCTGACCCTAACCCGCAAATATATAAAATGTTAAAAGCTGTAAAAACTACCCAACATGTTTCTGGCAACATTTCAGTTCGGCTTGGATGCATATTTTATGTGACTGAAATAGGCTACTATCAGCTTTTTTGATGCTGATAAAGATAGGAACTTTACAGACGGTCCCTAACCACACATTCATTCTCTCAAGATGCTGAAATAAATAATATTTCTCCATTCCAGTCAAAATGGTGTATAATTTCACAAGTTAATATTATATTAGGCGGTAATAGACCTATATTCAGTGTGCATATTTCAGGATACTATTCCATTTAAAGGTCCAGTGCAGCATTTATATCTGTATTTCAAATCATTTCTGGATAACAATTCAGTACTTTAGTGTGAATGTTTTCAATTAAAATGGTCAAAAAGAAACAAAATTGACTTCTTAGCAAAGAGCAATTTTTCAATGACTGTCTGAGAGTGGTTTGAATGGGGAGGTGAAAACAGAAAATGTGCTCTTATTGGCAGAGAGGTTTGGAACTCTCGTCTATTAACTAATTTACCACATGATGATGTAACCATGGAAGGCCAAAACTCCCTCCCACCAAATCAGGCTGAAACTTCAGGCTGTCTTTTCAAACAGAGCTTACACTAAAAGGGCAGTATCATAATTTTCTAAATTGTACAGTATTATTCCAACCTCATAGTGTGGAAAAAAAAAAAAATATATATATATATAACAAATCATGTTTTTTGAATGTACTGGGCCTTTAACCCATCTGAACAGTAGCCTATAGTTCCCTTGATGTACCATTTTGAAGTCCTCATCTTGTGACTGTCAAATTTGTATAGCGCCTCACAATCACACACAATAGTTGGCACTGCTATCATCCTCTTTTACCACTTCACCAAATCTTTCCCAAACATCAGGCTACTGTTCTGGCACTTCTATTTATATTCAACTCTCCATTTTGCAGCTTGTCTCTTATTTAATTAAACTCCAACATTGTCCTTTTTCCTCAGTGGATCGACGAACTTTTTCTGCTTAAGTTCGTAAAAGCAATTGACGATTGCTGTGTATTCAGAGTGTACAGTTAGGCCCTAAAGTTTAGGCTTAGACTACACTCTAGCACCAGATAATTAAAAAAAAAAAATCTAGCCTATAGATATGAGTTGCACAAGAATGATACATTTATGGATTTTTTTTTAATGCATAGTTTATTCAACCCGCCTGCCCGCCATTCAGCCACACACTATTTAATTGCCCTAAACTGCATGGACTGCAGGTTATGAGTCAACCCACACATCACTAACCACAGTAAAGCCAGGAGGCAGAACTCCCTCTAACTTGGCTCTGTGCATGCATGTTTGAAAGAGAGGGACTGGTCTGGTCAGTGGGGTACCTTGTCCCCACTATGGCACTGATAATATATACTCTTCCAGGCTCACCTCACCACTGCTCTGTTGGACCTTTTTACCTGCCAAAAGGTGTGCTACTGCTTCACCAGTACCCCGTACCCTGAGCCTCACTAACACATACTGACTGACAGACAGGGATAATGTAATGCCAAGCTCTGGGGCCAAATTGATGGCCTGTCCTGTATACTGACTTGGGTTCATGCCCAATCACATCTCTCAGACCACAGGGTTGGGAGAAGAAAACAAACCAGAGGTACAGAACTGCAATAATTGAATTACCAGTGTGAGACAATGGATGTGTCCTTCTCGCCCTTCTGTACCTCTGGATGCTTGAAGTACCATGATAAGACTATAGTATGAAGACGGGAAGATGGTTTCCGCTCTCAACAGCGGAGAATGTCAGTTTAAAATTCATTATGAACATTTCTCCTGTGCTTTGATGGTTATGGTTGACGTGGAGCAGCTTAACTTAAAATGCAGCTACATCTATAAAGATGCTTTCAATATGATGATAAAAGGAGTATGATGGGGCTCATTGAATCCTCTGGATGACATTGTACTTATACAGAAACTTAACAGTGGAGTCAAGACCAACAGCAATGGCCAGTGCTGGAACTATAATGACCACTGTTAAAGTATCACTGTACCACAGTCAGACAAAACGGTCAGTTACTGAACAATGCTCAGCTGAGATCAAATTCAAAAGAAATACTGTCCAACAGAGAGAGGATTTGTATTTTAAGAATTTAAGGTCAAAATAATTGTATAGGAAGACATATGAAATTTACATCATTACTATACTTGTCATAGTTATCAATATTGAGAAGTACTTCATGGACAAGAATGTTAATGTGGGTTCTGAAGTTTGTATGGTAGGTTATTGTTTAATACACACAAGGGTTACTCTTAGCTGTTCAGAGATACAAAACAGATTTGGTGATTATTTTATTTGGCAGTCCGCTATCTAGCTCCCTGACGTCACTTTGAGATCCAAGATGGAGACTTGTAATGTGTGTGAATAATGCGTGTTTTGGAAATGCGAGAGACCCACCCACCCACTAGGGCAGTTTCTATATGTCCTATTTTAGCTGAACAGTGTTACTGCCAGACACCATTGTATTGTGAAACAAATTAAATGCCTTCCAGTTTGATTGAATGTATTGCAAATATTGGGAATGTTTTGTGTGCACTGCCACACCCACAAAAGAAAAAGGGGTTCAAAACCAAAACTCAAGACGTCATTCTCGATTATTATTCCAACTGTACAAAATGATTATTAGTAAGGGAAATGAATTGCCTTGTATTGAGAATGAAAGGTTTGCTAGTGGCCACAATAGAGACCATTATCATAACACCACAAGGACCATGTTGCTTTTATATTGGGACTTATCAATCTACTGCAGTATGATCATACCTCTTTTTTTTAATGACTGAAAATGAACATTTGTCTGTAAATTGTGTATGCTTTTGTTTTGCAGTGTTTTTCTACTCCTGTATATGATTCATGGCTCATTCAAGTTAGCTGTCAATACAATTACTGTCAAACCTGTGGTTTTATTTATATATTTGGGAGTGTTTCATATTTTAATGTGCAACTTTTATCTGCTTAAAACAAATAAGGAAAGGAAAAACAGTATACAACAAAGCAACAATAAAAATGTTGTATTCTGGGTATTTTGTCATTTGAATGAATTGACATGAAGGGATATAAAGCTGAGGAATGGATCTGTCTCTCTACATGTTTTGTTTTTTTCCCTATGCAAGTTGTGTGTGTGTGTGTGTGTGTGATGGAGGGGGTGAGGGGGGGTAAATCAACAAGTGAACCTGAAACACTCATTTCCAGTGTCGGCCATGGGGAGGCAGATATGTATATTGTAGAGATCATTTAAGAGTTCTGTAGAGTTCTGTAGTGTCGGCTCAGGCCAAGCCACAGAAACCTGCTAATTAATCCTGGTTTACGTCCCAAATGACCCTTTTCCCAATGTAGTGCACTACTTTTGACAGGGCCTATAGAGTATCACAGTGTTTGTCATAATACCCATAAAACATACCGGTCAAACAAGGAAATGGTTCCAATTGATTTTCCACCATTCATTTTTCCCATAGGAGATTTTAGAAACACTTAAAATAAGGGATGTGTTTTGTGTAGGCTTACCTTGGCGTGACGTTTTGATAACCGTGTAAATCTTTCCAGGACAAGGTGCCTTGTCAATATAATCAACTGTATTTTTGCCCCCCCCCCAAAATCTTAATGCTAATTTGCTGATAATGTGGCGATCAAAGAACTACAAATGCCATGATGATATGGACGAGACTGCCTAATCAAGGCAAAGGTAAGAATCACTGGATTAACAATCTGTAAATGAAATGTAATGACATATTGGTTACATTTCTTTAAATGGACAATTCTGTGATCTGTATTGTGCAAGTTTTAAATTGACACAATACCTGTTAGCAAAGGTGTCAGAGATGGCTTGTAGGAATTTGTAGTCTTGTATAATGTCTATTTTGATGCTAAACCTGACCTGTACCAAAACGACAAGGCACCTTGTCCTGAAAAGATTTACAAGATTATCAAAACGTCACGCCAAGGTAAGCCTACACAAAACACATCCCTTATTTGTCATCTTTATTTTCTTGTGGTTGTGAGAAGAATGTGCATGACATTCATTTTGAGGTTAATAACTTGTTTGTTCATACAGTGCCTTGCGAAAGTATTCGGCCCCCTTGAACTTTGCGACCTTTTGCCACATTTCAGGCTTCAAACAAAGATATAAAACTATTTTTTTGTGAAGAATCAACAACAAGTGGGACACAAACATGAAGTGGAACAACATTTATTGGATATTTCAAACTTTTTTAAATCAAAAACTGAAAAATTGGGCGTGCAAAATTATTCAGCCCCTTTACTTTCAGTTCAGTGAGGATCTCTGAATGATCCAATGTTGACCTAAATGACTAATGATGATAAATACAATCCACCTGTGTGTAATCAAGTCTCCGTATAAATGCACCTGCACTGTGATAGTCTCAGAGGTCCGTTAAAAGCGTAGAGAGCATCATGAAGAACAAGGAACACACCAGGCAGGTCCGAGATACTGTTGTGAAGAAGTTTAAAGCCGGATTTGGATTCAAAAAGATTTCCCAAGCTTTAAACATCCCAAGGAGCACTGTGCAAGCGATAATATTGAAATGGAAGGAGTATCAGACCACTGCAAATCTACCAAGACCTGGCCGTCCCTCTAAACTTTCAGCTCATACAAGGAGAAGACTGATTAGAGATGCAGCCAAGAGGCTCATGATCACTCTGGATGAACTGCAGAGATCTACAGCTGAGGTGGGAGACTGTCCATAGGACAACAATCAGTTGTATATTGCACACATCTGGCCTTTATGGAAGAGTGGCAAGAAGAAAGCCATTTCTTAAAGATATCCATAAAAAGTGTCATTTAGTTTGCCACAAGCCATTCTGGAAGAAAACCTGATGGAGTCTGCAAAAGACCTGAGACTGGGACGGAGATTTGTCTTCCAACAAGACAATGATCCAAAACATAAAGCAAAATCTACAATGGAATGGTTCAAAAATAAACATATCCAGGTGTTAGAATGGCCAAGTCAAAGTCCAGACCTGAATCCAATCGAGAATATGTGGAAAGAACTGAAAACTGCTGTTCACAAATGCTCTCCATCCAACCTCACTGAGCTCGAGCTGTTTTGCAAAGAGGAATGGGAAAAAATTTCAGTCTCTTGATGTGCAAAACTGATAGAGACATACCCCAAGCGACTTACAGCTGTAATCGCAGCAAAAGGTGGCGCTACAAAGTATTAACTTAAGGGGGCTGAATAATTTTGCACACCCAATTTCAGTTTTTCATTTGTTAAAAAAGTTTGAAATATCCAATAAATGTCGTTCCACTTCATGATTGTGTCCCACTTGTTGATTCTTCACAAAAAAATACAGTTTTATATCTTTATGTTTGAAGCCTGAAATGTGGCAAAAGGTCGCAAAGTTCAAGGGGGCCGAATACTTTCGCAAGGCACTGTATGTGAAAACAAGAAGGCTGGGATTGAAAACCAACAATTTCACAGAAAAGACTATTGGTATTTTATATATCCACATCATGAAGCTGGTTTATCACATATGTTCAGTAGCTTGTTCAACAGTGTTTTTGAACAGATTATAGCAGTAGGATAAGATATTACAACCAAAACATGTAAAGGAAAAAAAGGATCTATTGATGGAAGCCACAATGTAATTGTCTGCATTTCCAATACTCCATATTTTTTGGGAAATACATAAAATAGATGCATTTAAACAAATATATATATATATATATATATATATATATATATATTCCTTTTATTTTCCCCTACCTCCCCTAATTGGGATAAACTAATGGAAAACAACATTTAGACTTCTACATCCAGCATATACATACTGTACTATATACATTCTACAATAGTTATATTTAGTTTGTTTTGTAGTCCCATCCTTCAGCTCCACTCAACCACTCCCATAAGCAAGGAACTTAACCCTAATTTGCTCCAGGGGCGTCGTACTACTATGGCTGACCCTGTAAAACAACACAAATCACTGTGGTCCTTTGTAGCTCTGATGGTAGAGTATGGCACTTGTAATGCAAGGGTATTGGGTTCGATTCCTGGGACCACCCATATGTAAAATGCATGCGTGTATGACTGAATAAAAGTGTCTGCTAAATGGCATATAATATTATTATATATTACTGCACATATCTGGTGTATGTGACAAAACATCCACTATTGCGGGAGACATGCGGTAGAATGTCCCTTTGCCATGCTTGATGAGTTTTTGTTCCCCCTCTACAATGGTCCCTCTCTTTAAGACTCCACATCCGATTGGCTGGTGCTGGCGTTACTCAACTCCTTTGCCTTCTCATTGGCCGCTGCCCTTCCATTACCCACACGGTTGTCATGATTCTCGTCCCTTCCCCTGGCGACAGCGTCTCTGGGCAGGTGGCGAGCCAGGTCGGCGATGAGGTTTCCACGGAAACTTCTGCTGAGGAAGTTGTAGAGGATGGGGTTGGCCACACAGTGGAACAGGGACAGAGCCTTGACCACGACATAGGAGAAGTAGATCTTCTCCACCGTCTGGCAACTCAGCACCCTTGGGTTCAGCTCATCCACCACCAGCAGCATTAAGACACTGTGTAAGGGCAGCCAGCACAGCACAAACACCAGGGAATAGAGATGAACCAGCCACAGCTCCTTCCCGCGCCCCGCCCCCTCGGGTCTGGCCCACACCGCCCGCAGGGTCAGCAGGTTAAAGGTCACAATGATGGATGCCGGGCCCAGGAACTGGAAGATAAGGTAGAGGAAGGTGTGGGCGGTGTTCCAGTCTATAAAGTTGTGCTCTGGGTAGCTGTAGCAGCCTGGCTCGTCCCACTCCAGCAGTGTCACATGGGCGTTCTCCAGAAGGCCCAGAACCACGGACAGGACCCAGAGGAACCCACAGAGAAGGCATCTGAACCTGGCCTGCTTGGGGCCCCAGGGTCGGGGCCCGGTGTGCACCACGGCCAGGTAGCGCTCCACCGTCATGTAGGCCAGGAAGAAGGAGCTGCTGTAGAAGTTGATGTCATAGACGAGGTTGGTGAAGCGGCACAGAAGGTATCCCCACACCCACACGTACTCCATCATCGCCTCCAGCATAAAGAAGGGCACCATCACTGTCATCAGTAAGTCCGACACGCCCACGTTGAGTATGCAGAAGAGCACGCTGTTGCGGCTGCTGCGCCGGTGCCAGTTGACCCACACCACCAGGGCATTGAGCGTGAGGCTAGCCATGAAGAACAGCAGGTAGAGCAGGAAGAGCGCCTCGAGGTGTTGTCCAGGTCCACATGGCACTCATGGATGAACCAGGCAGAGTCTGTGTAGTTGTTGTCGTTTGAGGCAGAGGTGGGGTGTTCATCCATGACCTGTAGGTGGACAACGGTAGTGTATCCAGATGAAAAAAACAGAAATAAATACAGTGTCATAAGGATTTCTATGACAAACATCAGGGGTGACCACAACTACATTACCTTTTGTGTGTGTTTGTAGCCAAGTTCAAAACCCCACTGAGGACGTCATTACAAAAGGATGTTTGTGTAAGATTGCATCTCGGGACTCATCCCAAATTACATTCCCTTCCAAATACCCATTATCTATCCTGATTACCTAGTCACTTTTACCCCTACCTACATGTACATATTACCGCAACTACCTCGAACCCCTGCACATTGACTCGGTACCATTCCTATATCTCATCCCGGAACTTTGGGTATGAGGCAGTTACAGAATGGACTGAATGCATCTGTTCTCCAGGGCGAGGATCAGAGGAAGTGTTTAAGAATATTAAAGGATCACTAGAGGTCTTGACTGTTACACATATCAAACAATCCTATGAAGAACATTAGATCCAGATTAAGTCAGACCAGAGACTTGACTGATACAATGCTGCAAATCTGTGGTACTTCTAATCTATAGATATTGCTGTGGATATATCTAAACATAAGTTTAAAAGCTAAGCAACAATGGCTGGATAATTACCAGACCATATGGAAAGAGCCTATATGAGAAATACGTCATAAAAATCTCTCTCCTACTACTGAATGAAGGGGGAAAGCTAAGAGTAAGTCCCAAATGGCACCCTATTCACTACTTTTGTCCATAGCCTGAGCTCTAATCAAAAGTAATGCAATATCTTTTATATTTTTCCTTTATTTAACTAGGCAAGTCAGTTAAGAACAAATTCTTATTTTCAATGACGGCCTAGGAACAGTGGATAAACTGCCTTGGTCAGGGGCAGAAGAGATTTTTACCTTGTCAGGTCAGGGATTCGATCTTGCAACCTTTCGGTTACTAGTCCAACGCTCTAAACACTAGGCTACCTGCCACTGGGGAATAGGGTGCCCTTTAGGAAGCAGCCTGAGAGATGAAAGTAAGAGGGGACTTCACATCAGGAGGCTTACCTTGAGCAGTGATGAGAGGACAAGATCAGGAGCGAGAGAGCAGAGCTGTTCACCTGTAGGATCCACTGCAGCTGAGCGAGATCAAAGTCATGGCTGCACTGGCTGTGTGTGTTCCTCAATGACCACTGTACTGGTAGAGACATGAGCCTCACAGTTAAAATCCTTCCTCACACCCACCTCCCCAGCCCTGACTCAACATCACCCAGCTAGAGGAGGACAGGATATCCTCGCTGGAGTGGGAGGAGAAGGGGTTTGGGGGACATTCTGGCAAAAGGATGAGCAGACCAACATAGAGGGGGAGATAAAAACATGACAGATGAAAGAAGCCTCCAAAAAGAAAAGAAAAAGACAATTGCACATAACTGAGCCACCCTGAGTTCATTATTATGATGTCACTAAAGGGGCTAAAATGAAATCATTATTAAGACTTGAGACTACCAGGAGTTGTGAGCAAGAGCCAAAATCTATCATAGAAAGGTGAGGGTCAGAGGTCACTGAAGGTCAATGTCACCTTAATCAGAGAGGTCAGGGAACCAAAACAGATCCAACACACTTTTCAACAGTTGCAAGATTAGGCATGGAACATATGGAGTCCAAGGTTTATTTTTCACCCCAGGATTAACAGTCCCTATCTGAGATTGAGTGAGCCCTGAATAATTTCTAATGATCATGTCAACTCATAATAAACCATCCATAAAAAACAATTATACAGTGCGCCCCAAAAGCATTGGGACAGTGAAACAGCAGACAGTCAGCTTTCATTTGAGGGTATGTTCATCCATATCGGGTGAAGCATTTAGAAATTACAGCACTTTCTGTACATCCCCCCTTTTAGGGGACCAAAAGTATTGGGTAATTAATGGCAAATAATGTAGTGTCATTTTTATTGTAAATAAGAATATCATGTTTCTAAACACCTCCACAATAATGTGGATGCTAACATGATTACGGATAGTCCTGAATGAATCTTGAATAATACGTGAGAAAGTTAAAGATGCACAAATATCATACCCGCCCCAAATGCTAACCTCCCCTGTTATTGTAATGGTGAGAGGTTAGCATGCCTTGGTGGTTTGATATTTGTGCATCTAACTTTGCATCTAACTGTTTGTGCATCTAACTCAGTCATCATTAGTCACAATTCATTCAGGACTATACGTAATCATGGTAGCATCCACATTAATGTAGAAGTGTTTAGAAACATGATATTCTTATTTACAATAAAAGTGACAATACTTTACCATTCATTTCTATTGGGCACAAAATAATCTGAAACACAACCAAAACAAACATCCAACAAGTTTGTAAAATCACAAGCTTGATATAATCATTGCGTGCTAGGAATATGGGACCAAATACTAAACTTCTGACTACTTTAATACACATAAGTGAATTTGTCCCAATACTTTTAGTCCACTAAAATGAAGGGACTATGTACAAAAAGTGCTGTAATTTCTAAAACGTTTCCCCCGATATGGATGAAAATACCCTCATTAAAGCTGACAGTCTGCACTTCAACCTCGTAGTCATTGTATAATTTCAAATCCAAAGTGCTGGAGTACAGAGCCAAAACAAAATGTGTCACTGTCCCAATACTTTAGGAGCTCACTGTATATATAAACATGAATAATTTGGCCCTTAAGCATTGGGTCATTAAATAAGTCCTCAGTCACATAAATCATTTACACTTAAACTCATCCATGCAACTACTACGATTGATTGTCAATCACAATCTACAACGTTGTACTGTTCATCTGTCATCACTGAATACATGCCTGCTTGTTGCTACACTGTGTGCCAATAAAGATGGCAAGTAATAGGTAGCAGGGACATTGAGCAGCCAGGTCACGATCAGCTTATCAAGACACTGGCGAGTGGTGACGTGTGTGCTTCAGTGCCGTTTGAGTTTTTAACTTTCTCACTATCTATTACCAGTGTGTGCATCTGTCTGGCTATGTTTCATAGGGAATTGTTACAAGACAGGTCGGGACACACACAAGATACTCATGAATAGGTTTTGGAATGTTGACAATTTGGGATACATCTCAATTCTGACGAGTTGCTCTGATCGTCACAATTCAAATTTTGCCCCAAAGAGTGGCAGACTCGAGTGATTGATGCTATCACACACATCAAGTGGCCATTCCATAAAGGGCTTATTTTATTATTATTTTAACATAGGCGACGTATAGTCTTTTGTAACCAAGTCTGAGGCACTGCGTAATGGGCAGGTCTGTCTCACTGTCTGGAGAATCTGACTGCTATGATTGAATAGAGCACAATCAGCACAGCTGCTTCTCTCGTGTTAGTTGGCACTGTGCCAGTGGGCATGATCCTAATCCATACCCAACCCTTCAGCAAGTCATGACAAACTCACAAAGCTCAGCTTTGGACGAGACGGACTTTGTAGTCAATTCTTACACTGGAATTTATGTTTCTGACTCTTATCGATGCCACAAAATCAGAAGTTGGTTCTAAGGGGAGGTTGACCTTTAACAGTGCTTTCAGAAGAGAACTGTGCTGAGAGGGCAGAATCAGGGGTAGAGGAGATACTCAGCGTTTTCAAAAGACTTGCAGTCTTGTTTAGGGTGACACTGAGTTTTAGAAAATAATGGAAGAAGCATCTTGAAATTCTACAGAGTCATTACTGGTGTCTGCATCAGGAAAGACATAGTGCTATGGAAGTTTTACATCCACAAACCAATTTATCCAGTACATAGTAGCTACAGTACCACAAGATCCTCTAAGACTTCTCATCTTACTATTATTCCACAGCTACGTTAGGCTATTTCAGATCCTGCCATTTCAAATACTGCTGCCCTCTATTGTTGTCTTCTATAACCCCTGAAATAATGTTGCCACCTAAACATCTATAAAAATTAAATTGTGTCAGTTTTAGAGTGCATTCTGTAGTTTCAAAACAGCATTTTATTTTCAGTTTAAACTGACAGCAACCGTAAAGAGTATACAGATTTTTTTTCAAGCACAATTTTCTGCTGCAACTTGATTTTTTACATTACAATAAAGCTTGTACAATGATAGACACCAGTGCTTGTTTCTTGTAAAGTATACTGAGTATATCATGTATATTTATAATTGGCATTCTCTGTTTAACTGATTGAACAAGCTTTATTTGTATATTGGTTTTTGTGGTGTGGTTTTCATATAAGCCCTTTTGGGTTTCCAACCTCACCTGCACACCATTTTAACCAGTTTATCTGTACGGTTTTGTCTTTCACTTGTTTTCTTTGGTGCAAATAAATTAAAACAGTGCTTGTTAGAAAGTAACAAAGTTAGTTCTCATCCCATATCTCTCTCAGGTCACAGATGTTTATCTTGGATTTGTTTCAATCTCTTTCTTAGAAAAGAGCGCCTCACCTTTTCAAACCCCTGTGTACCTCGGTGTTTACTCAGCAATTCCCTTTGTTCCCCGTACCAACTTATTTTGTTGATCTTCCTTATTGCAACAGGAAAACATGTCAGCAGATTTATGATATACAAGGCAAGGACAATAAAAACTGTGACCTCTGACCCTAGTCCTGCTGTTCTGAGGAGAATGTTAAAGGAACTACCCCCTCTAAAAGGATGTTACACTGAAGGACTAAAAACCATGAAGGCGTTTGTTTTTGTGTGCTTTGACAGACATCACACAATGTACATGTAATGGAAAGTGTTTGAGACAGATGACCTTAGTTCAAGCCCAGTCGAGAGGCAAGTTGAGCGAAAAAGCAAATCTGCTAAGGAAGCACTGGGACGCTGGTTACATGCACACACAAATACACAATGAAATCATTCTAGGAAGCTTGAGAGGGGAGGGGTATCTGGGGAAAGGACATGGTGAGTCAGTTTGACTCTGGCCAAGCAAGCTTTTATGGCTCAATGTGTGTATTCTATCCATTTAGTGGTGCCTCCCCATTCAACACTATGCGTGGGTGGTTAATGCTTTGGGTAGGAAATGTCTGTCCATCCTTATTATCCCTGTAGTAAATCAGACTGTTACACTGTTAATCAGATTGCACTGTGATTGCCTGCCATGTGGGATTTGGTGGTTTACTGGAAGGCATTAACATGTTAATGACATCCCTAGATGTTCAAGACCATTATTTTCCTCCAAAACAAAATATTTTCCAGTGTTACCTAGTGTTTATTTTTCAGTATAATATTTCTATTGTTGACTCCAGAGTTAAATCAACTTTGTAAATATGAAATTAACACTCAGTGGTGTAAAATAACCCCAGTGTTGGTGTTAATAACCAGTGTTGAGTGTGAGAGTGTCAGTTTCTCTGTGGAGAGTATAACGTTCCCATCAAAACCACATCCACCATTATCAGCATGCTCTACTGCAGGTGGAAATGTTAAGGATTGTTCTTATATTTGTGTTTTTGAATGCACATTGATTGATTAATCTTACACTACAAAGATAACCTATTTTTCTAAACTAATCCAATCAGATAGATTTAATGCAGGTGATTAAACATGAGAAGTCAGTATAAAATGAATTGTTTTGTATTCTTGACTTTAGAACGTTCCTGTGAATAAACATTTGACTGTGGTAGACTGGGCCTCCGTCTGTTTTCATTTCTATCAGTATCTTACAAATCCTGATATAGCAGACTGAGTAATTACAATTGAATTGGGTTATGTACCTGGAGAACATAATTCTCTTATCACAACCGCAGACCACGTTACCACCTAGGACCTCCACATCCGGCTTCTACACCTGCAGGATTGTCTGAAACCAGTCACTCGGACAGCTGATGAAACTGAGTAGTATTTCTTTCTCTAATAAAGCCCTTTAGTGAGTAAAAAAAATATAATTCTGATTGGCTGGGCCTGGCTCCCCAGTGGGTGGGCCTATGCCCTCCAGGCCCACCCATGGCTGCACCCCTGCCCAGTCATGTGAAAGATAGATTAGGACCGAATGAATTAATTTCAATTGATCGATTTCCTTACATGAACTGTAACTCAGTAAAATATTTTAAATTGTTGCATTTACATTTTTGTTCAGTATACATGACTTTGCAAGCCAGCATAATGTGGCTTGTAAGCCTGATGTGGGCTGTAAACCTGATGTGGGCTGTAAGCCTGATGTGGGCTGTAAACCTGATGTGGGCTGTAAACCTGATGTGGGCTGTAAACCAGAATATTCCTAACGCCACTGTGTTACATGCTGACCAAACCGGCCACGTTACGGGCGCGAGCGTTGCAAAATAAATATACACCGTAGGAGGCTGCTGAAAGAAGAACGGCTCATAATATTGGTTGGAACGGAGGAAATGGAATCAAAACACCTGATGTATTTGATACCATTCCACTCTAGTCTTTACCATGAGCCCATTCTCCCCAATTAAGGTGCCACCAACCTCCTGTGATTTACACATATTCAATAATTTCATCCAAACTGCTAGCGGGCATCTGCGTAGCCAGGTGCTAAAATAGAACTTGGTTATATGAGCCCGTTCTATTTTAGACGTTTGACTCGCTGTAAGTACTACCTCTCTTATATACTCATTCATTTTTACGAGGATATACCCATGTGGATGATTGAAAGATGTACAAGGTCAACACTCCAGTCCCGTTGGTAGCGGTAAATGCACCTTAAATTTGGTTGCCAACCACCATATAAAATCCAAAGATGAAGAAGAGATTAACCAAAGAAAACAAACTAGGTTTCCCTTTTTATCTGTGGATTAATTGTCAAAGTAGAGAACACACAATTTTCTATGACTCAAAATTACAAAGCACCATATGCATTTTAGGTAAAAAAAAAAAAAAAAAAAAAAACACCCAGTGTTTCTCCCAGGACAAATTAGCTAGCAACAGCAAGATAGCTAAATGGCCATGAATGTTAATTTACCACTGACAAGTATGGACCCGTGTAGGCACGGGCCCAGTGTTAAATTGAACACTGTCAGTGTTGATTTAACACTGGAGAATTTGCTAGGTCTATGCTTTAAATTACATTACTAATAAAATATGATAAGAACTTTGAGAATACTGTGACTCACCTTACTGTAGGCCTATTAGGATATCTGGATTTATGGGAGAGACAGAACTCCCCAAAAATTTAACACAGATAATTTAGTAGATATCAACTCAAACATAGATTTAAAGAAACATTTAATGTCATTTGTACAAATTATATTAGCGAGTGGTTCCTAATCCGTGACCAGATCTTTTTTCGATGGCTCCGTATCCGTGAGTGTGCATTAAAAAAATGTAAGGAAGGAATTTTGAAATGCTTTATACTTTAACTTTTGATACTTATGTATATTTACTTTTGATATATAAGTATATTTAAAACCAAATACTATTAGGCTTTTACTCAAGTAATATTTTTACTGGGTGACTTTCACCTGAGTCATTTTCTATTAAAAATGTATCTTGACTTTTACCCAAGTTTGACAATTGGGTACTTTTTCCACCACTGCCTGTTTGAGATTACCATGAATTGTTTGAAGTTTAACGTTTGATTCGTTACGTTAAATAATTCAGTAATGTCTCGAAGAAATGATGGTAATCATCTGTTTTTATCACCAGAAAGAAACTGCTAGCCATTGGTTTCTAACAGCTGAGAACGGCTAGCTAACTGGCAAGCACAAAAACACTTTGGGAAACACAAAAACTTTGGGAACACAGACCCCTAGAAATCGTCTTGTGGCGAAAGTAAGAACTGCCGAAAATGCACAGCAAAGTGGAGAAAAATGAAAGTTTTTAAAAAAGTTGTATTTATAGTGGAATACTAACACAAAATAAACATGACACCGTTTGTAAACGATAACACTGGAAGTGAATGCTGGAATTAGACAATTAACTATGCAAATTTGCAAAAATTGTGCGCATTAAGGAGATAGATGCCCGGCTCAAATAGAAGCATGTTCTAATAAAAGGCAGTTGTGTTCAGTGATTTAAGAAAATAAACACCCCAGCTATTAATGGAAGTTTAATGGTTTCTCATACAATTATATTTTGTTTTAGTCAATGACAATATATGTTGCAATGTAAATGTAACAGTATAACTTTAAACCGTCCCCTCGCCCATACCCGGGCTCGAACCAGGGACCCTCTGCACACTTCAACAACAGTCACCCACGAAGCATCGTTACCCATCGCTCCATAAAAGCCGCGGCCCTTGCAGAGCAAGGGGAACCACTACTTCAAGGTCTCAGAGCAAGTGACGTCACCGGTTGAAACACTATTTAGCGCGCACCACCAACTAAGCTAGCGTTTCACATCCGTTACATAAATACCTGCGTCATTGCATGCTAGTGCATCAATGCTTTGCTTTTTTGCATAGGAAACATCAAGCTTGTGAAGGAGGGATACACAATTATGATAGCTAGTGACTGAGGATGAAAAACCTGCTGACCAGGAGATGTCCTTGTATACCTATATTTACATCAAATGCACTTGATTTCTCATCAGTACTGTGTGAATTACAAGCCCATTCAATCTAATTTGGGGCATCTATAATAATTTGTAATTGTTTATACTCCATAGGGGTGTACTTCAAATCATTTGTCTTCATGAATGGTTTCATGTGTGCTTGAAACCATGCTTGGTTGCATACCCCATCTTAAAATGTAAGAAGGCATTTGATATCACAAAGCAGTCTGTATTTCCATTTGTCCTGGATTGTCATTTCTTATTTAGTTAGCCCCACCTCACCCAAGAAATACAAATCCGTTGACAGAGAAAATACATAGATGTGTCTAACAGATCCATAAGTGTTCTCCAAAATGTCAATATACGTAAATCACGTGCAATAGTAATAGTTTACACCAGTGCAGCAAGTTAGTGGACTCTATTAAGTACTGTTGAAATCAAATTGATCTGTGGGGATACATTGACACCTACTAGCGGTCGTATGGTTAATTTCTCCCTAACTATAATTTCACTGTTTGTTTTGATTGGGTAGGTCCCTGAAAACGGTCTCTTCTTTGTTGTGCAATAACTACAAGCCAAATGTCAGAGAAATTGTGGACTAAATATGCAATATATTGAGAAATATTTCTTATTGTTATCCGATACCTGTGTATGTGCAGGAATGTTTGCGTCCCATAGGTTGCAATTTGGTTGTAATGTTGACACATCACCAGAGACGATCTACCATCTTGGACAACACTGGTCCTACCATGCATGCAAAGCTAGTTAACTGGTATACCTTCTTAGCTAACTTAGCTAGCTCATCAAACAGTATTTTATGTGCACGATGGCACTTAGAGCCTTGACTCTCATATGGACCTTACTGCCACTACCGGTCGTCTAGCTAGCCACGTAGCCACCAGGGTTGCATCGGTTTCCAATGGACTTGAATACAGCTTGCTAGCTAACACTAGCATCACTAGCATGCTAACGTTAGCTAGTTAATGACGATAAACCTTCGTCATGGGTCCGCAAATCAAGCAAATGGTACTGAACTCATGACAAAAATCATTGACATTGTAGTGGTTTTGTTTTTTCTTAGTGACATTGCGAATACCATATTTTTGCAATTTAATAACTAGCCATGTATCTAATCTGGGTTCGGCATGAGAAAATGAATGAGACATACTGCGAGAATTTGCGCACTCACGGATACGGAGCCTCAGAAATAAAAGATCCGCTCACGGATTAGGAGCCACTCCCAATATATTAAGATACATCAGTGATTTCAAAAGACTTAAAAGGCATTTCTCCACCTTGTTTTGATTTAAGGAAATCTAGGCAAAGAAGGACATCGATCAGTCTTTCTAAAATACCAGTCCAGTGTGTGTGTCCATAAATTAATAGCCATCGCTATGGTCACTCCTTCCTTTTGTGCTTCCATCCAGTCAGAATCAGCTGGAAGAGCATGCCACAAAGACAATGCTCTCTCTCTTCCCATCGTCACCGAAGCCATTCAAACGCACTCTGTTGTCAGACTTCCACAGCGAATAGAACTCTGCCAGGTCTCCAAAATTCCAGTCAACCAGAACTCGAGGCATGTGACGATGTAGTTTCTCTCGTGTTCCACAGGTGGCAAAGCTAGTACCAAGAGTCTTTTTTTAACTTCAATTAAATAAATAGCTTTAAAAAACGGTATATTTCTTAGTTAATATACTGTATATTTGCTCTGTAGTTATCTATATACAAAATCATCTACTTGAATTGATTCATGAAATCAAAAAGCAGTGTCGTTAAATATTAGAATCAAATACAGTGTCTGTTAGATAATGAATTGTAACAACAAGGTACTAAAATGGGGAGTTTTTTTCGTATTGAGTCGGCCATGGTACTGTAGATGTAGCTGTTTTCTGGTAAGCTAGGCAAAGATCTTAGCAATGAACTCACGGAACCTCTTTGCGTACTGCTCAGGGTGAACGGTGGAGATTTCTGCTCCAGACTAGGAATCACAAAAACACAACATGTCAAATACAGATATTGATAAATCAACAACTAACTTTTCAGATAGAAAACATCTTGAAAAACAATTGAAAAATGTGGGTATTTCCTACCCCCTAAAAGTTTCCAAAGTACAGTTCAGAATTTATACTCAACTCGATTGCAAGCATGCACGCATCCGTGTGTCACTCACCCCATGTTTGACGGTCTTGGCAGCATGAGCGGCTTTCTTCTTGGTGTCATAGTGAGTCAGGACGTCAATCAGACCCATGAAGTACACCTCCCTCTGGGGTGCACCTACAGCAGCAAGACAAGGCTATCACACAGTGGATAGACCATCACTCCCCCACTGACTGCGAGGTATACATGTACTGTATTGTATACGGCTTAATATAGTATGAGACCAATCCTAACTGTATTTGGATGCATATGATACAAATATCACACAAATCTCTCATTGACACATTGATGCAGTATCAAGTAAGTAAGTCATGGGTATCTCAGGTTAGGATTGTGCCCACAAGTTCATTATTCCTCATCATCACTGTGTCTAAAGGATAATCAACAGGAGTCTATGCGTTCTAAATAATGAACGACGTAGAAGGATCTGCATAGAGCCACAAGTTAGCTAGCAGCATACCACCCTGAATCCTACTGCTGGCTTGCTTCTGAAGCTAAGCAGGGTTAGTCCTGGTCAGTCCCTGGATGGGAAACCAGCTGCTGCTGGAAGTGGTGTTAGGGGGCCAGTAGGAGGCACTCTTTCCTCTGGTCAAAAAAATGCCCCTTGGCAGTGACTGCCCTGTGTAGGGTGATGTCTTTCAGATGGGATGTTAAATGGGTGTCCTGACTCTCTGAGGTCATTAAAGAACCCATGGCACTTACTGTAAGAGTAGGGGTGTTAACCCCAGTGTCCTGGCTAAATTCCCAAGCTGTCCATCATGGTCACCTAATCATCCCCAGCTTACAATTGTCTCATTCATCCCCCTACTCTCCCCTGTAACTATTCCCCAGGTCGTTGCTGTAAATGAGAACGTGTTCTCAGTCAACTTACCTGGTAAAATAAAAAAGTTGATTATACCATGGCTATAATATAACACATTTGCCGGGCAATTCCTACAATGCGGTGGCATTTGGACCTCAAATTTAGGAAGAAAGAATACAAAAATATCAGAAAAACATATTGGTCAAGCTCAGGCGGTGAACATTTGAACAGGATTTTAACTTCTCTATCAAACATATTTAGCCTAACAGGGTGGACATTTATGAGTGGGACATACAGACTAACAACATGAAAAATAGATACAACTAAATGTTTCTAGTTATCTAGCTTTGCACCATAGTTTTCCCACCAAAGAAATTATGACACTTCTTGAATGTGGTGCCATTGTAGGAAAAGGTCGTTTTCTCAGACACAAGAGGCATGTGGCAGGGTCTACAGTCAATCACGGACTACAGGAAGAAATCCAGCCCAGTCACGGACCAGGATGTCTTGCTCCCAGGCAGACTAAATAACTTTTTTGCCCGCTTTGAGGACAATACAGTGCCACTGACACGGCCTGCAACGAAAACATGCGGTCTCTCCTTCACTGCAGCCGAGGTGAGTAAGACATTTAAACGTGTTAACCCTCGCAAGGCTGCAGGCCCAGACAGCATCCCCAGCCACGCCCTCAGAGCATGCGCAGACCAGCTGGCCGGTGTGTTTACGGACATATTCAATCAATCCCTATACCAGTCTGCTGTTCCCACATGCTTCAAGAGGGCCACCATTGTTCCTGTTCCCAAGAAAGCTAAGGTAACTGAGCTAAACGACTACCGCCCCGTAGCACTCACTTCCGTCATCATGAAGTGCTTTGAGAGACTAGTCAAGGACCATATCACCTCCACCCTACCTGACACCCTAGACCCACTCCAATTTGCTCACCGCCCAAATAGGTCCACAGACGATGCAATCTCAACCACACTGCACACTGCCCTAACCCATCTGGACAAGAGGAATTCCTATGTGAGAATGCAGTTCATCGACTACAGCTCGGCATTCAACACCATAGTACCCTCCAAGCTCGTCATCAAGCTCGAGACCCTGGGTCTCGACCCCGCCCTGTGCAACTGGGTACTGGACTTCCTGACGGGCCGCCCCCAGGTGGTGAGGGTAGGCAACAACATCTCCTCCCCGCTGATCCTCAACACTGGGGCCCCACAAGGGTGCGTTCTGAGCCCTCTCCTGTACTCCCTGTTCACCCACGACTGCGTGTCCACGCACGCCTCCAACTCAATCATCAAGTTTGCGGACGACATAACAGTGGTAGGCTTGATTACCAACAATGACGAGACGGCCTACAGGGAGGAGGTGAGGGCCCTCGGAGTGTAGTGTCAGGAAAATAACCTCACACTCAACGTCAACAAAACTAAGGAGATGATTGTGGACTTCAGGAAAGAGCAGAGGGAACACCCCCCTATCCACATCGATGGAACAGTAGTGGAGAGGGTAGTAAGTTTTAAGTTCCTCGGCATACACATCACAGACAAACTGAATTGGTCCACTCACACAGACAGCATCGTGAAGAAGGCGCAGCAGCGCCTCTTCAACCTCAGGAGGCTGAAGAAATTTGGCTTGTCACCAAAAGCACTCACAAACTTCTACAGATGCACAATCGAGAGCATCCTGGCGGGCTGTATCACCGCCTGGTACGGCAACTGCTCCGCCCTCAACCGTAAGGCTCTCCAAAGGGTAGTGAGGTCTGCACAACGCATCACCGGGGGCAAACTACCTGCCCTCCAGGACACCTACACCACCCGATGTTACAGGAAGGCCATAAAGATCATCAAGGACATCAACCACCCGAGCCACTGCCTGTTCACCCCGCTATCATCCAGAAGGCGAGGTCAGTACAGGTGCATCAAAGCTGGGACCGAGAGACTGAATAACAGCTTCTATCTCAAGGCCATCAGACTGTTAAACAGCCACCACTAACATTGAGTGGCTGCTGCCAACACACTGACACTGACTCAACTCCAGCCACTTTAATAATGGGAATTGATGGAAAATGATGTAAATATATCACTAGCCACTTTAAACAATGCTACCTTATATAATGTTACTTACCCTACATTATTCATCTCATATGCATACGTATATACTGTACGACTGCATCCTTATGTAATACATGTATCACTAGCCACTTTAACTATGCCACTTTGTTTACATACTCATCTCATATGTATATACTGTACTCGATACCATCTACTGTATCTTGCCTATGCTGCTCTGTACCATCACTCATTCATATATCCTTATGTACATATTCTTTATCCCCTTACACTGTGTATAAGACAGTAGTTTTGGAATTGTTAGTTAGATTACTTGTTGGTTATCACTGCATTGTCGGAACTAGAAGCACAAGCATTTCGCTACACTCGCATTAACATCTGCTAACCATGTGTATGTGACAAATAAAATTTGATTTGAAAATTACAACAAACTTACAGGGTGATAAGTGATATCAGAGAGATACAGAAAATCTGAAATAAAATAATAAATACAATAATCATAAAAAACACTAATGACGAAAAAGACTAACTAGGACTATAAAATAATGAAGAAAGATTTGAAACATTTTATTTTATGGCTTATATTTCTTGTAGAAGTAAATAACATCTGGAGACATGGCAAAAATGCCTACATTCACTGACAAAAAGTGTTTAAAATGCAGAAAATTCCCTTTCAGGATCCATATTTTGGTGTTAAGGTAAAGAACACCTGATCTTATATTTAAAGCCTTTTGGCATCCAAATTTGACCCTGCCGCTAGAAATGTGAAGTAGCTAGCAAGTTTACTAGATAGCGACAGTAGTTAGTAACCAAACAGACTTGCTAGTTTAGCTAACCGAATTATCACTCCTAGTTTGCTATTATTAAAATCTAAATCAACAAGGCCAGTAATGTTTTCAATTTGATTTTTGCTTTCAAAAGCACCTCAAACATTGAACATAAGAATGAACTAGTGTCACTGAATTCTACCATGCAAATATACTGTGTGTTATTTAAGTGCTAATGCCCGAGAAGCCAGTGTTTTTAGGATATATTGGCACAGGTTTTGTTAGGCCCGAGACAAAATCGGCAATATATCCTCCAAACACCAGCTTCGAGGGCATTATCACTTTTATACAACGGATTCCCAACATATTCAAATAATGATTGACATATTTTCATTAAAAACGTTATATTGATTAATTTATTCATACTCTTTCATCCTTCCACAAGATATAGTCCCAACACAAATCTAGGGTTGCTACCCAAGCCAGCTGGTCATTTGTTCTATCAGTTCGGTTTCCAGAGACGCGACCCAGTCGTTCAGTCTTTTTGTTCTCCATCTACGGACGCGACCCAGTCGTTCGTTCTAAATGTTCTATTGCCATACTGGCTGGCAACGTTCTTATCCCATGCTTGCTAGCCAACTTACAGTCACGTCAAACAGTGCAGCCAGAATAACAACAACAGCTGCATTTGCATTTGTTTAAGCTGTTTTCTAGTGACATCTATTTAGATACATCCATAAGAATGAGCAAATGAGGTATGTTTTCACCTGGCATAGAACATGTGCTCTCTAACACAGTTAACACAATCACTTCAAACTGAAGCAGGAAAGTCTGCAAACTTTGTTTCTTTTTACCTTTTTTCAATTGACATCTTTGTATACATCCATAAAAATGATGCCAGCTGATTCATTATTTCAACTGGCTGAGAAACGGTGCCTGCCTGTCTGTATCTTCCCGACACGTTCATTACTATGGGATGGCTAGAGATCGAATTTGATTACTGAAACAATGTTGCAAATGTCAGAGAGACAGACAGCAAGGTTTATACAAATGTCCACTGTTGAAAACTAAATGTTAGTCTAAAAGAAATGTGAGATAATGTCTAGATACGTTTTAAAGTGATGATCAAGTTTAGAAATGGTCTGGCTTGGCTGATGAGACAATGGATTGCGCAGTCAGATGGAACAGAATAAATAGGCATTTAATGTCATAGATGTAGCCGGTGGTAACTCATGGTATAGACACCGGCTAGAATGAGGTTAACCAATCAGCATTAGAACCACTATTTGTATAAAAGGAAATAATGCCCTTCAAGCGAATCAGAATCAACTATTCAACAATGCCATGGTTTATATCAATGTATCCAATAGTTAGATCATCAATGACCATACAAAACATTAAAAAATCCTCTTTGAATCATTGTTCTGATCAGCTACAAAATTCACTTGTTGGGGCTCAGAACTAAATAGAACGTAATTTGTCATCCTAGCAATATGCCTAAAAATCAGCCATCTTGGTCAGGAAAACTTTAATTCTAGAAGTTAATTATAGGATCTCTATGGGGACTCACCCACAGCACTCTGAATGGCGTAGACGTCTACATAAGGGTCAAACTCCCCAGGCCCCAGGGGTTTAAAGGAGTTCATGTAGCCAGCGATGCCCTCAGGGGAGGTGCCATAGGAGCCCACAGCAGGAGCAGGAGTCAGGCTGTTCTCCTCCTCCTCCTCGTCCTCCGAATCATAATCATCATACGACTCCTCCTCCATCTCCTCCTCCTCCACCCGGCCCACATCGTGGATCCCCAGCAGCAGGCTGTAGTCCATGATCCTCAGATGCACCAGGAACTGGAGAGAGAAAAAGAGCGAGAGAGAAAGGGTGACAGACACACACAGAAGAAAAGACAAACATAGTACAGTTAGCCAATTACAACAGTCACATTTGTCTGTTCATCTTTCCTCCCTCTCAACCCACACTGTGGCATCCCTCTCAGCCAGCTACTCTGCACTGATGCATATTGTACTGCTGTGCAAATGATGCTGTGCCATGTCTTGGACACTCACCTCCACATCTCTATTGAGCTTGTCCATGATCCTCTCCTTCTCCTCCTCACTCACATAAACCTTCTGCATGTTATTCCTGAAGTCCACATCTTTGTACGTGGGCAACTCTTTCTCCTGAAAACACAACGAGAAAGAGGGGAGAGGGAGCAAGTCAATAAGAGAACCAATTTGGATCTACATGTTGATCAATTTCAAAATATCCCACAACTCCCTTTTGAAAATAAATCCATTTGCTATGATCTTACCTTTTCCTTTAAACTCGCTTCACGGGACACCAGAGACCCCTGATAAAAGAACACATTCTGTTTACAAACCTGCCTGTTACCAATTATCCTGCCGAGGGCGCTGTAGGACTATTTTCCAGCTTGTGTTACTTGTTTATGTCTGGCTGACACCGCAGAGACTGGCTCGCTGCAATTATTAGTGGCTATTTACTTGTTTCCTATTTACTATCTATTTGATACTTGTTACTGTGTTATAACCTTCACCATCTACTGGTCGATTACAGTCATTGTTGTGCCTTACTTTGTAATAGCCTACTATATCTATTATCATATACAGTTATTAGCTATGGTTGCTATTGCTCATCACTGCAATGTATTATCATATACAGTCCTTCATATTGAGCTATTCCAGTTCTATGCCATTACAGTGTTGAAGCTCATTCATACCCATTTGTAACTCTGCTATAGTCATTGTAGCCTATATGTTTATATTCATTATTCCCTTTCTGTACCTTTCAGAACCAACCCCATGTACCTATGTTCTAGTGTGTGTAAATGAAGTTACCCTGTGTGTGTGTGTGTAACTTTGTGAGGCTGCCTTATTCTCTAACCAGGGGCGGAGAGCCGGGTTGCTTTCTTTCACTGCAAGTAATTACATCTATGGTGGAACTAAGCAAAACTACTGTGGACAGAATGGGTAACGACACCAGTATACCATCTAGTGGTCCGTCTGTGTGAGAGCACAATCTCAATATAAGCACATTATTGTAATTAGACTAACTTTATCCTGAGCCCAAACCAGTAACATACCTCATATCCACAACATGGAACATCATAGAACTGATGATGAGTGACCGGAATATATGGGCTAAATGTTGTTACATAATTTGAAAAAACCCAAATGTGGTTGCACTCAAAATATCCTAATCATGATGTATTGAAAAAGTGTATAGGACTTTCTTTATGACTACTGCTGATGCAAAAAGCTATTTTATAAAATAATGTGATTGATTGATACCTTAAGGTCGTACTTCCTGTGAACGTTGAGCCTGTGGCTGAACATGTTCCTCATAACGATGAGGTAGGTGTCCTCACTCTCCACGGTCACCCGGTACATGGCCAGAAACTGAGGCAGCAGCGTGCTGCCGTGACACGTCACTATGTGCTGGCAGAGAGGGAGAAGCAGGGACGATGTGGGTGAGGTGATCAAGAGCTTAATAAAGTATGCAGTTATTTTATTTAAGTGTGATGCTGCATCTGTATTTGAGATTGCTTCTCAACTCCAGTACAGGACGTGCAGAGCATTGTTCCAGGACTACCTTGCCTGATGACTCCTTGCTTTCCCCAGTCCAGCTGGCCGTGCTGCTGCTCCAGTTTCAACTGTTCTGCCTGCGGCTTTGGAACCCTGACCTGTTCACCGGACGTGCTACCTGTCCCAGACCTGCTGTTTTCAACTCTCTAGAGACAGCAGGAGCGGTAGAGATACTCTGAATGATCAGCTATGAAAAGCCAACTGACATTTACTCCTGAGGTGCTGACCTGTTGCACCCTTGACAACTACTGTGATTATTATTATTTCACCATGCTGGCCATCTATGAACATTTGAACATCTTGGTCATGTTGTTATAATCTCCACCCGGCACAGCCAGAAGAGGACTGGCCACCCCTCATAGCCTGGTTCCTCTCTAGGTTTCTTCCTAGGTTCTGGCTTGCTGTTTGGGGTTTTAGGCTGGGTTTCTGCACAACACTTTTGAGATATCAGCTGATGTAAGAAGGGCTTAATCAATAAATTCAATGATTGAAATAATCACTAATTGAATCAGCTGCATAGCATGTTAGCAGACACGCATAGAATTCAAGTCCTTGTGCTAATGCTAGTTAGCATTGGCTCGCAAAACTACATCCAACTTTCTTCTTACTGGACACAAAGACATAAAAATGGTATCCACGAGTTCATCTGACCGGGGGAGTAGATAAAGGGCCTCATTGCCGAAATATCACTTTTAATGCTGAGTTGGAACAAAAGCTTAAAACACCCATCTCCAGAGTCTCCAGGACCAGCTTTGCACTCTCACTGTTGCACAGTTGTGTACTAAAAGGAATAGGTTGCCAGATGGGAATAGGGTGTCAGTGTTGTTACCTGGTGATATTCAGATAGGATGTTGTGCATGTCCTCCACTTCCTCACTGGAGATCTGTTTGAGTTTCAGGGTGCGATCATATGATGTCAGCAGCAGCCCCACTCCGTGACCATCCCCGTCCTTCACCGGAGGGCTGCGTGCCAGAGAAGCCTTGGTATCAGAGGGGATATGGAGTTAAGAGAAGTGCAACAGCCACCAATAATATCTTCCTTTGGTTTTGTTATGGAAAACATTTTAAATCTCGGTACATAAAGGGTATGGTTAACCACAAAATCTAACTTTGACAGATGTTTTCATGACTGAAACATAAATGAATGTGGAGTTTGTTTTTCTAACACAGCATCAAAACAGATGGTAGATGCATCTCTTAGAAGAAAATTGGGATATGACTGATTAAACGGACATCGGACCAGTAAAATTCCATCACCTTTGAATGGCAACTCTCCCCCAAAATCACACGAGTCCCTATTAATGCCACATAACCTGTGACAATGAAAATCGACAGACACCACTATGTGAGAACATGCAGTGAACACACAGGCCTTACCTACCAACCAATCCATGCAAATATTATGCCAACCTCATGCAAATTATTTAAAACTGCCCCATTCAATCCTACCCCCTTTCTAGTAGGCCATCAAAGCCACAGAGCTTATAAAGACTCACCATGTTGGCCTGTGTGTGGGTATTCATACCTGATAATCCAGATCCTCGATTCCAAAGCGCTCTCGGAGATTGCGGAACACCTGTGGACAATACTCTTTGAACTTGAAATGTCCTGGAAGATTCTCTCTGTAGAGAAACAAATAAGAGATCAAAAGTGTAAATATTGATGTTTATTACAGCTTTATATTATTTTGGGGGATTTCCGATCATACAAGTAGAACGAATGGGGATGCCTCTTCTACTCATTCTAATTCTAAGGGTTTTATAAGGTTAGGCCTATATGAATTCAACATTCACAAACATAAGGACTATAATTCTACATCTTGTAGACAAACATGAGAAACACCAGAACCAGACTTCAACTTAATGACCTGATGCACTACACCTATTAACCACGAGGACATGGATATCATTTGGCCTCTATTCTGCATGTTGTTTTGCATCTCCCTCTTTCCCTCTCCTCTCCCTACTTGAGGCAGGAATTTCACACTTCATTGTTCAGAAACGGGACAACACGCTTCTAATCATTCTCCCAAGTGCTTTCAGCTGTGTACTACAACTTAGGGAGGAAAGCAGAGAAGAGAACAGACTGTAAATACAAGGATCGGAATGTGCAACTTGTACAACTGAGCTCAATAACTGATTAATATTATGAATAGTGTATTGAAGAATAATCTGAGGACAAGCTCAAATCAATTATATTGTTGCAACCACCACCGTGTAATAACCATTTTGGATGAGTAGGATTTGCAGTCCACGGGCTACTGTAAAAATAGCATTGCAATAATAATTGGATTAATAATAGAGGACGGCATTTCTGAGGACATCTGATTGATATTACGATATCTGAACCACTGTGCCTATCATTCCAAAATGATTTCAAAGGACTTTCTCATTCTTGTGCAAATGAAAAAGAATCCAAACAAAGTAAAGTGGGAGCAATCCTTCACCAGGGCCTGAATTCCTGACCAGATTAAAGGATTGGAAAACTCTACCAAATCTCATTGAGGTTTAAACAGTTTACAGTCTCTGCCTAAGAAACATGCAGGACCCCACTGTACAATAACAACACAAAATGAAACATCAGAGCAGCCAATCTCTGGCCTTTGACAAATACAAGAATACACTTTATTTTTATTAGACTCATCTCTGTCACTTCTGTGTGTGTGTCTCTCACACACACACACACACTCTGTGTCCGATTCCTTTCACATTCCTTTCAGTGGACATGTCATCGTGAGTCTAATTGCGCTGTCTACTTAGCCATTGAGCGTCATGGTGTTTGTGTGAGCTGAGCTGCACCGAGAGATTAAACAATCTCTGCTCTGGTCCACACACAGAACATTTCTTTCTCTTTTAGAATAGTATGAGCACTTTACTGTAAATCCTCCTTCTTAAAAACCTGCAAGACTCCAAAGCTCTCAATAATGCTTTAGGTAGCAGTGTTTCCCACAAACACTCCCTCTCACATCTCTGCACAGAATGCAGCTTCATAGGTAGTGCTCGCCTTTGACATTCAGATAAACATAGGTTTGTCTATCTTCTAATATGCAATTATTGCGAGAACAGAAAATTGGTTTGTGGCAAAGATCAGGGCCGGTTCCAGGCATAAGCAACATAAACAATCTCTTAGGTCCACGTTGCGGCCGGGGGCCCTCGACCAATTTTTTTTTAAACATGTTTTTTTTTTTTAGGAACTCAGTCGGGGTCTCATCTTACTAAGAATAGTAGAATAAACCGTGAATAGAATAGTAGAATAGTAGAATAAACCGAATAAACCGAAATTCCAAAATTTGGTTGTGCGTCACTAGTTTCTCTCTTGTTATGTCAGTCACTGGCTGTCACTCAATTAGCCATGTCAGCAAACAATGTTTAGACTGGTAGTTATCTACATTTGTAGTAAATATGACCGAAAACCGACTGAACAAGCAGCACACGTGCTCCAGGGGGCTCCCATTGATTTTGTTCATCATTTTCACTCAGATATCATAATAACATGGCACAAGACTCTACAAAATTTGTAGAATTGCAGGAAATTAGCTTTAAAAATGCAAAAATGTATCCCACATCATGGCAAAATTGGTATATTTGCAGGAAATTAGCAGTAACTGCAATTGTATGCTCTCTGCCCCTTGGCAAAATGTGTATAATTGGGTAAAAACTTGAGGTCCAATGCTTCTGTTTTTTATTTATTTTTAATCTCACTATCAAATAATTTCAGGGTAACTATTAAGTACCTTACTGTGATTCTTTTTACCATTTTAATTTAAAACATTGAAAAAAGCTTAGTAAAAGTCATTGAGAGCATCCTGATTGTTGCATCACTGCCTGGTATGGCAACTGCTCGGCCTCTGACCCGCAAGACTCTAGAGGGTAGTGCGTACAGCCCAATACATCACCGGAGCCAAGCTTCCTCCCATCCAGGACCTCTATACCAGGCGGTGTCAGGGGAAGGTCCTAAAAATTGTCAAAGACTCCAGCCACCCTAATCATAGACTGTTTTCTCTGCTAACGCACGGAAAGCGGTACCAGAGCGCCAAGTCATTGTCCAAGAGGCTTCTAAACAGCTTCTACCCCTAAGCCATAAGACTCCTGAACATCTAATCAAATGGCTACACATACTTTACCACCACAGACAGCTGCTGGCACTAAGACCACACTCAGTCAGCTGTATAAGGAAATAAACCAACAGGAAACCACTCACCCAGAGGGAGCATCCTAGTGGCCGGAGACATAATGCAGGGAAACTTAAATCAGTTCTACCAAATTTCTATCAACATGTTAAATGTGCAACCAGAATAAAAAAATCTAGATCACCTGTACTCCACACACAGAGATGCGTACAAAGCTCTCCCTCGCCCTCCTTTTGGTAAATCCGACCACAATTCTATCCTCCTGATTCCTGCTTACAAGCAAACATTAAAGCAGGAAGCACCAGTAACTCGGTCTATAAAAAAAAAGTGGTCAGATGAAGCAGACGCAGGACTGTTTTGCTATCACAGACTGGAACATGTTCTGGGATTCTTCCAAATCAAATCAAATTTTATTTGTCACATACACATGGTTAGCAGATGTTAATGCGAGTGTAGCGAAATGCTTGTGCTTCTAGTTCCGACAATGCAGTAATAACGAACAAGTAATCTAACTAACAATTCCAAAAAAAACTACTGTCTTATACACAGTGTAAGGGGATAAAGAATATGAATATAATACATAAGGATATATGAATGAGTGATGGTACAGAGCAGCATAGGCAAGATACAGTAGATGATATCGAGTACAGTATATACATATGAGATGAGTATGTAAACCAAGTGGCATAGTTAAAGTGGCTAGTGATACATGTATTACATAAGGATGCAGTCGATGATATAGAGTACAGTATCTACGTATGCATATGAGATGAATAATGTAGGGTAAGTAACATTATATAAGGTAGCATTGTTTAAAGTGGCTAGTGATATATTTACATCATTTCCCATCAATTCCCATGATTAAAGTGGCTGGAGTAGAGTCAGTGTCATTGACAGTGTGTTGGCAGTAGCCACTCAATGTTAGTGGTGGCTGTTTAACAGTCTGATGGCCTTGAGATAGAAGCTGTTTTTCAGTCTCTCGGTCCCAGCTTTGATGCACCTGTACTGACCTCGCCTTCTGGATGACAGCGGGGTGAACAGGCAGTGGCTCGGGTGGTTGATGTCCTTGATGATCTTTATGGCCTTCCTGTAGCATCGGGTGGTGTAGGTGTCCTGGAGGGCAGGTAGTTTGCCCCCGGTGATGCGTTGTGCAGACCTCACTACCCTCTGGAGAGCCTTACGGTTGAGGGCGGTGCAGTTGCCATACCAGGCGGTGATACAGCCCGCCAGGATGCTCTCGATTGTGCATCTGTAGAAGTTTGTGAGTGCTTTTGGTGACAAGCCAAATTTCTTCAGCCTCCTGAGGTTGAAGAGGCGCTGCTGCGCCTTCCTCACGATGCTGTCTGTGTGAGTGGACCAATTCAGTTTGTCTGTGATGTGTATGCCGAGGAACTTAAAACTTGCTACCCTCTCCACTACTGTTCCATCGATGTGGATGGGGGGGGTGTTCCCTCTGCTGTTTCCTGAAGTCCACAATCATCTCCTTAGTTTTGTTGACGTTGAGTGTGAGGTTATTTTCCTGACACCACACTCCGAGGGCCCTCACCTCCTCCCTGTAGGCCGTCTCGTCGTTGTTGGTAATCAAGCCTACCACTGTTGTGTCGTCCGCAAACTTGATGATTGAGTTGGAGGCGTGCGTGGCCACGCAGTCGTGGGTGAACAGGGAGTACAGGAGAGGGCTCAGAACGCACCCTTGTGGGGCCCCAGTGTTGAGGATCAGCGGGGAGGAGATGTTGTTGCCTACCCTCACCACCTGGGGGCGGCCCGTCAGGAAGTCCAGTACCCAGTTGCACAGGGCGGGGTCGAGACCCAGGGTCTCGAGCTTGATGACGAGCTTGGAGGGTACTATGGTGTTGAATGCCGAGCTGTAGTCGATGAACAGCATTCTCACATAGGTATTCCTCTTGTCCAGATGGGTTAGGGCAGTGTGCAGTGTGGTTGAGATTGCATCGTCTGTGGACCTATTTGGGCGGTAAGCAAATTGGAGTGGATCTAGGGTGTCAGGTAGGGTGGAGGTGATATGGTCCTTGACTAGTCTCTCAAAGCACTTCATGATGACGGATGTGAGTGCTACGGGGCGGTAGTCGTTTAGCTCAGTTACCTTAGCTTTCTTGGGAACAGGAACAATGGTGGCCCTCTTGAAGCATGTGGGAACAGCAGACTGGTATAGGGATTGATTGAATATGTCCGTAAACACACCGGCCAGCTGGTCTGCGCATGCTCTGAGGGCGCGGCTGGGGATGCCGTCTGGGCCTGCAGCCTTGCGAGGGTTAACACGTTTAAATGTCTTACTCACCTCGGCTGCAGTGAAGGAGAGACCGCATGTTTTCGTTGCAGGCCGTGTCAGTGGCACTGTATTGTCCTCAAAGCGGGCAAAAAAGTTATTTAGTCTGCCTGGGAGCAAGACATCCTGGTCCGTGACTGGGCTGGGTTTCTTCCTGTAGTCCGTGATTGACTGTAGACCCTGCCACATGCCTCTTGTGTCTGAGCCGTTGAATTGAGATTCTACACCAAGGGACTTGACGCTCTTCTTCCGATGGCATTGAGGAGTACACAACATCAGACCTTTAAACAGGTTACACAAGGCCAGAAGGATTACCAGGTCGTGTACTCCAGGCATGTGCTGACCAACTGACATTTTTTCTTTTCTTTGTGTGTGAATTTTTACCCCTTTTTTCTCCCCAATTTCGTGGTATACAATTGTTAGTAGCTACTATCTTGTCTCATTGCTGCAACTCCCGTACGGGCTCGGGAGAGACGAAGGTTGAAAGTCATGCGTCCTCCGATACACAACCCAACCAAACCGCACTGCTTCTTAACACAGCGCTCATCCAACCCGGAAGCCAGCCGCACCAATGTGTCGGATGCCAGCCGCACCAATAGCATTCTCACATAAGTGTTCCTTTTGTCCAGGTGGGAAAGGGCAGTGTTGAGCGCAATAGAGATTGCATCATCTGTGGATCTGTTTGGGCGGTATGCAAATGGGAGTGGGTCTAGGGTTTCTGGGATAATGGTGTTGATGTGAGCCATGACCAACCTTTCAAAGCACTTCATGGCTACGGACGTGAGTGCTTTGGGTCTGTAGTCATTTAGGCAGGTTGCCTTTGTGTTCTTGTGCACAGGGACTATGGTGGTCTGCCTGACTATGGTGGTCTGCTGATCCTCAACACTGGAGCTCCACAGAGGTGCGTGCTCAGTCCCCTCCTGTACTCCCTGTTCACCCACGACTACATAGCCAGGCACGACTCCAACACCATCATTAAGTTTGCAGATGACACAACAGTGGTAGGCCTGATCAACGACAACGACGAGACAGCCTATAAGGAGGAGGTCAGAGACCTGGCCAGGTGGTGCCAGAATAACAACCTATCCCTCAACGTAACTAAGACTAAGGAGATGATTGTGGACTACAGGAAAAGGAGGACCGAGCATGCCCCCATTCTCATCGATGGGGCTGTAGTGGAGCAGGTTGAGAGCGTCAAGTCCCTTGGTGTCCACATCAACAACAAACTAGAATGGTCCAAACACAACAAGACAGTTGTGAAGAAAGGCACAACATAGCCTATTCCCCCTCAGGAAATTAAAAAGATTTGGCATGGGTCCCGAGATCCTCAAAAGGTTCTACAGTTGCAACATCGAGAGCATGGTCGCATCACTGCCTGGTACTGCAATTGCTCGGCCTCCGACCGCAAGACACTACAGAGGGTAGTGCGTACGGCCCAGTACATCACTGGGGCTAAGCTGCCTGGCATCCAGGACCTCTACACCAGGCGGTGTCAGAGGACGGCCCTAAATATTGTGAAAGATCCCAGCCACCCCAGTCATAGACTGTACTCTCTACTACTGCATGGCAAACGGTACCGGAGTGCCAAGTCTAGGACAAAAAGGCTTCTCAACAGTTTCTACCCCCAAGCCATAAGACTCCTGAACAGGTAATCAAATGGCTAGCCCCACTATTGTTATTTACTGCTGCTCTTTATTTGTTATTCTCATCTCTTACTTTTTGGGGGTATTTTCTTAAAACTGCATTGTTGGTTTAGGGCTTGTAAGTAAGCATTTCACTGTAATTTCACTACACCTGTTGTGTTTGGCGCATGTGACAAATACAATTTGATTTGATTTGAATTTCTCAAGCAAGAATTTTGCTAGGACTGTCTGGGAGTGGTCTGCATGGGGAGGGGAAAACTGAAAATTAGCTATTGTTGTCAGAGAGGTTTGGAACTCTTATTGGTCTATTAACTAATTTACCGCATGGTGCTGTCATAATGGAAGGCCAATAATCCATCCCACCAAAACAGGCTGACATTTCAGCTGGTCTTTTCAAACAGCTGTTACACTAATAGGCCATTATCATCATGTTCTCAGTTACACAGTATTATTCCAACCTCAGTGTGTAAAATAACATTTTTGATTGAGGTAGGCCTTTAAAACAACACCATTCACTCTACGCCCCATGGAAAAATGTGTACAATTCAAGGAAATGAGCTTTAAAACTAAAAGGGCCACCAAATCTTGCTTAGGGCCCCCGAAAGGCTAGAGCCTGCCCTGGCAGAGATTGTGTGACAAATTTGGAACAATTGAGTCAAGAAGGGGATTTATAAATCAGATGACATGATTAACTCTCCACTTGAGCAAGGATCAATATATCTATTTTTTACAGAGTTGTATGGAGTCTAGTAAAGTAGCCTACTTGTTGAAGAGATGGTTGTTGACTTTGATCTTGGTATTGGCTTTGAAGTCATCAGGAAGCAGCATGACGGGGACAGGCACCTGGACCAGGTCATTAATCTGCAGATAGTGGATACGTTACACTGTTAGAACACACACAATAATAATAATAATAATAATAATAATAAATAATAATAACAACATCAACAAAAACATTGATTTAATCGACGTACCGAGTGATTGACTCCCCACATAAGGACGCTTAGAATAGGGTCACTGGCTCGAAACACCTCCACTTTCTGCTGTACAAAATGTTTCTTCTTTGTCTTCGTTTTGGGAGCCAGGATACTCAAAGGGCTCGAACTGGCACCCGGAGAAGCCATTGCGCGCTTAAAGTACAATAAACAATAGTCTGAGTTGGCTGCAATGAAGAGCAGCGGACAAAAAAAAAGTTGTTGATTTTGTTTACATGAATTCACCTTTGGTTTGGTGTTGTTATTCGGTCCCAAGTTTGTTACGCTGCCACGACAAACTCCTTCAATGACTCCCTGGTTTTATTATTTTCTTTTGCCTTCTTACGTGTCTCTGTTGCCCCAATAGTCGCCGAAAAACAAACTCAGATCACATTATTAAAGACACTCGCCATCATCTAGCATCACCTACCCAGTGCCCAGTTGACAGGTGCGCAACGATTTCAGCGCTCGCACACTCCGCCCACAAATGCAGCAACATCAAATCTAATTTTATTCGTCACATGCCTCGTAAACAACAGGTGTGGACTAACAGTGAAAAGTTTGTTTTACGGGAACTTCCCAACCATGCAGAGAGAAGGAAACTAGAGAATGTAAAACAAGCAATAATACATGTAATAATAGATACACCATGAGTAACAATAACTTGGATACAAGGGGTAGCCGTACCGAGTTGATGTTTCAAAACAAATTATTGCAAAAAGTTTCACTACAGATAGTCAAGGTAGCCATTTGACTAATAACTATTTAGCAGTCTTATTGCTTGGGGGTTGAAGCTGTTCAGGGTCCTGTTAGTTCCATACTTGGTGCAGTCTATGACTTGGGCGCTGGAGTTTTTATTTTATTTTTAATTTAGGGCCTTCCTCTGACACCGCCTGGCAGGGAGCTCCTTCCCAGTGATGCCAAGTAGTTGCCATACCAAGCGGTGATGCAGCCAGTCATGGTACAGCTGTATAACTTTTATTTAGATTTTTTTATCCTTTATTTAACTGTTTTACTTTCTTTTTTGAGGATCTGATGGCCCATGCCAAATCTTTTGAGCCTCCTGAGGAGGATGAGGAGTTGTTGTGCCCTCTTCGCGACTGTGTTGGTGTGTTTGGACCATTCTAGATCCTTAGTGATGTGGACACCGAGGAACTTGAAGCTCTCAACCCGCTCCACTGCAGCCCCGGGGCGTGCTCGGCCCTCCATTTCCTGTAGTCCACAATCAGCTCCTTTGTCTTGCTGACGTTGAGGGAGAGGTTGTTGAACATCTTGGCCATGTTCTGTTATAATCTCCACCCGGCACAGCCAGAAGAGGACTGGCCACCCCACATAGCCTGGTTCCTCTCTAGGTTTCTTCCTAGGTTTTGGCCTTTCTAGGGAGTTTTTCCTAGCCACTGTGCTTCTACACCTGCATTGCTTGCTGTTTGGGGTTTTAGTCTGGGTTTCTGTACAGCACTTTGAGATATTAGCTGATGTACGAAGGGCTATATAAATACATTTGATTTGATTTGATTTGTCATGGCACCACACTGCCCTCCTCCCTATATGCTTCCTCATCATCAACTTTGAACAGGGAATACAGGATGAGACCAAGCAGGCACCCCTGAGGGGCCCCCTTGTTGAAGGTCAGTGTGGCAGATGTTTTGTTGGCTACCCTCACCACCTGGTGGCTTCCTGTCCAGGATCCAGTTGTAGAGGGAGGTGTTCAGTCCCAAGTTCCTTAGCTTAGTGATGAGCTTGGAGGGCACCATTGTTGTTTAACGCTGAGCTGTAGTCAATGAACAGCATTCTCACATAGGTGTTCCTTTTGTCCATGTGGGAAAGGGCCGTGTGGAGTGCAATAGAGATTGCGACATCTGTGGATCTGTTGGTGCTCTATGCAAATTGGAGTGGCTCCAGGGTGTCTGGGATGATGGTGTTGATGTGAGCCATGACCAGAATTTGAAAGCATTTCATGGCTACAGATCAGATGTGAGTGCTACAGGGCGATAGTCATTCAGACAGGTTACCTTTGCGTTCTTGGGCACAGCGACTGGTGGTCTGCTTGAATCAGACTGGGTAAGGGAGAGGAGGAAAATGTCAGTAAAGACACTTGCCATCTGGTCAGCACGTGCTCTGAGTACGCGTCCTGGTCATCCGTATGGCCCTGTGGCTTTGTGAATGAGCCGGTGTAGTAGGATTCGATCTCAGTCCTCTATTGAAGCTTTTCCTGTTTGAATGTTCGACAGAGGGTGTCCCGCACAGGAGGTTGGTGGCACCTTAATTGGGTAGGATAGGCTCGTGGTAATAGCTGGAGTGGAATTGTACCAAATACAGCAAAAACATGGTTTACGTGTGTTACATGCCATTCCATTCACTCCATCCCAGCCAATATTTATGAGCCACCCTCCCCTCAGCAGCCTCCACTGGTGTCCCGCTCAGTGTGGATGTTGGCTGTAATCCATGACTTCTGGTTGGGGTATATACAGTGGGGAGAACGTGTATTTGATACACTGCTGATTTTGCAGGTTTTCCTACTTACAAAGCATGTAGAGGTCTGTAATTTCTTATCATAGGTACACTTCAACTGTGAGAGCCAGAATCTAAAACAAAAATCCAGAAAATCACATTGTATTCCGTCTCTCACAGTTGAAGAGTACCAATGATAAAAATTACAGACCTCTACATGCTTTATAAGTAGGAAAACCTGCAAAATCGGCAGTGTATCAAATGCTTGTTCTCCCCACTGTACGTACGATCACTGTGGGGACGTCGTCGACGATGCACTTATTAATGAAGCCGGTGACTGATGTGGTAAATTCCTCGATGCGTCCCAGAATATATTAGTCTGTGCTAGCGAAACAGTCCTGCAGCTTAGCATCTGCTTCATCGGACCACTGCCGTATTGAGCGTGCCACTGGTACTTCCTGTTTGAGTTTCTGCTTGGAAGGTGGAATCAGGAGGATAGAGTATGGTCAGATTTGCCAAAAGGATGGCGAGGGAGAGCTTTGTATGCGACTCTGTGTATGGAGTAATGGTGATCTCGCTTTTTCGCCTCTAGTTGCACAGGTGACATGCTGGTAGAAATCAGTTAAAACGGATTTTAGTTCTCCTGCATTAAAATCCCTGGCCACCAGGAGTGCCGCCTCTGGGTGAGCTATTTCTTATTTAGTTATGGCCCTATACAGTTCATTGAGTGTGGTCTTAGTGCCAGCATCGGTTTGTGGCAGTAAATAGACAGCTAAGAAAATGATAGATATATTATAGATACTCTCTTGATGAATAGTATGGTCTACAGATTATCATGAGGTATTCTAACGCAGGCGGGCAGAACCTCGAGACTTCCTTAATATTAGAGATTGCGAACCAGCTGTTGTTAACAAAGATACACACACCACCCCCCTTGAGCTTACCCGACGCTGCAGTTCTGTCCTGCCGATGTATAGAAAAACCAGCTAGAATATGATCAAGTTTCCGAGAAGCATAGGATATTACAGTTCTTTAGGTCCCATCTTCAGGTCTCCAGTGATTTGTATATTTGCCAATAGAACAGATGGTTGTGGCTGTTTATTTTCTCCTCTGCGTAGTTTCATCAGGGTACCCGCACGTTGTCCTCTATTTCTCTTCCACCTGTCGGGGATTGGGCCTGGTCTGGGGTGAGCAGTATGTCCTGTGCCGCCAACTTGTTGAAATATAAATCTTCATACAAATTGAGGTTAGTGATCGCTGTTCTGATGTCCAGAAGCTTTTTAAGGTTATAGGAAACAATGGGCAGAAACATTATGTACAAGAGGTGTTAAGATCAGCGCAAACAAAACACACAAAACCGCAGAATTGGTCAGGATCCCGAAAAATGGCCTCTATACATTCCAGAGCCATTGAATATCAAAACAATCAACTTCTCATTCAACTACCTTAGATTTGTACATAATGAGTCCGTAACAATTGTTTGATATTGTTGACCTATTTTTAGATTATCATAGAATACTAGAATATGGTTCAAATGTAATTACTTCAATGAGACTTATATACAGTAGATTCCCAAAAATACAAACATTTGTTTTGTGACATTTAATTCTAATTTCCCCTTTATTCCAGAATGGAGTAGAGTTACATGAGTTCAGGTCGTCCTTTTTCAATCTCCTAATAACATTTAAATGACTAAAACAAAGCAGTCTTTGTGTGTGTGTGTGTTTGCATGTGTGTGTGTTTGCATGTGTGTGTGTATGTAAAGTCACAAATACCAACTAATTCACTTAACATTCCTGTCTCCTGCTGTTTGAAAAATGTGTTGTGTATCTTTTTATAAGACTCAGATTGTGCTTTTGGAAGATGAAGAACATAAAAATAAAAAAAACACACTTTGAACTTTTAAGAGCAAACTAACTCCAAACCTCTTTGGCTTTAGATATTGTCATGGTAACTGAGAGCCAGTCCTGTTCTAAATCTTCCTGGTCATATGAGAACGATTTCTGGATTAAGGGCACACTGGCCAGCCATTACAGCAATCGCAAGGTTATTTTCAATCACAAACAGGTTTTTGTTAAACTGTAGACCACATGCTGTTATTCCAGGCTGTTATGAGGCTCACATGAAACCTCTAAAACATATATTATACAGCAGGTAAGTATCTTCACCAGACATCTGGGAAAGATACCCATCAACATAAATGTGCTTCCAGTGTGTTTCCACTCAGAGGCTTTTATTGATAAAATGTCACATTTACTTAAGTATAAAAGATTGTCAACATAAATAATTACATCAATAAAATATGTTCAGCAGGTACAGTACAAAATACAATGTTTTGTCATGCCCAATAGAAGACAAAAAAGCACTTAAATAAAATGTACAATTTGTTATAAAAAATACATACTGAGAATTAAATAATACATCAGGTTTTAATTTATATATGTATATAAAAAGACTATATCTTATACTCTAAAAACATGTCTGCTCAGCTATAATGTCAGTAAAAAGATTGGAGGTGCTCCAGTAGTTCTTGGTCCTGGAGTTTGAAAATCAGAATGTCAGATTTAAGTGCATAGTTTCAGAACTATAAGAGCGACAGTGGTAACATCATCAGAGACAATCGTCATCACTAGGCCTAGACACCTCAAACTCAACTCTGGACTTCGAAGCAAGTTCCACTGCATTTTTTAATTGTTCCCCTATAATCAAGGATTGATTTAGACCTGGGACACCAGGTGTGTGCAATTAATTATCAGGTAGAACAGAAAACCAGCAGGCTGTCGACCTCGTAGGGTAAGAGTTGAGTACCCTGGCCTAGACTGTCATGGGACGCAGCGGGTGAATGGGATTGGGGATGTAGTCTACTACAGGTCTACCCACTTTGAGTTAGGTTATAAAATGAACTCACAACTCTGCATATTTATAACACAGAGTACAGATATTGAAACTAAAAAGTGCAATAATTCCATACCCATCCAGTCTAAACTCAGGTGAAGCCTACTTAGTAAATAATCTCTCTGGTTTGAACTGTATCACAACTCATCACTAGAGGGTGCTGTGAGACCAAACTAACAGGGATGGATAAAGCGAATGACCTGCCCGAGAAATACAATTGGAAAAATGTGCTTGTAGGTAGTAGGGAATGCATCTGAAATGGCACCCTATTCCCTACAAAGGGTGCCATTTGGGATGCAGTTGGGTGAATTTTGCATGTATTGGCCATTTAGTGTCCAGCACTTTGGGCAGCTCTTCTGTTCTTCTTCTATCCTCCTCTTTTCTCCTCATCTTGCTTTTCCTCTCGATCCTCACCCATTGGTCAATATTCCAGACTTCAGGGTGTGTTGGACTGGGCAGTGCCCTCTCATACATTGTCACAGATCAGGGTGCCCTCTGGACTTGTATGTGATGATGTTGGCATGCCACTCTCATTCACACACCAGCAGTGACCGCGGTGCATGCCCCGAGACGACCGACACTGCCACACAGAGATAAAGCCTATTAGAGATGTGCAGTTTTGTATGGGACACAACAACGACACTCAAACACATACACACAAACATTTCTGACCAGGCATTGACTATCGAGTCCAGCCTGCAACTCAAGATTGAGTTGGTCCACTGATCTCCTACTCAGGCAAGGTTACTCATCATGCAAGCATAGTTTGGCGAACCACCTCTGCTATACATGCATAAACCAGTCTGCTTCTAAACATACCTGTTTCTTTCTGAAGAAACCACGCTTGTCACAGTTGGGCATATAGATATCGCCACGGTCTGACTGGAAGACCACGGGCTCAAGACCTTTAAGTACAGTGTTCAGCAGCCTACGACACGGAGCCTAGAGAGAGAAGGAGAGAGAAAGATGGAGAGAGAGAGCGGGTTTTCGTTATTAAAACCCCCGCCACTATTTCAGGTGCATGTTTTATTTTCTTTCAATTCTGTCGCTCAACACAGTCCTCCACACATTTGGAAGCACAACATGTCCTCATTATGAAATGTCTTAAGGAAAGGATTTTACCTTCTCCAGGTCTTCAGTCAGTGTCAGGTGTGTGGCTGGAAAAAATACATGACAACAACTTTAGCATAGTAATGGATTACATTACCACAGTAACTGATTACTGAAATATCTGATGAATGCAGTGGCAGAGACAAACCAGTAGGTAGAGTCACATATCATGTTCACAGATTGGCATTAACAGGTTGTTGAGTAAAATTTCCAGCTGCTGGTGATTTGAGGTCAACATGACATAATTGGGATTATTTAAGAGAAGAACATTTCCCACACACAAAACAATTTAATTCCTGGTGGAGTCTGAGCATAGATTTATTTGAAAGAAATCCTAAGTCTTGTGGCTGAGTTTGGAGCACTGCATACTGATCTTGGCTCTGTCTCCAATGTAAACTACTGTCAGTGCCAATTGTGTGCTCCATTACGACCTAGCTGTATTTCTTACTTCTGATGAAGCTACACATTTTCCACTTCCACAGGCCAATACAATCTCACAATCGGGACCTTTCTTATCACAACAAAGTCATCAGAGCAACGTTTATTTATTTATCTAAGATATGGCGTCATATCCATATCCTGACAAGGATCAACTCTGGGCCCTTGTTATACAGCCCATAACTAGGTCAAGTGAACTATCTGCAAAAGCTAAATTTAGTATTGATTTTAGTTATAGTTTACAGTACCTCCTCCTCCACCCCACCAGATGTAACTGAGTGGCGTCTCCCTCTGTGCTGTAGTAGGTGTCTTACCTTTTGGCTGGGGACTCTCAGAAGGGCTGGGTTCACTGGTGTTGCCGCAGACTCCCCTGCCCTGCAGAAGGGCCTGGAGGGGGCTGGGGTCTCCCAGTGGTGGGGCGCAGCGGAGTCCTCGGGCACAGCTCAGGGTGTAGACCCCACAGGGCTCCCCCAGGAACAGGACAGTGGTGCTGAGCTCCCCAGACTGTTGCCTCTGGTTGGGGGCCCTAGCCCCCTGTAAGCCCTTACTGGAGGGACTCCTTCCTCTGAGAGGGGGCAGCCGGGAGGCTAGCGTCCACGGGCTGGAGAGGGCAAGCTGGAGGAAGAGCAGGGCCAGAAGGTCAGGGTACAGAAGCATGTTTCCCTCAAAATACACGTGGTCCACCAACAAAAGTTAAGTAATAGTCCAGGAGGTTCCTATTTGTTTCAATGCCAGATATTCAATGTCAGGGTAGGCTGTTGTCTGAGGTTTGTTCTTATTCAGCTCAGTTCCAGTTGTTGGTTGGGAGAAGCGAGGCAGAGTGGATAGGAATCCCCTCCAGCTACAACAGAGCGATAATGAAGCAGACAGACACCACGGACAGCGGCTTTTAAAGAGCCAAAAGGTGGAGGGAGAGGGAGGGGGAAGGAAAGAGGGAGAGAGGAATATTAGTCTCCCCTCTCATTTCCAGATTGCTGAGCACACCCCCACTTCCCCTTGTCTCTGACACACACACCTTTCCTTTACCAGTGCCTGCTGGTGAAATAGGGTTAGCCGTAACCCCATCATGAATGTGTCATTATTGCTGTTTCAAATTCGGCATTATTGTTTTTCCACCGGGAATATATTTGATTTATGTGTTTTACAAGTAAGCATTACTGACACATTTAAAATGACAGGCTGGTGAGGAGAACATTTGTTTATAGAAAACATATATGTTTGATTAAGTGTCCTCTTCTGTGTATACAAACTGAGAATAACCCTTGTACATACTTCACCTGTGCTTTGATGGTTATTGATGAAGAAGCCTGATAATGAATTTGGACAGGTTCCAACAGCAATCTTGTTAAACCGTTGCATCAGGCACTGGTCTAAATCCTATTCCTTTACTGTACTTTACGACTGCACACCTGAGCTGTTTAAAATGTGGGCTACCGTCTTTGGAACTTTGGAATGTACAGTCAAACACCAAAGGAATTCTAATCAAGGCATTAGTCACTCACATCCAAAGTTTAATGACCCCATTAAATGGAATGTTTGCATTTGCAGTTGCCATGGCTTAGCTTAAAATAACAAATAATGAACACAAAAGAGTAGCTTGATGACGTAAAAGTGCACGTTCAGACTTTGATCAGAGAGACATTGACGGAGAGGGTGCCGGAGTGCCACTTAACATAGGGGACTTTGGCTGACTAAGCCAAACATGATTCATTCTTCCATGACAGGAAATGCATTCCTCTGCGTGTGTGTGTGTGTGTGTGTGTGTGTGTGTGTGTGTGTGTCATGATAATGGACTGGTGAAGAATTTTGTAGGAGGACCACCTCTTTAAAAATGACTTATTTTAGAAAAATTAAGGGGAAAAACACTGCTGTTTAATGCTGAAGCCAATCTGGCAACGAATGTGTAAAAGCAAGAAACATTTGCTGTCAGTCCTGTATTCCCAGTTCACGATCCGAACGCTGTTCGGTTCAAATGTTTCACAATCCAGATGTATTTTTATGTATTTTTTTTTTAGCTATGGAAGCCCTCCCTTTCCACACCTAACAATTAGTAACCCACCCCAAAACTCAGGATTCATCCTTCTAAAAAAAAAAGACACGGCTCCGCCCCATAATTAGGCTCCTTTATTATTTTACTGTCATCTCAAATTCTATCTTGCTCACTCACACACAAGTTTAATTTATATCCTGTCAAGTGTCGCCAACTCAATTGAGATAATAATGCTCTTTGAAAAATAGCCTATAGCCTAAAATAAACAGCTACAGTAGAGTACTTTATAGATTGCCGGAAACAAATGTTATTGGTATCATGATGTCATTAGAACGCGCCATTTGCACTAAGCGGAATTTGTTTTGATGGAGCTGGAGAGCACGTACGGGAAATTTGTAAACAACAAGGAATTTGGCCACAGATGAAAGACAGTAGCTTAACAATAAGGTGTGCAACTTTTAGTCGGTGTGTGTTTTATAAATAAACAAAAAGTTACCGGACGTGTGAGAGGATGTCCTGCGTACGGACAGAACTCTTCCTCACTGTATGTGTGGTTGAGAAGTGCTTGATGTGGATAGCTAGCTAACGTTAACCTACGGCTACAGTAGCTAACAGTATTTATTTCCCTGCAGGTGTTGGCAGCTGGAGCTAGATAGCTGGCTAGTTCGCTCTAGACTAGTAACATTTGATATGTTCTTAAATTGCTAACTAACTAGGTATATTGTGTATTAATTAGGTAATACGCCGAACATTACATGTTATTATTTGACACCCTCGTACAAGCTACTTTGGGCATTTTTATATATATTTTTAGTTTGATTTAGATCCAACTGAACCGAACAAATGCAAAACCGACATCCTAGTTCATAACTATTCAGCCTGCTATTCATATGCAGCTGCCACTTCAAAAACGTATATGAGAGTAGGGTAGAGGATCAACACCTCAACGTTCCTGTTTCTGTCCTCAGGTAAGCGATGGACGACATCAACCTCCATTACCGTTTTCTGAACTGGAGACGGAGGATCCGGGAGATTCGCGAGGTAGGGGCTGTGCGGTACCGTGAGCGGTTCAAGAGGATGCTGAGAGACGGAGACGTGCTAAGGTGGGGATGAAAACTGTCAAGTGTAGGATGATGAATGAGGGATTGAATTTTATTTATTTATTTTCCAGAAGGAATATCAGTTGTGGTAAGTCAGATAAGATCAAGATACATAGTGTATAAACATATAAACAGCAACATTCATACATAATAATATATAATGACACTAGCCAAAACAGTGTTCCTCTATCCTGGTTCTGGGCAGGGAATGTAAAGAGACGGAACAGTCAGAGCCTGGTTTCCCAACAATGGCAGAAGATGTAAAATGCATTTCCAAAAACACCACGCAGAGAGAACGGTCGCTAAGTGCGTTGTTGGAGCATGTGTTGATACTGATAGAATCGAAAGAAAGGGAGCGCTGCTCCCGGATCAGCTTTATCCATTAAAATCTTACCTTAACATTCACAATACTGAAAACGGATCAGCTCCTATTACAACTTACAGCTGCAAATATTGAGGCGGCTTATTCTAATGCTTAACCAATGCAAATTCACTAAATCACCAATTTGGCACATCATTGCACACATGTTAGGCCAGTGATTCCCAACCAGAGGTACTAGGACCCCTGGGGGTACATGAGAAGACTCATGAGACTATAGGCTTACTGGTAAAATGCACATGAGAGGCTACTTTTACCAGAGCGAAATTCAGTTGGTAGTACAGCATATATATTGAGACAAATATATATATATATTTATATATATATATAGAGAGAGAGGAATTAGACAGTATCCTATAAGTAGTATATATAATTCGATTGAACATGAAACATATTTCAATATGATTGAAATAGGCCTATAGCCTACTGTTTAAATGCAGTCATCTTGGTTTTTATTTGAAGCATCTTTTTATACGTCCCTTGTTTGTATCATTTGCAAAGACATTGGCAGCTGTTTATTTATTGTCAACTTTGTTCTGAAGTTAGCAGCGGTCAAAGAGAGATAGAATCACATGGTGTATCAATGTTTAGCAGAGATCGTCTGTGTATAAAGGCAAAAAAGCATTTAACGACGCACTTAGCTGTTCTACGAGTTGTCTGAGGCAGGCTTTAGATTAAGAGTTATTTCAAGTGCAACGTTAATAACAATGGTTTTGGGAATAAGCTCAGAGATTTAACAATGCTCCTACGAAGGTTCTACCGATTAACTTATCCTGAAGATGCTTTTTGGAAACCGGGCCCAGATCAGTCAGTCAGACACAATTTACTCACAATGAATCACGGCCCTAATATTCTCAAACACAGCCACCCTGTGGCCCTGTCCACAGAACCAAGGAATGTAAAGAGAAAGCACAGTCAGATGCGTCATAATATCTCTATCCTTGGTTCTGGGGACCCACAGGCATGGTGGCCTTCTTCGAGAACATCAAATCTTTGATGCAATGTGGGTAAATTGTGACTGACTGATCTGCAAATAATGATAGGTAGTTATTATTCAAGGTGAATTGTAGATCAGGCAGTCGATGACTGCAAGGCAGTCGAAGCCAAACAAGCCCACTGTGAGTGAAGTCTTTTGTTGCAGCCAAGTAGTAACACCGGATTCAAGTCCTTGATGAGCTGACTCAGGTGTGTTCGTTTGTACTGGGTCCTAGGCTGTATCCTCAAAGCATCTCATAAAATGTCCTAGGAATCCTGTTAAAACCTATTTTAAGACTTAAAAAGCTCCCAGCTCAGAGTAGGTTGATGTTAAGACACTGCTCAGACATACTCTTAACCAGGAGTAAAATCAACTCATAAAAGTTTATCTCAGCTGGTAATCACAATCACGGCAGTTTGAGGTACAGCAAAGGAAAGATAGTGATGACACTTATTGACATTGTTGCAAATGATGGGGAATAACCATCATAACCATGAGGCATCGCCAGCTGTGAATGGGACTGTACATCAAATGTTGAAATGGTAAAACATTTGATATCATTTTTGCCTGACACGATCACTTTGCCTAGGCCTACTATTAATTGCTTAATATATATATATGGCATATATATATATATATATATATATTTTAACAAATTCTGATGGTTGTTAGAAGCAGAATTTTAACAATATCGTTATATCAACACACTCGCAATCCCGTTTAACATCTCTAAATAGCTTTTACAAAGTAGGTATCAAGTCACTCGACAATAATGTTGCATACAACATTGTATACTTTTGAAAAGTCTATCATTTTCATTGAAAACAATCAAAGTTAACATAAGCCAGCTCTTCCCACACCTTACACTTGCTTACAGCTGCACTACACATTTCTCATCCCTACACATTTCTCATCCCTGGATTGAGGTACGTTTTCCAAGCCATATCTTGCGCCGGCTCCGCAGTTTCTTAATACATTTTTTGGGTTAACTGTAGCCAAGCATAAGGTGTCGGATCAGCTGGCTAAAACCCTAGATGCTTTCAATTGCCAAATTTATATGCGTGCAGAATAGATCTGTTCTATGCGAGCTATTTCTATGTTTCCCATTCTTTTGTTTTTGAGTCTTTTACTTTCGGTTTTGTACACCAGCTTCAAACAGCTGAAACAACAATATTTTTGGTTATGGAAAATATATTTCAGAGCTGTTTAGATGGTATAATGGTATACTAGCTTCTTTTGTCACATAAACTGAAATTAGGCGAACTATTAGAGTATTAGCAAACAGGAAATGGCAGAGCGATTTTTGCATAGTGCAACTTTAACAACTGCAATTTCTTGTGGTGCAGGAACCACTGACTCACTGCATTTTTCTATTATCAAGACACCTGCTGGTAATTCTTAACTGGTTAGGACAGCTCATGAGGTCTCCTAAATATATGTTGACAAGGAGGGACTAAAGAGGCTTCATGCATAGTTTTCCATTTTTACCCATAAGAGTAGGAGTAAAATGTATATTCTCAGCACTTATGACTCATTTTCTACTTGCTTTGTGGATACGACCCCTAGATTGTTTACTTTTAGACTCATACTGTCTTTCACACTGTCCTCCTAGCCTCTCACTGTCTTGGATGACCAGTACCATCCACAAGTTAAAGAACTACTGTATGCTGTGTAGCATACGCTTGTATGTTCGTTGCATACTTTCAAATACTTTTGCAAATACGATACGATTAATATAAAGTAATTTCTGAAATTCTTTTACAGTTACCAAGGGAACTCGGATGAGGTTGGCTGCTACGTGGCTCCAAGGCCGTTATCCAAAGGAAACTGCTACTTTGAGGTAAGCTCCAATACAGATTTAGTTAGGTATCCCTGACTCAGGCATTGGTGGTCTTGTAGTTAATTTTCGTCCATTTATTTAACATTACCAAGCTATTAATCAAAATTGACAGACATATCACACAAGTTGTCAAGTCAAGATGTCTCTTGCCTCTATTGTGTTCCCACACTGTTGTACCCTGTTGTTCCCACACTGTTGCCTACTGTCGTATAGGCGAGTCTTTTGACAGTTCAAGTCAAGAGCATCGTAATTCTGAGCCCATCGCCAGTCACACCCTGTAGATTAACTGCTGTCTGCCCTCAGAGAACTGCACAGCTGCTAAATTTAGCTGACACATTTAAGTAAAAATAGTTTTCAGACCAACCCAAACTGTTATTTTTGGACCCTTCTTTTTTTTAAACAAATGATCTGACAAATGGATCAAACATGGTCGTTTTTCCAGTGTAAAAGTATGCAGTGTGTAACATAACTCCCCAGTTATTCACCAGTACCTTTTTTTAATAGGAGTCCCTCCAGACTAAATCATAAAGACAGCAGACTCGTAAAAAAGCATCCTGGGTTTTGGTAAAGCTCAGGAAAGGAGGACTTGGCTGTACATTCTGGGATAGGGAGAGGTCTGGTTCTGGTGTTTAGTGTTGGCTTCCTGAGCCTACTGTATGCTATGCCAGGACAGTGAGTGGGTAAGTAGAGTGATTCCTGAAGGAGTCCTGCTGGTGTCCATATGTGAGTCCCAAATGGCACACTATTCCCTTTATAATGCACTACTTTTGACCAGTGCCCATAGTAGTCCACTATATAGGGGAATAGCGTGCCATTTGGGATGCACACTATGGCGTTGGAGGATTGACTGGGCAGACATAATGAGTGTCTGACTGAACGCCCGCGCCTGCTTTAACTTTCATGGAAGGGAAATCATATCCCGCTTTTCATTAACGGACACACCTTAGAGTGAATTAAACACAACCTTGTTTATGGAAACAGAAGACTGAAGCCATGCAATTCTTTTTCTTATTGTCTTATCTACTTTTTGACACATGAACTGAAATATTCCCGTTTTCAGGATGATCATTGCCAAAACTCAGATTTTATTAATCAATCATGTAACTGCAAGTTACATGGTTCTTATATGAAAATGTTTGGTTTTTCAGGCTTAGACCATTTAGCAGTGGGCAGGGGGGGCTTTCCCAACCACCTATCAGTCAGTTGTCACCTCAGTCGATCATCAGCAGACCTGTGTCCATCTCAGTTCAAGTGTCTTTATGTCCCAAATGGCACCCTATTCCTTTTAGAGTGCACAACTTTTGACTAGGGCCCATAGGTGCCATTTGTGACGCAGCCCATACCAGTCTGACTGAGGATTAAGGAGCTCTGAAAGGGATTAAGAATGTGATACAGAGAAACAGACTACTGCGTATTCCAGGGGCCGTGCTAGTGAGGTCATGGGGAAGGACTTAATGCTTTCCCCTTTTCAGCGCTCTCGATCTTTCAGTGTTCTGATTGCACTCCTTCTACTTAAGCGGCCCTCAGGTATGATGTCATAATTAATTGCTGTCGGTAGGAAAGTGTGTAGTTGCAGGTGCTCGTGAACAGCTGTCTGACTGCCACCCCCACAGGGAAATATGAACTTTTAAGCATGTTAGGACCTCTTGCTCATGCTATGGTTTTTAAGTGAAGTGGTCTGTGATGTTTTCAGGTGACCATCGTTGACACAGGAGTGAGGGGGATGATTGCTGTTGGCCTGGTGCCTCAATACTACAAGCTGGACCATCAGCCTGGCTGGCTCCCGCACTCAGTGGCCTACCACGCTGATGATGGCAAGTAAGTTAATTGAATTGAACTTTAATTGATGTTCGACAAATCAGACTCGCGATGCATGTGGCAAGAACAAGAGACTATCACAGACTACAAAGGCAAATCCAGCTGTGTGGTGCCCATCGAAGCCTCCCTACCAGACGAGCTTAACATATTCTACCCTTGATTCGGAAGACTCGCTGCTCCGGATGACCAGTGCTTTTGCTCTGAGGCTGACGTGAGGAAAACTCCCAAAATAGTTAATATTCACAAAGCTGCCGGCCCAGATGGCACCCCTGGCCGCATCCTCAGAGTGTGTGCTGGACACCACCCTCTGCAACTGGATCCTGGACCTCCTCATGGGCAGACCAAAGGCTGTGAGGATTGGCAACAACACCTCCTCCACACTGACTCTTAACAGAGGGGCCCCCCAGGGGTGTGTCCCCAGGCCTCTACTATTATTATTATTATTATTATACCTTTATTTCAACAAGGAACACAGACTGAGACCAATGTCTCTTTTACAGCTGGGCCCTGCGTATACATGTTTACACATACAGTTTAGGTACAATGATTTAAAAAACTAAACAAGACAAACAAAACGATCACAGATAATAAAAAATACAGCAACAGTTTTCATTTACACACAGGTTATTCTACTAACAGCACAAGAACTTGCATTACCCGAAACAGTTACAAGCAATACAAAAATAAATGCTCCAATAAATATTTAAAATGAGCAAGGGGGACAAGAGTCTCAAGTTTAAGTCAAGTCTGCAGGATATTCCATAGGCAAGGAGCGTAACAGGAAAAGGCAGCCATCCCCAACTCTGTGGAAATCACATGGGCCTCAAGTGTAATCCATGCTTGAGACCTGGTTTTAGGAATTCTAATTCTAATATATCTTTTCACCCACGACTGCGTGGCTTTGCACGACACCAACTCCATCATCAAGTTTGCTGACAACACAACTGTTGTAGGCCTGATAACCAACTATGACGAGTCAGCCTATAGGGAGCAGGTAAGTGAACTGGCATTGTGGTACCTCTCCCCCAATGGCATCAAAACAAAGGAGCTGATTGTTGACTTCAGGAAGCAGAGGAGGGAACATGCTCCAATCCACATCAACGGGACTGTAGTAGAGAGAGTTAACAGTTAAGTTCCTCGGCGTCCACATCACCGAGGACTTGTCATGGACCAACAACCCCACCAGTCTTGTCAAGAGGGTGCAACAGCGTCTCTAAGAAATTTGGAATGTCACCCTGGGTCCTGTCCAAATACTAACTCTGCAGCATCGAGAGCGTCCTGACTGATTGCATCACGGCCTGATATGGGAATTGCATTGTCCATGACTGCAAGACCCTCTTGCGGGTGGTGAAGACGGCACAGTACATCACTGGGGCCCTGCTCCCACCCACCATGCTCCCGGGCTCCCAAGTGGTGCGGTGGTCTAAGACACTGCATCTCAGTGCAAGAGGCGTCACTGCAGTACCTGGTTCGAATCCAGGCTGCATCACATCCGACCGTGATTGGGAGTCCCATAGGGCTGCGCACAATTGACTCTGCGTCGTCCGGGTTTGGCTGGGGTAGGTCGTCATTGTAAATAAGAATGTGTTCTTAACTGACTTGCCTAGTTAAATAAAGGTTAAATAAATAAACAATCCAGGACATCTACCTGAAACGGTGCCTGGGGAAGGCCCGCAGCATCATCTAGGACCCCACACACCCCCGCCACGAGCTGTTTTCTCCCTTATCGTTGGGCAGATGGTATCAGAGCATGAGGTCTGATATAAACAGGCTCAGAGATAGTTTTTATCTACAAGCCATCAGACTGCTGAACACTTGAACTGGACTGACCACCTACTCTGCTTCTCCGCACTGAGCCATTTATTTATGTTTGTATTTATGTTTGTCCCCCATTATGAAACCGGGAAGGGACTATGGATCTGTCTTCGTTTGTAATTTGTATTAGTCACACTCACACACACACACATTCAAACCCCTTCCCCAAAACACGTGTAAAAGCTACACACGCATCATTACTGCAGCTACGGGAAGGGACAGACTCTTATTATGATTGGTAAATACTGACAGCACTGGGTCGAGTTTGAACAAAGTTTTGAAAAGTTTTGAATGAAGCTATAGTAATTAACTGAAATGTGTTAGTTACCGATATCTATTGGCCCATTCTGGGGCACTTTTCAGTTTGCATTTTCGAGAAGGAAGAATGCATTAGAGATAATTTCTAAAAATTTGGTTTTGAATGTTCTAGCATCAGTTTGGGAATAGAGAAATAGGCCAATGTTCCTCAACAGATTTATTTTGAACGGGCCACAGCACCACTTTACGAACATTCAACCTAAGTTGAGAAACACTGCTTGGTAGAGCTGGGCGGCAATACAGACAAAAATCCATATCGCAATAAATTGCTTGAATTGATGCGATAACGATAAATAGAACGATACGTTTGTAACATTAATGTGCACCACTTTTTTTTATCCTTTAAACTACTAATACTAAATACATACTAATACTTAATTATGGTTATAACTATCAATTGTCCCATTAACAATCACACATTTAGCTAACTTATTTCATTTCAAACTTCACATTTCTCTAGTGTAGGCTACTTATGGTGATGACAATATTAGCAAAATGCCTGCGATAAGTGATTGGTATGGTCGGTGTCGATCATTTTTGGTTTATCGTCTCAGTTCTACTACTTTGTCTACTGTTGTGAAGGTTGAAGTATGTGAGACCTACAGGTAACTGCCAAAATAAAGGAAGGAAACAAATCATGGATACAAAGTATATTGAAAGCAGGTGCATCCACACAGGTGTGGTTCCTGAGTTAATTAAGCAATAAAACATCCCATCGTGCTTAGGGTCATGTATAAAATGCCAGTTGCCAATTATTTTGGCTACCATGGCTAGAAGAAGAGATTTCGGTGACATTGAAAGATGGGTTCAAAGGAGAATAGGAAGTTTAAAGTGTGTGTGTGTGTGTGTGTGTGTTTCTGTCTCAGTCACCAGATCTCAACCCAATTGAACACTTATGGGAGATTCTGGAATGGCGCCTGAGATAGCATTTTCCACTGCCATCAACAAAACACAAAATTATGGAATTTCTTGTGGAAGAATGGTGTCAAGTCCCTCCAGTAGAGCATCAGATACTTGTAGAATTCATGCCAAGGCACATTGAAGCTGTTCTGGCGGCCCGTGGTGGGCCAACCCCCTAGACACTTTATGTTGGTGTTTCCTTTAGTAGTCTGCCAGCTATTGCTCAGCCAGCACGCTCACATCTCACCTCTCTGCCATTCAACAGGCTGTACAATGGGAACACTGTTGGACAGCAATTTGGGCCCAAATGTAACCGTGGCGATCGTATCGGCTGTGGGATCTACCTAGAGTCGTTGGAGGATGGACGAACAACAGTCCTCTTCACCAAGAACGGAAAAGAAGTAAGCTAAGCTCTTAGTCTTATTCTCTTCCACACACCTGTAGGCCTACAACATACAATCAAGATATTGCTGTAATTGGAGAAACATTACCCTACTTTCGTCTGGTATTTATATTTTCTATGATATGTAACGCCTCCATATGCCATGAATGCAGATTGGGCCACAGAGATTGAGTCTTAATTTCGTAGTCTTACTCGTGAGACCTTGTGTGCAGTCAGGATCAAGGCTTTGGTCTTAGACTGGGTCTAGTACTCAATGGTCCTGGACTGGTTCAGACTCCATCTATCTGTCACCCATCGGACATAGTAACATTGTGTTTGCGTCCAGGTGGGCACGGTCGTGGTCCCAGGGTCTCCAGAGGCACTCTACCCTGCTGTGGGGATGCACTCCTTGGGGGAGGAGGTGCAGCTGGATCTGCAGGCTGAGTGGGGGATGGAGGAGGACGGACTAATGATGGTTGACAGCCACGAGGACGAGTGGGGGCGTCTCCATGACGTCAGGGTCACCGGGACGGTAAGGACCTGGTCTTGCCTGTTGTCTTCTAGGCTACATACTGAATTAATGTTATTCACATGATCTTCTTGTAGTGATTATGTTACACCTCATCTTCTCAACATACATATTATTTAAATTGTGTATGACTATGAATAAACAACCTTTGTATGAAGAAAGAGAGGGTATGATTACGTTCCAATGTCCATACCAGCATACCACTTAGAATTAGTGATGTCACGGTACCAGAATATTTACTGGTAACAAGGTTTAGTATCATGATACTCGCTACCATCACGGTACCTGATATCATAACGATATCACTTCAAAATGGCACTTGATCCAGACGGATCTTTTGAGTTCAATATCATGACATTTTAAATGTTTGAAGTCCATTTTTCAGAGACAGCCATGTATGCATTAATGAATCAATTATACAATCATGCAATCAATTTGACTTTGCTTTTAGCAATCTAACTACAGTGCCTTCAGAAAGTATTCACACCTCTTTTTCCACATCTGTGAACGACCATCTCGATTCGGTCCTATGTAGCAACGTTTTCAATGGTATTTTTGACATTGGATAAAAGTAGAGACTCAGAGCTAGAAAATGGTACATCATACACGGCAGTTGAGGAACAACGGGAAAGTAATTCTGCTTTGAAAGTTGCTAAACGTGTAACCCCACTTTTGAGAAAATGGCCCTTGAATGTTTTGGTATACCTACTGGAGAGCTCTTCTACACCCATTCAGCATCATTCACACCCTCTTAAGCCCCAACCATCTTTTTAATGATTCACATGTGAGGCCATGCGCTAAACAGAGTAAGGTAGTGTAGTAAACAACCAAAGATGTCAAGACTAAAAGTGGTGAAAGTAGAAGCAAAAATACACGTTATCTAGTCTTTGGCCTATATCCTAATCTGACTTTGGTGCAGGTCATGTTGTTCATCACACTACCGTCTCTGGTAAACACACTATATGAAATAAAATCAAAGTTTATTTGTCAGATGCAGGATACAGAAGATGTAAATGGTACAGTGAAATGGTTACTTGCATAGTAGCAATATCACAAATAGAAAGTGTCCAGATAAATATTTTATAAATATTTTATAAATATTAGTTGTCTAAATTGATGGGTCATGTGAAAGAAATGCTATAACCACCTCGCAGCCACATCTAACTAAGTGGATGGGTCATTATTGTGGATGGGTCACCATGTACACATGTTCATGAAATACAATTGATGACTGTAATCACCCCCGGACACACCCGGCTAACTTGGTGGGTTTTGTAATCATCTGTCAAATAGTATTTTTTTAGACCTGTAGCTAGCTAGCTAGCTAGCTAAACAATGAACCTAATGGTGCTTTCAAAACAACTGGGAACTTGGAAAAATACAAGGTCAAATCATGAAATCAGTGGTTTTCGGGTCAGAAAGTCGGGGCTCCCAAATTGGAATGCTGAGTTGTTTGACTGTTCAAAACAAATTTTTAGTTGGAGCTAGTTTTTTTTCTTGAGTTTCCAGTTGTCTTAAAAGCACTGACGTTGGAAGTCAGTTCCCAGTTGTTTTGAATGTGGCAATAATCCCAACCCATACTACTAGCAATACAAACTGACTGTCATAGCTGGCCATCATGCATGAATCTGTAGGTAGCTAAAGCTAACCAACTAGGTTCAATGTTAGCTAGCTAACATTAGGCAATAACTAGCAATGATTTCTGAGATACAAATAATATTACTACACATTTCATACACAGAAATTTAACTAGCGAGCCAGCCAGCTAACGTTAGCTAGCTAGCTAACAGTATGCTTTAACTTATAATGAAAACAACATTCTGACAGAATTCAAAATGTTTAATATCTGAAAATGTAGCTAGCTAGACTCTCTTACCTGTATACATGGATGGATGCTTCTCCCTCTCTGTCACGGATGCCAAGGTTGCCCTTAGTTTGAAGATGTAATCCGTAGATACGTGTTTTATACAACAGCCTTCTATGTGTTCTCTTTGACTCCCTATGCATATTTGCCATCAAATGCCAGAATTGTATCCCTCCTTCACTTTCATACTCTGCTTTCATCGGGCATTCCACTGATTTCAAAGCATGGTCAACTTCTTCCGTGACAACAACACTGTTGTTCGCTATTTCTGAAGACTCTACAATGTCTGGTTCAATGAAGATGTTTTGACCTAAATCAGGAATTTCCCCATTGTACTGTTCATTTTTGGAATCGGAGAGAGTCAGCATGGCACGATCGTCCTCCAGAAAGTGGAGAGCATTAGCAACACTTTTGGAGTTCTTCATGATATCTTTCAAAAAAGATGCGGTAGAAAGTATTACCTACACATACTGAGCAGCTCATGTTATATAAAGAAACATACTGCATGGCAGACCAATCCGAACTCATCTTTCAGCATGTCCAGCCCATCCATTATCTCAGCCAATCACGGCTAGCGGGAAGTCCGTCTTTTTCCATGGCTAACCAAATAATTGACATTTTTTTGTCATATTTACAGATGGCATACAAGTGTGTCACTAAGGTACATGAAAGTTCACATGTTCTAGAAGGCATTTGTGTTTACGTTCAAATGCCTCTCCTGTGAAGTAGTGACGTGCAACATACGCCTTGTCCTGAAACGAGTCACATTTTGGTATGTTGCAGCCTGAATTTAAAATGGATTAAGTTTGTTGTATCACTGGCCTATACACAATACCCCATAATGTCAAAGTGGAAATACGTTTTTCAACATATTTGCAAATTGATAAAAACTGAAAAGTCTTGGGTCAATAAGTATTTAATCCCTTTGTTATGGCAAGCCTAATAAATTCAGGAGTAAAAATGTGTTTAACAAGTCACATAAGTTACATGCAATTATAGTGTTTAACATGATTTTTGAATAACTACCTCATCTCTGTACCCCACACAATTATTTGTAAGGTCCCTTAGTCAAGCAGTGAATTTCAAACACAGATTCAACCACAAAGACCAGGGATGTTTTCCAATGCCTTGCAAAGAAGGGCACCTAATGGTAGATGGATAAAAAAAGCAGACATTGAATACCCCTTTGAGCATGGTAAAGTTATTAATTAAGCCTTGGGTGTATAAATACACCCAGTTACAACAAAGATACAGGCGTCCTTCCTAACTTAGTTGCCGAGAGGAAGGAAACCGCTCAGGGATTTCACCATGACGGCCAATGGTGACTTTAAAACAAGAGTTTAATGGCTGTGATAGGAGAAAACTGAGGATGGATCAACAACATTGTAGTTACTCCCCAATACTAACTTAATTGACAGAGTGAAAAGATGTAAGCCTGTACAGAATATAAATATTCCAAAACATGCAACCTGTTTGCAAAAAGGGCATTAAAGTAATATTGCAAAAAAATGTGTCAAAGCAATTAACTTGATGTCCCAAATACAAAGTGTTATGTTTGGGGCAAATCCAATACAACATATTGCTGAGTACCACTCTCCATATTTTCAAGCATAGTGGTGGCTGCATCATGTTATGGGTATTAGGCTTGGGCGGTATCCAGATTTTCATATTGCCATATGGGATTTACAGTTTTACCGACATTATAGAATTTGCACAAACTAATAGTGAATCACATAGACACTTAGCTAAATGCCAATGAGCAAAAATTAACATAAATGAATTGCAAAAACAGGAAAATCCAGCTCATAAAGTTTTAGAAGCATAGCTAGTAGCTACCGAATGTCATTTTCTGTGAGTGTGGATATTTATAAGTGAAAGTGAACGAGAGAAATTGTGCAAATGAACAAAGTTGTCATGCATGCTTTTCTGAAGGAAGAGCAGCATGTGTACATGGGAAACGAACAGAGAAAAAAAACGTTAGTAGAAAGCGCAGGGGGAAAATAACTCATTGCGGAAAGCCATTATAAGATAACTGATGGCAAACATTTAGTAGTGAATTGTATATAAGTGTAACTTCATTACCTCATGTGCGCCACACAACAGAGACTCACCGATAGATATAGAACGCTATGGACTCACCAGCTCCGGTTGTGCTATTTACGAACAAACACGTGACTGGCGTAAATGATGTGACAGGTGAAATGAAAAACACAATCTGCTAAGGTATTACACGAGTTGACTGCAGGTAATAACTAAAACATTTGCAATCAATATTCAAATGTATTGGAAAAACTTTGGGGGGAAAAAATAGTTTTGACGACGTTGGAAAAACATTTTGTGGCTGTTTTCAAATACCTCGGTATATGGTATATATGTTAATAGAAGGAAAACGACCAAAAAATCAATCAAACAACTTTTCTGTTAAAAAAATAAAAAATAACAATACAACATCTGATCCCTACACAGGCTCAAGAGGAACCTTGGAGTGTGGGTCTTCCGGCGCCAAACATTTCTGCCGCAGCCACAATAATGTCCAGTTTTTTTTCAACTTCTTTGAGACTTGTGCCGTACAGTTTATAACTGTGACAATGAACGCAACAAAATCCATCTTTTTAACACACAGGGTATCTTTTGTCTGGCAGCAAACATTTACTACAGGCTGTGGCGTATCCACTACCATATTTTCACTAGCATCACTTATTTTCTCAATTCTTTTAATCGCCTCCACATTGGAGATTAGATTTTAAAATAGTATTTATGCGTATTGGGTCCGGGTGGGAAAGACCCAGGTCCATTTCGGAACGGGTCCAACTTTTTGAACCTGTGAAGACCTCTAGGCTAGAGCTAGCAATGAGTAAGTGGAACATGCTCAGTGCTATAAGGGGACATCAGCTGCTCTGGCAGACAGACTCGATCCGCTCAATCAGTAAAGATCTGAGACACATACTGTATGAAAGAAGTACCAAAAGTTTTAAAAAATTATAGCACTGAACCGTTTTTTTTCAGTATCTAAAAAGTACAGAAGTTTCGGTTTAACTTACAACACTACTTAGAAAGCATGCCCAGTTCATTGCTTTATTCAAGTAGTATGCCATTGTTGATATCGGAAGATTTTCCTTATGTGTTTGTATCTGTCTCTGTTTCAGTCTGTGTGTCTCTGTGTGTTTGAGTGTTTATGTGTGTGTTGGTAACTGCTGAGTGGAGACCTGCCTGGTGGTGTTGCCAATGGCATGCTTGCTGAAGGCTGCAGTGTCTCATCTGTCTGGCCCCTCTGGTTCTGTGAAAGCAGCCTTCATACTGTAGCTACACCTGGGATTATGTTAACACACCTGTAGATTACTACTGTCTGTTTAAATAGGAAAACTGATGTGGGTGGCCTGGAATGCTTGCTGCTTCAGAAGGAACTTTGACATGAGAGCAAGGAGTCTTCCTCTGTTGACTGAACCCTTTACCATGTCCTTCAGAACCAAGAGAAACGTTGTGGGTTGTCAAGGTGTGACCTAATTGTGCACATTGTTTCATCATTGTTTTCTTATCATTGACACTAATAAGTGATTAATGGTGTTTAGTGTGGTTGTTTAGTGTTCACTTTGGGTGCCTGGTAACAGCAGGGCTGGAGGTTTTGTGGTTAGGTTGACAGACTGTTAAAGATTTCCCTGGAAAACCACAACATTTTCTCATATCATTAGGATGTCTTCCTCATATCATTGGGATGGTTACTTTGCTTTTTGAGAAGAAGTGGAGTGGCTGGCAATAGGTATTTTCCCTTAACTCACGTAAAGGGATAGTTCACTCCAAAATCAGCGTGGACTCCACATTTTGAGGTTTGAAAATGTCAGAAAATGAACTTGAAGCTCTATGACCAGAATAACAATGTAAAACAAGTCAGTGGAAATCTAAGTAGCATAATAACAAAATAGAGATATCTTCTGCATCGGATGCGCCACAATCCACTGTATCTGCCGATGTCGCACTTCCGCATTTGCGGTGAAATGCGACAGAGCGGTGTCAAACTATGAGACATGCCAAAAATCGAGATTCTCACGAACATGTACATGTCAGTTGTTTTGCTCTAGTGCGCCCACAGGTCTCACAAGACTCGTCTGAAGGTCCCCGGTACCAGTTGAAAGAATGAATGGAAGTACAGTTGAAGTCGGAAGTTTACATACACTTGGGAGTCCTTAAAACTCGTTTTTCAACCGCTCCACAAATTTCTTGTAAACAACTATAGTTTTGGCAAGTCGGTTAGGACATCTACTTTGTGCATGACACAAGGATTTTTTCCAACAATTGTCTCCAGACAGATTATTTCACTCTTATCACAATTCCAGTTAGTCAGAAGTTTACATACACTAAGTTGATGGGGCCTTTAAACTGTTTGGAAAATTCCAGAAAATGATGTCATGGCTTTAGAAGCTTCTGATGGGCTGATTGACATCATTTGAATCAATTGGAGGTGTACCTGTGGATGTATTTCAAGGCCTACCTTCAAACTCAGTGCCTCTTTGCTTGACATCATGGAAAATCAAAAGAAATCAGCCAAGACCTCATGTGGATATATTGAAGCAACATCTCAAGACATCAGTCAGGAAGTTAAAGCTTGGTCACAAATGGGTCTTCCAAATGGACAATGACCCCAAGCATACTTCCAAAGTTGTGGCAAAATGGCTTAAGCATAACAAAGTCAAGGTATTGGAGTGTCCATCACACAGCCCTGACCTCAATTCTATGGAAAATTAGTGGGCAGGAGGAATTGGCCAAAATTCACCCAACGTATTGTGGGAAGGTTGTGGAAGGCTACCCAAAACATTTGACCCAAGTTAAACTATTTAAAGGCAATGCTACCAAATACTAATTGAGTTTATGTAAACTTCTGACCCACTGTGAACGTGATGAAGGAAATTAAAGCTGAAATAAATCATTCTCGCTATTATTATTTTGACATTTCACATTCTTAAAATAAAGTGGTGATCCTAACTGACCTAAGAAAGGACATTTTTACTAGGATTAAATGTCAGGAATCGTGAAAAACTGAGATGTATGTAAACTTCCAACTTCAACTGTATATAAGGAGATAGTTTAGACACTTCCTTTAGATTTTTTGGGGGGGGACTATCTGTTGTTCCATGTAGTGAATATGTTATTCAATGCATTTGTATGAGCTAATAGCAGTAAGGCCAAATACACATTTTCATCAAATAATACATTTCAAAAAAGTTGTTTGATACTTCAAGGGGTCTTAAAATTCCAAATTAAATAGCAGTTATCCTTGTTATGACCTCCTTAAAACAATTCCATATAGCTTAGTGGAACCACCACCCCTGGCTTAGCCAGGGCTTAGATTGTAATGGGTTAAACAAGACTGATTTCTTTAGCACACTAGTTCAAGGGAGTCATTCTAATTTGGTGAAACGTATATCAGTTCTCTGAATTGGCCTTCCCTATCCTTTCCTCTCTCATTCTCTCTCTACCTTACTCTTTTCCTGCCATGTCGGACGTGGTTCCAGGAATCAGTGAATCTGACACCAATGCAACAGAGCATGCAGGGATACAGTAACAGTACAGGGGGGGCCATTCACTGCAGATTCAGTGTGTTGGTAGAACGCAGGGCTGGAAAAGCTGCCCTCATTCAACACAGTCTATAAATAGACAAACTACTCAGAAAAAAAGATCTGAGGATTACCTGTTGACGAACAATAGGGGTTTGCTGTTGTTTTCTTTCGCTAAGTTTTACTACAGAGTGAGGAAAATAATGAGGCGGGAAATGCAGGCTATGAGTAAGGCTGTGACGGTCATGTAATTTTGGATGACGGTAATTGGCCAGCCAAATGACCTCGGTCATCGTAATAACCGTTCGAATAGCAAAAATAATGCCTGTTCACCCCGCTATCATCCAGAAGGCGAGGTCAATACAGGTGCATCAAAGCAGGGACCGAGATACTAAAAAACATCTATCTCAAGGCCATCAGACTGTTAAACAGCCACCACTAACATTGAGTGGTTGCTGCCAACATACTGACTCAACTCCAGCCACTTTAATAATGTAAAAATTGACGTAAAAATGTATCACTAGCCACTTTAAACAATGCCACTTAATATAATGTTTACATACCCTACATTACTCATCTCATATGTACAGTGGGGCAAAAAAGTATTTGGTCAGCTACCAATTGTGCAAGTTCTCCCACTTAAAAAGATGAGAGAGGCCTGTAATTTTCATCATAGGTACACTTTAACTATGACAGACAAAATGAGGAAAAAAATCCAGAAAATCACATTGTAGGATTTTTAATGAATTTATTTGTAAAATATGGTGGAAAATACGTATTTGGTCACCTACAAACAAGCAAGATTTCTGGCTCTCACAGACCTGTAACTTCTTCTTGAAGAGGCTCCTCTGTCCTCTACTCGTTACCTGTATTAATGGCACCTGTTTGAACTTGTTATCAGTATAAAAGACACCTGTCCACAACCTCAAACAGTCACACTCCAAACTCCACTATGGCCAAGACCAAAGAGCTGTCAACGGACACCAGAAACATAATTGTAGACCTGCACCAGGCTTGGAAGACTGAATCTGCAATAGGTAAGCAGCTTGGTTTGAAGAAATCAACTGTGGGAGCAATTATTAGGAAATGGAAGACATACAAGACCACTGATAATCTCCCTCGATCTGGGGCTCCACGCAAGATCTCACCCCAGCAACAGTGTGTGAAAACCTTGTGAAGACTTACAGAAAACATTTGACCTCTGTCATTGCCAACAAAGGGTATATAACAAAGTATTGAGATAAACTTTTGTTATTGACCAAATACGTATTTTCCACCATAATTTGCAAATAAATTCATTAAAAATCCTACAATGTGATTTTCTGGATTTTTTTTCTCATTTTGTCTGTCATAGTTGAAGTGTACCTATGAAGGAAATTACAGGCCTCTCTCATCTTTTTAAGTGGGAGAACTTGCACAATTGGTGGCTGACTAAATACTTTTTTGCCCCACTGTATATACTGTACCCTATACCATCTACTGCATCTTGCCATCTTTATGTAATACATGTATCACTGGCCACATTAAACAATGCCACTTTTATGTTTACATACCTTACATTACTCATCTCATATGTATATACTGTACTATATACCATCTACCGCATCTTGCCTATGCCGTAATGTACCATCATTCATTCATATATTTTTTATGTACATATTCTTCATCCCTTTACACTTGTGTGTATAAGGTAGTTGTTGTGGAATTGTTAGGTTAGATTACTCGTTGGTTATTACTGCATTGTCTGGACTAGAAGCACAAGCATTTCGCTACACTCGCATTAACATCTGCTAACCATGTGTATGCAACATAAAATTTGATTTGATTTGAATACATTTTTGTCACATGTTCTCCTCTTCTCCGCTCCTGACTGCATGTGCTGCCATAAAAAATCAAACGAAAAGACCCCATTGAAGTCAGTGATGTTATATTTGGCGGATTGGCAGCCATTGCGAGTGTACCCATAGGACTAAAGTAGGAAGTAAAAGCAAGAAGTGTAACCATCAATAAGTGCTGTGATTTGTGGATTCAACACAACTGACATTACAAGCCACATCAGTTAACATCATTTGAATGAACATTCTACATTTCAGCAAGGAACAACAAAGTGTCATCACATTGTTAAGAGTCCATGTTACCGCAGAAACGGACTCAACCACACGAATGCACACCGTCCCGTCTTTAGTCAGTTACACGTAAAAAAATGAATATATAGTACCAGTCAAAAATTTGGACACAATCAAGGGTTTTTCTTATTTTTTAAAATATTTCTACATTGTAGAATAATAGTGAAGACATAAAAACTTTGAAATAACACATATGGAATCATGTAGTAACCAAAAAATCTAAATACATTTAATATTTTAGATTCTTCAAAGTAGCCACCCTTTATGTGATGACAGCTTTGAACACTCTTGGCATTCTCTCAACCAGCTTGGCATTTTTTCCCAACAAGAATTTCCCAATTTTTTCTTGAAGGAGTTCCCACATATACTGAGCACTTGTTGTAGGCTTTTCCTTCACTCTGCTGTCCAACTCATCCCAAACCATCTCAATTGGGTTATGGTCAGGTGATTGTGGAGGCCAGGTCATCTGATGCAGCACTCCATCACTCTCCTTCTTGGTCAAATAGCCCTTACACAGCCTGGAGGTGTGTTGTGTCATTGTCCTGTCGAAAGAAAAAAGAGAGTCCCACTAAGCGCAAACCAGATGGGATGGCATATCGCTGCAGAATGCTGTGGTAGCCATGCTGGTTAAGTGTGCCTTGAATTCTAAATAAATCACAGACGGTGTCACCAGCAATCACCTCCTCCTCCAGGCTTTACGGTGGGAACCACACATGCGGAGATCATCAGTTCACCTACTCTGTGTCTCACAAAGACACGACGGTTGGAACCAAAAATCTCAAATTTGGACTCATCTGATGAAAGGACAGATTTCCACCGGTCTAATGTCCATTGCTTGTGTTTCTTGGCCAAAGCAGGTCTCTTCTTATTGGTGTACTTTAGTAGTGGTTTCTTTGCAGCAATTCGACCATGAAGGCCTAAAACACACAGTCTCCTCGGAACAGTTGATGTTGAGATATGTCTATTACTTTAACTCTGTGAAGCATTACTTTGGGCTGTGATTTCTGAGGCTGGTAACTCTATTGAACTTATCCTCTGTAGCAGAGGTAACTCTGGGTCTTCGTTTCCTGTGGCGGTGCTCATGAGAGCCAGTTTCATCATAGCGCTTGAAGAAACGTTTAAAGTTCTTGACATTTTCCAGATTGACTAACCTTAATGTCTTAAAGTAATGATGGACTGTCACTTCTTTTTGCTTATTTGAACTTTTCTTACCATAATATGGACTTGATATTTTACCAAATAGGGCCATCTTCTGTATACCACCCCTACCTTGTCACAACACTGATTGGTTCAAACGCATTAAGAAGGAAATAAATTCCACAAATTAACTTTTTACAGGCCACATGCGTTAATTGAAATGCATTCCAGGTGCATACCTCATGAAGCTGGTTGAGAGAATGCCAAGAGTGTGCAAAGCTGTCATCAAGGCAACGGGTGGCTACATTGAATGATCTCAAATTTAAAATATATTTTGATTTAACACTTTTTGTTGTTACTACATGATTTCATATGATATATTTCATAGTTTTGATGTCTTCAGTATTATTCCACAATGTAGAAAATAGTAAAAATAAAGAAAAACCCTTGAATGAGTAGGTGTGTCCAAACTTTTGACTGGTACTGTATATATACAGTGCATTCGGAAAGTATTCAGACCCCTTGACATTTTCCAAATTTTTGTTACGCCACAGCCTTATTCGAAAATGTATTAAATCGTTTTTTGTGTGAAATTCTGCCTATTTACTCAGTACTTTGTTGAAGCACCTTCTGCAGCGATTACAGCCTTGGGTATTCTTGGGTATGCCGCTACAAGCGTGGCACACCTGTATTTTGAGAGTTTCTCCCCTTCATCTCTACCTCGGCTAACATTTAACCCCGCACATTGACTCGGTACCGCTACCCCCTGTATATAGCCTCATTATTGTTATTTTATTGTGTTACAAAAAAAACATTTTTTTTTAAACTTTAGTTTATTTAGTAAATATTTTCATAACTCTATTTTCTTAAAACTGCATTGTTGGTTAAGGGCTTGTAAGTAAGCATTTCATGGTAAGGTCTACACCGGTTGTATTTCACGCATGTGACAAATACAATTTGATTTGATCCTCTCAAGCTCTGTCAAGTTGGATGGGGAGCGTCGCTGCCCAGCTATTTCAGGTCTCTCCAGAGATGTTCGATCGGGTTCAAGTCCGGGCTATGTCTGAGCCATTCAAGCACTCTGGAGTAGGTTTTCATCAAGGATCTCTCAGTACATTGCTCCATTCAACTTTGCCTCAATCCTGACTAGTCTCCCAGTCCCTGCTGCTAAAAAATACCCCCACAGCATGATGATACCACGACCAGGCTTCACCGTAGGGATGGTGCCAGGGTTCCTCTATACGTGAGGCTTGGCATTCAGGCCAAAGTGCTCAATCTTGGTTTCATCGTGGTCTGAGTCCTTTAGGTGCCTTTTGACAAACTCCAAGTGGGCTGTCACATGCTTTTTACTTAGGAGTGGCTTCTGTCTGGCTACTCTACCATAAAGGCCTGATTGGTGGAGTGCTGCAGAGATGGTTGTCCTTCTGGAAGGTTCTCCCATCTCCACAGAGGATCTCTGGAGCTCTGTCAGAGTGACCTTCGGGTTCTTGGTCACCTCCCTGACCAAGGCCCTTCTCCCACGATTCCTCAGTTTGCCCGGGAGGCAAGCTCTAGGAAGAATCTTGGTGGTTCCAAACTTCTTCCATTTAAGAATGATGGAAGCCACTGTAATGCTGTAGTAATGTTTTGGTTACCCTTCCCCAGATCTGTGCCTAGACACAATCCTGTGTCAGAGCTCTATGGACAATTCCTTCGACAACCCATGGCTTGGTTTTTGCTCTGTTTTATTTAATTTAATCCATTTTAGAATAAGGCTGTAACGTAACTAAAAGTCAAGAGGTCTGAATACTTTCCGAATGCGCTGTATATATGGTTATTTAAATTTGTTAATGGTTATTTTATTTTCATGGCTGGCTTCATCCATAACCTTAGGCAACATGGTAATACGTAATTGTGCCAGTCCTAGCTAAGAGACGGACATGGCAGGAGTCACGTAGTAGGGACAGACACCTGTATAAGTTGGAGCATGTAGCCAGCCTACTGTATATTAACTGTACAGTACTTGAGTGAGACTGTGTCAGAAATACTGTAATGTTTAATGGTGTGAATTTCTGTTGTTTTTGGATACTGTTGGTATAAGAAAGAAGGGATGCCATGGGGGTGTGATTTTCGCTTCGTGGTCATTTTTCATGTCTCATACACACTCAACAGGCTACTTCTCTCGGCAGCCCTGTTTCTCCCCTTTTTCTGTCTGTCTGTCTGTCTGTCTGTCTGTCTGTCTGTCTGTCTCCCCACCCGTCTTTCTGTCTGTCTGTCTCCCCACCTGTCTTTCTGTCTGTCTCTCTCCCGCTCTCCCTTTCCTGTCTTGATTTCTCACCCTCTTTAGGTCTCTTTGTCTTTTGTTCTGATGGAGATTTATGATGGGGGTTGCCTGTCTGGCAGTATCCGTGGTGAGGCACGCTGTAGGGTTGGTGTCTGACTCAGTAGGGAGACACACCATACCTGCTTTAGCATGGGTAGGGGTGGTTGTGCAGGGTTAGGGCGTGCAGCTGAAAGGCCCTGGGACAGGCAAGGCAAACCTACATACCTCTTTCACTTTTAATTATAACCCACATCCCCAAATACGCCCCAATACTGCATCACTAGGGCTGTGACAATACCAGTATGGCAATATTTTTTTCCATGGCAAAAATGAAAACACGAAGCAGATCAAACTCTTTGGTCTTTTAAAATCCTGCTGTATGTCAAATATTGTGTGCTATAGCTTGGAAAGTAAATAAATGTGACTCTGAATGACATGACATCATAATGATGTTTGTTTCCAATATTAGGGCCGTTTTCCTAAAGAAGTCAAATCCGCTTTGTGTTTTGTTTCCTTGCCACAATACAAACCATATCGCAATACAGGTATTGACCCAGCACTACGTGTCACAGCAACACCCCAAAAACCATCCGTGCATCCAGTCGCTGTCCCAAACCCCTTATCCACTCCACATTGACCCTGGCAAGGGGCAATCCCAGCCACACCACTCACACACTTCCAAAATGTGGAGACAGCAGCCAGGGCCTTTTTTGGCAGGCTAAATCCAAAGCCAGGACAGGAAAAGGGTGATTCCATGCCAGTATAGCCCAAAACATTTTGGGTAACTCAGATTGTTCTGGCAATTCTCACATAGAAAATGAATTGGGAGGAAGGAGGTTTTACATACTTTTTACATTTGGATCACAAACAATTTGTGAGATAATCATTATGAAAGTGGCCATTTTAGGCCTTTTTTTAAAACAGGCCCTTTGATCCATGAACAGTACATGATACATACAACATATTATATCATTATACTCCTTATTGTGTGCTCAAACATATGAAGTATATCTAGATTCTGAAATACAATTTTTCACATACATAAAAAATATGAATATCTCAGATGTACCCTTTTTGATTTGGCCTGTTTTCAGACATATTTTTTGGAACAATATACTCTTTAAACTTGTTTTTTTTTAAGCCCCTAAACCTTGCATGTGCCAGATTTCCCACAATGGTTGGTATTTAACAAATTTGAACTTGACGGGAAAGTATGAGTATCTCCACGCACGTCTCTGACCATGCGTACGCAAACCTTGTAGAATGGTATTGCAAGCAAATATGGTTATTTTGTGGAAATGGAGGTGTTTGTTGACGGGATTGATTCATAACAATGGTATTGAAAACCATGCGTTTGCAGTTATTGAGGAGATCGCATAACTGGGCATGCAGGCCTAATATGTTTTTCATACGTTTCCTGTAGTTCTTGACCAGGTTTGCACACACTGCAGCAGGGATTTTGGCCCACTCCTCCATACAGACCTTCTCCAGATTCTTCAGGTTTCGGAGCTGTCGCTGGGCAATACGGACTTTCAGCTCCCTCCAAAGATTTTCTATTGGGTTCAGGTCTAGAGACTGGCTTGGCCACTCCAGGACCTTGAGATGCTTATTACGGAGCCACTCCTTAGTTGCCTTGGCTGTGTGTTTCGGGTCGTTGTCATGCTGGAAGACCCAGCCACGACCCATCTTCAATGCTCTTACTGAGGGATTACAATGCTCTTACCAAGATCTCGCGATACATGGCCCCATCCATCCTCCCCTCAATACAGTGCAGTCGTCCTGTCCCCTTTGCAGAAAAGCATCCCCAAAGAATGATGTTTCCACCTCCATGCTTCACGGTTGGGATGGTGTTCTTCGGGTTGTACTCACCCTTCTTCTTCCTCCAAACACGGCGAGTGGAGTTTAGACCAAAAAGCTATTTTTGTCTCATCAGACCACATGATCTTCTCCCATTGCTCCTCTGGATCATCCAGATGGTCATTGGCAAACTTCAGACGGGCCTGGACATGCGCTGGCTTGAGCAGGGGGACCTTGCGTGCGCTGCAGGATTTTAATCCATGATGGCGTAGTGTGTTACTAATGGTTTTCTTTGAAACTGTGGTCCCAGCTTTCTTCAGGTCATTGACCAGGTCCTGCCGTGTAGTTCTGGGTTGATCCCTCACATTCCTCATGATCATTGATGCCCCACGAGGTGAGATCTTGCATGGAGCCCCAGACCGAGGGTGATTGACTGTCATCTTGAACTTCTTCCATTTTCTAATAATTGCGCCAACAGATGCCTTCTCACCAAGCTGCTTGCCTATTGTCCTGTAGCCCATCCCAGCCTTGTGCTTGTCTACAATTTTATGCCTGATGTCCTTACACAGCTCTCTGGTCTTGGCCATTGTGGAGAGGTTGGAGTCTGTTTGATTGAGTGTGTGGACAGGTGTCTTTTATACAGGTAACGAGTTCAAACAGGTGCAGTTGATACAGGTAATGAGTGGAGAACAGGAGGGTTTCTTAAAGAAAAACGAACAGGTCTGTGAGAGCCGGAATTCTTACTGGTTGGTAGGTGATCAAATACTTATGTCATGCAATAAAATGCAAATTAATTACTTAAAAATCATACAATGTGATTTTCTGGATTTGTGTTTTAGATTTTGTCTCTCACAGATGACATATGAAGTGTACCTATGATAAAAATGACTGACCTCTACATGCTTTGTAAGTAGGAAAACCTGCAAAATCGGCAGTGTATCAAATACTTGTTCTCCCCACTGTATTTGGACGGCACTGTAACTTCAAAATTGTCAGAGAGCCCACTCTGGTAATGTTACATACAGTCAGGTACAAATTTTGAGCAAAAAATACTGTATAAAATAAATAACACAAATACTGAGCAATTAAAGTGCCTTCAGAAAGTATTCACACCCCTTGACTTTTTCCACATTTAGTTGTGTTATAGCCTGAATTTAAAATGGATTCAATTGAGATTTATTTGTCACTGGCCTACACACAATACCCCATAATGTCAATGTTTCTTTTTTTCTTTTTACAAATTAATAAAAAATGACAAGTTGAAATGTCTTGAGTCAATAAGTATTCAACCCCTTTCTTATGGCAAACCTAAATAAGTTCAGGAGTAAAAATGGGCGTAACAAGTCACAAAATAAGTTGCATGGGCCCAATGTGTGCAATAATAGTGTTAAACATGATTTTTGAAGGACTACCTCATCTCTGTACCCCACACATACAATTATCTGTAAGGTCCTTTAGTCAAGCAATACATTTAAAACACAGATTCAACCACAAAGACCAGGGAGGTTTTCACTTATTGGTAGATGGGTAAAAAATAAAAAGTAGTCAATACATTTTTTGTCCTGAATACAAAGTGTTACGTTATGGCAAATCCAATACAACACATTACTCAGTACCATGCTCCATATTTTCAAGCATAGTGGAGGCTGCATCATGTTATGGATATGCTTGTAATAGTTTTGTAAACAGAACTTCCAGGAGGCAGTCAGCTGTTGCGTACTTTAGTAGCTCAAGTAGCTATCTTGCTTGCTCATTTGCAAAGCATCATCATAACACTTGCGAATTAAATGTTTTCGGGCGGCAACAATATTTTTGGGGAATTCTGTCTTCCCTTGGCATTCATAAGTACACGGCACTGTTCGGCATGCAACATTAGATCAATGACTGTCAACACAATTACATTCTTAGTTTGACATTGAAGGAGAGACGTAGTTGTCACAAAATATGAGGTATTTTTTCGTAAGGTAGAAAGAAATTTGAGCAACAACAAAACTATTTTTGGCCAGACTTTTTGGCTATTGAATTCAATGCTTCGGGTGGCAACAATGTCATACTCTTTTTGTCCAGACAGCATCAGATACTTGGGCTACACATACTGAGACAGGGGGTTCTGTTGCGCTCACTCGGATGCTTTCTCCGGTGAGATACATTCAGCCACTTGCGAATTGAAGGATAATTATGAAACAGAGAGACAAAAGATACATTATTTTATGCGTTGTTTTATTTGTATGTATTTGGGGGGCTGGCTTCCCTTGGCATCCATAATTACACGCCACTGTTCGGCATTCAAAATTTGATCAATGACTGTCAACACAATTACATGCTTAGTTTGACACTGAAGGTGAGTTGTCACAAAAGATGAGAGGTATTTTCGGAATGTAGGAAGAAAGTAATTTGAGCAGCAATAAAACGTTTAACAGGCGATTCGTAACGTTTGAATCAATTTCCTAAACGGTGCGTTCTAATGTTGGATCGGGCCCTGTGGTCCGATGAACTTATATCTCAAGCATTTGAATCGTTACGTCCCTAATAACTCACTATATGGATTAATTTATTTCATAGTCATTTTTGCTAATCTTTATTAAGGATGTCAATCATTTCTGGCCCCACTGTATAGGTATAAAAAGAGCCTAAAAATACAATTTTCATCATGTTAAAAAAAGAAATGGGTGATACAAATGTAAAAAGCATGTCAAACGTCCTTCCTTCCAATTAAGTTTCTATATGATAACTGACAGAACAATCTGTGATACCAAAAATATTTAAGGCTATCCTGGTGTGGAATTGCTCTAAAAATGGATCCTGGCATCTGATCTTAAAGCAGGATCTCACACCTTGTGAAGTATAGTGGGGACCATGATTTGTAGCCATATTCATGCTAGGGTTGGAACTCTGTGACTGTTTGCAGTGCTTGCCCGTGTGACTGGGGGTCTTTGGCTGGATGGCTGCCTATTCTGCATCCAGCCTATGTGTAATGTGTATTGCATATGTGTGTACGTGTTGGCTCCAGCGTAGCAAAGTACTGGGGTTAAGGCTAAAACCTGCCTAGAGCGTTTAAAACAATTATTGTATTAAGAGGTGTTGACTTACCCGAGGAATGAAGGTGTCGACACAGGGCTGCATGGTTATGTTTTGCTCAGATGATGAAACCGTCTCCCACATAACATTTCTGCTGTGGCAGCCTGCAAAGGTAGCCTAGATGGTGGCTTGACATTAACTTTTTTTTAGCTACTCGTCCTTTGGACAAGTAGGATCAATTTTGTACTTGTCCTATAAAAGAAAAGGTGTGTAACACCATGGGCCAAAAAGGTGACTGTAAATTGTGTTGTATGATTCAAGGAACCACTTCACGGCAGGTAACCTAGCGGTTCAGGGTGTTGGGCCAGTAACTGAAAGGTCGCTGGTTCGAATCCCCAAAACTATGTGACAGATCTGTGCCCTTGAGCAAGGCACTTAACCCTAACATCCTGTAAGTCACTCTGCTAAATGACAAAAATGTCAAACAATTAGTATTGAATAAAGGAGAATCTCAGCTTTCCAACTGTGTTAGAATTATTTCTCAACACCCAATTTTGAGTGGTTGAGATACGGTTTTACAACCGGAGTATGTAGCATCGGTTTCATCAACTGCGCACCCTTATCAACTCAGTGTCGGCTATTTGCAGTTTTACACGAGTGCCGGTGGAAAGTTATTTTAGAAAATCGTACTTGACAATGCATTAATACATGCTATTAGGTAAACAGTTAACTAGCGAGATAACCTGCCAAACTACACTATGTTTTGGATTGGCAATCTAGTTAATCTGTTGTAGGCTATATCATTATTTTAGCTGCTGTGCAATGTCTCTCTCTCTCCTCTGACAACTGCCCACTCACACTGGCTATAACTGGGCAAATAACTCAATAATTAGACATCAATATCCAGAAATGTGTACATGCAGCTAGGCTCGCGTTGATCTAAAAAAAAACGCATTTCGCGACTGCATGATTGAAACGGTTTCTGCCTGTCAATGCAGGCCTACAATAAGATATTGGGAAGACCGTGCGTAACACATTGCACAGTGGAAACGGATCAATTTCTGATCAGGTTCTGAGCCGAATTGTTTGATTGTGTGATTGTCCATTCAGACAACTTAAATCTATAATCTGCTTGTCCGACAATTTTCTTTATTTTCCCCGGGCAAGCGGACATGCGTTAATGTCGAGTCCTGCCTGCCATCTCCATCTCTTCATTGTCTCCAACCCCACACCTACCCTCAGGATGAGCTTATTTGCTCTGGTAATGACTGGGTGTTCACTACGGACTGGAGTGATCAGTCAAGCTGACGTGCTAAGAGACATATTTATGGGAACTCCTTAGAAACCTGGACAGAGCAGGTGTTACAGGCACGACATGTACCTACACTCGGAGAGAGAGAGAAATAGCATGGAGGACAACAAAAATCAGATTCCACTCTGCAGAGCCATGGGTAAACTTGCAGCATTTCTTGGTCATTCTCTAATGCTAGAGATGCTTCTACCTGTCATGATGCCTATGACCTTAGGGGGATCTGCTCTAATCTGCTCTAATCTTTGCTCATTGTTTCAACAGGAATGTTATTTTCCATCAAAAAATGTCATCTGAAAGCTGTGCCCGTACCAGGTTCATAGTGCTTTATTCTTATTTTTTATACATGTGTGGTTGGTTCCATTTAAATGTGCATTGGAATAACTATTGAAATTACACAAAATGTTGGATAAGCTATTTGCAGTGAGTCATGATTAAAGTTTACCAAGGTCAGCCCTGCCACTGCAGACAAATTGACACAGATAGATAAGTAAACGGCCATCTCACTGCACCTGTTGCTGGGGCAGCGAGCAGGTCCAAAAAAAGAATCCCTTTACCTTGCCTTACCGACATCCCTTTATATACACACACGCACACGCACACGCACACACACACATCATGAGGATCAGAGAGAGAGAGATTTAGGGATGTCATCACACCCACCGGATCCTGCTGACTGCCACAGGGAGAGCCAGCTACGGTAAATCAGTGACCACACACACTATTACTCAGCATCAGGAAGGTGTCATTAGACTGTACCTAGGAGCCCTATTTGGTCTTCAAAGACGCAGGCATGATAGATGGAAAAAACCATCACAACCATCAATATTGTATTTTTCTTTTTTATTCAAAGTTCAGGAGGTCAAGGTGAAAGGGGGAGGAATAGGAAGAGAAAAGTGAAAGGCCAAAAAAGAGCTATCTGGTAAAACGGTAATTGCTCTACAGAGAGGAAAGAGAAAATGTGGCGTTGACAGATTGTCGTGAAGTAATAATAATGATAATTATTTTTTCCCTGCGTTTTATTTACAGTACTTGTCTGCTCTCTTTGCTAGTCAGGGCAGAGGGAAAGGGTCACACAGTGTTCCTGGCATAAATCACACACACACACACACATACCATGTACGTTAATCCTTTTACACCTCACAAGCACACATGTCACGGCTGTTCTTGTCAAATTGTTATTTTTCCTCCCTCTTGATATGAAGTATTTGTTTGAGGTGGGAACCATGGTTCTCTGGCAGACCTAAAGCATGTCTAGAGAGTCGGGCCTACCCATGACTGATTCAGGTCACATTGGAGTAATTATCAGTTATATATGCTGAATGTAGTTAGCGAACGACAAGGAAACTAAGCTATTACAGGATATGAGGTCATGAGGCAGATAGACTACCTGATTGAATTGTGTTGATATGACCGGGACCTCAGTGTGACCTCGGATAAATGTTTGTTTATGCTTGTTTTGTACTCTATCAATGAGATGAGTACCTCAGTCACCTTTGACCTCATAGCTCCTCTGTTTTGTCATCTGGACTGGTAAGTGGTTGTTTTCTTTATGGCCACCACATGTTCGCTAGTCGACCATTTCATTCGTCACATTAGCTTTAACCTGCGAACACTTTCCTGGACAATTACAGTACTCTACTTTCTACGCTGATGTGTTCCTGTCAGCCCTACAGATTCTGATCAAGTCACGCCAGAGGGCTCCAGGCCCACAAGTCTGGTTGCAATCAGAGAGACTTTCTTATGTTTGAGAGGGTTTTACCTGGTGGGCCTTATGCCTGTTCCAATTGGATTGTCTTTATGATAAATGGTTATAAAAAGCACTTTAGGATGAGTCAAGCGGAACTGTTAAATTTAATAGATAGTCGAAAAGATTCTCATGTCTCTCACCCTCATGACCTGGCCCTTAAAAGCCTTCAAGAGCCCATGGCCCCATCAACCTCTCCTGCTGAAATATTCCTATGTGATAAAATTAAATCAAATGTTATTTGTCACATGCGCCGAATACAACCGGTGTAGACCTTACAGTGAAATGTTTACTTACAAGTCCTTAACAAACAATTCAGGTTTAACAAAAATAAGTGTGAAGTAAAAAATAGAGAAATAAAAAATACAAGTTTTAAAAAATTCAAGAGCAGCAATCAGAGTCAATGGGTACCGGTACAGAGTCAATGTGTGGGGACACCGGTTAGTCGAGGGCATATGTGAGGGTATATGTGTGAGTGTGTCTGTACATGTCTGTCTGATTCTGTGGTTTTATAAACACCACAGAGAGAAGATCTATTGTTACCTAAATCCTAAATTCGGCCAAGGTACAAATGTTACATTCACCCTGAAAACTGTTTTGAGGTATTGTCTTCATTATAACTGAGCATAGTTTAAGGTAATTATTACAACTCTATATCCTGGTTGTTTTTCTTTCTTCCTCAGATTAAATGAGAATAAACACATAGATTGCAGACCAATATTTACAAGTTTGTAATTTTGAGTCAAGAGTGTGTTTTTACCTTTCAGTAGAAAAGGACAGAGGGAAAGGGTCACACACAGTGCATCCTGGCACAAATCACACACACACACACACACACACACCCATACCAGGGCAGCAGGTTGGGCCAGTAACCGAAAGGTTTCTAGATCGAATCCCCGAGCTGTAAGGTAAAAATCTGTCGTTCTGTCCCTGAACAAGGCAGTTAACCCACTGTTCCTAGGCCGTCACTGTCAATAAGATTTTTTTTTCTTAACAGACTTAGTTAAATAAAGGTTCAATTAAACTTTTTAAAATTAAAATATCTTAAATTGTCTATTGTTCTTGTCCTGGGGTTTTGTGTGTTGAGGAGAACGTGCTTATTCTCTTCATCCCGGGCCTGTATCATTAATTATGTTAAATGGTACTGAATGTACTTTGTTGAGCTAGTGGGTTTGTGCAATGTTAATTTCAATGAGTTTATTTATTTGTAGATACAGTATTTGCCTTATTGTGATGTGCGATGCCATCCTCCTCCTCAGTTGCTGGAGTACGTGGGTAAAGGGAAGAGCATTGTGGATGTGGGTTTGGCCCAATCCCGTCTACCACTCAACACACGCTGCCACTACTACGAACTGGAGATCACCGACGCAGGAGAGAAGTGCTACATCGCCCTGGGACTAGCACGCAGGGTATGTATCCTTATCATAGTTTTATTTTTATGTCTTTTCTTGGCAGTAAAGAGCAAAAGGGAAGTAAGGAAGAGAAATGGTGTGCTAGAACGGCAGACATCATCTGGATTCGAACCCATTCCAGAGTACTGGCATACATGTGTGCTCTGAAGGCAGCGGCAGTAACCGCTAGATCACCTCAGGCCACTTCCTCATACATTATCATCATCATTGTCATCATTCATTGCTATTATCACTAGTCATTATCACCAGCATAATGAACATCAAGAACACTATTATTATCATCATTAGCCAGCCTATAATGAGTCTATCAGAGTTTGTGAAACATGTTATACTTCCATAGCATTCTACGGTTCTTAATACAGAAATATCTACTTTACATAAGTATTCACACCCTTGAGTCAATACATGTTAAAATCACCTTTGGAAGCGATTACAGCTTTCTGGGTAAGTCTAAGAGCTTTGCACACCAGGATTGTACAATATTTATACAAAAACTCTTCAAGCTCTGTCAAGTTGTTTTTTGATCAGTCATTTTCAAGTCTTGACATAGATTTTGAAGTCGATTTAAGTCAAAACTGTAACTAGGCCTCTCAAGAACATTCAATGTTTTCTTAGTAAGCAACTCCAGTGTATATTTGGTCTTGTATTTGAGTTTATTGTCCTGCTGAAAGGTAAATTCATCTCTCAGTGTCTGGTGGAATGTAGACTGAACTAGGTTTTCCTCTAGGATTTTGCCTGTGCTTAGTTCCATTCAGTTTCTTTTTTATCCTGAAAAACAAACATAACACTTTGTATTCAGAACAAAAAGTAAATTGTTGTGCAATATTATTTGCAGTATTACTTTAGTGCTTGTTGCAAACAGGATGCCTTGGAATATTTTTTATTCTGTATAGGCTTCCTTTTTTTTTACTCTGTCTATTAGGTTAGTATTGTGGAGTACCTACAATGGTCTTGAGCCATCATCAGTTTTCTCCTATAACTGTTTTAAAGTCACCATTGGCTTCATGGTGAAATCCCTTAGCTGTTTCCTTCCTCGCCGGCAACTGAGTTAGGAAGGACACCTGTATATGTGTAGTGACTGGGTGTACCATCCAAGGCTTAATTAATAACTTTACCATGCTCAAAGGGATATTTAATGTCTGATTTTTTATCTACCAATCTACCAATAGGTGACCTTCTTTGCGAGGCATTGGAACACCTCCCTGGTCTTTGTGGTTGAAGCTGTGTTTGAAATGTACTGCTCGACTGAGGGACCTTATAGATAATTGTATGTGTGGGGTACAGAGATAAGGTAGTCATTCAAAAAGTCATGTTAGACACTATAATTGCACACAGAGTCCATGCAATTTATTATGTGACTTGTTAGGCACATTTTTACTTCTAAACGTATTTAGGCTTGCCATGAAAAAGGGGTTGAATACTTATTGACATTTCAGCCTTTCATTTTTAATACATTTGTGAACATTTATAAAACATAATTCCACTTTGACATCATGGGGTATTGTGTGTAGGCCAGTGACAGAAAATCTAAATTCAAACAAAATGTGGAGAAAGTCCAGGGGTATGAATACTTTCCTAAGGCACTGTGTGAGCCCCCCCCCCACACATCTGTTGTACAAATTCTGGATGTGCATTTGAAGATATTTGCAGGCCTCAATCCCAAAGGAATGGGTACCAACTGAAAAGATGGAATTAGGCTAGATGCCAATTAAACCTTAATTTTGGGGTGAAAAGGAGGTTAAAGGAAAGGCAGGGGTAGGTTAGTTGTTTAACCAGTCAGTGTCTTTGGTCAAATGTTGCTGTCATGTTGCTTATCTCGTTAGCCAAGCCATGATGATCCTATCCTCTTTCAACTATTTCTCCTCCGCTTCAGTACCTAAAGTGGGGCAAAAAAGTATTTAATCAGCCACCAATTGTGCAAGTTCTCCCACTTAAAAAGATGAGAGAGGCCTGTAATTTTCATCATAGGTACACTTCAACTATGACAGACAAAATGAGAAGAAAAAAAATCCAGAAAATCACATTGTAGGATTTTTAATGAATTTATTTGCAAATTATGGTGGAAAATAAGTATTTGGTCAATAACAAAAGTTTCTCAATACGTTTTCTGTAAGTCTTCACAAGGTTTTCACACACTGTTGCTGGTATTTTGGCCCATTCCTCCATGCAGATCTCCTCTAGAGCAGTGATGTTTTGGGGCTGTTAATGGGCAACACGGACTTTCAACTCCCTCCAAAGATTTTCTATGGGGTTGAGATCTGGAGACTGGCTAGGCCACTCCAGGACCTTGAAATGCTTCTTACGAAGCCACTCCTTCGTTGCCCGGGCGGTGTGTTTGGGATCATTGTCAAGCTGAAAGACCCAGCCACTTTTCATCTTCAATGCCCTTGCTGATGGAAGGAGGTTTTCACTCAAAATCTCACGATACATGGCCCCATTCATTCTTTCCTTTACACGGATAAGTCGTCCTGGTCCCTTTGCAGAAAAACAGCCCCAAAGCATGATGTTTCCACCCCCATGCTTCACAGTAGGTATGGTGTTCTTTGGATGCAACTCAGCATTCTTTGTCCTCCAAACACGACGAGTTGAGTTTTTACCAAAAAGTTATATTTTGGTTTCATCTGACCATATGACATTCTTCCAATCTTCTTCTGGATCATCCAAATGCTCTCTAGCAAACTTCAGACGGGCCTGGACATGTACTGGCTTAAGCAGGGGGACATGTCTGGCACTGCAGGATTTGAGTCCCTGGCGGCGTAGTGTGTTACTGATGGTAGGCTTTGTTACTTTGGTCCCAGCTCTCTGCAGGTCATTCACTAGGTCCCCCTGTGTGGTTCTGGGATTTTTGCTCACCATTCTTGTGATCATTTTGACCCCCTGTGCGTGGAGCCCCAGATCGAGGGAGATTATCAGTGGTCTTGTATCTCTTCCATTTCCTAATAATTGCTCCCACAGTTGATTTCTTCAAACCAAGCTGCTTACCTATTGCAGATTCAGTCTTCCCAGCCTGGTGCAGGTCTACAATTTTGTTTCTGGTGTCCTTTGACAGCTCTTTGGTCTTGGCCATAGTGGAGTTTGGAGTGTAACTGTTTGAGGTTGTGGACAGGTGTCTTTTATACTGATAACAAGTTCAAACAGGTGCCATTAATACAGGTAACGAGTGGAGGACAGAGGAGCCTCTTAAAGAAGAAGTTACAGGTCTGTGAGAGCCATAAATCTTGCTTGTTTGTAGGTGACCAAATACTTATTTTCCGCCATAATTTGCAAATTAAATTCATTCAAAATCCTACAATGTGATTTGTTGGATTTTTTTTCTAATTTTGTCTGTCATAGTTGAAGTGTACCTATGATGAAAATTACAGGCCTCTCTCATCTTTTTAAGTGGGAGAACTTGCACAATTGGTGGCTGACTAAATACTTTTTTGCCCCACTGTACTTCCACCCCATTCCGAGCGATGGATGATGGAAAGGGGAAAGTGAACAACAAATAAATAATGTGTCATTTGAACCCCTCATTTGGTTTTCCACAGAAAACACAGGCTGTTCCATTTACATGCTAACCCACCGTGCTAACATGACAGCAACACTGATTGAAGTGGAGTGTGGGAAATGTGCTGTATCGGACCAAGTCTCCACCTCACAAGATTAGACACTTATCTACCCTTTTTCTTTTTTCTTTCTCTTTTTCTCTGTTCTCTCTAATTATCCATGTATCTCAGCTTTTTTCTTCTTCTGTTACTCAAGGCATGCATTGTTTATTTCACTATTTCCAACTGAATGACAACTTTCACGGTGTGACAGTTTTCTAACCATGGCTATTTAGCCGCTAGGTAGCTGGGCATTTTTGTCTGTTGAGGTGGTTACCACTGAGTTTCACCATAAAAAGCAAAGTATGCAGCAAGTGTTTGCGTCCTCTGGGTTAGAAAGATCAAGTTGATAATATCATAGAAAATTCTTAAGTTAATATCCTAAATTAATTAATTCGGTCCCTTTCCAACGGTGTGTCTCTCTTTGTAATGTTATTACAGCGTTTATCTCCATATTGTGGAAATATCATCTGCCAGGCCGTTAAGAGTGGGCTTGTGTAATGACTGTCTGCTCAACACAGAGATACCTGAACTTGTTATGACATCAGAGATTTAATCAACATGGAGATCTTCACATCCTGTTTAATGTAAATTAATGTCTTCCTACTTCAGATATGTCAGTTATTTGATCAGATAAGAGAACCTGGAAATAAGAGCCCTTAGATACTGCTGGATTCTTGTGGAACTTTTTTTGACTGCATCTGGATCTCCCATTCTTGCAACATCATGAAGAGTTTCAAATAGGTTACAGTTCAAATAGCCCTCCCCATTTCAGAAAACAAAGGAGAGTAGGGCTGCTCAACAACAAATGTCAGGAATTCCATAATAGGGCTTACCCAGGAAAAACCACAAATTACTTACTCAGAGGAGAAACGTCAGGATATCTGTGCTTCATCAGAATATGGAACAAAGCCTGAGGGTAAGAAGTAAATCTCAGTCTGTTTTTTTGAGTGCTCCAACTCCTGTTTGTCATGAATTAGTCATTTTGGAAGTTTGTTCCATGTGTGTTGTAAGGATGTGTTGTACCCAGACAATGACAATGACTGTAAATCATCCATTGGGTGTTGCGGCAAAACCATCCTGATGTTACGTTTGGCCATCTCATCTACCTTTGATCAAGTCCACACCCTGAGAAATGCCAGAGCAATGTTCATGTGGACGAGGGCAAAAGAATAGAGCTCTGTGATTTCACTGATTAGTTTTCCTAGGAAATGTTTTCTGGCGCAGTTTGCTGTTCTGGTGGGGGATCTTAAATCTATCAGTCTGACAGAGGTGGACGTCATCCCCGTTCAGAAACCATTTACATTTTAGTAATTTAGCAGACTTTAATTTCCAGGACAACTTGCAGTAGTGCATTTGGAAAATATTCAGACCCCTTGACTTTTTCCACATTTGGATAAATTATAGCTTTATTCTAAAATTGATTAAATAAATAATAAATCCTCATCAATATACACACAAAACCCCATAATGACATAGTGAAAACAGGTTTTTACAAATTTTTGCAAATTTACTAAAAACAGAAATACCTTATTTAAATACAGTAAGTATTCAGACCCTTTGTTATGAGACTCGAAATTGAGCTCGGAAGCATCCTGTTTCCATTGATCATCCTTGAGATGATTCTAGAACTTGATTGGAGAGTCCAGCATTGGTAAATTCAATTGATTGGACATGATTTGGAAAGGCACACACATATCTATATAAGGTCCCACAGTTGACAGTGCATGTCAGAGCAAAACCAAGCCGAAGGAATTGTCCGTAGAGCTCCGAGACAGGATTGTATCGAGACACAGATCTGGGGAAGGGTACTAAAACATTTCTGCAGCATTGAATGTTTGGAACCACCACGACTCTTCCTAGAGTTGGCCGCTTGGCTAAACTGAGCAATCGGGGGAGAAGGGCCTTGGTCAGGGAGGTGGCCAAGGCTCTGACAGAGCTCTAGAGTTCCTCTGTGGAGATGGGAGAAACTTCCAGACGGACAACCATCTCTGTATCACTCCACCAATCAGGCCACTCCTCAGTAAAAGGCACATGAAATCCCACTTGGAGTTTGCCAGAAGGCACCTAAAGGAGGTGTGATGGTGTGGGGGTGCTTTGCTGGTGACATTGTCAGTGATTTATTTAGAATTCAATGCACACTTAACCAGCATGGCTACCACAGTGTTATGCATTCAGCATTCTGCAGCGATACGCCATCCCATCTGCTTTGCACTTAGTGGGACTATCATTTGATTTTCAACAGGACAATGACCCAACACACCTCCAGATTGTGTAGGGGCTATTTGATCGAGAAGGAGAGTGATGGAGTACTGAATCAGATTACCTGGCCTCTACAATCACCCGACCTCAACCCAGTTGAGATGGTTTGGGATGAGTTGGACTGCAGAGTGAAGGAAAAGCATCCAACAAGTGCTCAGCATATGTGGGAACTCCTTCAAGACTGTTGGAAAAGTATTCCAGGTGAAGCTGGTTGAGAGAATCCCAAGAGTGTACAAAGCTGTCATCAAGGCAAATGGTGGCTACTTTGAAGAATCTAAAATATATTTTGTTTTGTTAAACTATTTTTTTGTTAACCACATGATTCCATATGTGTTATTTCATAGTTTTGATGTCTTCACTATTATTCTACAATTTAGAAAATAGTAAAACAAATAAAAACCCTTGAATGTGTCACTCCCTGACCATAGAGAGCCCTTGGTGTTGTAGGTCAAGGTGTGACTAGGGGGGAGTTCTAGTTTTCCTATTTCTATGTTGGTGTACTTGTATGGTTCCCAATTAGAGGCAGCTGATTATCTTTGTCTCTAATTGGGGGTCATACTTAAGTTCTCCATTGTTCCCACCTGGGTTGTGGGATATTGTTTGTGCGTGTGCACTACGTAAATCACGTTTTGATGCTTGTTTATGGTTTTTGTTTGAAAGTTTCACTTCAATTAAAGATATGGAACTCAACATACGTTGCGCATTGGTCCGACCTTTTCAACAACCGTGACAGAATGAGTAGGCGTGTCCAAACTTTGACTGGTACTGTATTTGTAATAAATTAGCCAACATTTCTAAAAACCTGTTTTTGCTTTGTCATTATGGAGTACTGTGTGTAGATTGATGAGGGGAAAAAAACAATTTAATATGTTTTAGAATAAGGCTGTAACGTAAGAAAATGTGGAAGAATTTTACATTTTTGATATTGGTCCCCTGTAGTAATTGAACCCACAACCCTGGCGTTGCAAGCACCATTCTTTGTCAACTGTGTCATATGGGCCCACTTCTGGTAAAGGCAGATCATTGACAACTTTGCCTCCTCTTTTTATTAGAGAATGACGGGATGGTGTGATACGCATTCCTGTGTCACTCTCTCTGTCCCTCTGATTCTCTGTGAAGATTCTGTTGATTTGCACTTGCGCAAGGATAAGACTGTCTGCTAACTACATGATAAAAAAAATTATATTTTTAATCCCTTGGATCATAATCTCACTCAATCTTCTCTTCCTCCCATCTCTCCATTTCTCTATCTTTTTCCCTCAACCTTCCATTGCCTCACCTGTCCATCTCCATACGTCTCCACTATTTTACCCTCTCTTTATCAACTGTCCTCTCCCCCCTGTGTCTATCTTTCCATCTCTACCAGTAAAGCCCTTGGCACAAAAGCAGCTCTCTTCTCATTCTTCGCAATAAGAGTTAGCATTAGTCATTACTTAGTGGCTCCACAGTACGTCTTTGTTAGTGTGTGTTACAGTGAACAATACCAGCATAGAGGATAGGGCTGTTAGCTCCGGTGTCGCCATCCCCAGGTGAGGTTACCCACTGTGTTAAAGATTAGCATCTGAGTGTTTTGAGAAAGCTGTTTTATCAATGGATAGTGGTTTCTGTTAACGCTTATTTAAAAAAAAAAAAGTGTTTTCAGAGTTGCAGTGACTCATCAAAGTGTTTTATGGCTGCAAATCCAGACCCTTTTAATGGCTATCTGTATCAAAATATATTGCAGAGATAGAGGTGGAGTAGAGTGGGATGGGGGAAGAACTAGAAAGAATGAAGTGTTTCAACCTAATCTAAATGTTCTTATCGGTCCTGTATGAGGACATCCTTTGTATGGGCTGATGGACAGGGTGCACCCTGGGACTGGGAAAGACTGTGCCCCATTAAGTGTGACTCATCCTCAGATCTTATCAGAAACAACACTTAGCCTCTGTAGGGATTTCTGTTAAATCACCTGGGGGCTCAATGGAGCATTTGCAGGAAACTGAATCAATGAATCACACACACACACTATTAATCAGTATCAGGAAGGTGTCATTAGACATACAGTACGCATACATAGTATGAGGGTCGTTCCACCTCAAAAAGCGCAAGAAAGATTTCAACACCCACCATCTCAGATTGTTCTGAAATTGTTTCTGTAGTTAGTAACATATGATTAGCATTCTTGAAACATTTTGTTTACATTTTATTTTCTGAGAAATTAAGCTATCCAATGGCATCCATTTTAATATATTGGATACAGATAATTGTTACTCCCTGACCTTAGAGAGCTTTTTATGTCTTTTGATTTGGTCAGGGTGGGATTTGGGTGGGCATTCTATGTTAATTTTTATATGTTTTTGCCGGGTATGGTTATCCATCAGGGACAGCTGTCTATCGTTGTCTCTGATTGGGAACCATACTTAGGTAGCCTTTTCCCACCTGTGTTTTGTGGGTAGTTTTCTGTTTTGTGTCTGCACCAGACAGAACTGTTTTGTTTTTGTTCCATTTTGTTATTTTGTCTCAGTGTTCAGTTTAAATTATCATTAACACGTACCACGCGGCGCTTTGGTCCACTCCTTCTTCATGCAACGACGAGCGTGACAATATTCAATAAATATAGTACCCAAGATCTGATTTGGACCAAACTTCTTCCTACCAATGAATAAGACATAAGGAATCCCCCCCCAACAATTCAAAATCCACCTACGGAATCCCCACACCCCATGCCAATCCCACCCCAACAAACAGTATATAATATCAGTTCTCTGTTTTGACAAGTAGTATGAAGCTGTGGCTTGGAGTATTGCTTCGCCATACTATGTCATGAATCTGGAGACATTTTTTTCCCCAGCTCAGAAAAATTAGTAATTGAAGTCACTTGCATTATTTACCATAAAGTAGTGTGAATGTACCAGGTTTTGACCACTAAATGCCACTGATCTTACTATACCGCCACACTCTTTTGTCCATTTTGCTGGTCTCTTATGTTTATGAAATAGATCACAACATTTCCTTTGCAACTTGGGCAGAAAACCAATAGATTTGTCTAATTATTGAAAGAGCTTGTGGTCGTCCTCACAATTCAAGCCAGTCCTCCATTCAAGCAAATCAGTTTGTCTTTTACGCTTTATCTGTGTCCAGGAAATGGCCCCTTGGGTGTGTTTAGTTTAATATAACAGAATACACCCCTGATCACATGCAAACACAGTTCACTTTCATAGCAGCCACATACAAAAAGCACAATCCCTTTGCTTGTTGTAATTCCTTCTCGCATCTACGTGCTCTCCTTCTCTCTCACCTTTTCTCTTTGCTTGTGGGCTTCAGTGCAGAACACATCAACAAATAAACCTTTCCAAGCCAAACCTTCATATCATAACCGCTACACACAGCCTACATTGTTTTCATCATATCTTACATCATAGTCAACATCAGTGCCTTGCGAAAGTATTCGGCCCCCTTGAACTTTGCGACCTTTTGCCACATTTCAGGCTTCAAACATAAAGATATAAAACTATTTTTTGTGAAGAATCAACAACAAGTGGGACACAATCATGAAGTGGAACGACATTTATTGGATATTTCAAACTTTTTTAACAAATCAAAAACTGAAAAATTGGGCGTGCAAAATTATTCAGCCCCCTTAAGTTAATACTTTGTAGCGCCACCTTTTGCTGCGATTACAGCTGTAACTCGCTTGGGGTATGTCTCTATCAGTTTTGCACATCGAGAGACTGAAAAATTTTTCCATTCCTCCTTGCAAAACAGCTCGAGCTCAGTGAGGTTGGATGGAGAGCATTTGTGAACAGCAGTTTTCAGTTCTTTCCACAGATTCTCGATTGGATTCAGGTCTGGACTTTGACTTTGCCATTCTAACACCTGGATATGTTTATTTTTGAACCATTCCATTGTAGATTTTGCTTTATGTTTTGGATCATTGTCTTGTTGGAAGACATCTCCGTCCCAGTCTCAGGTCTTTTGCAGACTCCATCAGGTTTTCTTCCAGAATGGTCCTGTATTTGGCTCCATCCATCTTCCCATCAATTTTTTGTGCTCCTTGGGATGTTTAAAGCTTGGGAAATCTTTTTGTATCCAAATCCGGCTTTAAACTTCTTCACAACAGTATCTCGGACCTGCCTGGTGTGTTCCTTGTTCTTCATGATGCTCTCTGCGCTTTTAACGGACCTCTGAGAGTATCACAGTGCAGGTGCATTTATACGGAGACTTGATTACACACAGGTGGATTGTATTTATCATCATTAGTCATTTAGGTCAACATTGGATCATTCAGAGATCCTCACTGAACTTCTGGAAAGAGTTTGCTGCACTGAAAGTAAAGGGGCTGAATAATTTTGCACGCCCAATTTTTCAGTTTTTGATTTGTTAAAAAAGTTTGAAATATCCAGTAAATGTCGTTCCACTTCATGATTGTGTCCCACTTGTTGTTGATTCTTCACAAAAAAATACAGTTTTATATCTTTATGTTTGAAGCCTGAAATGTGGCAAAAGGTCGCAAAGTTCAAGGGGACCGAATACTTTCGCAAGGCACTGTAGCTAATAGAACTAACGGATTAGTAAACCTGCTACAATCATGTAGTACAGTGTACAGTCATCAAGCACTTTAGAAGTTACACCGACGGGTCCTGGTGGCAATAAATTCATTAAACCAAAAGCTGGATTTAAGATGGTGCCGAAGAGGATGGCTGATGTTTTACATGCTCCTAACCAACTGTGCTATTTTGTTAGTGTTTTTGCATCGTTATTTTGTTACTTATTTTGTACATAATGTTGCTGCTATCGTTTCTTATGACCAAAAATAACTTTTGGACATCAGAACAGCGATTAATCACCTCAAACTGGAAGAAGCTTTTACCTTTAACTAGTCCGACGAGAAGGATATACTGCTTTCCCAGGAACAGGCCCAAATCCCCATCATTTGCGTGAAGAAAAGACGGAAGAAAAAGTGGTGCAGGTCGGGCTGCCTTGTGAGAATCCGTAGGCGAACGTGTAAACCTCCACTGCCATCCATTCTACTGGCTAACATGCAATCATTGGAAAATAAAATTAATGACCTACGATTGCAATTATCCTACCATCCTATTAATAACTATAATATCTTATGTTTCACCGAGTCATAGCTGACGAAGACACGGATAATATAGAGCTGGCGGGATTTTCCATGCATCGGCAGAACAGAGAAGAAGCATGCAGATGTCTGGTAAGACGAGGGGTGGGGGTGTGTGTCTATTTGTCAAGAACAGCTGGGGCGCAATGTCTAATATTAAAGAAGTTTCGAGGTATTGCTCGCCTGAGATAGAGTTCCTTATGATAAGCTGGAGACCAAGACTATCTACCAAGAGAATTATATTATTATAAGAGTTATATTATAATTATTATATTATTATTATTATATTATACTCGTTTATATTATTCATAGCCGTCTATTTACCACCACAGACCAATGCTGGCACTAAGACCCCACTCAACCAACTCTAGGCCATAACCAAACAAGAAAATGCTCATCCAGAAGCGGTGCTCCTAGTAGCTGGGGACTTTAATGTAGGCAAACTTAAATCAGTTTTACCAAATTTTTGTGCAACCAGAGGAAAAAGAACTCTACACCACCTTTACTCAACACACAGGGCTCTCCCTCGCCCTCCATTTGGCAAATCTGACCATAATTCTGTCCTCCTTACAAGCAAAAACTAAAGCAGGAAGTATCAGTGACTCTTTCAATACGGAAGTAGTCAGATGCCGCAGATGCTACGCTACAGGAGTGTTTTGCTAGCACAGACTGGAATATGTTCCAGGATTCATCCAATGGCATTGAGGTGTATACCACCTCCGTCATCGGCTTCATCAATAAGTGCATCAACGATGTCCCCAACCAGAAGCCATGGATTACAGGCAACATCTGCATCGAGCTAAAGGCTAGAGCTGCCGCTTTCAAGGAGCGGGACACTAATCCGGATGCTTACAAGAAATCCCGCTATGCCCTCAGACGAACCATCAAACAAGCAAAGCGTCAATACAGGATTGCGATTGAATCCTACTACACCTTCTCTGACGCTCGTTTGATGTGGCAGGGCTTGAAAACTATTACGGACTACAAAGGGAAACCCAGATGTGAGCTGCCCAGTGACGCGAGCCTACCAGATGAGCTAAATGCCTTATATGCTCGCTTCGAGGAAAGCAACATTGGTTCATGCACGAGAGCACCAGCTGTTCTGGATGACTGTGTGATAACGCTCTCGGTAACCGATGTGAGCAAGACCTCTAAACAGGTTAACATTCACAAACGGATTACCAGGACGTGTACTCAAAGCATGGTGCGGACCAACTGGCAAGGGTCTTAACGGACATTTTCAACCTCTCCCTGACCGAGTCTGTAATGTGTACATGTTTCAAGCAGACCACCAAGCGAAGGTAAACTGCCTAAATGATTACTGCTGCATAGCACTCACATCGGTAGCCATGAAGTGCTTTGAAAGGCTGGTCATGGCTCACATCAATAGCTTCCTCCCGGGTACCCTAGAACCACTCAATTCATATACCGCCCCAACAGAGCCACAGATGACGCAATCTCAATCGCACTCCACACTGCCCTTTCCCAACCGAACAAAAGGAACACCTATGTGAGAAGGGCCCTGGGACTAAACACCTCCACCACCTGGATTCTGGACTTCCGGGCCGCCCCAGGTGGTAATGGTAGGCAACAACACATCTGCCACGCTGATCCTCAACACTGGGGCCCCTCAAGGGTGTGTACTTAGTCCCCTCCTGTATTCACTGTTCACCCATGACTGCGTGGCCAAACACGACTCCAACACCATCGTTAAGTTTGCTGACAACACAACAGTGGTAGGCCTGATCACCGACAATGATGAGACAGCCTATAGGGAGGAGGTCAGAGAACTGGCAATGTGGTGCCAGGACAACAACCTCTCCCTCAATGAGAGGCGCAGGAGAGCAGAGATGAGTGAAACAATGCACTTTACTCGACAGCAGAAGGTAAACAATTTACAAAGTGCAAAAAAGAACTGTGCCACAAAGCATGGGTGATAAACAGCACCCGGTACAAACCACCTGGAACAACCCCACCTGAACAAATAACAATCACACACAAAGACATGGGGGAAACAGAGGGTTAAATACATGACCAGTAAAACGAGACAAAACAAATGGAAAATGACTAATGGATCAGCAATGGCTAGAAGACCGGTGACGTCGACCGCCGAACACCACCCAAACAAGGTGAGGCATCAACTTCGGCCGAAGTCGTGACAGTTTGATAGCCGTAGTCAGCTAGCTAACATAGCAGCCATCTCTGTTTGAGTAGGCTAAACTAGCTAGCTAGCTAATTAAGTAAAAGTGAAAAAATACTATGAAATATAGCTAGCTCTCTTTTTTCTCTCCCTTTCTCTTGATTCTCCTTCATTTTTTAAGAAATGTAAACTCAGCAAAAAAAGAAATGTCCTCTCACTGTCTACTGCATTTATTTTCAGCAAACTTAACATGTGTAAATATTTCTATGACCATAACAAGATACAACAGCTGAGACATAAACTGAACAAGTTCCACAGAAATGTGACTTACAGAAATGGAATAATGGTCCTTGAACAAAGGGGGGGTCAAAAGTAACAGTCAGTATCTGGTGTGGCCGCCAGCTACATTAAGTACTGCAGTGCATCTCCTCCTCATGGACTGCACTAGATTTGCCAGTTCTTGCTGTGAGATGTTACCTCACTCTTCCACCAAGGCACCTGCAAGTTCCCGGCCATTTCTGGGGGAATGGCCCTAGCCTAGACCTGCTCAATGGGATTGAGATCCGGGTTCTTCGCTGGCCATGGCAGAACACTGACATTCCTGTCTTGCAGGAAATCATGCATAGAACGAGCAGTATGGCTGGTGGCATTGTCATGCTGGAGAGTCATGTCAGGATGAGCCTGCAGGAAGGGTACCACGTGAGGGAGGAGGATGTCTTCCCTGTAACGCACAGCTCAGTCCTATGATGCCCCAGACCATGACAGACCCTCCACCTCCAAATCGATCCCGCTCCAGAGTACATGCCTCGGTGTAACGCTCATTCCTTCAACAATAAATGCCAATCCGACCATCACCCCTGGTGAGACAAAACCGCGACTCATCAGTGAAGAGCACTTTTTGTCAGTCCTGTCTGGTCCAGCGACGGTGGGTTTGTGCCCATAGGCGACGCTGTCGCCGGTGATGTCCGGTGAGGACCTGCCTTACAACAGGCCTACAACCCCTCAGTCCAGCCTCTCTCAGCCTATTGCAGACAGTCTGAGCACTGATGGAGGGATTGTGCGTTCCTTGTGTAATTCGGAGAGTTGTTGTTGCCATCCAGTACCTGTCCCGCAGGTGTGATGCTCGGATGTACCGATCCTGTGCAGGTGTTGTTACACATGGTCTGCCACTGCGAGGATGATCAGCTGTCCGTCCTGCCTCCCTGTAGCGTTGTCTTAGTTGTCTCACAGTACGGACATTGCAATTTATTGCCCTGGCCACTTCTGCAGTCCTCGTGCCTTCTTGCAGCATGCCTAAGGCACGTTCAGGAGCAGGGACCCTGGGCATCTTTCTTTTGGTGTTTTTCAGAGTCAGTAGAAAGTCCTCTTTAGTGTCCAAAGTTTTCATAACTGTGACCTTAATTGCCTGTAAGCTGTTAGTGTCTTAACGACCGTTCCACAGGTGCATGTTCATTAATTGTTTATGGTTCATTGAACAAGCATGGGAAACAGTGTTTAAACTCTTTACAATGAACATCTGTGAAGTGTTTTGGATTTTTACGAATTACCTTTGAAAAACAGGGTCCTGGGTTCTTTTTTTGCTGAGTTTAGTTGTTCAAAACTGTTCAACTATTGTCTTTATCTCTTTGAGTCAACTACCCACAACATTTTATGCACTGTAGTGCTAGCTAGCTGTAGCTTATGCTTTCAGTACTATATTAATTCTCTGATCCTTTGATTGGGTGGACAAAATGTCAGTTCAAGAGCTCTGATTTGTATTGAAGTCAATGCATCCAGAGGAGGACGGAAACAAGCTGTCCTCCGGCTACACCATGGTGCTACCCTACAGAGTGCTGTTGAGGTTACTGTAGACCTTCATTGCAAAACAGTGTGTTTTAATCAATTATTTGGTGACGAATATATTTAGTATAGTTTTATCAAAACATAGCTTTTAATGTTTCACTATTTTTATTTTTTATGAAATTCCCTGAGGAGGATGGTCCTCCCCTTCCTTCTCTGAGGAGCCTCCACCGGTTGTTGAGCTGGGTTTGGCATGGTTTTTTTTAGGGTCTGTGGGTGGCTTTTTACAATTTTTCCAGGGTTCCTCTTGTTTTACTCATTGGTAGGAAAAAGTTTTGTCCACATCAGCTCTTGGGTACAATATTTATTTAATATTATCTGAATCCTATCAATTAAAATGCCCATTTTGGGTGCAATCAATTAGCTTAATTTCCCAGAGATAAAATGAATGCCAGTCTTACCATCTCAGATTGTTCTGAAATTGTTTCTGTAGTTAGAAATAGTTAAGTGTCATAGCTTGCTGAAATGACGATTCATGAGTAAAATGAGACCTCCTTGACTTTGTATTGACGTGTTATATTAATTTCACAGAATTATCCCAAAAACAGACACCCTGGCTGGAGCAGGGGTTCCATAGCCTATCATGCAGGTGAGTGTCCTGAGTCATGTAGCGTCTGTTTGTCTGTCCTTTGGCAAATGTTCCTGCATGATGGCTTGGTTGGTTGTTTTTTTTAATGCGTCTGTCTCTGTACCTGCTTGCCATACACTAAACATGTGACTACTGTAGTTTATAGCATGATTCTAATTATTGGTCAGACAGACTCCTGCTTTGAGACATGTGCACATAAGTCAAACTGTCATACAAATATCCCATAAACCAAATTGTGACACAAATCTCCCATTGATGTCAATGTATGTCGTCTCTAAAGCTATCTTATCCTGGTTTATCTCAAGTTAAAATTCGGCCCACAGTGTTATAGTAGGATGAAAGCGTTCAGTTCATAGGGAGGAAGCAGTCAACCTCATACTGTATAGAACAGAATGTATCCTTCCCAAACTGTATGAAAGGCCTGTGTGGTGTATCCCTTGGCTAACCTATAGAGGGAGGTGGAAAGACAAAGAGAAGTGGTCAAACTCAAAATATATCCTACAGTACATAGTGCACTACTTTTGACCAGAGCCCTATGAAGGGAATAAGGTGCCATGTGTGGCTCAGCCAGAGACTGAGAGAGGAGTTGTTCAGCATGTATGGTAGGATACCCCGATCAGTGTGTTTCTCTTATGATAAGCTTGTGTGTTTATCACTGCTTCTCTGCCAAAGTGGTGATTAGGTGAAACCCCACCTAGTGATCTCTTCATGTTTCATGTGTTCCATGTCATTGTTTCCATGGGGATACGCCCTTTCTCTTCCTATAATCCACCCTAAGGATGAGACACATTCCCCCTGACCTCTGGTTGATAGTCATCCATTCCACTGGCCAGGGAGGTTGAGATGAGGACAAGTGGAGTTTAAGTACATGTTTTGAGGCCAGGCACACCACCCTAATAAGTTATTTTTTTCTCTTAATCATATCACAATCAACTTTTACCAGTTGAATGTACACACAAATATAATACTTTTTTTGTATTAAAATTGTTCTGAAATATTGTATAAAATATGCAAATAATGTCATATCTCATTAATAATGCACATACTGTATTTGCATATACCACAAATACATGTTTCTCGACACTGGATGAAGTCAGCCTTAAATATTTGGGTATAAATTTGGTTAAGAAACTCCATGACCGGATTATGGATAAATACTTTTAAAATCTTTATCTGTAAAATACTTTTTTGGCACATTTTACAAGAACAATTGCTCTATAATCTTTGGAGAACAACATATCAACAATTCCCATTGAATAATTATGGAGAATATATCTAAGGATAACACACAAACTTTTGTCAATGTGTAAATGCTTCTGAAGTTTTTGTTGGCATGTGGGAAGAGTGGTTTTCGGGAAACGGCAGTTAAAGACAAGTACACTGAATTTAGCCTACCAATCATCAAACATCTGTTTTGACCCAAAACCATCTTTTCAAAGTAAGTTACTAAATATAGTCCAGTTTGTAACATTCTCTATGAAATGGGCTTTACAATTATGTGTGAAATTATGGATGTGTTATACTGATTATACAAAATATTAAAAACACCAACTCTGTCAATGACAGACTGACCAGGTGAATCCAGTTGAAAGCTATGATCCCTTATTGATTTCACTTGTGAAATCCATTTCAATCAAAAATGGAGATAATTAAAGAAGGATTTTTAAGCCTTGAGACATGGATTGTGTATATGTGCCATTCAGGGTCAATAGGCAAGACAAAAGATTTAATGGGGTATGGTAGTAGGTGCCAGGCATACCGGTTTGTGTCAAGAACTGCAATGCTGCTGGGTTTTTCACACTTATCAGTTTCTCATGTGTATCAACAATGGTCCAAGATCCAAAGGACATCCAGCCAACTTGACACAACTGTGGGAAGCATTGGAGTCAACATGGGCCGACATCCCTGTGGAACGCTTTCGACACCTTGTAGAGTCCATGCCCCAACCAACGAATTGAGGCTGTTCTGAGGGCAAAAGGTGTTCCTGACGTTTGGTATACTCAGTGTATGTCCATTTAAAAGTGGTTAAAATTCATGAACACAGGAGTCTCACTCATTTTCAAGTTCTGGGTTGGATTCACTTCCTTGTCAATGCAGGTGATTCATAGAAATAGGACTTTTCCTTTTGCCCTGAACTGACTGAATTTGCATGGAAATGCAGAATGACGGCTCACTCACACACATGCTCTCTCATTCACATACATACGCTCACCCTTTGCTCATAGATCTCTCATTCCTTCCTCTCTCTCAGATGATGGGAAGCTTTTCCAGGGTAGTGGGGTGGGAGACGCCTTTGGTCCTCGCTGTTTTGAGGGGGACGTCATGGGCTGTGGCATTATGTTCCCGCGGGACTACATCCTGGACAGTGGAGGTGAGTTGAACAATAGGCTGCTGCCATCTTATACCGTAAAAACACAACACTCACATTTGCTGCTTTCTTTTATTCTCCAAAGACATTGTTTTTTTTCATGGTTGTCTGTCTCCTAAGTTATGTCTCCTCATCTCCATGTCTATCAATCTGTCTGTGTCTGTCTGACCATATCGGTGTGGTTCCCTCAGATGACAGTGACGACGGGGACTTGGAGGTCTGGCCCAAGCAGCGGCGTGTCCAGAACGAACTCTACATGAACGATGAAGACGAGGAGGAGGATGGGGAAGAGCAGGAGGGGAGTAAAGTCATGGTGAGCAACGTATATTTTGTCTACATTAGCAAACCTTCAAACAGGGCCAGGTCATTAGCTCATTGGGAAGCAGGGGAGAGGAGTTATGACAAATTAGTTATGGGGTTTTAATGTGATACTTGGTTTGATATGGGAGTTGTCAAACAGTAGGCACTGAAGTGGAAATTGGCGATTTGTGTTGCACTCCTCAATTGATTGAAATGTAGCCCAACCCTGGTGTGAATATTAACTCACTGTCGCCCCCTTGTGTTGTGCCAGGTGTTCTTCACTAGGAATGGGAAGGTGGTGGGCCGTAGGGAGGTGGCAGTGCCAGCAGGAGGGTTCTACCCTACCATCGGCATGATGAGCACCGGGGAGAAAATCAGGGTTGACCTGCACCCCCTCAGCGGCTGAGAGAGGGTAGCGACATGATGATGATAGACCAATCCCAAGTCTGCTGTAGGGGAGTGTTTGGAGTTATCACTCTAGTGCAGTATCCCTTCACATCACTCCTGGATCCAGCATGTTGCCTGGGATGTCCTACCACGGTTTAGTTTACTCTGGTTGACTCCTAACATAAAATTAAACTCATGCTACTATATGGTAGGAAGATGGATAATATAATACTGCATGGGTGCCTCAAGAAAGTGCTTACTGTTATCATGGCAATAGAAAATACTATAAACGGTTCAAAGGGAGATCATTGGACCAATCCCAAGTCTTTAAGCAGCAATCAGTCAAATCTTATTATCTTAACTCTATTTTGAGATTATTAGAGGAATTCATTCAAAATGCTGTAACATAAAATCCGCAGCCAAGAAATGCAACTCTCAGGTATGCCAAAATCCAAATGACTGTAACGCTGTGTTGTGTTTATTTTTTCTAAGACTCATGATGCCATATCCTTTTGTCAAAAGCACTTTATTCTAGATATAGGGGATTATGATGCACTACTTTTTGTTTAGCATTTCTCTGTTCTTTCGCTTTTGGGTTATTTTATTGACTAATGAATGACAGGTTAAATGAAATACTTGATCAACAACATTTTGTATTTGTTTTGATTCATCATCTGTAATAAGAGAACTGTACTCAAGAAAGCAATATGCTAAATGATTGCATTTTATGGTTTCAAAAGGGAAGACCATGCACTGTTCTCACAACTGTTCCTTACAGAGTACCATTTCATTTCATATTAATCACCAATTAGGTTCATTTAATCTTACAGATCATAGGTATGAATGTGTCACCTATAAATTGTGCAATTGAATACAATGTTTAAATACCTAACTAAAGATGAGAATCTATTTCTATACAACGGCCCACTTTGTGTGATTTTTATTTTCACAATTTGGCTAATTGAGCCCGGGATTGAATTGGGACTGTTACATCCTTACTGTGATTATTTTTGACTATTTTAATTGAAAGCAAACAAATATGTAGCTTCTAAGCAAAGAGCAATTTCTCAAGCAAGAATTGTGCTAGGACTGTTGGAGTGGTCAGGGTAAAACTGAAAACTAGCTGTTATTGGTAGAAAGGTTTGGAACTCTATCTTATTGGTCTATTAACTAATTTACCACCCGACGATGTCACCAGGCAGGCCAAAACTCCATCCCACCAAAACGTCAAGCAGTCTTTTCAAACAGCTCTTACACTGAAAGAGCATTATCATTTTCACAATATTATTCCAAACTGTGGATATATATAGTACCAGCCAAAAGTTTGGACTGGTACTGTTTGGGTTTTTCTTTATTTTCTACATTGTAGAATAATAGTTAAGACATCAAAACTATGAGAACACATATGGAATCATGTAGTAACTGAAAAAGTATTAAATCAAAATATATTTTATATTTGAGATACTTCAAAGTAGCCACCCTTTGCCTTGATGACAGCTTTGCACACTCTTGGCATTCTCTCAACCAGCTTCATGAGGTAGTCACCTTGAATGCATTTCAATTAACAGGTGTGCCTTGATAGTTATTTCTTAATGCGTTTCAGCCAATCAGTTGTGTTGTGACAAGGGATGGGTGGTATACAGAAGATAGCCCTATTTGGTAAAAGACCAAGTCCATATTATGGCAAGAACAGCTCAAATAAGCAAAGGGAAATGACAGTCCATTACTTTAAGACACGAAGTTCAGTCAATCTGGAAAATGTCAAGAACCTTGAATGTTTATTCAAGTGCTATGATGAAACTGGCTCTCATGAGGACCGCCACAGGAAAGGAAGACCCACAGTTACCGCTGCTGCAGAGGATAAGTTCATTAGTTACCAGCCTCAGAAATTGCAGCTCAAATAAATGCTTCACAGAGTTCAAGTAAACAGACATTTCAACATCAACTGTTCAGAGGAGACTGCATGAAATCAGGCCTTCATGGTCGAATTGCTGCAAAGAAACCACGAAAAGGACACCAATAAGAAGAGACTTGCTTGGGCCAAGAAACACGAGGACATTAGACCGGTGGAAATCTGTCCTTTGGTCTGATGAGTCCAAATTTGCGATTTTAGGTTCCAACCGCCGTGTCTGTGACACAAAGTAGGTGAACAGATGATCTCCGCATGTGTGGTTCCCACCGTGAAGCATGGAGGTGGTGGTGTGATGGTGCTTTGCTGGTGACACCGTCAGTGATGTATTTAGAATTCAAGGCACTCTAACCAGCATGGCTAGCGCAGCGATACGCCATCCCATCTGGTTTGCGCTTACTGGGACTATCATATGTTTTTCAACAGGACAATGACCCAACACACCTCCTGGCTGTGTAAGGGCAATTTGACCAAGGACAGTGATGCATCACTGGCCTCCACAATGACCCGACGTCAACCCAATTGAGATGGTTTGGGATGATTTGGACAGCAGAGTGAAGGAAAAGCAGCCAACAAGTGCTCAGCATATGTGGGTACTCCTTCAAGACTGTTGGAAAAGCATTCCAGGTGGAGCTGGTTGAGAGAATGCAAAGAGTGTGCAAAGCTTTCGTCAAGGCAAAGAGTGGCTACTTTGAAGAATATAAAATATATTTAGATTTGTTTAACACTTTTGGTTACTATTCCATGTGTTATTTCATAGTTTTGATGTCTTCTCTGTTATTCTACAATATAGTCAAAAAATAACTCTTGAATGAGGGGTGTCCAAACTTTTGATTGGTAATGTATATAAAAAAAACAGGAAAATCAAGTTTTTGACTGCACTGGGCCTTTAAAAAGCTGCACCGTCTACAAGGTCGATCGGATTGAAACCCAGCCTTAGGTCATGTACTGAAACAAGACAACAGATGTATCAATGATAGACCATTTTATTTATTTCAAACATACTTTGATTTAAAATTCCAAGATACGAAAAAGGTTTGGTCCTCCTTAAAGTAAGGTATAAAACATAAGGGTAAGTTTAACAATTGTGCATTTATCCAATTTTCAAAATTCATTATAAAATAGGATGCTTTTAAAACCATTCAAAACATGCACTGTGTCAAAGGACAACTAAAAACAATAAATCTAGGAAGGTAAAGGACCCAAAGTACACTGTTGGTTTACTCGGCCAGGATCAATTTACCACATTCTATCACAAGACTTTTTTGATTCTCAAGTATTATCAAAGAGATGAAGCGACTGCTTGTGATCATTTTAGAACGTCTCTTCTCCTATTATCCATCTGGCAGTGGTATGGACTAGTCCACTTAAGTACCTGTGAAGCAAAGGCTATATAAGCATCTGATTTGCAAATACAAACATGTATATTTATTTGACAGGCTTTTCTGTCAAAAGTCCTTAGTCTTTCTTCATCAACAAAAGAAATAAAATGTTGACAAAAGATAATTTCCAGTTTAGAGAATGATATGGCCGATGTAACCTTTCCTAGATTATATAAAAGATGTCATATATCGTAACTGTACTTACTTCCAGTTTTAAAAAAGACAGACCAGCCTGAACCAGTGTAAAAAAAAATGGCTACAATCTACCGCTCCCTTCTATCAGGCTCCCTCAGAAAACAAAAGAATCAGGCTTGGTTTTTGGTTTTATGTAGTGTAGTAAGACTGATTTATTGCTAACTTTCCTATTGTGAATGACACAAACAAATCAAAATGGTCACAGATTGCACCCAAGCAGAGAGAAATTCAACAAGTGGGTCCCCATGGTTTTATCCCTGCACTTTTAAAAACTCCCTGGGTTATATATGGTGGACGGGGAGTACTGGGGACAGAATGTGTTGGTGTGTATCCAGTCTAAATCCAGCCAGATTCAGAGTGGAGTGTCTGTTCAGACATCATCTTCCTCCTCTTCCTCATAGTAGCGGTTCCTCTTGATCATCTCCTCTACGGTGAGCTGCTCCCCCTCGCCCCCCTCCTCCTCGCCCTCCCAGAAGCCCACGTCCTGGGAGCTGCGGTTGTGTTTGGGCTGCGGGGACGGAGAGGGAGATGCTGGGATATCCGGAGAGGCACTTTGGCATTTCAGAGAAGCCCCTTCTATTTCCTTTCCTCTCTCCATCGGCTCTTCTCTCTCCTCCTGTGCCGCCGGCAGACTCTCTACCTCCTCCTCGGAGCTGGTCTCTCCATTCACCACACTGCCGCTGGGCGGGGCGGGCTTGCACTCCTTTTTGTCCTCCTGCCTTACCTCCCTCTCCCTCTGGGGTTTGGGTTCTGGTTCCTTAGGCATGGAGTGGCTGTCTTCCAGTGACCCCCTCCTATCCAGCAGGGATTTGAGGGGCCGGCGGGGCTCTCGTGGCCCGAGGGCATTGGTGGTGAGGCTGGGGGCCACCGAGAAAGGCCGACTTCGCTCCTTCAGAGACGAGCTCCTCCTCAGGCTCTTCAGCTCGGACCTGTCGTGGCTCAGGGTGGACGATGACACCTCGCCCTCTGGGGGCCACTTGGCTCTCCAGGGCCGGCTCACACCACTACCAGCCTCCAGAATTTGAGAGGTACCAGCATCGCTGTCAGCAGGAGGGGGCCAGGCAACCCTCAGCTTGCGGGCCTCTGGGACTTTCTCGGCGCTGGAGAGTTTCTCAGTGGAGGTGGTGTGGCTGCGTGTCTCCAGAGAGGCAGTCAGGTCTGTCACCTTGGCCAGGGGAGACTCCTCCACTGTGGGGCTGGGCTGCTTGTCTGACGAGGCTGGACGGGACACCACCGCCACTCTTTCGGCCTGCTCCTTTGGCTTCTTCTCCACCTCCCGGTCTACTCCCTCTTCCTCCTCCTCCTCTCCCTCAGCACGGGGTGTCCACAGTTCCTTGTGGGGCCGGTGGCCGAAGCCTTCGTCGTAGTTGCCTTTGGCCTTGAACAGCTGGCTGAAGTGGGGCTTGCAGTAGACATTGCCGTGCAGAGAGGCGTAGTTTCCCAGACTGAACAGCAGAGGGCAGCAAAGAACCAGACAAATATACTTTAGATACATGCAGACACAAGACACCGGTTACTGAAAGCAGTACTGGATTTACTTGACATTTCATACAAATGTACATTCAAAAGTAATGTTCCTCCAATTGATACGGCTTGTGATAATTTTTATTAAAAAGCATTTTGTAAATGTACTGTATTATGATGCATGATACACAACTGTTTTGGCATGTTCTTTCTCCTATGGTTTCTAAATGTTTTGGAATGAGAAATTTGTATAATGTTATTTGAAGTGTCCCGTGGGGTGCGAGTGTCACAAGTACCTGAGCTTGGTGTTGCAGTGCAGACAGCGGAAGCAGGAGGTGTGGAAGATCTGGGTGTTAGCCACCAGCCTCTCCAATGGGTACACCGTCTTCAGGCATGCAATGCACGTCTCCCTCACGGGCAGGCAGAACTTCTACACACAGACACTAAGAATTTACCTTTCATACACTGCATTGTGTTTGTCAGTAACAAGTCTTGTCAGATTTTATAGCGGTCCTATCGATTTCCTTGATTGAATACATGTTGTACGTGTCATTGTGATGGAGGTGATGGAGGGGACTCACCCTGGCTGCCTTGGGCGGGTCACTGTGGGCTGAGGATGGAGAAGAGGTACTATCCTTAGAGGTAGGTGTGTCCATGCCATCACCTGAAAAAGACCAAACACACAACATACCAGTGAGACTACAGGGACTCCATCTTGGCTGCAGAGGAAGTCAGTATCACAGTTGGGCAGAGCAATATAACAAAAAAAAGGGAGCCTGGCTTTTCACAAAAAAATTCTTGAGACGAGCGAGATGCCTAGACACAGAGCAGTAACTCAGGGTACCAAGCCAGTCGGGGTTCCACCCCGATCTGCCCTTTAACACAGAGGACCAATCAGAGCAGCTGGGTGCGGTTCTGTCCTCAGCATCCCCAGCCGAGAGCTGTGGGGGATGACATCATGGGAGATGGGGAAATTAAAGCTGACTCACCATTGGTCTCTTCTACAGCAACTTTTCTGCTGTAGGACTCTAAAGCCTGGCTCTGAGAGAAAGAGAGAAAACCCATCAGCAAATCAAATATACAGTACATAGCTTGTTCACCCATGTACAATTGTACATAAAAAGCTATATGAAAGAGTTTACTGCCACTGTATTCATGTTTTAAAGCAGGATCTTTAGGGCACTTCTAGGAGTTTATTTACTTACTGCACACCAGCTTTCATTGGTTTACAGTTTTTATCAGTTTAAACGCTGCTCCCCTATCCAATTAACTAATCTTCACACACAGTGTGTCGTTTATTTCACAGACTCACACTGCATGTTCTCTCGCTACACACCTCAACACCAAATTTCTCAGACGCGCCACAAGCACGCACACAGACACGCGCGTAGGTACTGACCACAGCCACACCACTAGGGGGCACATTCTCCTTGAGGCTGCCGTCCTCTCCCTCTGACTGACTGGCCTGCAGACGAACAGTGACAAAATGATGTTTTAGGATATAGAAAACATATTTAGCAAAATATGTGAACTAAGATCTGTCTTTCTTTGACATTACACTTTTCCCATGTACACTATCCTTACATTAGCCTTGGATGTGGTGAGACCAAAACTTCTGGACTATTAAACAAGAGGATCACTTTCTAAAAAATAATTTTTAGGTCTGGTGACTGAGTCCACAGCGTCTCTAGCTTCTCCTAAACAAAGGAGACTAGACAATGTAAGGAGAGAGGAGTGTTTAAAAGACAACCGACCAAAATCCCACTATTTTACCATGCCTGCTTTTTTATACCAGCTTTCTGGTATGCATCTGAAAGGGGTAGGGGTCAAAAAAAGTCAATTAACACCCACCTAAAGACCTAGTCATGATTCCTGCATTTGCACAGACCCTGTAACCAAAGTACAGGTATTGGGTCTGTGTGAATGGTTCTCTGCTTTTTTGCACTTCAATTGTTTAACACCTCCCTAATTTGACATCTAAACAGCCCCCATAGTTTAACACTCCCCACACCTTACACTGTGCCAGTTACCCACTGGTATGTTTAAAAGGGAAAAGTGGTAAATAAGGCTGTTTGAAAGGGGGCCATATAAAACATTGCCGTATATATATTTTTTTACAGGTAATATACCACATCTTCTGTACGAAATGGGTATAATAAATACAAACACACACAAACTCACAGTGCGTGCTAGTGGGCCCTTTTTGGTAACGGCTGACTGGTACTTGGCCATTCTTTCCTTCAGGGAGGTGGTCTCCAGAACTCGGTCAGGGGATAACACTGCGGGGGAAAACAAAGCAAAAATCACACACACACACAGACCACACACACACACACAGAGGTTAGCATCTAGAAAGTTTCTTGATCCGGATCCCCCACCTAGCTCTGCTGCAATGTTGTCAGAAGTCACTAGCCTACATTAGCTGCTATGAAGAAGAAAAACAGGGGTAACGATATATAAACGCTGCCAAAAGTTGACTTGAGTAAATAAAGCTGGTCTTTTTAGATGAAGCAGTGTTGGCACTATGAATTGACACACTGTTCTGCCTCAATTCAAGCACGGCCGTTATCATGCACCCGTGAATGTACACATTGTGTTCTCATCTGTAACCTTCGTGGCTATTATAACTGCAGTGGGCACCTCTCTGCATGGGATCCTTTTGTCAGTTTAGTGCCTAGTAGTGATATCAGACACTGTGCCCTCAGAATGTGATTGCACTATATGGGTCTAGTGCAAATGTGTGTGTGTGTGTGTGCCCATGCTCATGTATTACCTCCTATTCTCTGGTCCATGTCCTCGGAGGAGCTGCTGTGTAGTCCCGTGCTCACCTGGATGATAACACAGGGGTCAAGGGTCAGGGTTCAGTTTATTACACAACGTCAGACAAGGACTGTCCAATGTCCTCACCGCCACCCCAACAACCACAGTCTCCTCCTGCTTTCTCTACAACTGTCTCTCTATGCCTTTGTAGTTAGTCAGCCTCTGCTTTTATTTTTTTAGCCCATCTCTACACTCAGACAACCCCATCATTGGTCACATTTGACCACCCCCACGACTCATCACAACTTCCCCCTATCTCACAATGGTTTGGCCCATCGACATCAAAACCAGTTCCTGCATATCCTTTACATTACAATGAGCCATTGATGGTTGCTTACACAAACCCCTATTCACACTGGCACAAACACACCCATTGGGGCATCTGCCATTTCCCTGACACCTTGCTCTAGACCTAATCAAATAACAAGCATTCACATCAGTGATGAATGTAATTTGCCCAGAGAGACTCTGAAAGCAGTAAGGAACACTTTACTGTTAAACACCAAAACAAATTCACCAAATATCTATGGTGTCCAGGTTTCAGAAGAAGCTCAATTGTCTCAAGTTGCTGAAATGTTTCTAACTTGAACAAGATGGTGAATTTACTGCAGTCGGCTAATCTTGGACAGCAGATGCAATGAAATTCTACAGCTAAAATCAACCCGTCTGTTTTAAAGAAAGCATTAAGCATAATATGTAGTTCATCATGGAAAAGAAACAAATATGACAAGAAAAAACTTCAGACATTTTCCAGCTAAAATACTTCTAGCACCACCCAACGGGTCTGTTAACCATGTAACCAACCACATCACGACTCACCATATGGTAAAGGGAGACACACACCCCTACACACTACTGCAGGGATCATCAACTAGATTCAGCCGCGGGCCAATTTTTTTCTTGAGCGGATGGTCAGGGTGCCGGAACATAATTACACTTCATTTGTAGACTGCAAATTGACTGCAGGAAGCCCAAAACGGATATATTTGACTAAAACATCATCATTTCAAACCTTGCTTATATTTGTATAGGATCACACATATAGTATCTCTCTAATATATGTGTGAGAATACTTTGGAACAGATTTCCTAAATTAAAATCACTTGAAGATAATTTGCTGGTGTTTTTACAGTCTTGCATCCATCAACAAATATATTTTTTTTAAATAAACAGTTGCACAGAAAACTTGGGGGGCCAAATAAAATCCCATATGGGCCAAATTCAGACCGCAGCCTGCCAGTTGGGGAACCCTGCACTACAGTACACATTAGCGTGCGGACACATGTACACAGCGTTAATCCCCTAATAAGCTCAAGAGGCAGAGCCATTGTCAGACAGGACCGTCTGTCCCCCCACCAACTCCACCATGACACAGCCATTTTACTCACCAATACACACACAACTGAAAACACATAACAAGCAGGCTATACACATACTTAACACACTCCCCTCTCACCTTAACCTACAAAACACTGAAGATGCCCTATTACAATGCCATAAGAATGTACAGGCTAGTCACCACAGGGGGGCTAGGGAGAAGGGACACTTCAAAACACAGACAAACGGCCCAGTGAGGGGATCAAGGTTAAAGGGATACTTCAGGATTTTGGCAATGATGTCCTTTCTCAACTTCCCCAGAATCAGATGTGGATACATATAGACTTCCAGTCATTGCATTAACACTAGTTAGCATCGGCTTGTGAAACTACCTCTAACTTCCTTCATACTGGACACAGAGACATAAAAATGGTATCCACGAGTTCATCTGACTCTGGGGAAGTAGATAAAGGGCCTCATTGCTAAAATCCCGAAGTATCCCTTAGAGTCGAAGTTACACAACAACAAAAAATCCCCATCAAAATCCGTCAGTTTAAGTTAGAGATGTTTTTTGTTGCATTGGATGCATTTCAATCCACCACATCCACCTGTGTCGCACTTCTGCATCTGAGGTGAAAGGAGGTTCAATCCACCACATCCACCTGTGTCGCACTTCTGCATCTGAGGTGAAAGGAGGTTCAATCCACAACATCCACCTGTGTCGCACTTCTGCATCTGAGGTGAAAGGAGGTTCAATCCACCACATCCACCTGTGTCGCACTTCTGCATCTGAGGTGAAAGGAGGTTCAATCCACCACATCCACCTGTGTCGCACTTCTGCATCTGAGGTGAAAGGAGGTTCAATCCACCACATCCACCTGTGTCGCACTTCTGCATCTGAGGTGAAAGGTGGCAGAACTAGAGCGGTGTTTGTCAGACCATGAGACATCCCGAAAATCCGTCTAACACAAACGTCTGTAGCGTCCGAATGGTTTAACGTACAAACTACTACTCTATGGACTAACTACTACTCTATGGAAAGGGTAGGCTCTCACAATGGTGTTCTCCGTTTTGCTCTACGACCCCCACAAGTGTCACGGGCCTCGTCTGAAGATAACCGGTATTGGATTTTTAAAAATTTTAAAAATGGAAGTAGAAGGTTGTTTTGTGCCTACCCCCCAAAAAAGTGGTTAAATGTGTAAAAAAATAATAATAATTTAAAAGTGTTTTTTAATTATCACCAAGATTTCAGACAGACACTTCAAAATCTTGTTTCTTATTTCTTTTTTGCCATTTATGGATGTTATTCAATGCGTTTCCATGGGCTTTAGTAGGTAAGGTCAAAATCATTTGTATTGTTTTTTGATACCTAAAAAGGGTACTCAAATTCTAAATAAAACATCTAAAAGATCCATCTTAAACCAACTCCATCTGTCAGTTTAGCCCCCCCCCCGCCTTACACTCTACAGAATTAACAAACACGAGCGTGTGTGTGTGTTTATTACAGCCCACTGATGTGTAAACCAGATGGCCAGGCTTAAGCAGTAATCCTGGATACAGATGAGTGGAGGAGGGATCTGGCCAATTAAAACAGACGGGGCCTTCTGGAGTCAGCCATAGCCCAAGTCAATAACTTTTTACATTGTACTTGCGGATTGAAGCTACAAGGTGTCCATAATGTTATGTATTGAAAGGCCATTTCCTAGTTCACTCAAAATATTGCTCATACAAAATGTTTTACAAGAGAGTTTGATGTTATGTTAGAGCAGAGGACAGCGATACGGCCTGTAGTTCACCGAGGACAGGTTGAGACAGGACCAACTGATTCCACTGCAAATCTAACTGTGTGCCAGCAGCTAAATGTTGGGCTAAATCGACCAAAACAACAGCCAAGCAGAGAGGCATGACTCATTTTAAAGAGAGGACAAGCATGTAATATACATAATTGATCAAACAGGCTAAAGCTCCTACCTTTTTCAAGCAAGCGTGAATTGAATGTGTAGTCTACACAATGTGCTGTAGTCTCAAACTGTTCTTTGCATGTGCAAATGGTCTGCGTCTAACCAAGTAACTATGGTAACTAGAATCATTTTTAAAAAAACACCAAGCCATGTTTTGAATATTGTGGTAGTAGAGAAGGCTAATGCCAGTGACAAGCAGTACAGGGTGTAGTTGATTTGGGTGACAGCCAGGTAGAGAAACAGAGCCTTATCTGCTCCATCTAAACCTTTTGTGCCCAGGACCCATTACAGCTCATACAGTTACAAATGAGGGCTATCGAAAAACAGGAGAGACAAAGAAAAGGTGGAATAGAGAGTAAAAGAGACCTAGAAACAAGGAGTGTGTAAGAGAAAGAATGACAGAAAAAGAGGCGTAGAACTAAGGAGAGAGAGAAGGAGAGAGAGAAGGAGAGAGAGAAGGAGAGAGAGAAGGAGAGAGAGAAGGAGAGAGGGAAAACGTACTGCGAGTCTTTTGATTGGAGAGAGAGAGAGCGAGAGAGAGAAAGGAGTTTGTGTTCTGTAGGAACAGGGTTTGTTGGCCTCTAGTGATTTGGTTGGGGGGGGGGTGCATACCACTTCCATGACATCACTGCTGTAAGATGGTATCAGCCCAGAGCATGCACTGAGCTAAAGCTGGGGCAGGGCAGGGGGGACACAAGCTGAGGCAAGGCCGGGGGGACACACACTAGTGTGTGTGTGTGTGTGAGAGAGATGGAGCATGTGTGTGTGTGTACACCTGGAGACGCAGCTCCTCCACCCACGCACGCACAGCCCCACCTCCGCTCTAGTCAGCTAAAATGCACTGGCGTAGCGATAAGGGCTTTTGTGAGCATGTATAGAGGAAACACACCGAGTAGTGAGCACCGCTCTCAGACCAAGACGAATCGAGGTCGACCTCCTACTGTCTGTCACTCCCCTCTTAAAACCCTGCCAGTAAATTCAGCAGAAGTCCAGAAGCATGGCCATTGTGGCAGGCCTCGTCTGACTGAATGGCTAAGAGGACAAAGACTACAACACTACCACTGTTCTCAGACCAGTCTCCCTGAGGTGACACTGGGGCGAATTTCCAACATGTAGAACTAAGTATTGCTAGTGGTCATCATGAACACACTTAACAAAGAGATGAACACCAAGGCGTGGTGGCAAACTCAATCCAGTCTGAGTCGGACTCCACAGTCTTGCTTTTCCACCTGGACCATGCATCAACACCAGGCTGGCTAAGCTAAGGTAGCCTACACCAGAGACCACCAGGAATATACAAAGTATTATGGTCTCAGAGTCACACATCTTTACTCAACTTTTACCAGATGAGAAAACTGAGGAAACTGAAAATAGGAGAAGCAGAAGTGCACAGAGGAGAGCAATCTTGTGTGATGCTGAGAGAAGAGGTGGGGTGGGGGCCATGAGGGGTGAATACCTAACTGAAGAGGTGGGGTGGGGGCCATGAGGGGTGAATACCTAACTGAAGAGGTGGGGTGGGGGCCATGAGGGGTGAATACCTAACTGAAGGAGAATGACAGGACACAGAGTGGGAGGGAGAATTCCTATGGTGGGTCTTTGAAGAGAAAGACGAGGAATGCGGGTACATTCGTGACCCTGGGGTATTATGGCATGTGTGTACACTAAAGAGGAGAAGGTTGTTTAGGAGCAGATAAGGGCAGTGTGGAGAACTGAAACATAGAAACTTTTTGAGGGGACAGAAAGAGTGTGACTGAAGGGTTGAGTTAATTAGACAGTAATGGGACAGAGGGCCGGGTCGTTAATATGGCCACTTAATGGCTGACTTCTCTCTGCTAATATCAGAGGAGCCACAGGAGACCCTCCCTCAGTGTCTGGCGCAAAGTATTTCACTTCTCAACTGGGACGGCGTCTTCGTCAGGTCAGTGCATGTATGCATGTTGAGTTTATTGGCCTCTAATATGAGTAGGTAAGCTAGTTTTAGCAAGTATCCTCTACACGTGTGTGTGTGTGTGTGTGTGTGTGTGTGTGTGTGTGTGTGTGTGTGTGTGTGTGTGTGTGTGTGTGTGTGTCTGAGTGAATGGGTGTTCTGTCTGTACTTAGTGATGCGCACTGAGACACACAGTAGTCCTCGGGGTGCCTTTATGAAGTCAGACGGGGCTTGTTGAAAGGCACGAATGCATCAGGTACCAAGGCATGTGACTGCTAGCATGACTACACTCCAAAGGAAGGCACCATGAAACTGTCTGGCTGTGCAACAGACCAGGAGTTCAGCTGCATCCCAGCTGGATATGGGGGGGATGGGGGGGCTAACCAATCACACACAGTCAGATGACTGACCTGACCCCACAACCATAATGAGCAGCTACATGTTGAGGAAGATGCCAAGAGATTGGGTGAGAGAGAATCCATAGAGCAGAGAGGGGGAGATACTGTGTAGAGCAGTGGTTCCCAAACGTTTTCACTCAGGGCTCCCCCTTCCATCATTGATGCCGATGTACTAGCCAATTTCGAGGTTGCACCTTGTGCATTCTACTATTACCCCCCAACCCAGGGGAAATACCCCACAGTTTGGGAACCACTTTTGTAGAGGGATACATACCCACAGTGTGTGTCTGCCTGAATGAGAACGTTTTTGAGTAAAATGTGTGTGTAAGTCTATCAGTCTTACCCTTCTCTTGGCGCCCTCTCCCTTCTCAAACATCATCTTCAGGCTGTTGAGAGGCACGCTGGGTTTCTCAACGGGGCTGCAGGGGCTGGGTGGCGCCACCTTATCTTCCACCTGCATCAGCCCTTCCTCCTCCTCTCCCCCACTTGGCCGCTGATCTTTTCTCTCCATCCTTCTCTCCGCTCCTTCCTTGGCTATAGCTGCTGAAGGATACTGGATACTGTCTTGACTACCCTGAGTGCCCGGGGATCCTGGGGATTTGGCTGGGGGGCGGTGCTCAGTCGGTGGCACTGGTTTGGGCACAGCTGGGGGGATAAGGCGGGCGCGGGGTGGGCCGGCTGGTAGCAGGGAGGGTTTGTCTTGGCGAGGTGCTGGCTGCTCCCAGCGCTTCTTCAGAACACTCAGGTTCCCTGAACGCAGAGTGGGAGGCAGGCTCTCCACCGACTGCCAGGAAGACAAGAGAAGATTAGAGAATGGTCAACTGGAAGAATGTCTTGAAGTTACTGACTGACTGATGCAACGTCCTGAAATGGGTTACATCGACCGAAAAGTTAACCACCATGTAAACTGTACTGAGGTAAGTGTGTGTAAGAGTAGTCTCGTATGAGAAACTGTAAGAATGCCAAAATACAGTACCATTTCGCAATAATACAAATAGTCACAGTCTAATCTTTCAACCGTGTGGAATGAAACTATGATCAACTAAATAGTCATCAACAGTTGCTTCCAACATTCTACTTCTACCAGTCAATCATGTCCAGTATTATGTCACCCAACTTCAAGCACCCAGACTGCAACCAAATTAAACAGGAAAAAAATAGGAAAAATCTCAAGTTCATAACTCTGTCAGAGTTTTCTTCCCGAGGCCACAGTGGGAAAAGACTGCGGACAGTGGTAGTTACTGACGTGGAAGGAAAGCGAGATTAGATGAGCAGCTGTTCAACCAGCCACGAGAGTAGCTGGCTGGTGGCTGAAGTCAGAGCAGGCAACTATCAGCTGCTTCCTCCTCCACAGTGGCATACAAAGTCTTGGCTCAAGATGGAGTCAGAGCAGGACTGAACACGGAGATCTCGTTCTCAACCATATTCCATTCTGTGGAAACCTACCTCAACTTTCCTGAAAGTACAGGAAGTGTTCTCTGCTCTGCTAGGCTTAACCGTCCATTAAGCTCCCAGCTCGTAACTTACGGCGAGCAGCTAGCTGAACTACTATGGGACAACAATACTCCACTATGTGATGTCATTCACTGATCTTCATTAGAAGATATGGAAATGAATGTCCGCTTGTAAAACGGTCTGTTTAATACGGGGAACTTCTGAAAGGTATATGAAACAATACGGCCCTTTGAAAGCAGAACAGAGACAACTAATGAACTTAGTTTACATGGGGTACTTAATGTTCCTTTCAAGGAACCGCACTAGGCTATGGTACACAGAGCTCAACTCAGTACAAAGTATCTAGTCACACCCATGAAGAAGAGTAACAATATGTCATCTATATGGTCAAAACGACATCCATGAGACGAGCTCCAATCAGTAGGTAACCATCAACATTCACAACACCCCTAACGAAGAACAAACCTGATTTGTCCCTTCAACGTGATAATGAGGTGGTCAACCATATAGCAGTGGATATCCATGCAAACTTATCACAGCAATAAAATAAAAAACTGACTCCACTTCCTACTGTCATCACATTGACCACACTTCAACCAAGCAGCAACTCAGAAAAACCTAGCCTGCACATCAAGCCGTGCTTCACCAACAAAATATGTGACAGAAACAAGATGGAAACACACATGGAAAAGGAGGAGATCAGAATATGGGAGGAACAAACAAAGAGAAAGGAGGAAGAGAAACCCAAAGCTGAAAGAACTCAGACAGTAGAAGAAAAAAAAATAATAATAAAATCGTTCTCTGTATGAAAGTATGTTCAAGAAGTACAAGGAAAAACGAGCAACAGGCAATGAAAAGTTGGTTCCCTGTTTTTCTAAAAGAAGTGGTGAAACCTGTGAGAGCGAGGCGAGGCGTAGTGGGGAGTCTAGGTTGTAGACAGGGAGAGTCCTGTAGCTGGAATCAGTCTGCCGTCCTTCCCTCTGGTCTCTGTGCTGAGTAAGGCTGATCAAGCTCTCCCAGATGTTAGCAGTTAGAAAAACTCGAAGTAAGAACCAGCCCACCCCCCATCAAGACCAGGAGAAAGAGAGAGAGATGGAGGCAGAGGGGGGAAAAAAAGATCCCAGGAAACAAGAAAGCAGGAAATGATACATTTGGGAAATGTTTAACTCTTCGCTGACTGAGTCTGGTGTTCTTTACTTGTCACTTCTCAAAGTTTATTCCCAAATAAAAATGGTAAATATGTGGTTATTTGTGTGTGTGAATCTAGCAGACACATGGCTGAAGTTTCAAGTATTCCGTTGTTGTGTGAGCCAATGTCAGAGCCATACCAATGCACTGAAGTCATGGCATCACCTAACATGTACCATGTGTCATGTTACGGAACCTCATGCTGTCAGTGTTGAGATCTGTGATCGCCAATCACATCAAGACATTCAAATTGCAGACAGTGTTGTACAAAACCAAACTCCCTTTAAGTTATTTATTTCCCTTGAAAACTGGATTATTAAAAGTAAGGAGTCAAATCAACAATGTCACTGCTCCTCCCATTTTACCCCATGTCCTCAAGACACAGCGTAACCTACAACACATGAAGTCCCGTTTAACCTATTGAGACATCTCAGCCATTCACCACCATTGAACGAGAACACACACACACACTTCTAGCTTCTACCACCAAGCCATAAGACTGCTGAGAAATTCAGAAAATTGCTTTTTTTGTACACTCACTGCTCAATTTTTACCTATGCACAGTCACTTCACCCCCACCTACATGTACACACTACCTCAACTAGCCTGTACCCCCGCACACTGACTCGGTACCGGTGACCCCTGTATATAGCCTCGTCATTGTTAGTGTTTCTTTTATTATTACTTTTTATATTTTAGTCTACTTCGTAAATATTCTCTTCTTGAACTGCACTGTTGGTTATGGGCTTGTAAAGTCTACACCTGTTGTATTTGGCGCATGTGACAAATCAAATTTGATTAGATTCCTGATTAGAACACTAAAGGTGACTCAATCTGCCTGACTCAGCAGCAGTAAGAGGGAGGACCTCATGTTGAAAGTTAAGGAGTGGCCATTTATTCCCCTATAAAACTGTCATTAACTTTTGCATGTCTTTTGCGGTTAGAGAACATAATAGATGTGATTAAGTAGGAATAATCATACCTGTAATTATATACAGAACCATTACTGATAATGGCCACAGTTGAAGGGGGAATTATACTGAACAAAAATATAAGTGCAACATACACCAATTTCAAAGAGTTACAATTCATAAGGAAATCAGTCAATTGAAATAAATACATTAGGCCCTAATCTGTGGATTTCACATGACTGGGAATACATATATGCATCTGTTGGTCACAGATACCTTCAAAAAAATATATATATTAAAAAAATAAATGCATCAGAAAACCAGTCAGTATCTGGTGTGACCACAATTTGCCTCATGCAGCGCAACATCTCCTTCGCATAGAGTTGATCAGGCTGTTGATTATGGCCTGTGGAATGTTGTCCCACTCCTCTTCAATGGTTGTGCAAAGTTGCTGGATATTGGCAGAAACCGGAACACGCTGCCTTACACGTCAACCCAGAGCATCCCAAACATGCTCAATGGGTGAGATGTCTGGTGAGTATGCAGGCCATGGAAGAGCTGGGAAATGTTCAGCTTCCAGGAATTGTGTACAGATCCTTGCGACATGGGGCTGTGCATTATCATCCTGAAACATGATGAAACATGAGGTGATGGTGGTGAATGAATGGCACGACAATGGGCCTCAGGATCTCGTCACGTTATCTCTGTGCATTCAAATTGCCAATCAATAAAATGCAATTTTGTTTGTTGTCCGTAGCTTATTTCTGCCCATATCATAACCCCACCATGTGGCCCTCTCTTCACAATGTTGACATCAGCAAACTGCTTGCCTACACAATGCCATACACGTGGTCTGCGGTTGTGAGGCCGGTTGGAAGTATTGCCATATTCTCTATAACGACATTGGAGGTGGATTATGATATATAAATGAACATTACATTCTCTGGTAACAGCTCTGGTGGACATTCCTGCAGTATTCATGCCAATTGCATGCTCCCTCAAAACTTGAGACATATGTGGCTTGTGTTGTGTGACAAAACTTCACATTTTAGAGTGGCCTTTTATTGTACCCAGCACAAGGTGTACCTGTGGAATGGCCATGCTGTTTAATCAGTTTCTTGATATTCCACACGTGACAGGTGGATGGATTACCTTGACAAAGAAGAAATGCTCACTAACAGGGATGTAAAATAAGCTTTTTGTGCATATGGAACATTTCTGGGATATTTTATTTCAGCTTTAGGAAACATGGGACCAACACTTTACATGTTCCGTTTATATTTTTGTTCAGTGTAGATTCCACACAATCAACACAATGTTAAATAAGACTGCAGGAGCCTCCTTAGCGCTCATTTGTGGACCATCATGTAATAATTCATTATGATAATGTTGCTGGTTAACCTGACCAGGAAAAACTCAGGGACCAAAATAAACCTGAAAAAAAACCTAGTTAAAACTCCTGGCCCTGATTCTCATACCGCAACACAGAGGATTGCATCTCAGAAAGCTGAGACCTCTTTTCCTCCTATGACCCAAATTTACAGCCCACCCTTTAGGACTAGTGCTGCCTGTGGATCCACGCATACACACAGCATTGTGCTGACTAGACATTGTGCCCGACTGTTTAACTCAGCACAAACAGGAAGACTGGAGGAACAGCATACACCACACACAAATACAACCAGCGTGTGTGTGTGTGTGTGTGTGTCTTCTCCTCGCTCTGAATGACCTTAAGGACCTTGTGTGTAAACAATGTTTGTCTACAACTACTTGAGCCTCTCCAGAATTCCACAATGTCACGTCACGCAGAGTCCTGTGCTACAATCTTGGTCCAGATTCACTGGCAGCAAGGTACCCAATGATCAAAATACATTCCCCATCGATGAGCCATTGGAAATGTTAGGTAGTTACCTTGTGCTCCTGCATGACATCGGCCGATCACTTATTCCCTATTCCCTTGTCCACTTCTCCAGCACTTCCCAACAAACAAAGACCATAACCAACAGAGAAGACAACTATCCCAACAGACAAAGACAACTATCCCAACACAGGGAATTACTTTGGGATTAGTCGACTGAGTCAGGATTATGGGGCTGACCGCCTGCCCATCACAATAAGTGGCAGGCAGAACAAGGCATGGAATTGTTCGGTGTTCTCCTCAGACGAGATGAGGATTATAATGGGTGTGTGGGAGGTGGAAGTTTTCGAAGGCTGTCATTTTACCATGTGAATGACAAAATGCTTTATCTCATCTAGTCACTGTCAAAAATAAGTAGCCTGAGCAGAGAAGAGAGCACAAAACCACTTAGGCATACAGACGGAGCAGCCTACTGGTCAGACTTCGAAGGCGAGCACATCAGACACCGCTTCCGAGCATATTACTCGCCAATGTCCAATCTCTAGTAAAACCAGGTTGATGAAATTAGGGCACGATTTGCCTTCCAGATAGACATCAGAGATTGTAACATTCTCTGTTTTACGGAAACATGGCTCACTCGGGATATGTTGTCAGAGTCGGTACAGCCACCCGGTTACTTCGCGCATCGCGCCGACAGAAACAAACAACTCTGGTAAGGAGGGTGTGGTTGTATGCCTTATGATTAACGACTCCTGGTGTGATCATAACAACATACAAGAACTTAAGTCCGTTTTGTTCACCTGACCTAGAATCAAATGCCGACCGCATTATCTACCAAGAGAATTCTCTTTGATTATAGTCTTCGCCATGTATATGATTAGCAAGTGCATCAGTGATGTTGTACCCGCTGTGACTATTAAAAACTTCCCTAATCAGAAACCGTGGATTGATGGCAGCATTCGCGCAAAACTGAAAGCGCCTTTAATCCTGGCAAGGCAACTGGAAACATGACTGAATACAAACAGTGTAGCTATTCCCTCCGCAAGGCAATCAAAAAGCAAAGCATCAGTAGAGAGACAAGGTAGAGTCGCAATTCATCGGCTCAAACACGAGACGTATGTGGCAGGGTCTACAGTCAATCACTGACTACAAAAAGAAAACCAGCCACGTAGCGGACATCGACATCTTGCTCCCAGACAAATTAAAATAACTTTTTTTGCCCGCTTTGAGGACAATACAGTGCCACTTACACGGCCCGCTACAAAAGCATGTGGGCTCTCCTTCACCGTGGCCAACGTGAGTAAAACATTTAAACATGTTAACCCTCGCAGGGCTGCCGGCCCAGACGGCATCCCTAGACACATCCTCAGGGCATGCGCAGACCAGCTGGCTGGTGTGTTTACGGACATAATCAATCCCTATTCCAGTCTGCTGTGCCCACATGCTTCAAAATGGACACCATTGTTCCTGCTCCCAAGAAAGCAAAGGTAACTGAGCTAAATGACTATCACCCAGTAGCACTCACTTCTGTCATCATGAAGTGCTTTGAGAGACTAGTCAAGGATCATATCACCTCCACCCTACATGATACCCTAGACTCACTCCAATTTGCTTACCACCCCAATAGGTCCACAGACGACCTAATCATCATCACACTGCTCTATCTGGACAAGAGGAATACCTATGTAAGAATGCTGTTCATTGACTACAGTTCAGCATTTAACACCATAGTACCCTCCAAAGTCGTCATTAAGCTCGAGACCCTGGGTCTCGACCCCGCCCTGTGTGACTGGGTCCTGGACTTTCTGACAGGCCGCCCCCAGGTGGTGAGGGTAGGAAACAACAACAACTACCCCGCTGATCCTCAACACTGGGGCGTTCTCAGCCCCCTCCTGTACTCCCCGTTCACCCATTACTGCGTGGCTATGCACGTCTCCAACTCAATCATCAAGTTTGCAGACAACACTACAGTGGTAGGCTTGATTACCAACAACGACGAGACGGCCTACAGGGAGGAGGTGAAGGCCCTTGGAGTGTGGTGTCAGGAAAATAATCTCTCACCAAACATCAACAAAACAAAAGGAGATGATCATGGCTTCAGGAAATAGCAGAGGGAGCACCCCCCCATCCACATCAATGGGACAGTAGTGGAGAAGGTGGACAGTTTTAAGTTCCTCGGCGTACACATCACGGACAAACTGAAATGGTTCACCCACACAGATAGAGTGGCGAAGAAGGCACAACAGCGCCTCTTCAACCTCAGGAGGCTGAAGAAATTTGGATTGTCACCTAAATGCACAATCGAGAGCATCCTGTCGGGCTGCATCACCGCCTGGTACGGCAACTGCTCCGCCCACAACCGCATGGCTCTCTAGATGGTAGTGCGGTCTGCACAATGCATCACCGGGGGAAAACTACCTGCCCTCCAGGACACCTACAGCACCCGATATCACTGCCTGTTCACCCCACTATCATCCAGAAGGCACGGTCAGTACAGCTGCATCAAAGCTGGGACTGAGAGACTGAAAAACAGCTTCAATCTCAAGGCCATCAGACTGTTAAACAGCCATCACTAACAGAGTGACTGCTGCCAACATACAGACTCAAATATCTGGACACTTTAATAAATGGATTTAATAAAGCTATCGCTAGTCACTTTAAATAATGACACTTTAATAATGTCTACATATCCTACATTACTCAACTCATATGTATACACTGTATTTCAAACCATCTACTGCATCTCACCTATGCCGCACAGCCCTCGCTCATCCCATATATATATATATGTACATATTCTTATTCATCCCTTTATATTTGTGTGTATAAGGTAGTTGTTGTGAATTTGTTAGATTACTTGTTAGATATTACTGCATTGTCGGAACTAGAAGCACAAGCATTTCTCTAACCGCGCATTAACATCTGCTAACCATGTGTATGTGACTAATAAAATTGGATTTGATATAGTTCAATGGTGACAGAGTCAAAGACTTGACCAAGAGGGCAGATTCACAAGCGTATCATTGAACTGGTGGCTGTGTCTGAGGTGATGTCACATCCTATAGTTCCATGAGTGAGTCTCCTGTTGGGGAGCTGAATGGAGATACTCACTGCTTTCTTCTTCTCAGCATTGGCCTCCTCAGCAGCTCTCTGGTACCTATGGAACAGAGGAGCAACACTGACCTCTGCTGATCAAGAACAGAGGTGCACACAGTAAAGTAGACCAAAGCATTACACTGGGAATGGAAGTTTGCACTGATATTCAATCAATAATATCTGAACATGTTTTGAAGGTCTGAAGAGATCAGGGAAGTGTAAGCAATATTAAAAAAAAAGGTTTTGGGCTATTTCTGACACAGATCTGGTTTCCTCTGGATCTGCAGACACTATGCTGCTTTTCGACTAACACCACTGTTACACTGGTTTTATACACCCTTGTGTTATACTAGGGAAATTGTGATTCCATAGCTAGAGCTGACAGAGAGGACTTGTGACGAGCAGAATCAACAACCTCTGCATAGTCAAAACAGTTGCTTTGTGAGTTGTTAAAGTTCACAGTTAGCCATAGCTATGTAAATGCCAGCTGAAATGTACGAGTGGCACGGTAGGTCAGGATTGTTGTAAGGTAACAGTTACTTTACATAGCAACAGAAGAAAATTACCTGTACATGCAAGGTGTATGAGGAAATAGGTCACGGTTGATACTGCCTACGATTACAGTTACGACAATGTGATGAAGAGGTGACTTTTCAACCAAAAGGATAAGTGTGATTGGTACAGTAGATGCGTAGAGCTGGGCGATATGGAGGATTCCCTACAGATAGATGCGTGTTTGGTATGATGCATTTGGAAGAGAAGTGTCCAAGGTAGTACACTCATACAGACAGAAGTGTCTAGTAGAGAGCTGTGCCTGTCACTCACTTGGAGAAGCGCTCTGCAATAGCGTTGGTCTTGCCTCGCGTGCTGACCAATGAGAGCTCCCTGGCGGTGACCCGTAAAGACTGCGACGCCCACGACTTTCTGCTGAACGAACTTCCGCCTTCCATCTCCGCCTCCTAACACACACACACACACACACACACACACTAATTAATGACAGAATCAAAATGTCTACTTAAAAAATTTTTTAAACTACATCTCCTGTTTTACATGAAATACAAGTCCCAAAATTCTCCAACACCCATCTTATAGAAATGACCTTATACAGTGTATAATACACACAGCGTGTAGAGCTTGGATTCAACAACCAACACTGGCACTGTTGGATGACATCATCCAGCTGTTTGTCCATGGTGTGCACAGTGCACTACCTCACTGCTCATTCATCATGAATCAATCAAACCACAACATAGACAATACAGGGTGACACCTTAATTGAAGGGTAATGAATAACATGTTAATAACAATGACAACTTGTGTAAATTGAAACAAACACATTTGTATTTTTGTTTGGGGTGTAATGGCCCAGGAGTTATCCCATGAAAACATTGCCCTACCAGGTAGCCTACAGCCCATTGATTATTACCAATATAGGCATTTTGTATGCTTTTATTGCTTTATATATACACAGTAAAGTTATGCCAGTAAAGTGTTCTCTTTAATAGGTTCATAGTCTATTTCACCCAGATCCCCCAGAATAATAGCAGAGTGTTGACAGACAGGGGGGGATCAATGCAGCACTGTCTCTGTACAAAGAGGTACTGTCTATCCCTCAGCTTCCCCAATGGTGAGGTCATTGATCTGTATGTCAATCACCTGCTCTGCTCTCTGTCTAGGAGTCAGTCCGCCCCCGAGATATCATCTACAGCACATACCCTGCCCTGCTGCTATGAGCTCAGTCAGGAGGCCTGCTCCGAGACAGTCAGGAGGCCTGCTCCGTGACAGTCAGGAGGCCTGCTCCGTGACAGTCAGGAGGCCTGCTCCGTGACAGTCAGGAGGCCTGCTCCGTGACAGTCAGGAGGCCTGCTCCGTGACAGTCAGGAGGCCTGCTCCGTGACAGTCAGGAGGCCTGTTGACAGTCAGGAGGCCTGTTCCGTGACAGTCAGGAGGCCTGTTCCGTGACAGTCAGGAGGCCTGTTCCGTGACAGTCAGGAGGCCTGTTCCGTGACAGTCAGGAGGCCTGTTCCGTGACAGTCAGGAGGCCTGTTCCGTGACAGTCAGGAGGCCTGTTCTGTGACAGTCAGGAGGCCTGTTCTGTTCGGAGGAGAAAACCAGCACTCCGACTGCCACTTATCTCAGCCTGATCTTCATAATCAACAATTATAGAGGGCCAGAGTATAACATACACCCACATGCCTAAATGCACACAGGAAGTTAGTTACTATAGTTACTGTGTTTTCCGATAGACACGTACACTAACAAAAAAAAACGGTCTCATTACACAGCTGATAAGCCAGTAAAATAGTCATTTGTCTGGAAGGGAGGGAATGATGAGAATCGACAAAAGCATTTATCAGTTTATACATGGACCCACCTTTGGTATACTGCATGGTGTGTATTTGTAGTCATTTTCAGATAAATTCATATCAATAGGCTGTCTTGGGCCAGCCGGAAGGGTGTATGGACCATGCCCTTTCATCTGGCCATTTTCATTAAGGTGTGTTTTGCAGGTATTACATCATTACCCGACAAAGAGACTGAATTGAATTAAGCATTGTCAGAGCAGCTAGTTGTGTGTTGACTCAGACATGACCAAGCACACGCATAAACATAGTAGAGGCAATTCCATGATAATGGAATTACAGACTCAGATCTTTCACTTTATAATGTAGACCAAACAAAAAACATCAATTTCAAAGCTTACCAAACCATAGAACTCTATGCACAGGTACTAGTTTTAACCATTTCCACTGACAAATTTACAAAAATACATTTGCAGGAAGAACTGTGCAGATGAAGTTCAGTAACAATAAAATTGAAGGAGATTTTACCATAATTCTGACCAAACTTAGCATCTGCACAGATTTTCAAGTACATTTATATATTTTTTTGTTGGTGTAAATTATTCAAAGTAGCCACTGTGCATAGAGTTCAACTTTGAAATCAATGATTTTGTTTGGCATACATTTTAAAGTGAAAAATCTGTCTCAGCGTAATTCCACTACCATGGAATTGCTCATAAGCTCCACAAGCAAACCAGCACTACGAGTGTGACCACGACGACAACCATAACAAATTACCAATTCCAAAAGAATCTCCAACACTTCCTGTCTACAAACCATGGGATCCAGGAAAATAATAATCTAATCCACAGAGACAGACATCACATGGACTTCTCATAAAGACCGTATTTAGCATGGCCACAGGGGTGGTTTAAAACTCGGGCCTTGCATCTCTGTCATATTTCATGAGAAAAACTTTGGAAAATAGGGCAAAGCTTAAACCTTAGCTTAAGAAGTGCATATTGGTTGAAAGCCTGTGCAACCCTGGAGGTATGTGTTCAGTGGAAAAGGGATAAAGTGTGTGTGTCAGAGGCAACGCATCATATTCATGTGCATCAGCACAGCAGGCCAGACCAGGAAGCCAAAAGGCAGAAATCCAGTGGAATTCCTCAAAAAAAATCCTCCTCAGCCTTTCCTCCAAGCTGCTTCCCCAAGCTAAGCACAGGGGAAACTACCTAACAGTAGAAACCAAGATGCAGGGATCGAAGAACAAACTGGATGAGCAGGAAATAAAAATCAGTCACCCTTGGAGGAGAATGGAAGTTGAATATAAAACACTTTATTTGGGGTGCTTGTCTATTCAACTTCCATTGTACTCTTATCACCTGCAAGCTCAGCCATCTCCTGACGTTGTGCCTTTGAGCAAGTTGCTTAACCCCTATAATTTCTCCAGGGACGCTGCACTCTACCCCATCCAGGGCATGTTTTATCTGTCCTTCTGAGGGGTTGGGATAGAACAGACAACAAATTGCCGATGGACATTTGTGCATATTGGACAATAAAAAGGAATCATCTTCCTCTAACCTTGCAGAAGTAGTAGAGGTAGCAGCATAGCTGTAGTAAGTGGTCATGATATGTAGAGGAACAAGTAGCCTAACCAAACAGAGACGAGGCTTCCTTTTCATTTGACATTCCACTTCTTGGAAGCAAACTGCAACAGAACAAGTTTAGTTGATCTGGCCCAGTCTAGTCTACTCTCTCACCATATCTGAATAGCACTTGTATGTAGTGATGGGGGATATTATATCATATTGACAATATGGTAATATTATTTTTGGCGCTAGTTTGCTATGCCTGCACCAAAACTCCTGTATTTTTACTTCATAGCACTTTTTTAAATTTACTTCTTTATTTTTTTAAATAATAGGGAGCTAATTTGTTTTCAGCACTTTTATTTATATGACTGATCAAAACTTGTTTTCTCATGTCCCTCTGCAGCAGACATATGGTGAGCAATATGTTTGGAACATCGAATCGCAATAAAATCACAGTATCAAATCGCAATACATTTGTATCGTGATAATATCTTAGCGCGAGTTCCCTGGCAATTCCCAGCCCTACCTGTATGGTGAGCAAGTATATTGATAAGAAATCAAATCTTCACTTCAACATACTTGATTGTGACTGTAAACTTGACATGATATGGGGACCGGATGTTGGGAATAACTTTTGAACATAAGTGACATTGCCAGATCCTGCGGACGCGCCTTTCCTGAGGCAATCATTATCGTGTTTCAGTCAACGAGGCCTCTGTGTCAATTTCACTAAAGCACAAAGTGGAACGGCCTTTGAACCTTCACTTTCATCTCATTGCAATGCTGTATCCACAACAAACCCAACACAGGATCAGTCTGTATTGCGCAATATAGCCATTTTATCATCGTCAGTGCCTTGAGTGACATGGAGGTACATCAGTCCTGAACAGCTCAAATGTAGGAAGGGGTTTATAATTTGCTACCCCCCCCCCCCCCACACACACCCACCACACACACACACACACAAAAGACATGCAGATAAAACATTTTTTCTCAAATGAAAATATCTTTGCATCTAAGTAAATGCCAGGGACTTCAACCAGACACATTGAAATAACACAACATCAGGATCACATTGACTGCACCAACAGACAGATATGGGGCAGGAGGGTACACAGTGACTACAGAAAGTCTACACCCCTTTCAACTTTCACATTTTGCCTCCTTAAAATATACATCTGAAAAGGATTCAAGTAGATATTTGTCCTACACAACCTACTCCACATTTTCAAAGTGAAAGAAAGTCATAGAACATTTTCCAAATTAAGACATTTTAAATATTTATATAATCATAATTGGATCCGTTTTCACCCTCTGAGTTAATACAGGTTGAAGCGGTTTTGGCAGCCATTACAGCTGTGAATCTTTTTAATTCTATCAGCTTTACGCAACATATATCCATTGTTTTTGTTAAAATTGCACAGGCTCAGTAAATTTGGTTGGATATCATTGATGGACAGCGATATTTCAACCTTTTATCAGATTTCCTTGAACAGATTTAAGTCAGGACTGAGACTTTCAGAAAAATGGGGTGGATTTCTCTCTAACCTTTTACCTGGGCTTTGCTCCTTTCATATTTATTTTGATCTTAAACTCCTCAGCCCCTGGTGGTGAAAAGCATACCCATAGCATGATGCTGCCACCATAATACTTGAAAATACAAAAGGGATCAACAACATAGTTTGTACTCCCAAATTACTGGCCTGTATGACAAAGTGAAAAGAAAGAAGCCCATGTTAAAAATTCCACTCCAAATCATATATTCTGTTTTCAACAAGGCTGTTAAATAATACTGCAAAGACAACAACAAATAGACTTTTTGGACTAAATTAAACTACAGGGTTGGGTCAAATCCCAAAGTAAAACCCTCTCTATTTTCAAGTATTGTGGTGGCAGCATCATGTTATGGGTATACTTGTCAAAAATCTAATTGAATCCCTTTTTAGATCATTTAAGGGGGTGCAGAAATTCTATTGGCACTGTAGCCTAATTTAAACTGTGCTCTTTACGTCATACCATTACCAACCATATGACACTGGTAACACTTGTGACAAACTCGATTTGCTTGTTACTCTACAATTTGATTTGCAGGTAATGACACTATGTAATTAAACTGAACCATAGCAAAACAAGTACCATGCGGGTTAAAAGCTACTTGAAGTCCGTCTCTAAAACAGACTTTGAAAAAATAAAAATCAATAGTCAATTCTGCCTGGCTCTGAACAAAGAATCATTAAACACAAAATTATTCAAGCTAAACTAGCAGATTGAGTCAGAAACTGAAACACAGGACTCTCCCTGACTTGGCACCCCTCAGCTCATGGGACTGATCCGATGTCACAAAGCCGCCATCCTTGGTTTAACCCGTGTTCAGACAATAGGTAGGAAAAAGTCACATCCATGACATGGATACTGTTGGACTAGCCTTACTACAGTAACACTGGGAGTTATGGTCAATTCTCTCAGTGAGAACAGAGATAATGATTTTTGAAACGCTATACACACACACAGTTACAAAAACAATGGCACAAGGGAAGCGGTAACTTAACTTCTCCCCAAAGAGTTCAAGTTAACCGTGACCTTAAACATACCTTTTTTTAATGGATTATTTTTCTGTTTTCTTCTCGATATAAAGTTACTGTCTTATCTATATTATAGCACTCCAGTTTCGGTCCAGCCTTTACTTTAAGCACTTCCGGTTTGTCACTCTCCCCTGGTGAAACCTTGCGACACCCGACACAATGCGTATGTGCATGTCTCTAGTGTGTAAGAGTGTAAGGGGCGGAGTGAGGAGAAAGGTGTCATGAGAGTGGAGGAAGCAGGTCACATGATTTCCTGTACCAATGACCTTAGAGATTGGATTCCACCTGCCAGGTACATAGGGTGTGTGTGTGTGTGTGTGTCTTCAGCAGAATTTCTAGGAAATAGTCTATACAACTGCTCTACAGTTAAGTGTTAACAACCTGGTGAAAAACTCAAAACTGATCTAAATTGTGTGATTCTATGGCACAACTTGATCCCCTTCATGAAGGTGGTAAAGAAGGGGAGGTGGGTGGTTGCGGCAAAGGACAGCTGGAGGAGAGAGGTGAAGAGAAAGGAGGAGGGGGACAGAGGGGAGAGGAGACGAACAGAGCGAGAAGCTCAGGTTTCTCTGTCCTGTTTGAAAGGTTGAAGCGTGTGGTTGGGCCTGCGTGGTGCTGCGGCAGGGAGAGAAAACCCTGGCTCTCAATACACTCAACACATTGCGACTTCACAGGCCCTGTCTAACCAGTACCGATCCTTGCCTCACACCTGGAGGTGCGCACACACACACGCAGTCGCGCCTTACACAGCTTTGTCTGCACCAAGACTTCAAAAACCATACAATTGTACACATTTTTCACAAGAGCAGTTTACCTATATCAATTTCTGTAGCAATTCATTGGCTTGGCAGAGAAATTGACAACTGAATCAAAATGTTGCCCATTTCTGTGTCTCATTAATAAATCAACTTTAGGAGCATGTCAGAGTTGAGAAAATGTATAGTTTCTGTCATGGTTTTTTTTCTGCCCAGCATCTGAACCAGTGGGATGTGTGTAGCATATTTTCTATTTTATTTACACAGGAAAGTCCCCCAATTGGCATTGTGAAAATGGCTGACGAACCAAATGATCTGACATGGGTAGCATCATCAACGCATTCCACTGAGTCATCTTCACTGGGACATCACCACCTGCCTCCTCTGTGGGCTATCCTTTTCTTTTCGCAGAGAGAGGATGAAAAGGCGACATGGTTTGGCAGCGTTTTCTAAGTCTCAGCTGTGCAACTTCCAAGACAGAGAACTGCATAAATAGCACCGTTAAATAAGCATGGAGCTGCATTCAAATGGCCTGTTCAAATGGCCACACGGTGCGGTTAAGGTACCAAGCTGGACAGTCGGCATTGTGTGACAACTGCTGGCACTGAGGTGAATACCAAAGTAGACTACTCATTTCTCCAGGGACAGCCACTGAATACCCAGCTCGTAATACTCAGCAGGAGTTTGAATAGAATATATCCTGGCTATCAGGCCAACAACAAGTAACCTACTTTGAGTAGCCCAAGTCACCAAAATGGCTGTGGTGGTATCAGCTGAGTTTTAAAGTAATAGTTCACTCCAAAATCACCATTTGTTCAGATGTTTTCAAAAGTGGTCTAATGTCAAGATGAGTCCATGTCTCGCATGCCATCTGTTGTGCAGATCTAACTATATTCCTCAACCCCATAGGAAAGAATGCCTAAGCACCATTTAAAATGATTAAATGGTGTCTATCTTTCCCCTTAATTTGGGTTTGTGATAGCTGAATCTACACAACAGATGGGGTTGTTGGGAGTACACTTATTTTGAAAATGCTCCACTTTTGAGTTTTGAAAATATTTACACACTTTGGAATCATTTTGTAACATATGGTCATGCAGGCATACTCATAAAAAGTGTCATAAGCAGGAAGATATCTTCCTTGGTAGATGGATTATTATAACAATAAACAAGTAGCCTATAAACCTTCTGTACTATCAAAACGAATGCACTGCGTCTCACTCCAGTCCTCCATACCCTGAAATAGGTTGGCCAACTGCCATAACTTCCCATGCAACCTCCACCACCAGTAATAATGGTGCAAAATTGGAAGTACCTGTCAAATTGGCAACATTAACCAGCAAACATTTGACTTAGCCTTGGCTAGAGCAAATTCACCATGTGAATACTCACACCACAGCCTAAACTAGCATACTAAAAACGCACACATTAAGGCTAGAAATTAACATAGCATTATAATAACTGTATATATCAAACACAAGTTTATGACAAAACTCCTGTAACCTTGCTTTGGCCTTACGTTTATGATGTTGCCTACCGCAGTTCCCCCGACAGTCCCACAGGTGCACAATAGAAAGAGAGACGTTGGTTGGAGTCGATTAATCTACTAGTATCTGAGATTTTAATTACATTGTTAAACGAACATACTTGACTTGTTTTAATCTCTTGCTGCTAAACCAGATACGTTTTGTATAGCTAATGTAAATGGCTTTGGTTAATTACACTCACAGCAATGAGTTTTTCGTCTTCGTGCGCTCCTCAAAGTATGTGCATCTCACGGGGCGGGACAAATCTGTCACCAAATCAAGAGTTCTTTTCCATCTCTTAAAGTTGCAGTTCGCAGGGAATAACCATAAAATACTGTTATTCTTCAAAAAAAAAATGTCTCCGCTCAACATCACAGACATACACTCAGTGTATAAAACATTAAGGACACCTTCGTGACCCCCCCTCCCCCCTTTGCCCCTTAGAACAGCCTCAATTCGTCGGGGCATGTACTCCGCTGACACATGAAGTTAGCTGGATGTTCTTTGGGTGGTGGACCATTCTTGATACACAATGGAAACTGTTGAGCATGAAGAACACAGCAGCATTGCAATTCTTGATACAAACCGGTGTGCCTGGCACCTACTAGCATATCCTGTTCAAAGGCATTTAAATATTTTGTCTTGCCCTTTCATCCTCTGAATGGCACACATACACAATGTCTCAATTGTCTCATGGCTTTAAAACCCTTCTTTAATCTGTCTCCTCCCCTTCATCTACACTGATTGAAGTGCATTTAACAAGTGACATCAATAAGGGATCATAGCTTTTACCAGGATTCATCTGGTCAGTATATGACATGGAAAGACAAAAAGCACTACAGGGGCACCATCGAGAGCATCCTGACAGGTTGCCTCACTGCCTGGTATGGCAACTGCTCGGCCCCCGAGGCAGGGCATTACAGAGGGTAGTACGTATAGCCCAGTACATCACTGGGGCCAAGCTTCCTGCCATCCAGGACCTCTATAACAGGCGGTGTCAGAGGAAGGACCTAAAAATTGTCCGACTCCAGCCACCCTAGTTATAGACTGTTCTCTCTGCTACCGCACGGCAAGCGGTACCGGAGCACCAAGTCTAGGTCCAAAAGGCTTCTTAACAGCTTCTACCACCAAGCCATAAGGGGGGGGCACTCTTTCCTCTGGTCTAAAAAAATATCCCAATGCCCCAGGGAAGTGATTGGGGACACTGCCCTGTGTAGGGTGCCGTCTTTCGGATGGGACGTGAAACGGGTGTCCTGACTCTCTGATGTCATTAAAGATCCCATGGCACTTATCGTAAGAGTAGGGGTGTTAACCCCGGTGTCCTGGCTAAATTCCCAATCTGGCCCTCTAACCATCACGGTCACCTAATAATCCCCAGTTTACAAATGGCTCATTCATCCCCCTCCTCTCCCCTGTAACTATTCCCCAGGTCGTTGCTGCAAATGAGAACGTGTTCAAAGTCAACTTACCTGGTAAAATAACGGATAAATAAATAAGACTGCTAAACAGCTAATCAAATGGCTACTCAGACTACTTGCATTGTCCCCCCCCTTACTGACATGCTTACTTTTACACTGCTGCTACTTTCTGTTTATTATGCATAGTCACTTTAACTCTACCTGCATGTACATATTAGCTCAATTACCTCGACTAACCTGTGCCCCCGCACATTGACTCTATACCGGTACCCCCTGTATATAGCCTCGGTACTGTGATTTTACTGCTGCTCTTTAATAATTCTTTATTTTTATGTTTTACTTAACACTTATTTTTCTGAATTTATGGTTAAGGGCTTGTAAGTAAGTCTTTCACTGTAAGCTCTACACCTGTTGTATTCAGCGCATGTGACAAATACAATTGTATTTTATTTTATTTTATTTGAAAGAGCAGGTGTCCTGAATGTTTTGTACACTCAGTGTATATCTAGTAGTGAGTCTACACTACAGATGTAGAAAAGATTTCCATCTGCATCCCCGAGCCTTGCAATGAGAGTGTTATTTTATGCTGGCCATTGTTGCACCGGGTAATGGCCCGTCACATCATCGAGCGAAAGCCGGGAGGGAGGAGCACCTTCTCAAATCCAACAGTAATCGCAAATCAAATCAAATTTAATTTGTCACATGCGTCCTAAACAACAGGTATAAAGGCCTCCCAAGTGGCACGGTGGTCTAAGGCACTGCATCGAGGTGTGAGCTGTGCTACTAGAGATTCTGGGTTCAAGTCCAGGCTCTGACACAGCCGGCCACGACCGGGAGACAAATGGGGAGGTGCACAATTGTCCCAGCGTCGTCCGGGTTAGGGGAGGATTTGGCCGGCAGGGATGTCCATGACCCATCGCGCACTAGCGACTCCTGGCGCAATGCATGCTGACACGGTTGCCAGGTGTATGGTGTTTCCTCTGACATATTGGTGCGGCTGGCTTCTGGCATTGTGTTGAGAAGCAGTGCGGCTTGGTTGGGGTGTGTTTCGGAGGACGCACGGCTCTCGACCTTCGCCTCTCGTACAGGAGTTGCAGCAATGAGACAAGACTGTACCAATTGGATATGAAATTGAGGAGAATAGGGGGGTAAAAAAAAGCAGGTGTTGACAAACAGTGACATGCTTACTTATGGGCCCTTCCCTACAATGCAGAGAGATAGAAATAATAGAAAAGTAAGAAAAGTAATAATAAAAAAAGTTAGTGCGAAAAGAGGCACCACACTGCCAGGTCTCTGACCCCCTCCCTGTAGGCTGTCTCATTGTCGTCGGTGATCAGGCCTCCCACCGTTGTGTCGTCAGCAAACTTGATGGTGTTGGAGTTGTGTTTGGCCAGGCAGTCGTGGGTGAACAGGTTGTACAGGAGGGGACTAAGCCTGCACCCCTGAGGGATCCACGTGTTGAGGGTCAGCGTGGGGATATGTTGTTGCCTACCCTCACCACCTAGGGGTGACCCGTCAGGAAGTCCAGGATCCAGTTGCAGAGGGAGGTGTTCAGTCCCAGGGTCTTTAGCTTAGTGATGAGCTTTGATGGCATTGTGGTGTTGAACACTGAGCTGTATTCAATGAACAGCATTCTCAGATAGGTGTTCCTCTAGTCCAGGTGGGAGATGGCAGTGTGGAGTTCAATAGAGATTGTGACATCTGTGGATCTATTAGGGCGGTATGCAAATTGAAGTGGGTCCAGGTTGTCTGGGATGATGGTGTTGATGTGAGTCATGACCAGTCTTTGAAAGCATTTCATGAAAACAGATGTGAATGCTATGGGGCGATAGTCATTTAGGCAGGTTACCTTGGCATTCATGGGCACAGGGACTATGGTGGTTTGCTTGAAACATGTGAGCATTACAGATTGGGTCAGGGCAAGGTTGAAAATGTCAGTGAAGACACTTGCCTGCTCTGAGTACGCATCCTGGTAATCCGTCTGACCCTGTGAATTTGTGAATATTAACCTGTTTCAAAGTCTTAATCACATCGGCTACAGATAGTGTGATCACACAGTTGTCCAGAACTGCTGGTGTTCTCATGCATGGTTCAGTGTTGCTTGCCTCAAAACGAGCATAGAAGACGTTTAGCTCGTCTGGTAGGCTCACGTCACTGGGCAATTCACGGCTGGGTTTCCTTTTGTAATCCATGATAGTTTGCAAGCCCTGCCACATGCGATGAGCATCAGAGACAGCGTTGTAGGATTCAATCTTTTGTCTGTTTGATGGCCGTCAGAGTTCGCAGTGGGACTTCTTATAAGCGTCCGGATTAGTGTCCCACTCCTTGAAAGCGGCAGCTCTAGCCTTTAGCATGCTGCAGATGTTGCCTGTAATCTATGGCTTCTGGTTGGGATATGTACAATTGAAGTCGGAAGTTTACATAACCATAGCCAAATACATTTAAACTCAGTTTTTCACAATTCCTGACATTTAATCCAAGAAACAATTCCCTTCTCTAAGGTCAGTTAGGATCACCACTTTGTTTTAAGAATGTTAAATGTCAGAATAATAGTAGAGAAAATTATTTATTTCAGCATTCATTTTTTTCATCACATTCCCAGTGGGTCAGAAGTTTGCATGCACTCCATTAGTATTTGGTAGCATTGCCTTTAAATTGTTTAACTTGGGTCAAACCTTTTGGATAGCCTTCCACAAGCTTCCCACAATAAGTTGGGTGAATTTTGGCCCATACCTACCTGAAAGAGCTGCTGTAACTGAGTCAGGTTTGTAGGCCTCCTTGCTCGCACACGCTTTTTCAGTTCTGCCCACAAATTTTCTATATGATTGAGGTCAGGGCTTTGTGATGGCCACTCCAATACCTTGACTTTGTTGTCCTTAAGCCATTTTGCCACAACTTTGGAAGCATGCTTGGGGTCATTGTCCATTTGGAAGTCCCATTTGCGACCAAGCTTTAACTTCCTGACTGATGTTTTGAGAGGTTGCTTCAATATATCCACATAATTTTCCCTTCCTCATGATGCCATCTATTTTGTGAAGTACACCAGTCCCTCCTTCAGCAAAGCACCCACAACATGATACTGCCACCCCGTGCTTCACGATTGGGATGGTGTTCTTCGGCTTGCAAGCCTCCCCCTTTTTCCTCCAAAAATAACGATGGTCATTATGGACAAACAGTTCTATATTTGTTTCATCAGACCAGAGGACATTTCTCCAAAAAGTACGATCTTTGTCCCTATGTGCAGTTGAAAACCGTAGTCTGGCTTTTTTATTTGGGTTTTGGAGCAGTGTCTTGTGCCTTGCTGAGCGGCATTTCAGGTTATGTCAATATAGGCCTTGTTTTACTGTGGATATAGATACTTTTGTACCTGTTTCCTCCAGCATCTTCACAAGGTCCTTTGCTGTTGTTCTGGGATTGAATTGCACTTTTCGCACCAAAGTACCTTCTTCTCTAGGAGACAGAACGCGTCTCCTTCTTGAGCAAAAGGACGGCTGCGTGGTCCCATGGTGTTTAGACTTGCGTACTATTGTTTGTACAGATGAACGTGGAACCTCCAGGTGTTTGGAAATTGCTCCCAAGGATGAACCAGACTTGTGGAAGTCTACAAAAAAAAAACTGAAGTCTTGGCTGATTTATTTTGATTTTCCAATGTCAAGCAAAGAGGCACTGGGTTTGAAGGTAGGCCTTGAAATACACCCACAGGTACACCTCAAATTGACTCAAATTATGTCAATCAGCCCATCAGAAGCTTCTAAAGCCATGACATAATTTTCTGGAATTTTCCAAGCTGTTTAAAGGCACAGTCAACTTAGTGTACATACACTTCTGACCCACTGGAATTGTGATATAGTGAATTATAAGTGAAATAATCTGTTTGTAAACAATTGTTGGAAAAATTACTTGTGTCATGCACAAAGTAGATATCCTAACTGACTTGCACAAACTATTGTTTGTTAACAAGACATTTGAGGAGTGGTTGAAAAACGAGTTTTAATGACTCCAACCTAAGTGTATGTAAACTTCCGACTTCAACTGTATATTCAGTCACTGTGGGGACAACGCTGTCAATGCACCTATTAATGAAGCCAGTGACTGATGTAGTAAAGACCTCAGTGTCATCGGATGAATCCCGGAACATATTCCAGTCTCTTCTAGCAAAACAGTCCTGTAGCTTAGCATCCGCTTCATGGAACCACTTCCATTGATACTTCCTGTTTGAGCTTTTACTTCGAGGGCAAGGCAGAGCTTTGTATGCGTTTCTGTGTGTGGACACAGGTGACATGTTGGTAGAAATGAGGTTAAGGATTTCAGTTTTTCTGCATTAATATCAGCAGCCCTATGCAACTCTTTGAGTACGGTTTTAGTGCCAGCATCGGTTTGTGGTGGTAAATAGACAGCTATGAAAAATATAGATGAAAACTCTCTGTAGTTAAAAATCCGAGCTGCTCTCTCATGTTGTCAACAAGGCAGAATGGTGCATTGTCCAGAAACATACAACATCTCTTTTCCATAAAATAATTGTTTGAATTTTCAGAAAAAGTATTTTTAGCAAAAGCAATCACTTTTCCATGGGAAAACACAGAATCCTACTAATTACTACATGCTTAATTATGTCACTTTTGTTTTGATTTTGCCGTTGGACAGCCATGCTTTCTTGCCTGTCCAACATAGCCTCATCTCCCACCCCTTCTAATGCGACTTGCCCCAATGCGCCTCCTTCTTTTCTCCCTGCCCCACTACAAAGTTTCTCCCTGCAGGCAGTCACTGAGTCCAAGGTGCTAAAGGAGCTCCTTAAACAGTGTATGAAGTCAGAACATCTGCTGTCTCAGCCACTGCCTGTCACCAATGGTGTACCCTACGGCTCGATCCTAGGCCCCACACTCTTCTCAATTTCCTTTAAAAAAAATTGTAACCCTATTTCTCCTCAATTTGTAGTTACAGTTTTGTCCCATCAAATCAAATCAAATCAAATCAAATTTTATTTGTCACATACACATGGTTAGCAGATGTTAATGCGAGTGTAGCGAAATGCTTGTGCTTCTAGTTCCGACAATGCAGTAATAACGAACAAGTAATCTAACTAACAATTCCAAAAAAACTACTGTCTTATAACACAGTGTAAGGGGATAAAGAATATGTACATAAGGATATATGAATGAGTGATGGTACAGAGCAGCATAGGCAAGATACAGTAGATGATATCGAGTACAGTATATACATATGAGATAAGTATGTAAACCAAGTGGCATAGTTAAAGTGGCTAGTGATACATGTATTACATAAGGATGCAGTCGATGATATAGAGTACAGTATCAACGTATGCATATGAGATGAATAATGTAGGGTAAGTAACATTATATAAGGTAGCATTGTTTAAAGTGGCTAGTGATATATTTACATCATTTCCCATCAATTCCCATGATTAAAGTGGCTGGAGTAGAGTCAGTGTCATTGACAGTGTGTTGGCAGTAGCCACTCAATGTTAGTGGTGGCTGTTTAACAGTCTGATGGCCTTGAGATAGAAGCTGTTTTTCACTGCAACTCGCTGCAACTCCCATACGGACCCGGGAGAGGCGAAGGTCAAAAGATGTGCGTCCTCTGAAACAGGACCCAGCCAAGCCGCACTGCTTTTTGACACAATGCCCGCTTAACCCGGAAGCCAGCTGCACAAATGTGTTGGCGGAAACACCGTACAGCTGGTGACCGTGTCAGTGTGTATGTGCCCGGCCCGCCACAGGAGTCGCTAGAGCGCGATGGGACAAGGACATCCCGGCCTGCCAAACCCTCCCCTAGCACTCCCTGGTCGCGGCTGGCTGCGGCAGAGCCTGGACTCAAACCAGGATCTCTAGTGGCACAGCTAGCACTGCAATGCAGTGCCTTAGACCACTGTGCCACTCGAGAGGCCCTCTTCTCAATTTACATCAACAACATAGCTCAGGCAGTAGGAAGCTCTATCATCCATTTATATACAGATACCCAGTCTTATACTCAACTGGCCCCACCACAGATTTTGTGTTAAACGCTCTACAACAAAGCTTTCATAGTGCCCAACAAGCTTCCTCTGCCCTCAACCTTGTTCTGAACACCTCCAAAACAAAGGTCATGTGGTTTGGTAAGAAGAATGCCCCCCTCTGAGGGTTTAGAGCTTGAGGTAGTCACCTCATACAAGTACTTGGGAGAATGGCTAGATGGTACACTGTCCTTATCTCAGCACATATCAAAGCTACAGGCTAAAGTTAAAACTAGACTTGGTTTCCTCTATCGTAATCGCTCCTCTTTCACCCCAGCTGCCAAACTAACCATGATTCAGATGACCATTCTACCCATGCTAGATTACAGAGACATAATTTATAGATCGGCAGGTAAGGGTGCTCTCGAGCGGCTAGATGTTCTTTGCCATTCGGTCATCAGATTTGCCACCAATGCTCCTTATAAGACAAATCACTGCACTCTATACTCCTCTGTAAACTGATCATCTCTGTTTACCCGTCACAAGACCCACTGGTTGTTGCTTATTTATAAAAACCCTCTTAGGCCTCACTCCCTCATATCTGAGATATCTACTGCAGCCCTCTTCCTCCACATACAACACCCATTCTGCCAGTCACATTCTGTTAAAGGTCCCCAAAGCACACACATCCCTGGGTCGCTCGTCTTTTCAGTTCACTGGAGCTAGCGACTGGAACGAGATGCAACAAACACTCAAACTGGACAGTTTTATCAGAATCTCTTCATTCAAAGACTCGATCATGGACACTCTTACTGACAGTTGTGGCTGCTTCGCATGATCTATTGTTGTCTCTACCTTCTTGCCCTTTGTGCTGTTGTCTATGCCCAACAATGTTTGTAAACTGTTTTGTGCTGCTACCATGTTGTGTTGCTGCCATGTTGTTTTGCTACCATGTTGTTGTCATCATGTTGTGTTGCTACCATGCTATGTCGTCTTAGGTCTCTCTTTATGTAGTGTTGTGGTCTCTCTTGTCATGATGTGTGTCTTGTCCTATATTTGTATTTAATTTATTTTTATTTTGAGTCCCAGCCCCCATCCCCGCAGGAGGCCTTTTTACGTTTGGTAGGCCGTCATTGTAAATAAGAATTTGTCCTTTACTGACTTGCCTAAAGGTTCAATAAAAAATTAAAAAACAGAAAGGGTCACCGGGCTCACACATGAGTGGCAGCCTGGTTCCAAATCAAATGCAATCAACTTTCAGCCAGTGCAAAACACACCTACACGGGCACCCGTGCGAGATTAATCAAACCACCTCAATCACAAGCTCTCAGGTGAAAAAGATCTTGGAAAGGTTCTTAGTACCATCTAGTGGTAAAAACTTAAATGGATAGTTCATCCAAATGACACATTGGATTCCTTACCCTGTAATGTCATGCTTTGGACAAGGTATGGCAGCAATTCATGCTTTGGTTTAGTTTCCCTGGCACTGCTAACGTTTTTAGCAAATGCTGCACAAATCACATTCAAGTCATGGGACTGATATTAGCATTTCTCACATCATGTCCAAATCATCCAAAAGTATCTAAAAATGTATTGCGAAGCTCAAAAAAGTAACTTATAGATGATTTCAAAAATGCTAATATCATTCCCATGACTTGTACCACATTTGTGCCACATTTGCTAAAACTTTAGCATTTGGAAACAGTACCAGGGAAACAGACCAAAACATGAATTGCTGTCATACCTTGCCCATAGACTGCTTACATGAAAGGAAACCAATGTCATTTTGTAATTTGGGTGAACTATCCATTTAATAAAGACAATAAAGCTGGGCAGTTATAAAGCTTGACAGAGATATTTATTTCAACAGTTTTCAGACAAACAGAGAAATAAACAAACACGCTTCGAAAGAGTAAAATTAATAATAAATTATAAAATTAGAATTAAAAATAAATAACTTGAAAGACAAACCAAATTGTATCCCATCTTTGATGATGTAGTAGGCTATGGCAGTAGGCTATAGTAAAACAATTACTACAATTCATATAGGACTATAACTTGAACTCTAACCCTTGCAAAAACAAAGTGTCGTACAGACAAATACACTATCTTAGTAAAAGCGGATGCTTAAGCTACTTTGGGAGTACGCTATCCCTATTAGGCCAAGATCGCTTCTCGGCCTTTTGGCTAAGATCACGTGCAGTGTCCCTGACAGTGCTGCACTTGATCAGAGAAGCGATCGCAGGCCGGAGGGCGCCCGGGAGTTGTGCTATTTATTTTTGTTGAAAATTATTATTCTTGTATTGTTTCACTATTGTTTTTGTCCTGGGTTAGGTGGTGGTTCTGGTGGTGGACTACAGGTGCACCAGCACCTGTAGGGTGAGTTAAAGGCCCTCTGGTCCTTTTTTCTTTCTTATTTTATTTCAGTTTTCCCCTTGTTTGTCCTGTTTTGTACCTCTCCTCCCCCTTGTACCCTACCCCCCTTCAATCACTCCTACTGTTTTGAGTTTCGTGTTGCCGGCTAGCCCTTTGGGCGTGGCAGGCATTGCATTGTTGCGTGTTTGTCCGGTTGTATTTTCCCTGTCCCCATCCACCTTATACTTGTTAGTTCACCCCCTAATACTGCCTTTGTTTCTGTTTTTTTGTTTTGTGTTGTCAACTGGGGGACCTTTGCTGGCCGGCTCGCTAGCTGGTTAGTTTGGCCTGGTCTGCTGGTGAGGCTCGCTAGCTCTCCCGGCCCTCAAGCTTGGCAGGGTTTGTGTTAGTCAGTGCCCCTTTTGTTTTCCCCTTATTTCCCCTTACCTAAATTTGTTTGTTAGTCCCCCCCCCCCGTTCCTTGGTTGGTTTTTGTTTATTTTTGTCTTCCCCCTTCGTGTCATTAATTGTAAAAAGAAATTGCACACAAAAAAAAAAAAAAAAAAAAAAAAAATCCCTCCCCTTGTGTCCCTTCCCATCGTTGATAAGATTAGTTTGGTGCTGTGCTAGATAGCTTGTTGTGTGTCCCGTGGTACTGGTAGGCCCTGTTCAGCACAGCCTGGCTGAGCCTGCTAGTTCCTTGGCTGTTTTACCTTCTCCCCCCCCTTCTCCTCTTCCCCTTCCCCCTCCCCTCTCACTGGTGTTGGGCTGTAAAGGGAGTGGGCCTCCATCATGTCAGCAGCACAGGCTGGCATGAGGAGGCACCATGCAGTGCGCCTCCTTCTAAAGGAGAAGGGAGGAAAAATAATGGAGTTATCCCGATTGGATTTCTCCAGAAAATTCCTCCAGAAAGAGCTCGGTTTTCATCCCGCGCAGGTAAACTGCATCTTAGCCCTCCCCTATAGGAAGGGCTTCGATGTCAGTTTTGCCAACGCCAGCTACCTGAGGGAGTTCTGGGGAAACTCCAGAACGCCCTGAACACCCAGGGGTCCCTCACAGCAATGTTTGAGGTGACCAAGCTGACGGATAATAGCATTAAAACCGTTATTATCCGTATGTACAATGAAACCGTACAGCCGGAGGACATTGCAGTATGGCTGGGCAGGTACTGCAACGTGAAGGGTCCCCTGATCCATGTAAAAGACCTCGATGGGATCTGGACAGGGGCCTGGAGAGTCACTGTCCAGCAAAGGGAGGACCCTGGGGGCTATGGTGGGTTGAAAGCCATCCCATCCACCATAGTCCTCGGAGAGAACAGGGGCCATGTTCACTACCAGGACCAGCCCAAGCTGTGCCGTAAGTGTGGTGAACATGGCCACCTTGCAGACGCCTGTCAGAAGGTTGTCTGCATGAAGTGCCGGGAGGTGGGCCACCGCTACGAGGAGTGCACGAACGGAAGGTCGTGCAACCTCTGTGGCGAGCGGTCCCACCTCATCCGCGACTGCCCCTCCTCCTGGGCCAACAGGGCCAAGGCTGGAAGGAGGGAGTGGGCGGCCGCGGACCGGGCTTTCGAGCGCCAGAGGGCTGGAACGGCAGTTGCCGAGGTGGTAGTGGAGGAGCCGGTGGTGGTGGAGGAGGAGGCAGTAGTGGAGCCGGTAGTGGTGGTGGAGGAGACAGTTGTGGAGCCGGTGGTGGTGGTAGTGGCAGTAGTGGAGGGCGCGGAAGGTGTAGTGGTGGAAGAAGTGGGAGGAGAGGACAAAACCCTCCCCACCCCAATCCCCCTGCCCCAGACTAATGTGACCCCTGAAGGAGAAAGGGCCGAGAAAGACGGCTCCGGAGAGATGTTCAGCGAAAGCTCCCCAAGTGGGTCAGATATTATAGGGTCGGTGTCGGAAAGCACCATGGAGACTGTGTCAGAAGGTACGGGAGAGGAGGGGGAGATTCTGAAGGAACACCTCCCCCTACGTAAAAGAAACGCTGAAGAGCTCTCTGACCCCGAACAGGGTGAGGAGAAAAAGGGAAAGGTGGAGTGGGAGAGCTCTCAGGGGGAGGAAGAACCCAGAACCTTCCCCTCCAACTCCCCCAATCAAGTTTCCTTTTTAAGTCCTATTTTAACCTCCTCTCCCTTCCAAACTCCCTTACCCCGGAGGGAGAGAGAGAAAGTCCCGGAGAACTAACCCCCTTTTAACTGTTCAATGCTTCTTCTTTTAGCACTGTTTTTACTCACCCCTTTTATGGCTTTTAAAATCACCACTATAAATGTGAGGAGTGTAAGAACAGCAACAAGAGCACAGTCGGTTTTATCCTTTTTAGAAAGGTTTAACTCTGATGTGTTTTTACTACAGGAGTGTGGTCTACCCTTTTTATCCTCTTACAGGAAATGGGGGGATAAGTGGCAGCACGGGCCCTCCATTTGGAGTGGCTCCAATTTTAACAAGAACGACGGTGTTGCCATTTTAATCAAGACCCCACAGGTGGTGGTGAAGGGAGCACGGTGGTGGTAGGTGGGCGTGCTCTTTTAGCCAATTGTACCTTTATGGGGAGGGATTTTAACATGCTAAATGTGTATGGTTTTAATGACAAACATGACCGGTGCACACTTTTAGAAGACCTGCAGTCCCACATGCTAGGGAGGGATCCTCTAGTGGTGGGTGGGGATTTTAACTGTGTTTTAAGTAGAGCAGACAGGAGAGGGGCAGGAGGGGATTTTAAGGTAGACAGGTCAAGTGTTTTATTGCAAGGGCTGTGCAGAGATTTTAAACTGACTGACTGTTTTAAAACCCTGCATCCAAGAGAGGAGGGCTTCACCTGGACCAGTGGTGATGGCACCAGAGCCTCTCGCATTGATTATCTGTTTACCCGGGACTGTCCCCCAACTGATGCTAGAATAACCCCTGCTTTCTTCTCAGATCACGTAATGCTGACGTGCACCCTTTCACTATCTTCGGGGTGACTGTGGGAAGAGGGCCCTGGAAATTGAACTGCTCCCTTTTAGAAGATGATAGAGTAGTTAGTCAGTACAGAGAGCAGTTCAGCCAGTGGCAGACGCTACAGGACTTCTTTGACACGCGAGCACAGTGGTGGGAAATGGTGAAGGGAAGGACGAGGACCTTCTTTAGAGAGATAGGAAAGAAAAAAGTAAAGAAAAAGAGAGACGCATGGTGGGACTGCAAAAGCGACTGGAAAGGTATTTTAACCTTTGCCAACAGGGCCTTGATTTTAACCAAGAAATTAAAGAAGTAAAAAAGGAAATGGCACTTTTAGCAGAACAGAGAAGCAAGGGGGTTATTTTAAGAAGCAAGGAAAGGGAATTAGAAGAGGGGGAGAAGTGCACCAGGTACTTTTTAAGAAAATAGTTAGTAAGGGTAGGATTATGACAGGATTGAGAAACAAGGACGGGGTTTTAAAAACAGACACAGAGGGAATAAAGGAAGTGGTCGAGGACTTTTATGGGGAACTGTTTGGGGTAAAAGATGTGTGCGAGGGAACAATGGGGGACCTTTTAACATACATCGACAAGACCTTACCCAATACAGACGACCTGAAAAAAGACCTGACGAGGACAGAAATAGACCAAGGACTGAAACGTTTTAAGAGGGGTAAATCACCGGGGAGGACGGCCTCCCTTGGAGTTTTATCTGACCTTTTGGGATGTTTTAGCCGACGAACTTCTGACTGTTTTTACTGACTTCGAACACCTTGACAGACTACCCGACAGTTTTAGAGTGGGGATCGTGACTCTTTTATACAAGAAAAACGACAGGACGGACCTGAAAAACTGGAGACCGATTACCCTTTTAAACTTTGATTGTAAACTTTTTACCAAGGTTTTAACACTCAGAATGTCTTCTGTTTTAGGGGAGGTGATCCACCCGGACCAAACCTGTGCCGTGCCCGGAAGGAAGATCACGGACAGCCTGATACTGATCCGAGATGCCATCTGTTACGCGAGAGACAGAAACATGAGGCTTGTAGTCCTAAATTTAGATTTTGAAAAAGCCTTTGATCGGGTCTCGCACCAGTACCTCTTTAAGGTGCTGCAAAAAATGGGTTTCCCGGACAGGTTTTTAGCTTGGGTGGGACTGCTGTACGGGGACATCACCAGCAAAATCCTTGTAAATGGGCATCTGTCAAAAGCAGTGGGAGTACACTGCGGCGTCCGTCAGGGCTGTCCGTTATCTCCTCTTCTGTTCGTGGCCTGTATTGAACCACTGGCACAGGTCTTGAGAAGGGACCAAGGGATCAGTGGGGTGGGTATCCCGGGGAGTGGGGGGATGACCGCCAAGTGCGTCTTTTACATGGACGACGTCAACATTTTATGTACCGACCTTTTATCCGTCGACAGGACTCTGGACAGGACTGACTGGTACGGACGAGCCTCTGGGGCGAGACTGAACAGAGACAAGACAGAGGCCCAATTCTTCGGACCGTGGGCAGACCCAGACTTGACCAGACTACCTCTGACAGTTAAATTGACGGACATAAGGGTACTGGGGGTAAAGTTTGACCGGGGGAGGAGGGAGCGGTAACTGGAGTGGAATCCTGGGGACTGTAAGACAGAGACTGGGTTTTTGGGGACTACGACAGCTGACTTTTGAGGGCAAGGTTTTAATCTATTAAAGCAGTGATTTTACCTGTGCTTTTATTAATCAGTTCTGTTTTTATCCCCCTCGAAGGAGTATTTTAGACCTGGAGCGAATGCTTTTTACTTCCTGTGGGGGGCAGGTGGGAGAGGCTGAGGAGGGAGGTGGTCAAGAGGCCCAGGTCCAAGGGGGAAAGGCTTGCCTGACCTCTACTTGTTCCTGGGCAGCCGCTACACAGCGTTACATCTGACTCTTGCCACCTCCCGGTCAACAACAAGACTCAGGCCCTCGCACGGTTCTGGCTGGGATCTTACCTCAGGACTCTGAGGCTGATCCCAGTCGACCTGCGAGCCCCAGTCTCTTTCCTGCTACCCCCGCCCTACGTCCAGCTCCAGAAGTTTTTAAGACATTTTAAACTGGAAAAAGAAACAGTCACGGTCTTAACAAAACACCGCTCTCTTCTCTCTCTTGTGCAGGATCGGGAACCAGTATGTCCAGTGCGCGGGCTCGCTATAGGTGAGCCCACAACGGTTTGGCGCAACGTGGCCCACCCTGCTCTCCTGAATCGGCATCGGGACCTGTCCTGGATGGTCGCCCACGAGATCCTCCCGGTCAGGGCCGTTATGCACTCACGGGGCATGGCGAGGACATCCGCGTGCCCCCGACCAGGCTGCGGCCAAGAAGAGTCGGTGAGGCACATGCTCTGGGAGTGCAGAGCCGCCAGGGACCTGTGGAAGGAAGCAGGCCCCCTGATCACCTCGTGTCTGCCAGCAGGGGAGGACCTAACACCTCAGCTCGTGCTGTATGGGGTGGGCCGAAGGCCCATTTCATCGAAGACCTTCACCAAGCTCTGGCCCACCCTCACGTGCCTGAAGGAAGCACTGTGGTCCTCCCGTAACCTGCTGGTAGCGAAAAACGTAGAGACCACCCCCAGGCAGTGGCCATGGTAGCCACGGAAGCCCTGGGGTGGTACGAAAGGAAGGGGGCCTCGACCCCAGGCGAAGGGTCCCCCACAACACCCTAGGTCCCGGCGGCCACGGCCTGACAGCGCTGCGGCGCCTAGGGCGATGCGCCTAGGGGAGGGATCTCCTCTGGGCCCCGAAGGACGGGACGATGATCTATTCAGAAGAGCAGGATGAGGTGAGCTTGATAATGACTCACCCCGCTCCTGTACAAGGGACTGAAGACAGCTTTTTAACAAAGTGGCTTTTTAACATGTTTTTCATGTCTTAAAAATGTTTTACCCTTGTTAGATCATTAGTACACATTTTAAATGGCTTTACAGATTTGATGTTTTTACAAGGAAAGTACTTTTATTAATGGTTGTTTTCATTGGTTTTAACAACATGTACTTTTTAACAAATTTAAATGCAACTTTCAAATGCTGTGTTTTATGCCTTGTTGCTGTTTTTATGTGTATAAATGATGTAAAAAATGTATGAGCTTTTAAAGGAATTGTGCCAATAAAACTTTTCCAAAAAAAAAAAAAAAAAATTGGGATTCCTTACCCTGTAATGTCATGCTTTGGACAAGGTATGGCAGCAATTCATGCTTTGGTTTAGTTTCCCTGGCACTGCTAACGTTTTTAGCAAATGCTGCACAAATCACATTCAAGTCATGGGACTGATATTAGCATTTCTCACATCATGTCCAAATCATCCAAAAGTATCTAAAAATGTATTGCGAAGCTCAAAAAAGTAACTTATAGATGATTTCAAAAATGCTAATATCATTCCCATGACTTGTACCACATTTGTGCCACATTTGCTAAAGCTTTAGCATTTGGAAACAGTACCAGGGAAACAGACCAAAACATGAATTGCTGTCATACCTTGCCCATAGACTGCTTACATGAAAGGAAACCAATGTCATTTTGTAATTTGGGTGAACTATCCATTTAATAAAGACAATAAAGCTGGGCAGTTATAAAGCTTGAAAGAAATATTTATTTCAACAGTTTTCAGACAAACAGAGAAATAAACAAACACGCTTCGAAAGAGTAAAATTAATAATAAATTATAAAATTAGAATTTAAAAATAAATAACTTGAAAGACAAACCAAATTGTATCCCATCTTTGATGATGTAGTAGGCTATAGTAAAACAATTACTACAATTCATATAGGACTATAACTTGAACTCTAACCCTTGCAAAAACAAAGTGTCGTACAGACAAATACACCATCTTAGTAAAAGCGGATGCTTAAGCTACTTTGGGAGTACGCTATCCCTATTAGGCCAATGTAGTATAACAATGACTACTTTTAAAATAGGCCTATACCTTGAACAACATAACAGTTGCAATACAATATGTCATAGACATAGATATATACTCCAATTCATCAAAACATCTGATGCTTAAACTACAGGAATATGTTGCAATATATATTTTTTTACAAATATATGTAATCTACCTCTCGCCTACCTAGGTTTAATTGAAAACATTTAATACTTTTGAAGTATTTTCATTCTAATACTTTAAAACTTTATTCACATTTGAGTGCTTCAGCTTAATACTGTAAAGTTGAGACACAAATTCTACGAGAGGCTACTTGTGAATTGCACTCAACACTATTTTCCAAACCATTTCTTCATTGTACTGGACAGAAAAACTGAAGAATGAAAGGAGAATGCATCATTACCCTCTTTTCCATACCAGATACCTTAAAAGTGGTCAAGCAACTGTTTGGAAGGCATATGCCATTGCAAGGCATAACAAAAAAAACTATTTCATAAAAAAGCTCATCCTCCCCCTTGTCTTAGGAAGCAGGACTAACACCCATACCCATACACGCTTGATAAACACAGATTGGATACAAACATGTACGTAAAACTCATATTAAATAGTATACAATTCCCACATGCAATTGGCCCTTGATGTTCTAAGATATTAGAATAGGAAGTACACTGCCAGATATAAAATCTTATTTTTTGAAGTGATATGCTGTTGGTGTGTTTACCCTGCTTCTTGTATGAGGGTGTTTTATGTTGTTGACAGAGGAGTTCTATCATTTTGCTTTTGTAAAATAAAAACAATACCTAAAAGGTGTGAAGCACCAAAGTACAGGCTGGAAGAGAGAGACCTCAGGTAACAAAAGTATCCTCTGTGTTCTAATTCGGATTATCTTTGCTATCCCAAGGGTTTTTTGTTTTTTCCAAAGTTGATCGGAATCCTGGCTCCAACTTCCAGCCTCGTTCATGTGACATCACACACTCTGTGGCAGCTTTTGGTGTGCTCCTGAGAGAGGAAACATGCAGTATTGCTTTTAAGTAAAGAGTGAGATAATGTCCCAAATAAAACAACACAATTGTGGCATCCCGTGCAATGTATAGATTGTTGCCTTTTGACGTCCGGACAGGGGGGTGCCTCACCTGAGCACCTATGAGTGCTGCAGTAATTGCCTGATAAGATAAATAGTCCAACTACATACATTATACTATACATGTGGTTGAATGAGCTCTTTACCTGTTTGGTACACCTTTTTGCGAAAGCAAATCAAGGCCATGGACAGGATCGAGATAATGAAAACAAGGACCACAAGGGTCACGATGACACTACAGAAAGACAGGCACACAAAAAGACAGAAAGTTAGCTAAGCATTTTTGGATCACTTTATTTTAAGGTACACACACACACGCACACACACACACAAATGAGTTGTTTATAAGTGTGTATATAACGTGCCTTCGGAAAGTATTCAGACCAGTTGACTTTTCCACATTGTTAGGTTACAGCCTTATTCTAAAAGGTATTAAATTGTTTTCATCCCTAATCAATCTACACACAATACCCCATAATGACAAAGCAAAAAATTTAGTTTTTTTTGTTTTACATTTTTTCTAATTTATTACAAATAAAAAAACTTAAATATCACATTTACATACAGTAAGTATTCAGACCCTTTACTCAGTACTTTGTTGAAGCACCTTTGGCAGTGATTACAGCCTCGAGTCTTCTTGGGTATGACACTACAAGCTTAGCACACCTGTATTTGGGGAGTTTCTCCCATTCTTCTCTGCAGATCCTCTCAAGCTCTGCTAGGTTGGATGAGGGGAGTTGCTGTACAGCTATTTTCAGGTCTCTTCAGATATGTTTGATCTGGTTCAAGTCTGGGCTCTGGCAGGGCCACTCAAGGACATTCAGAGATTTGTCCCGAAGCCACCCTTTGTTGTCTTGCCTGTTTGCTTAGGGTTGTTGTCCTGTTGAAAACTGAACCCTGGTCCTGAGTGCTCTGGAGCAGGTTTTCATCAAGGATCTCTCTGTACTTCGCTCCATTCATCTTTGCCTCGATCCTGACTAGTATCCCAGTCCCTGCCGCTGAAAAACATCACCACAGCATGATGCTGCCACCACCATAATTCACCTTAGGGATGGTGCCAGGTTTCCTCCAGACGTGATGCTTGGCATTCAGGTCAAAGAGTTCAATCTTAGTTTCATCAGACCAGATAATCTTGTTTCTCATGGTCTTGAGCTGCCTTTTCGCAAACTCCAAGTGGGCTGTCATGTGCCTTTTACTGAGGAGTGGCTTCCGTCTGGCCACTTTACCATAAAGGCCTGATCGGTGGAGTGCTGCAGAGATGGTTGGGTTGTCCTCCTGAAAGGTTCTCCCATCTCCACAGAGGAACTCTAGAGCTCTGTCCGAGTGACCATTGGGTTCTTGGTCATCTCCCTGACCAAGGCCCTTCTTCCCCGATTGCTCAGTTTGGCCAGGCGGACAGTTCTAGGAAGAGTCTTGGTGGTTCTAAACTTCTTCCATTTAAGAATGATTTCCAGTGTGCTATTGGTGACCTTCAATGCTGCAGAAATGTTTTGGTTCCCTTCCCCAGATCTTTGCCTCGACACAATCCTGTTTCGGGGAGCTCTACGGAATATTCCTTTGACCTCATGGCTTGGTTTTTGCTCTGACATGCACTGTTTGCCTTCCCAAATCATGTCCAATCAATTGAATTTACCACAGGTGGACTCCAATCAAGTTGTAGAAACATCTCAAGGATGATCAATGGAAACAGGATACACCGGAGCTCAATTTCGCGTCTCATAGCAAAGGGTCTGAATACTTATGTAAATAAGGTATTTCTGTTTTTTAAATTTTTAAATAAATTTGCAAGAATTTCTAAAAAATCTGTTTTCCCTTTGTCATTATTGAGTATTGTGTCTAGATTGCTGAATAATTTTTGTTATTTAATCCATTTTAGAATAAGGCTGCAACATACATTTTTGGAAAAAAGTCAATGGGTCTGAATATTAGGCCTTACTCCAGTGATTTGTTATTCAAACAATTTAACGTAGTTATGTATTACTGGACCATCCTTAATAACCATATTGTTAGCCATAATAAAGATAAAGAAGCAAGTTACATAACAAACAGATTCTTAGTAAGCAGTCTCAGTGTGGGCGTACCTTAAAATGTGTTGTCTATTCTAAAGTGTGACCACATTTTTACTTGCAGTTAGTTAACTTTCTCCGGAAAGGGGCAAACCTCTCCACATATATGCAATACAGACACATTTCAAGTTGCAATTTCATGTAAACAATTAGCAACTAATTGATCAGAGGCATGCAGTCTTACATTGCTATAGATCTCATGCACCCAACAGAATCCAATGGAGGCTGAGTTGAACCTGAAAAAAAAAGACAGTGTGGATCAAAACATGACCAATAAACATAGAATGGGGCAGCTGTCAGACACGACGTGAAATCTCTCAGTGGTACGTGGGCAATGAATGTCATTTGTGGGCACACAAACCAAGTGAGGCATAATACAGAAGGAGTCGGGACTCGGGATAAGAATGGAATTTGTACTGTATGGGCTGTATTTCTAGTCATAGTGTAACGGATGTGAAACAGCTAGCTTAGTTAGCGGTGCGCGCTAAATAGCGTTTCAACCGGTGACGTCACTTGCTCTGAGACCTTGAAGTAGTAGGGCCGCGGCTTTTGTGGAGCGATGGTTAACGATGCTTCGTGGGTGCCTGTTGTTAATGTGCGCAGAGGGTCCCTGGTTCGAGCCCGGGTATGGGCGAGGGGACGGTCTAAAGTTATACTGTTACAATAGCACATACAATCTCAGACGACACAAGACAACCAGTCTTGTTTACTCAGTAACCATAGCAATTTTAGGCAACTGAAAGTAAACAACAGAACTGCAAAGTCTGGTACAATATTAAACTGGAAATTGCATTTCCGTGTCCTTGCGGCTGTATATAGGAAAGACATTTAAAAATGTATTATTTTAAACTACAACTGCATAATCACCCAATGCATAATTACCCAATGATTCATGTTTCTGGCAATCACCCATTGAGGCCATGTGGTATCCATCCTTGCAGCCACACACTGTGTCTGAGAAGGTTGAGCAGAAACTAAAAGTAATCTTTCCTTCACCTGCCATGGGTCAAACAGACATATAAATACACTTAACAAGAGATTGACCAGTCTGCAAGCACATAAGGAAGTGAGCAAACAAAGAATGAATGGAATAAAAAAAATGTCAAGTAATCTGTATTATCCAGCTCTTCAGTACTGTGTCAGATATATACGTACATTTTAGATTTTTTTCAAGTCATCTGTTGGGCATGCCAGTTAGAATACCAGTTAATTTTCTCCATCAAGTTATACATTCGGCAAAATAATGATGTTATTTCAATATTTCACAGATGTTGTGTGTTTTTTACCTTTACAGTCACTGCATAGAACACAGCTAGGTCCTGTCCACCCCCCATGCAGCTGGCTGCAGTTCTTGACGGTAAATCGTCCTAAATGAGAGGACATATCATGAATAAACATAAGCATGAGAGGGACTGTGAAGAACAAAACAGATTGAAATGATGATTGAAACATAAAACCATAATTTGTAGGACAATAAAGCTTAGATGAAATGTACCTAGAGGGCAGGATGGACAGTGCTGTCCAATGCAGAGATTTACATATGCTATGGCCAGCAGAGAATGCAAGAGAATCTAGAAAGGGGAAGACAGGGTTAACCCAGTGGCTTTAGTAACAGGCAGTAGAAGAGGTGTGTGCCTGGCTACAGGTAGCCACTTTACTGTCCACTATCAGCAACATGCAGCATTGTAAAATATAGAGGGGCATCTTTAGGCAATTAACATATTTGGGACTAGGACCTAGGCGTAGGGCCCTCACAATCGGCTGATAACCTACTGCAACTACTGCATGTGCACTATTAGCCTTATAGTACAAAACTGGTAATACTAATTCAGCCTACTGTTTTACTACACTATATTTTATAGACCTGTAATTACATGGTTTTTGATTGAATGTAACAAAACATGGGAGGAACAAATGAAATTCAACAATTATTAAAATAAACAGAAGGAGAGGGAAATGTAACTGAACTTCATTTCATAGACAGAGCTATAGATGTAAGGTTGCCATATTTTTTAAACTATAGCCTACATTGTTACACAGTATTGACAACAAAAACATCAACAATATTACAAAATGCAGCCGTAGATTGGGTTATGATAGGATAAGACACTTAATTGTATACATAAGTTAAACATGATCAAATATCTATGTATGACCATTGAACAGCAGGACTGTGGATTTATTTTGGTTTGTTATGAGCAGCAGAATGCAGGCTATAATATGTTTTGTTCTGAGCAGCAGATAGGCTATAATAAATTCGAGAATCAATTATGTAGGTTTTGTATGTACTTACATTTCTGAAGATCGACATTATTCCGTTGACATTAAAAACGATTCAAATGATTTGCACCTTGAAATGGTCAGGGGTGCACTGTTGCTGACAACCTGTAATGTCCAAATAACTGTATCTCTCTGTAGCCAAAGCGAAGAAGTCCGATATGCTCAGTCTTGACGCACAGAAGTTATATGAGCTCAGACTTGCTCAGATATGAGGAAGTAGTTCAAACCAAACCCAGAGATTGTACCTCATTGGCCAATTTGAGGGAGAAACGACACACGTGGTTTTGTTCATGGCAATGACATGTGAGTGTATTTATAGTTGTATTGTGCTATGTGTATGGTTACACTATTGCTTATTAAGTGTGATTCAATTATGCTTGTAAAAAGTTGGCACATTTTTATTAGTCGACACTCCTATAAATTCGAACCCACTTTTATTTCTTATGAATACATTTTCACAACTTATACTTGTGACACATTAGGCTATACCTGTTTTTGGACCGTTTGGAATACATTTTTTGGAACTTCAACTACTGCAATACTACTCATTTTGCCCAAGAAAAAATATCTCACAGTGAAGGGCAACAAATCATATAATCCTTTAGTATGGATAGGTTTGTAGAATGACACCAAGACATTTGAAACCCTAAAATAGTTTCGTTTCACTGTTTGTAGGGAGCCATGTAAACAAACTGCTTGAAATGCAGGTCTACATAACATCCGTAAAAATAGTTGTGGCCATGGCAACCACAGTCGTTATAATCAGGGTGCCCTATGACCACTTGGTCACACCCAGAACCATATGCCTACACCTAGTTGGAATGTATTGTGCAAGACATTGGGGGCGTTCAAGCATTATGGGTATAAACATTTTCTGACTTTCAACTACATTTTGACTGCATGACCTTTACAACAACCATGTGTTTAAAGATCATTAACTTTCAACTGCAGTCGACTGGAAATTTCAGCAGTTGCTCCTCATTAAATGCAACTTGAAGTCGAAACCAAAGTATTATGGGAGGAAACTTTTTTTCTGTTTATTATGATTATTTTTTATGGTTGATTTTGCCACCTATCTTTGGTTATTATCAATGCATGTTTACTCTTTTAGGTGGATGACTATTTAGAGCATATTAAATACATCTTCATCCTTACATCCTCACGATTTAATTACATAGGCCTGCCTACATGTGAACCAAATGTTTAACATAAATAAATAAAATATCCTACTTGAGACAATATAGTTAATGTATTTATCTATGTTACTGTAATGTTGTGTCCCATGTTATAGCCTACAATTTGTCTTGTCTGTGATATTGTTGTCACCAAACACATTGTTGTTGATTGTCTATTAAGTGTGAATAAATTATTTTAGGGGATTTCTAGTAGGTTACGGAGAAGTGCATGAGGAGGCAAGCAACACACTACTGAAGCTGTACTCGGGAGGGTTAATGAGATCAATTGGGTGATATCATGCAGACTGTGTCATTAAGGGGTTAAGCGCAAACAAGTCTTTGAAGTTGTTGAGATATACCAAAATCCACTACTCTGTGGTTCTACACGTGAGCGCTTAGGACTCATGACTGTCACAATACCAGCGTAGCTAAACAAAGTGGAGCAGTGCCTCAACGAACAGCTGCTGAGCGCATATTAGGATGTTTTCGAAGATCCAGTGGACTCTGTGCTTCAAACTGGACACAAGTTGCACCACGGAATGTACCTGTAGCCTTGAAGACATGAGTGAAAGCCCAACTTGAGAAATATGAATGTGATAGACATATCACCCCAGTCACTGAGCCGACGCCCTGAATAAGCAACATGGTCGTAGTTGCCAAGAAAGAACATATCAGATTATGCATGGGATCCAAAACCCCCTAACAAAGCACTGAAAATGTCTACTTTATGGCAACATTAGAGGATGTGTTGTAAACACGGCCTAAATCACGCATATTTATGCTGGTGGATGCCAAAGAGGCCTTCAACGACAGCAGCAGGATGATGATGGTCTGGATGCCATGGGGGAGGATGAGATGGCTGGGTTGTCCGTGGCCCCTGATATTTATCAACGTAAGCAACATGACCTGCTGGGGCACGTCAGAGGCATCGAGCCAATTGCAGATTATATTCTTGTTGTTGGATGCAGGGACTCTGATGAAGAGGCGCAGTGTGACCACGAAAACAACCTGCACGGAATGATGAATCGGTGCAGGGAGGTGAGACTCAGGCTTAGTGTGCCAAAGCTGCAGTTCAAGCTGTAAGTAGTTAAGTTTCATGGACACTTACTATCCTCCGAGGGACTGAGAATAGACCCAGAGAAGACCACGCCCACTGATGCCAAGGCAGTACAGCATTTCATTGGATTTATGACACACCTGGCCAACCTGTCTGAGGTGTGTGAGCCACGTCGCCATCTCCTGGACAAGAACAGTGTGTGGCACTGGCTGCCTAAACATGAGCAGGCTGTACAGGAAATAAAGCGTCTGGTGTCTGTCACGCCTGTTCTGAGGTGCAATGACGTCTCGAAACCGGTCACTGTGCAGAGTGACGCAAGCAAGAATGGATTAAAGTGCTGCCTAATGCAACAGAGTCAGCCCATGGCGTTTGCTGTGTGAGCATTGTCATCAACAGAGTAAAAGTACGCTCAAATAGAAGGAATTTTTTGAGTATTTTATTTGTTTGCCAGAAATGTAATAATTATCTGTATGGCAGAGTTTTTTATTTTTTATATGTTTTTATATAAGGGGTGGATCAGGTTAATATTGCAGAAAGATTGTTGCTTCCATCAATGTAATTGTCTGCATCATTTCCAATCCCCCATATATTTTTGGGGTAAATATATATATCCATTTACATACACATATACATACATATACACACACATACATACACATACCTAAAGTGGGGCAAAAAAGTATATAGTCAGCCACCAATTGTGCAAGTTCTCCCACTTAAAAAGATGAGAGAGGCCTGTCATTTTCATCATAGGTACACTTCAACTATGACAGACAAAATGAGAAGAAAAAAATCCAGAAAATCACATTGTAGGATTTTTAATGAATTTATTTGCAGATTATGGTGGAAAATAAGTATTTGGTCAATAACAAAAGTTTATCTCAATACTTTGTTATATACCCTTTGTTGGCAATGACAGAGGTCAAACTTTTTCTGTAAGTCTTCACAAGGTTTTCACACACTGTTGCTGGTATTTTGGCCCATTCCTCCATGCAGATCTCCTCTAGAGCAGTGATGTGTTGGGGCTGTTGCTGGGCAACACGGACTTTCAACTCCCTCCAAAGATTTTCTATGGGGTTGAGATCTGGAGACTGGCTAGGCCACTCCAGGAACTTGAAATGCTTCTTACGATGCCACTCCTTCGTTGCCCGGGCAGTGTGTTTGGGATCATTGTCATGCTGAAAGACCCAGGCACGTTTCATCTTCAATGCCCTTGCTGATGGAAGGAGGTTTTCACTCAAAATCTCACGATACATGGCCCCATTCATTCTTTCCTTTACACGGATAAGTCGTCCTGGTCCCTTTGCAGAAAAACAGCCCCAAAGCATGATGTTTCCACCCCCATGCTTCACAGTAGGTATGGTGTTCTTTGGATGCAACTCAGCATTCTTTGTCCTCCAAACATGACGAGTTGAGTTTTTACCAAAAAGTTATATTTTGGTTTCATCTGACCATATGACATTCTCCCAATCTTCTTCTGGATCATCCAAATGCTCTCTAGCAAACTTCAGACGGGCTTGGACATGTACTGGCTTAAGCAGGGGGACACGTCTGGCACTGCAGGATTTGAGTCCCTGGCGGCGTAGTGTGTTACTGATGGTAGGCTTTGTTACTTTGGTCCCAGCTCTCTGCAGGTCATTCACTAGGTCCCCCCGTGTGGTTCTGGGATTTTTGCTCACCATTCTTGTGATCATTTTGACCCCACGGGGTGAGATCTTGCGTTGAGCACCAGATCGAGGGAGATTATCAGTGGTCTTGTATGTCTTCCATTTCCTAATAATTGCTCCCACAGTTGATTTCTTCAAACCAAGCTGCCTCCCTATTTCAGATTCAGTCTTCCCAGCCTGGTGCAGGTCTACAATTTTGTTTCTGGTGTCCTTTGACAGCACTTTGGTCTTGGCCATAGTGGAGTTTGGAGTGTGACTGTTTGAGGTTGTGGACAGGTGTCTTTTATACTGATAACAAGTTCAAACAGGTGCCATTAATACAGGTAATGAGTGGAGGACAGAGGAGCCTCTTCAAGAAGAAGTTACAGGTCTGTGAGAGCCAGAAATCTTGCTTGTTTGTAGGTGACCAAATACTTATTTTCCACCATAATTTGCAAATAAACTCATAAAAAATCCTACAATGTGATTTTCTGGATTTTTTCCCCATTATTTTGTCTGTCATAGTTGAAGTGTACCTATGATGAAAATTACAGGCCTCTCTCATCTTTTTAGGTGGGAGAACTTGCACAATTGGCGGCTGACTAAATACTTTTTTGCCCCACTGTATATAGACATACTTTTTTTGGAATTTACCTTTATTTTTCCCTGCAAGCCCTACCACCCTTCCCCCAATTGGAGTAAACTAATAAACAATAACACTTAGGCTTCTACCTTCAGTTTATACATCTTATACACATTTTACAGACACAATCTATTTTACAATAGTTATATTTAGTTTGTTTTTAGTCCTTCCTCTATTTCTGATGTTCATCCAGTTTGATTTCTATTTGTAACTGTGTTATTTCACAAAATTTCTGAACCTATATACATTTTACAGACCCTGTATGTTTTACATTGGTTATCTTGTTATTTGTCCCATCCTTCAGCTCCATTCAACCCTTCCCATCTATCTCTCAATACCATCCATTTTGGATTTCTATTTGCCAACTGTGTTGTGATGCTTGACAAAAGTACTGAACCTTTCTATTCTCATAGCTTCTACAGATTGAAAATTAAAAATATATATTTTTACTAAAATAATTATTATATTATTGATTGACTATGGCTTTTCAAATCACCCAGTATGGCTATCTGCAGCATTAGTTCTAGGCAAATGTTGCAATTCTTCAGCCATTCCTGGACCTGTGACCAAAAACGAGCTACATATGGACAATACCAAAAATAAATGATCTGCCTCCTCACAGCAAAATCTGCAGAGCTGGGAAGATTGAATCCCCCATATATATAACATTCTATTGCTTGCAAGAATTTTGTATATTCATTTAAATTGAAAAATTTGAAGTTTTGAATCCGGCGTTGTTTTGCGTATCAATTCATTAACTATATGCCATGGAATGGGTACATCGAAAATCTCTTCCCAACTATTTTGCAATTTATTTGGCACAGCTGTCAGTTTTTTGGTCCTTAAATGAAATTGGTAAATGTTTTTATTTATCACACTTTCTTTAACCATGTATGTTCTTTAATACAGGGCCGACATACAAGTTCCTTACTTTTTTGTGTGGCAGAGAGTTAATAACAGCTGAGACAAATCATAGGTCGCTGATTGCAATCTTCAAGAAGCCCCTCCTAAGCGTCTCCAAGGCATGTTAATGCAGCTGCAAAACTAAACTCAGCAAAAAAAGAGATGTCCTCTCACTGTCAACTGTGTTAATTTTCAGCAAACCTAACACATGTAAATATTTGTATGAACGTAACAAGATTTAACAACTGAGACATAAACTGAACAAGTTCCACAGACATGTGACTAACAGAAATTGAATAATGTGTCCCTGAACAAAGGGGAGGTCAAAATCAAAAGTAACAGTCAGTATCTGGTGTGGCCACCAGCTGCATTAAGTACTGCAGTGCATTTCCTCCTCATGGACTGCACCATATTTGCCAGTTCTTGCTGTGAGATGTTACCCCACTCTTCCACCAAGGCACCTGCTAGTTCCCAGACATTTCTGGGGGAATGGCCCTAGCCCTCACCATCCGATCCAACAGGTCCCAGACGTGCTCAATGGCATTGAGATCCTGGCTCTTCAATGGCCATGGCATGGCCATGGCAGAACACTGACATTCCTGTCTTGCAGGAAATCACGCACAGAACGAGCAGTATGGCTGGTGGCATTGTCATGCTGGAGGGTCATGTTAGAATGAGCCTGCAGGAAGGGTACCAAGTGAGAGAGGAGGATGTCTTCCCTGTAACGTACAACGTTGAGATTGCCTGCAATGACAACAAGCTCAGTCCGATGATGCTGTGACACACCGCCCCAGACCATGATGGACCCTCCACCTCCAAATCGATCCCGCTCCAGAGTACAGGCCTCGGTGTAACGCTCATTCCTTCGACGATAAACGCAAATCTGACCATCACCCCTGGTGAGACACAACCAAGACTCGCCAGTGAAGAGGACTTTCTGCCAGTCCTGTCTGGTCCAGCGACAGTGGGTTGGTGCCCATAGGCGATGTTGTTGCCGGTGATGTCTGGTTAGGACTTGCCTTACAACAGGCCTACAAGCCCTCAGTCCAGAGGCCTACAAGCCCTCAGAGACCATTGATGGAGGGAGTGTGCGTTCCTGATGTATCTCGGGCAGTTGTTGTTGTTGCCATCCTGTACCTTTCCCGCAGGTGTGATGTTCGGATGTACCGATCCTGTGCAGGTGTTGTTACACGTGGTCTGCCACTGCGCGGACGATCAGTTGTCCGTCCTGTCTGACTGTAGTGCTGTCTTAGATGTCTCGCAATTTATTGCCTTTGCCACATCTGCAGTCCTCATGCCTCCTTGCAGCAAGGCACATTCACGCAGATGAGCAGGGAGCCTGGGCATCTTTCTTTTGGTGTTTTTCAGAGTCAGTAGAAAGGCCTCTTTACCTGTTTGAGAAAGGCGTTCCGCTAGCGGGACACCTCGACAACATCCGGTGAAATTGCAGAGCGCCAAGTTCAAATGAAATTCAAATCATAAAATCACAAGTGTAATACATCAAAATAAAGCTTAATTTCTTGTTAATCCAGCCACCATGTCAGATTTCAAAAACACTTTACGGCGAAAGCAAACCATGCGATTATCTGAGGACAGCGCCCGCTTACAAACACATGAAAACATATTTCAACCAGGCATGTGCGACACGAAAGTCAGAAATAGCGATTTAAAAAATGGCTTACCTTTGATGATCTTCTTCTGTTGGCACTCCAAAAGGTCCCAGTTACATCACAAATGGTCCTTTTGTCGATAATGTCCTTCTTTATATCCATAAATCCATCCAGTTTCCCTCCATTAAAATGCATACAAAATTAATACCAAATGTTACTAATAAACCTTTCCAAACAAGTCAAACACCATTTATAATCAAACCTTAGGTATCCTAATACGCAAATAAATGATCAAATTTAAGACGGAGAATAGTATAAAAAAGAACACGCTTTCATCCACATGCTTGGAAACACTACAGCCAAAATGGGCGCGACCTAGAAAAACTACAATTTCCGGGTCATTTTTCCAAAAACCAGCCTGAAACTCTGTTGACATCTAGTGGAAGCCCTAGGAACTGCAATCTGGGAGGACTTGGCATTATGATTAAAGTACTTGCCATTGAAAATAGTGGTATTTTGGAATTGTTTGTCCTCGGGGCTTCGCCTACCATATCAGTTCTGTTATAATCACAGACATTATCTTAACAGTTTTGGAAACTTTAGAGTGTTTTCTATCCAAATCTACCAATTATATGCATATCATAGCTTCTGGGCCTGAGTAACAGGCAGTTTACTTTAGGCATGCTTTTCATCCGGATGTCAAAATACTGCCCCCTAGCCCAAAGAAGCTTTAGTGTCCTAAGTTTTCATAACTGTTTTTCACTAATTGTTTTTTTGACCAATCAGATTAGCTCTTTTGGCAATAATTTTGCAAAATATCAGAATTGGGCTGCCTGTGTAAACACAACCATAAAGGTCTCTTGCCTTTGATGTCTGATAAATAGATAGGCATGGCCTGAAAGACTATAGATTATAATGTCACAGATTCCTCCTACTACTACTAGACCTGATTAAAGGGGAGTATGGCTGTATTACTCACTAGTTTTGGTACACAAGTTCATACATGCCTATTAAGCAATAAAATAGAAAAGGAGAGCTGAAGGAAGAAAGTGGCAGGTAGCTTGGTGGTTAAAGAGGTGAGTCAGCAACTGGAGAGTTTCCAGTTCAAATCCAAGGTCTGAAAAGAAAGATCAGCTGGGTCTGTGTGTCAAATCCTAAATGCTATTGCCTGCCCTTGAGCTCGGCACTTACACCCACATTTCTGTTTGACAAATAAAGTGATCTTTATCTTAAAACAATTTATGTTCACGGGGAAGCAGGCAGCCTGGTGGTTAGAGCGTTGGACTAGCAACCGATTGAATCCCCAAACTGGCAAGGTAACCAAATCTGTCGTTCTGCCCCTATACAAGGCAGTTAACCCACTGTTCCACGGTAGGCTGTCATTGTAAATAAGAATTTGTTCTTAATAAATGACTTGCCTAGTTAAATAAAGGTTACAAAAATGACATTTGAGTTGTCAATGTTGCTATGGTTCACATAGAGAGAAATAGTAATAGTGTATTTTGTAAGAATGGTTCATTGGACAAAGGCTATGTTGAAATTATTGGCGTTTTTGTAGGGTTTTTGGATACATGCCAGAAATAAGGTATCCGGTAAACACAGGCTCGGGAGTTCTATGAGATAATCTTCATCAGCTAAGCTTTAGGGTCCTAAGTTTTCATAACTGTGACCTTCATTGCCTACAGTCTGTAAGCTGTTAGTGTCTTAACAACCGTTCCACAGGTGCATGTTCATTAATTATTCATGGTTCATTGAACAAGCATGGGAAACAGTGTTTAAACCATTTACAGTGAAGATCTGTGAAGTTATTTGGATTTTTACGAATTATCTTTGCAAGACAGGGTCCTGAAAAAGGGACATTTCTTTTTTTGCTGAGTTTACAACTTGGGTGTCATCTACAAGCCTGGGCTGGAAATGTACATCAGTGACGCTCTGAGCAGAGCAACAACATAACAAGGCAGGAGGACAGATGCACCACACACACGGCACACTGTGTGCAACGTAGAGATTGAGCATGCTGCATTCACACACATTTACAAGACACAGCATCTCAGTGTTACAAACCACAGGTTCTGTCAGATTTTACAGTACATTGAGGTTGATGAAGACTTACAGGACTTAAAGTCAGTTGTTCTCTAAGGATGGCCAGTTGTGAAAGATGACACCTCTCTGAGAGTTAGAGATTATCGGTTATTTCGTGAAGAACTCTACGTGAAGAACAAGGTGCTGTACAGAAGACAATGTTTTAATATTCCAAGGGCACTAAGGGCAGAAATGCTGAGCCTCATACCTGCTAGACACATTGGCACGGAAGCATGCTATAGACAGGCAAGGGACACATTTTCTGGCCGAACATGAGAGGGGAAATCAAGGACTATGTAACCAACTACTCAGCCTGTAATGAATATGCACAAGCACAGCAAAAGGATTCAATGATGTCACATGACATCCCAGAGCACCCATGCCAAAAAGTGAGCATGGACCTTTTTGCCTACACAGGGAAGGACTTCCTGATCATGGTTAATCATTACTCAGATTACTGAGAGGTGGAGTCACTGCCAGACGTGTCATCTGACACGGTCGTCACACGCTGCAATGTCCAGTTTGTCCGCCATGGGCAACCAGACTGTGTAATCACAGACAATGGGGGGTGCTATGTCCAAACACACCAAGACAGTTGTGAAGAGGGCACGACAACACCTTTTCCCCCTCAGGAGACTGAAAAGATTTGGCATGGGTCCCCAGATTCTCAAAAAGTTACACAGCTGCACCATCGAGAGAATCCTGACCAGTTGCATCACCGCCTGGTATGGCAACTGCTCGACATCTGACTGTAAGGCGCTACCAATCAGATCAGCTCTGAAAAAGAGCTGATGTGAAATGATCTGATTGGTCAAAATACTAATTAGTGAAAGATCAGAATTGGGCTCCCTGTCTAAACGCAACAGGCAGCCTAATTATTATATTTTTTCACTAATTGTTTTTTTGACCAATCAGATTAGCTCTTTTGGCAATAATTTTGCAAAATATCAGAATTGGGCTGCCTGTGTAAACACAACAATAAAGGTCTCTTGCCTTTGATGTCTGATAAATAGATAGGCATGGCCTGAAAGACTATAGATTATAATGTCACAGATTCCTCCTACTACTACTAGACCTGATTAAAGGGGAGTATGGCTGTATTACTCACTAGTTTTGGTACACAAGTTCATACATGCCTATTAAGCAATAAAATAGAAAAGGAAAGCTGAAGAAAGAAAGTGGCAGGTAGCTTGGTGGTTAAAGAGGTGAGTCAGCAACTGGAGAGTTTCCAGTTCAAATCCAAGGTCTGAAAAGAAAGATCAGCTGGGTCTGTGTGTCAAATCCTAAATGCTATTGCCTGCCCTTGAGCTCGGCACTTACACCCACATTTCTGTTTGACAAATAAAGTGATCTTTATCTTAAAACAATTTATGTTCCGGGGAGGCAGGCAGCCTGGTGGTTAGAGTGCTGGACTAGCAATCGATTGAATCCCCAAGCTGGCAAGGTAAACAAATCTGTCGTTCTGCCCCTATACAAGGCAGTTAACCCACTGTTCCACGGTAGGCTGTCATTGTAAATAAGAATTTGTTCTTAATAACTGACTTGCCTAGTTAAATAAAGGTTACAAAAATGACATTTGAGTTGTCAATGTTGCTATGGTTCACATAGAGAGAAATAGTAATAGTGTATTTTGTAAGAATGGTTCATTGGACAAAGGCTATGTTGAAATGATTGGCGTTTTTGTAGGGTTTTTGGATACATGCCAAAAATAAGGTATGTGGTAAACACAGGCTCGGGAGTTCTATGAGATAATTATCCTCAGCTAACATTGCTTTTTGTGAATTTTGAAGCATAAATGCAATTTTAAAAAGCATGTGAAAGCACATAAAGACTTCATAACGGCCATGTTAACTCATAGAACAAAACATATACGGTCTCCTATGCTTGTGTTAACCTCAGACCTTATATTGATTCTCAAAATCCTATTCTTTCACCATTCATTTTCGCCATAGGCTGAACGAACAAGAGGTAACTAATTTCTGGGTTTAAGGACTACAAGTTGGTGAGCTCTATAACCATGTATAATATAGTTCGTTTAAATGTGGTATTTAGTGCCATCTGGTGGTAAAACACAGTTATGGTCATACATATTTATTGGATGTGAGAGTATTGATTTGATGTAACATGCTGAAAATACAGGAGGTGTAGGAGCTTTAATGAGTGACTATCCATGTGGGCTGGTCTGTGAATTCTATCATTACTCAATGTAATGATACCCAGGCTGCCATTGAAAATATGCATTTGTTTTTCACTGACTCACCTTGTTAAATAAAGGTATAATAAATTAATAAACACAATGAAGTAAAGAAAGAACAAATCACAAACATGAAATTTGCTAAATTGATCTGTTTACAATAGTGTAATGAGGATATAGTATAAAGATCAAAGACTCCAGCCACTCTAGTCATAGACTGTTCTCTCTGCTACCACACGGCAAGTGGCACCGGAGTGCCAAGTCTAGGTCCAAAAGACTCCTTGACAGCTTCTACCCCAAAGCCATAAGACTCCTGAACAGCTAATAAAATGGCTACTCTCTGTTTATACTGCTGCTACTCTCTGTTTATTATCAATCAATCAATCACATTTATTTATAAAGCCCTGTTTACATCAGCCCATGTCACAAAGTGCTGTACAGAAACCCAGCCTAAAACCCCAAACAGCAAGCAACGCAGATGTAGAAGCACAGTGGCTAGGAAAAACTCTCTAGAAAGGCAGGAACCTAGGAAGAAACCTAGAGAGTAACCAGTCTCTGGGGGGTGGCCAGTCCTCTTCTGGCTGTGCTGGGTGGAGATTATAACAGAACATGGCCAAGATGTTCAAATGTTCATAGATGACCAGTAGGGTCAGATAATAATTATCACAATGGTTGTAGATGGTGCAACAGGTCAGCACCTCAAGAGTAAATGTCAGTTGGTTTTTCATAGCCGATCATTCAGAGTTAGAGACAAAAGGTGCGGTAAAGCGAGAGGCAGGTAGCCTAGTAGTTAGAGCGTTGGACCTGCAACCAGAAGGTTGCAAGATCGAATCCCCGAGCTGACATGGCAAAAACCTGTCCCTCCGCCCCTGAACAAGGCAGCCAACCTACTGTTCCTAGGCTGCCACTGAAAACAAGAATCTGTTCTCAACTGACCCGCCAAGTTAAATAAAGGTAAAACAAAAAATTAAATAAAAAGAGTGAGAGAGAGTCCAAAACAGCAGGTCTGGGACAAGGTAGCACATCCAGTGAACAGGTCAGAGTTCCAGGCAGAACAGTTGAAACTGCAGCAGCAGCATGACCAGGTGGACTGGGAACAGCAAGGAGTCGTCAGGCCAGGTAGTCCTGAGGCATGGTCCTAGGGCTCAGGTTCTCCGAGAGAAGAGAGCGAGAAAGAGAGAGAGAGAATTAGAGGGAGCATACTTAAATTCACACAGGACACTGGATAAGACATGAGAAATATTCCTGATATAATAGCCCCCCGACATGTAAACTATTGCAGCATAAATACTGGAGGCAGAGACAGGAGGGGTCGGAGACACTGTGGCCCCATCCGACAATACCACCGGACAGGGCAAAACAGGCAGGATATAACCCCACCCACTTTGCCAAGGCACAGCCCCCACACCACTACAGGGATATCTTCAACCACCAACCTACTATCCTGAGACAAGGCCGAGTATAGCCCACGAAAACCTCCCCATGGCACGAACCCGAGGGAGGTGCCAACCAGGACAGGAAAATCACTTCAGTGACTCAACCCATTCAAGTGACGGCATGAAAGAGCACCAGTAAGCCAGTGACTCAGCCCCTGTAATAGGGTTAGAGGCAGAGAATCCCAGTGGAGAGAGGGGAACAGGCCAGTCAGAGACAGCAAGGGCGGTTCGTCGCTCCAGTGCCTTTCAGTTCACCTTCACACCCCTGGGCCAGACTACACTGAACCTACTGAAGAGATGAGTCTTCAATAAAGACTTAAAAGTCGAGACCGAGCCTGCGTCACTCACATGGATAGGCAGACCATTCCATTATGTATGCATAGTCACTTTAACTTTACCTACATGTACATATTACCTCAATTACCCCGACTAACTGGTGCCCCCGCACATTGACTCTGTACCGGTCCCCCTGTATATAGCCTCGCTACCGTTATTTTACTGCTGCACTTTAATTACTTGTTACTTTTATTTTTTACTTATCTATTTTTTACTTAACGCTTATTTATCTTTAAACTGCATTGTTGGTTAAGGGCTTGTAAGTAAGCATTTCACTGTAAGGTCTACACCTGTTGTATTCGGCGCATGTGACAAACAACATTTGATTCCAATAGGAATTACACATCACTTTGCAAGCTATCATAATGTGACTTACAAGCCTGAAAAACGTGAATTTCAGGCCACTGTAATAGGGTAAAGCTAAGCCCTCAAATTAATACCTTATTAAATAGTTATATTGTGTAGAATCATGTAATTTTAATGATAACATAGTCACTAAGGATTTCACTTGTTTAAAGCCCACAAATCAAAACCTTAATGACTGCAGCATGGATGTCTCTTTCACTAACAAATACAACCATGGGTTGTAAACTCTACAATTCACCAGGATGGCAAGGCAGTCTGGGAAATATGCAGATAAGGCTTTACTAGCAGTGTGTTAATTTAACACTGAAAAGTGGGGACCAGTATAGACACTGGACCGGTGTTAAATTTAACACTGGAGAATACGCTGTTTAGAAATATCCCGCTGATAAAAACACAAAGGTTATTGGATAACTATTTGTAAAAGTGTTTGCATAGGCCTATGCCTATTGATAGAGAATTATTCAAAACTTGGCCATCCTTGATTCGGAGACACGGTATAGCCTACCCTTATCGTATTCTAGTCATTTGGCAGACACTCTTATCCAGAGCGACTTACAGGGGTGATTAGGGTGCCTTGCTCAAGCACATATCAACATTCGAACCAGCGACTTTTTGGTTACTGGTCCAACGCTCTTAACCACTAGGGTATCTGCCGCCCCACACACTACCGGTCAAATGTTTTAGAACACCTACTCATTCAAGGGTTTTTCTTTATTTTGACTATTTTCTACATTTTTTAATAATAGTGAAGACATCAAAACTATGAAATGGCACATATGGAATCATTTGGTAACCAAAAAAGTGTGAAACAAATCAAAATATATTTTATATTTGAGATTGTTCAAATAGCCACCCTTTGCCTTTGACATCTTTGCACACTCTTGGCATTCTCTCAACCAACTCACATGGAATGCTTTCCCAACAGTCTTGAAGGAGTTCCCACATATGATGAGCACTTGTCTGCTTTTCCTTCACTCTGCGGTCCGACTAATCCAAAACCATCTCAATTGCGTTGAGGTTGTGTGACTGTGGAGGTCAGGTCATCTGATGCAGCACTCCATCACTCTCCTTCTTGGTAAAATAGACCTTAAACAGCCTGGAGGTGTGTTGGGTCATTGTCCTGTTGAAAACAAATGATAGTCCCACTAAGCCCAAACCAGATGGGATGGTGTATTGCTGCAGAATGCTGTGGTAGTTAAGTGTGCCTTGAATTCTAAATAAATCACAGACAGTGTCACCAGCAAAGCACCACCACACCATCACACCTCCTCCTCCATGCTTTACGGTGGGAAATAGTGAAGATCATCCATTCACCCACACTGCATCTCACAAAGACTCAGCGGTTGTAACCAATTTGGACTCCAGACCAGAGGACAAATTTCCACCAGTCTAATGTCCATTGCTCGTATTTCTTGGCTCAAGCAAGTCTCTTATTATTATTGGTGTCCTTTAGTAGTGGTTTCTTTACAGCAATTCGACCATGAAGGCCTGATTCACACAGTCTCCTCTGAACAGTTGATGTTGAGATGTGTCTGTTACTTGAACTCTGTGAAGCATTTACTTGGGCTCCAATTTCTGAGGCTGGTAACTCTAATGAACTTATCCTCTGCAGCAGAGGTAACTCTTGGTCTTCCATTCCTGTGGCAGTCCTCAGGAGAGCCAGTTTCATCATACTGCTTGATGTTTTTTCTTCTTCACAGGCCTGGGCAGGGATACAGCCATGGGTGGACTTGGGAGGGCATTGGCCCACCCACTGGGGAGCCAGGCCCAGCCAATCAGAATGAGTTCCCCCCCCCCAGACGATCCCACAGGTGAAGAAGCCGTATGTGGAGCTCCTGGTCTGGCTACGCGTGATCTGCGGTTGTGAGGCTCGTTGGATGTACTGCCAAATTCTCTAAAGCGACATTAGAGGTCTCAGGTGGTGGAGAAACTAATATTAAATTCTCTGGCAACCGCTCTGGTGGACATTCCTGCGGTCAGCATGCCAATTGTACAGTCCCTCAATGCTTGAGGCATCTGTGGCATTGTGTTGTGCAGCAAAATTGCACATTTTAAAGTGGCTTTTTATTGTTCTTAGCACAAGGTGCACCTGTGTAATGATCATGCTCTTTAATCAGCCTCTTGGTACGCCACACCTGTCAGGTGGATGGATTATCTTGGCAAAGGAGAAACGCTCACTAACAGGGATATAAACCCATTTGTGCACAACATTTTTGAAAAATAAGCTTTTTGTATGTATGGAAAATATTTCAGCTCATGAAACATGGGACTAACACTTAAGATTGTGCGTTTATGTTTTTGCTGCGTGTAATTCAACTGACACTCGAATGGACTGTGTGCATCTGACCAACAGATTGAGAGATTATTCAGACAAAATCCTAGTTGCTGGTGTTTTTTTGGAGGGGGAAGGCTGAAAATCTACGTGTATGAATATAGGCACTGTCGGGGCAAATATACGTCTTTCTAAACTGAAATTATACGTGGTTCAGGCTACTAATTGATCCGAACTAAAATGGAGTAACGTTTTCATCTTCCAACATGGCAGACGTATATACCAATTTTCTCCAATCACATGGCAGGGTTCTCCTCGGGGAGCACATCCGGTGGCGTTTCCTGTGTTTGTAAATTGAAAGAAATTGGAACTCAGGCCACGGGCGTCGAAACACGACAAACGAGGAACATTTAAAGGTAAACACCAAAAAACGATGTTTGAATATCACAAATGGTTTCACTTATTGTATGTTTAGTCGTGTATCAGGCGATATTTGACAGATTCGGCCTCCGTCTCTAAGCTAAAAAGCAGTGACTGACACGACTTGTTAGCTTGACAACAGGGGAGGGGGAGTACGCATCGACCATCACGAATGAATGTCTTTATCGGGAAATCTTGCTGTACTAGCTGCTTAGTCGTTTTGTGGCTAATCTGATCGCAATCCTCAAACTTGTTTTATATAGCTGGCTGTATTTATCCGGATCTAATCATATCGAAATTGCCTAACGATATAATTATATTTCGATTTGTTGATGGGTGGCAACTGAAGTTAGTAAGATATGATGATGTACGTGGAAGCCACTACTAGCTAACGTTAGCTACGTCGTTATTAGCTAGCTATCTGTTTCTGTTTTGGCTAGCGGCTAGTTAACTCCGATACAAATCATCGAGAGGCTATGATTACATTAACAATTTTGTAACTAGCAGATTCTTAACCTGAGCGATTCGTGCAATAATCTTGAAATGATTATACGATTACGAGATAATCGTTTTAATTGTTGGGTTAAGCCATTTAAATGTAACTTCAAGTAGCTAACATGAGTATTTCTACCATTGCAGGCTAACTAGCAAACGTTAGCTAACCAGCTACGTTTTATTAAATGTGTTTCACTGTATATTACTACTTGATTGTCCATTGCCTTCCCACACTAGCTAGTTATTTCGTTAACTTCGCCAATTACGAAGTTAGTCAGTAGCTAGCTGCATCCAGGGAAAACTGCTCATATTTGCAACGATAACTAGACATTAGTGTATCAAAATGTTGCTGCTGGCTGCATGTAATAATGTTAGCTAGCTATGGGGTTGCTAAAAGATAGCTTTAGACTTTCCCTGGATCATTATTTAGCCAGAGCCATATTATTTGACTATTGTTATTACATTGCATATATTTAGCTAGCTAGAGTTAGGTCAACTTTTTAAATTTGGAATATCTAAATGCATGGCTTTGGCTATAGCCATTAACTTGCCAATGTTGGTGCCATTGGTTTAATTTGTAAAATGTTTTTCAGCTATATGGCTATTCTTAATCATGGTAGTCAGTTAGGTTAACCTATCTACAGTATTAGCGTTTTGTCCCAAATTCATGGTAGCTAGCTATACTGTTTATAGTTTTTACACCTGTTTGCTAGTTAACATTAGCTATATGATTATGTACACAATTGGAATTGGGTCCCTGACTGAATTGCTTGACCATCCCATTTTGGATATTAGCTAGATGTGTTGTATTAATGTGACCCGTGTTCAGGGCTTGTAGGCGCAGCTCTTTCAGGATCATATTTCATAGCTAGCAAAGTGACCTGATGACAGTGACAAACAAGGAGTAAACCAAATTACATACAGTTTATTGTGGAGATGCTAGTTTTTGAGTTATAATTGCGTTTTGTGTGGTTGGTGCAGTTACAATCTGTGACTCATTGCTGGTTTTATTGTTTTTAAAAATCATTTTATTATTATTGAATGTATTTTTATGTATTGTCCACATCCTCCTCTTCCTCAGTTTTAGTGCTAGATGAGTGTGGTGGGTGTGGCCCCCCGTCAGACTGACCATCCTGATTGACGGATCCCTGGATGACCTTGTCCCCGCCCCCATCCCCGCCCTCACATACACCGTTCCCACTGCAATGTCACACCTGCCCAGCAGCTCAGTCCGCGACCATATGAAATGGGTTTGTTTTCCAACAAAAAAATGATAAAATGGCTACAAACAACATGCCTACTATTAGGCAACATTATACAGTATCTTTTGTCACTCAGGATGTGGTCGTCATAAAATGTAAAGTGCTTGATTTTAATTTTTATCATTGGGTTTCATACTGTTTCTGGTGTAACTGTAACTTGGCCTCTGACAGTCTGAGTGTTTGTCTTCTCATTTGTTTAGCTCCTCTACACCCAGACTGGTTCTGTTTTATATATTTTCTAAATGTCTGATTGGTACTGGATTTCCCTGACTCGGGCTCGGTTCTGTTCCTAGGCGGGGTTGCTTGGCTGTGAGGCTGTCCTCTCCAGTATGGCCCTGATGCAGGCCAGCTCCATGGCCGGTCCGCCCAAGAAGATGATGGCTCCGCTCGGCCATGGTCCACCACCCCAGAGGGATGGTTTAGACCGCGGTCCTCAGAGCCACATGATCCTGCCATCTGGAATGAGCTGCCCACCCCTGGTTAGGAGGAGCTGGGGCAATGCAGAGGGGGAGGAGGGAACTTTGTTGTTTATCATTGTCACCCACTGAAAGAACAACAAATTAGAAATGGATATATTTCCCATTGGCTAGGTCTCAGAAGTAACTTACTGTGGCCTGCTAATATGCCTAAATAAGTCTTCATTCATGATTTAAAGAGGCTGCCAGAATATATACACCATTTAAAAGTAGTCATAGGTTACATTCTGTATTTCTCTTTTGCCTATTTTTATTTTTTACTGTTCATTATTATTTGTTTTCCCAGCATAATCATCTAAACGATTCTAAAATATCCTGTGGTTCATGTTTAAATTTCACATATTTAGAAAACATTCCTTGAATTCCGTTCTTGTTTTGTTTCTGTCTTGAAATGTAGGCCTTATCTGTAAGGTCATTTCTCATTTTAAGTTTCATACAATCTCCACCAGGAAGGCTGATTCACAGGCTCCTCTCTCCCTCTTGTATGTGCTCCCCAGCTTATCCGGAAGGAGGCTGACTTCCACGCCCCCCGCCTTCTGGACGAGAAGGAGATGAGGGCCAACGAGGACATGCAGCTGAAAAAGAAGAACAGGAAGTCAGGAACGCCCTGTAAAGTGAGAGAGCAAGACGGGAGGGGAGGGAAGGTCAGTGTCTCTGAATTTTAAAGCAAAACAGCCTCCGTGTGTTTAGGAGAGATTGTGTTATAAAAACGGTCTGAAGGTGTGTTTGTGGGTGTTTGGCTCGCTTTGTGCTTCTGTGTGTGTGTGTGACTGACTTTTTTTTGTCTCTCGCTGAGTTGGTGCCTTTGAGTTTGCACATTTTGTGTGGGGGGAGGAGTGCAGATGAGATGTGGAGGGGTGGGGTTCTCTGGAGAGGAAAGAGGGGGAGGGGAACACAATAACTGTTATTGTGTTTGAGGGGGGAGCAGTAACATGTGGGAGGGGGTTAACCCTTCTCTAGGTTTTGCTTTAAATGGCCAAAATGGTCAACATTGTTTTAATCCTGTACTACCTTAATCTAATTCAGCATTTATGTCAGCACTGGCTTTTCTCATACTAAAATGATTGTATCATATGTTTCCTTCTATACAACATGCTTGTTGTGATGATTTAGTAGATGTGTACGTTTGCAAGTTTTATTTCTTCTGTATGGGGTATTTAGGCCTACAATTTTATGCTGAGCCACTATTCTGTCATATCCTGCCTAGGTGGTTGTTGTGGATGAGAATGGTAACTGTCCAATATCCAAAGTGCAGAAAAACTTCATCTGTGATCACTGTTACGGAGCCTTTAGGAGTGGATATCACCTGAAGAGACACATCCTCATTCATACAGGTATGTGTCCCAACCACAATGGCCTACTACTGGAAGTTTTCCATTACCAGTTAGGGAGATGTTTAACATGCTTAGCTAATACAGTACGAAAATACATAAGGCCAGCAGAAACACCCGTTTGAATTAAGTGACCAGTGATTTTAATCTTGAGATGGCCTCCAAAAAGAGATTGTCTAGTGTCAGATTTTCATTCACAGTTTTTGGTGTTCTCTGTGGGGACCTTTCACTAAAACTGGTACTCTTCGGTTTAGGGGAGAAGCCGTATGCTTGTGGCATATGTGACATGAGGTTTATTCAGCGTTACCACCTGGAGAGACACAGCCTCATTCACACGGGTATGCGTCCTCTTACCGTACCCATCTCTCACTAAACAGGCTACACCTGTAGTGCTGCACCGGAACCCAAGTGTACAGGGTTTTCAGTGTTCTTTTGTCATTTGGACAGTAATTTCCAACAAAGCTCAACATTCCTTTCACCTCAACTATGTGAAGGAGAGGGTTATCACAAATGTACAAATGGGTCCCCCAACACCAATGAGAGTACAAATGAAAGATCTATTTGGTACAAATGTTTATAGATTGGCCATAGGAGGCTGCACAAAGGTCACAGTTTTAGGACAATGTTGCTTTTAGTAGGTGAAGGTGTTGCTAGTTTAGCAGTAGCTTTTTGTATGCAGTATGAGATTTTGAATAGAATTTACCTGCATGGACATCAAGCGACTGATTTTCTGAGACATTTTGTAATATTGGTAAGTAGACCATTTGAAGAGTGGTCTATAGCTTCTCCTATATTGGAAAATAAAACACTGCTTTACACGTTTGCATTTTTAATTTACAGTGAACTATTTGCTTTAGATTTTTTTGTTATCTGATATTTGTGAAATTCTCATTTGACCTAAAGCAAGATGCTTTCGGATCATAGTCAAGTATTATGGGTGTGTTCATCATTTGGCCATATGTTTATCCTTGTAAATATAACTAATAATCCTACTCAAGTTCATTTGAGTGGACAGTTTGCAATTTGGAATAAATCCTTTTTTTTTTCTTTAAAAAAATTCTGTGCATATTGAATAGCTAATATTTGTATGCTCTGTGTGTATAGGGGTGAAGCCGTACGCTTGTTCCATGTGTGACATGAGGTTTTTCCAGCGTTACCACCTGGAGAGACACAGCCTCACTCATACGGGTATGAGTCCTCTTTCCGTACCCATCTCACATAAAACAAGCGACCCATTTTACTCCTGTTTGTCATAGAGCAGCCTCTCAGTAGAAATGTATGAGTGTAAAATCAAAAAGACAGCATGGCAGTTGGCCCGCTTCGGGAGCTCAGGATGTGACAAAGATTTTTATGCTCAGACAAAAACCATGTGGCCTTCATATAGGTAGAAATGCAAACTTAATATACAGTTACTGTGCCTTCAGAAAGTATTCCTACCCGTTGACTTATTCCACATCGTTGCGGCCTTTAATTCAAAATGGATTACATTTTTTTCCCTCTCACCCATCTACACAAAATACCCCATAACGACAGTTCTAACATGTTTTTAGGAATGTTTGCAAATGTATTGAATCTGAAATACAGAAATATCTTATTTACATAAGTATTCACACCCCTGAGTCAATACATGTTAGAATCCCCTTTTGCAGTGATTACAGCTGTGAGCCTTTCTGGGTAAGTCTCTGAGAGCTTTGTACACCTGGATTGTACAATATTTGCACATTTCTTCATTCAAATCTTTGTCAAATTGGGTGTTGGTCATTTGCTAGGCCTCCATTTAAGTCTTGCCATAGATTTGCAAGACAATTATATATAGAGCTGTAACTAGGCCACTCCGGAACATTCACCCTCTAGGAGTTGTATAATCGCCAAACCAACTGTTCGATCGCCAAACATTTCTGTACGATAAGCCTTGCGTTCCAATTATTTGACTTCATCTTGCACGGTTGGCAGTAGATGCACCCGATTCAGCGGCCTTGCACGCCGAGTAGGAGACATGTCCCATTCTAAACTTTTAAAACCATGACTAGAGTGAGACTGTCACTGTCTATATTAAAGCGCTGCTGTTTATCAGTGAGTTCATGTTTATGTTTTTACTTAGCACTGTCAACACTTTCTATTCAACACTTTTTTTAATCAGCTGTTCTCCCTACTTCCACTCGCTCTACAACTAGCACTGCAGTTGCAATGAATGAATGAATGAGAAGGAAAGTGTATCGATAGGCTTGCGTTTATTAGCGGCTTGCACCTTTTTGTAATATCGAGGAATATTTCATTTGTCTGGTCATAGGAGTAACGGCATACATTTTTGCATGAGGTAGAAACAATGCGGTGCAGCTCGAGTTTCGCCATCAGCTGGAAGAACGTTTTTTGGTCAGTGTCAGGGGAGGAAAGAGAGAGTGGAGGGATGTTGAGAGGTGGACCGTTAGTCTGCTGCCCTCTCCCTCTGCTGAGTCTTGCTCCATCAGCCCAGCGAAATAAAAATATAAAGCAAATTATTTAAATGTTATTTAACTAGGCAAGTCAGTTAAGAACAAATTCGTATTTACAATAATGGCCTACCAAAAGGCAAATGGCTGGCAGTAAATATAGGACAGAACACACATCACAACAAGAGACACCACAACACTACATAAAGAGAGACCTAAGACAACAACATAGCATGGCAGCAACACATGACAACACAACATGGTGGCAGCAACACATGACAACACAGCATGGTAGCAACAGAACATGGTACAAACAGTATTGGCCACAAACAACAGCACAAAGGGTAGAGACAACAATACATCACTTGAAGCAGCCACAACTGTCAGTAAGAGTGTCCATGATCGAGTCTTTGATAGAAGAGATTGACATAAAACTGTCCGGTTTGAGTGTTTGTTGCAACTCGTTCCAGTCGCTAGCTGCAGCGAACTGAAAACAGGAGCGACCCAGGGATGTGTGCTCTTTAGGGACCTTTAACAGAATGTGACTGGCAGGACGGGTGTTGTATGTGGAGGATGAGGGCTGCAGTAGATATTTCAGATATGGGGGAGTGAGGCCTAAGAGGGTTTTATAAATAAGCATCAACCAGTGGGTCTTGCGACGGGTATACAGATATGACCAGTTTACAGAGGAGTATAGAGTGAGGTGACATGTCTTAGAAGGAGCATTGGTGGCAAATCTGATGGCTGAATGGTAAAGAACACCTAGCCGATCGAGAACACCCGTACCTGCCGATCTATAAATTACGTCTCCATAATCTTGCATGGGTAGGATGGTCATCTGAATCAGGGTTAGTTTGGCAGCTGGGGTGAAAGAGGAGTGATTATGATAGAGGAAACCAAGTCTAGATTTAACTTTGGCCTGCAGCTTTGATATGTGCTGAGAGAAGGGAGTATGGTTAGACGGTACACTGTCCAAGTACTTGTATGGGGTGACTACCTCCAGCTCTAAACCAGGGCTGTCCAACCCTGCTCTTGGAGAGCTACCGTCCTGTAGGTTTTCACTCTGTCCCTCATCTAGCGCACCTGATTCTAATAATTAGCTAGTTGATGCGCTGTATCAGGTTGGTTATACCCGGGGTTGGAGTGTGAACCTACAAGAGGGTAGCTCTCCAGGAGCAGGGTTGTGTAGCCCTGCTCTAAACCCATCAGAGGTTGTAATCACACCTGTAGTCATCACACTTAGCTGTGCCTCACAAGTAATACATTAACTGGTCTATTACCGGTGTGATCATATTGCCTACCTCAAATGTTGAAATATAATTTAAAAAGTGGTCTGAGAAGAACAAGAATGCATTTAGGGCAATTCAAGCAAAGCTAATATGCGGCGATACTGTTTTGGGCCTGTAGCCTACAGCACAAATGCCATTCCTACAGTACTGTTTTTTTTTATTTTGTTTTTTTTACCTGCTTTTTCTCCCCTTTTTCATGGTATCCAATTGTTAGTAGCTACTATCTTGTCTCATCGCTACAACTCCTGTACGGTCTCGGGAGAGACGAAGGTCGAAAGTCATGCGTCCTCCAATACACAACCCAACCAAGCCATACTGCTTCTTAACACAGCGCGCATCCAACCCGGAAGCCAGCCCCACCAATGTGTCGGAGGAAACACCGTGCACCTGGCAACCTTGGTTAGCGCACACTGCGCCCGGCCCGCCACAGGAGTTGCTGGTGCGCGATGAGACAAGGATATCCCTACTGGCCAGACCCTCCCTAATCCCTAGTCCTTGCCGATGACAAGCATACCCATAACATGATGCAGCAATGCTTGAAAATATGGGGTGTGGTAATTTAGTGATGTTGGATTTGCCCTAACAAAACACTTTTTATTTGGGACTTAAAGTACATTTCTTTGCCACATTTTTTGCAGTTTTACTTTGGTGCCTTATTGCAAACAGGATGCATGTTTTGGAATATTGTTTTCTGTACATGCTTCCTTTTCACTCTGTCATTTAGGTTAGCATTGTGGAGTAGCTACAATGTTGATCCATCCTCAGTTTTCTCCAAGCTGTTTTAAAGTCACCATTGGCAGAAATCATGGTGAAATCCCTGAGTGGTTTCTTTCCTCTCCAGCAATTGAGTTAGGAAGGATGTCTATCTTTTATAGTGACTGGGTGTATTGCTACACCATCCAAAGTGTAACTGTTTTAATTTAACTAGGCAAGTCATTTTAAGAACAAATTCTTATTTACAATGACGGCCTACACTGGGCCCGGATGATGCTGGGCTAATTGTGCGCCACCCTATGGGACTCCTAATCACAGCTGGTTGTGATACAGCCTGGATATGAACCGGGGTGTCTAGTGACGCCTCAAGCACTGAGATGCCTGTGCCTTAGACTGCTGCGCCACTCAGGAAATGTAATGTGTTAAAAAAATTAAAATGATTAGTATTATAATTTTTATTTAACTCATCTGCCGTAAGGTGCCCTTTGCGAGGCATAGGAAAACCTTCCTGGTCTTTGTGGTTGAATCTGTGTTTGAAATTCACTCCTTGACTGAGGGACCTTACAATTATCTGTATGTGTGGGGTACAAAGATGAGGTAGTTTATTAAAAAAATTATGTTTAACAATATTATTGCACACAGTGAGTCCATGCAACTTATATGACTTCTTAATTAAGCACTTTTTTACTCCTGAACTTTAGGCTTGCCATAAAAGGGGTTGAATACTGATACGGATTCAAGACATTTCAGATTTTAATTTTTTATTAATTTGTATATAAAAAATCCTAAAACATCATTCCACTTTGGCATTATGGGGGTATTGTGTGTAGGCCAGTAAAACGCAATCTCTATTTAATCCATCTTAAATTCAAGCTGTAACACAACAAAATGTGGAAAAAGTCAAGGGCTGTGAATACTTTCTGAAGGCACTGTAAATGTTTTTAAATTGTTTAAAACTATCAGACTCATGGGGCAAAAGTCAGTCTCTTGCCAACAGTGGGAATGGTCTCTTGATGTCCAAGCCTCGCACATTACTTACTGGTTGTAGTTCATGGCTAGTTATTGTAATCGATAATGGCTTGAAGTTGGTGATAATGGCTTGATTATTGCTGATAATTTATTTTTTAGGTAAAAACTTATTTTGATGTCAGTGAAGGGTTTCCTCTCTTACACTTTGCCAGCTAACATTTCTGTAGTTAATTCCCAATTGTTGCCATTGAACCCAAATTAAATTTGATTGGGCATAAAACATTTTCTTGTTTTAACCTTAAATGCACACTGAAGTGTTTGTCCCCAGGGGTTAAGACATGGCAACAAACATTTTACCTCTAGTACTAGAACCAGTCAGTCCTTACATTTGTGTGAAATGTATATGGTTATAGTTTGGGAGTTGGGTATTATTTTGTGTTCCACTTTATGCAATAGGAACACTAGCTAATATATTGATACTCTGTGTGCATAGGGGTGAAGCCGTTTGCTTGCAACATGTGTGACATGAGATTCTTCCAGCGTTACCACCTGGCGAGACACAGCCTCACTCATACGGGTACTGGTCCGCACACCGTACCCCTCTTAACAATGGGCTATAAACACTGATGCTGCACTTAAGCACCAATACACAGGTTCCTTATGTTGTACTTGCGTAGGGTGGCGTAAAGCCACAACAAACTAGGGTTTTAGAACCGCTTAACAATGTGTGGCTTTCAGTTAATATCTCTGGATTCACTATCTTGGCAATTTCATTGTCTTGGTAAATTGCCAAACCAGCCCTTTAGTAGGATAGTGCATTAATAAGCTATATTTGTATACTCAAATGACTGAGGTATGCTGGTAATTGTTTTGAATTACATTATAGCCCTTTTAAAATATTGAGTGCATTCAGAAAGTATTCAGACCCCTTCACTTTTCCACATTTTGTTATGCTACAGCCTTATTCTAAAATTGATCAAATATTTTTTTCCCCTCGTCAATCTACACACTACCCCATAATTACACTTTGAAAACTGTGTTTTAGACATTTTTGCGAATGTATTAAAATTAAAGAACCGGCATACCTTATTTACATAGGTATTCATACCCTATGAACTTTGCTATGACACTCGAATTTGAGCTCCGGTGTATCTTGTTTCAATTGATCATCCTTGATGTTTCTACAACTTGATTGGAGTCCACCTGTGGTAAGTTCAATTGGACATTATTTGGAAAGGCACACACCTGTCTATAGATGGTCCCACAGTTGACAGTGCATGTCAGAGGAAAAACCAGGCCATGGGGTCAAAGGAATTGTCCGTTGAGCTCCGAGACAGGATTGTGTCGAGGCACAGATCTGGGGATGGGTACCAAAACATCTCTGGAGCATTGAAGCTCCCCAAGAACACAGTGGCCGCCATCATTCTTAAATGGAAGAAGTTTGGAACCACCAAGACTCTTCCTAATGCTGGCTGCCTGGCCAAACTGCGGAATCGGCGGAGAAGGGCCTTGGTCAGGGAGGTGACCAAGAACCCGATGGTCACTCTGACAGCGCTCCAGAGTTCCTCTGTGGAGATGGGAGAACCTTCCAGAAGGACAAATATATCTGCTGCACTCCACCAATCAGGCCTCTATGGTAGAGTGGCAAGACGGAAGCCACTCCTCAGTAAAAGGCACGTGACGGCCCGCATGGAGTTTGCCAAAAGGCACGTAAAGGACCCAGACCCCAAGAAGCAAGATTCTTTGGTCTGATGAAACCAATATAACATTTTGGCCTGAATACCAAGAGTCACGTCTGGAGGAAACCTGGCACCATCATTACGGTGAAGCATAGTGGCAGCATTCTGCTCTGGGGATGTTTTTCACTGGCAAGGACTGGGAGACTAGTCAGGCTCAAGGGAAAGATGACTGGAGCAAAGTACAAAAATGATAAAATATTAGAGTGGTGTGTTAATGTGTTTTATACATCTGTTTTTTTCTAGTCAGTGGTCTCTAACCAAGTTTCTCATATTTGATGACAACCTGCTCCAGAGGACCTCAGAATGGAGTGAAGGTTCACCTTCCAACAGGACAATGACCCTAAGCACATGGCCAAGACGATGCTGGAGTGACTTCGGGACAAGTCTCTGAATGTCCATTGGGGGTACCAGCCAGAACCCGATCGAACATCTATGGAGAGACCTGGAAATAGCTGGGCAGCAACTCTCCCCATCCAACCTGACAGAGTTTGAGAGGATCTGCAGAGAAGGATGGGAGAAACTCCCCAAATACACGTGTGCCTAGCTTGTAGCGACATACGCAAGAAGACTCGAGGCTGTAATCGCTGCCGAAGGTGCTTCCACAAGTAAAGGGTCTGATTACTTATGTAAATGTAATATTTCAGTGTTTTATTTTAAATAAATTAGCAAAATGTTCTAAACCTGTTTTTGCTCTGTTATTGTGGGATATTATGTGTAGTTTAATGAGGTGAAAAAACAATTGAATCCATTTTAGAATAAAGCTAATTTAACAAAATATGGATGAAGTCAAGGGGTCTGAATACTTTCCGGAATCAACTGTTGAATAATGGAATGTCTCAGTGCAAGCTTTGCATGGCTATTGTGACGTCTCAGATCACTTTAATTGCTGCCCTTGTTCTGGTGCATCAGGCTTTCTTCGAGTGTTAAGGACTACTTAAGCATAGGGCAAGAGGCAGACTTCTCTAAAGTTGGTGCTCTGTGTGTATAGGGGTGAAGCCATACGCTTGCTCCATGTGTGATCAAAGATTTTTCCAGCGTTACCACCTGGCAAGACACAGCCTCAAACATACGGGTATGGGTCCGCTCACCGTACCCATCTCACATATTTAGGTACTCCAGTGAAATAATTTTACGTAAGACCACCGAGTTTGGATTCGTACAAACAATGAAATATTGCAGATGGACTCCAAGAAGCTCTATAGGAACAGCTTTAATTAGTTTTGCAATGTTATGGACACGTTCCACCGCTGCCACTACTTTTAAAATAGGCCACTGAGTTTTCAAAAATGTTTGTCCATATGTTTGTCTGGCACAATACAAACCCAGTTAATATATGCATGATGCTCTTAACAAGCCTTATATACTGACATGACTGGTGATCTGTGTGTGTATAGGGGTGAAGCCGTACGCTTGCTCCATGTGTGACATGAGGTTCTACCAGCGTTACCACCTATCGAGACACAGCCTCACTCATACGGGTATGGCGTCTGCTCACTGCTGCCTCACTGGAGCTAGTGACGCAACATTATTCAGTTGAATGTACATGTTAAGTCCCCAACAGCCCCATGCATTGTCAAATGTTCTGACAACTTATTTGTAGGGTTAGGCCACTTTTTTAGCACTCAGGATATTCAATTATACAGGATATTCAGGGTTGGATGTCCTTGTGTTGGTAACCCCTTCTTAATCTCAAAGTGAATGGAAGGAAGAGGCTTTGTTGGAAACTACTGTCCACTGGAAAGTGCAATCTCAATCTCCATGTTATCAAATAGAGTGGTGTGTTGTGTTTTATACATCTGGGTTTTTTCTAGTCAGTGATCTCCTAACGAAGTTTCTCATATAATTGACTCGTATTTTTAATAAGGGGAGTGATTAATCACCAGATGAGATTAATTTAAGTGTTTTTTAGCTTTTGAGAAAGTCATTGTATGATATGAGAAATGTAATTGCAAGTACTCTTAAGGGTAGTTGCCAAATTTGTTATTTCATTGTAGTTCCCCTCGAAGTGATTTGTTTATACAATTATTTAAGTTGTATAGCAGGAAATCCAGCATGTTAATGTCTATATATATTTTTTTTTAAATCAGGGAATGCATATTTTAAAACTGACAAAGATGGCTAATATTTGTCTGCTCTGTGTGTGTTTAGGAGTGAAGCCATATGCTTGTTCCATGTGTGACATGAGGTTTATTCAGCGTTACCAACTGGAGAGACACAGCCTCACTCATACGGGTATGTGTCCTCACTTTAAATCTCCCTCTCGCTTCAATCTGACATTGCAAATGTCATGCATGAGCCCCACTGCAATGTGTGGTTACATGAGTTGTCTGTCATGTTGGGGTATAATGGAATTTAATTCATACATATGACTGCATCAAACTCGAGTTTGTATTGTTAAAGGCATTTTATTTCAAAATTAAAGACTATTGTCCCAGCACAGCACTAACAATACTTAGCCTTGATTCCTGTCAGATCTTCGAGAAAGATCTTGAATATTGTTTTATGTAGGCAAAAGATTTCCAAGCTAACCAGTTTAGAGGACTGATAGATTTGAATCAAACCCCCAAATCATTGCACAACATTTGTAAATCGATGTCCCAGGTCCGATAAAACCTTTGAATCCCCATGTTGGAATTGAGCTTGAGGTCTGGCTAAGAGCCACAACTTCAGGCTGACTGTATTTCCAAAAATGTCCTATGGAAGCCATCTTTGATGGGGTTTAGGATAGCAGGTGAACCAGACCGCTTCAGGAGTTTGAGACGTCACAATAGCATGCCAAAAATCACATGGTTGTGTCAATGTGTTATGTTTAAATATGTACCAACTGCTTAAAATTTTCACATCTAATGTTCATATGAACAGCATGATGTGAAGCCATGTGTCCACTGCCATTTTCACCCCAAATTCTAACCTACTCAGCAAAATTGCAATTGTTATTAGCTAAACCATTGGAATCATTGGTAGCTAGTAGCCACGCTTAGGCTACAACAGTGATTTTGCCTTGTATTATGGTGGTGTATTAGAGCATTGCCCTTTTGAATATTAACTGTGCTAAAATCAAGTCCCAATTGGATTAGTAGATTGTACCTTTTTGACCAACTGCTGAAACAAGATTTTCTGGTGAACAAGACAAACTGTGCTAAACTCATTTAGCTGCACTAAAGGTAAAGAAATAATCCACTCAAATCTTTTGGTATTTTTTTTCGTTCGTCCACTGTTGATATAGTCCCAAAATGTTTCTCTTGTCAGCGATAAAGTTTTGAAGATATAGGTCTTTCAAAAATCTATTTGTCACGTGCCACATCAACATGGTGATGCGAAACACTTCTTCATGATGTGGAACGTGATCATTTCCTTCTTGAAAGTCCTATGTTGGAACTTGATTGCTGAAATGCAAAACATTTTTATACCACCATCAGTGCACTTATGAAAAAAATAAGATTTTTGAGTGGATTATTCCTTTAAGATTGAACATTTTTGGCAGTTGAACTTTTTTATACTGAAGTTGGTGCTCTGTGTGTGTGTGTGTGTGTGTGTGTGTGTAGGGGTGAAGCCATTTGGTTGCACCATGTGTGACAAGAGGTTCTTCCAGCGCTACCACCTGGCAAGACACAGCCTCACTCATATGGGTATGCACCCTCTCACCTTTTCCCTGTAATTAAACCCTAGTATACAGGGTTGGCAGGACTTATGAATTAGTCATGCACAACATTTTTTTATTTTTATATATCCCCAAAAAGTTCTTAATTTAATTCTGTTAAAGATGAGAATGGGTTAGTTTTGCCACTGGGTGACATCATCAGCTCATGTGATGTGTTATGGTTGAGGACTAAAGCATGAGGGGGGGGCATAAAAAAATCTCTCACTTCATTGGGGGTAACATTTGAAAGATTTTTGTGAATACCTATTACGTTGTGGCAAGTATTGAAATTAGTAGTTAACTACCAATTGATTTACCATCCAAGTATATACATATAACTAAACCTAAAAAATTAGAGGCACTAAAATAATATATTGATGCTCTGTGGGGTTAGGTGTAAAACCTTATGCTTGCACTGTGTGTAACATGAGGTTTGTTCAGGAGTCCCACCTGGTGAGACACAGCCTCAAACATACGGGTATGGGTCTACTCACCGTACCCTTCTCACATATAGAAGCTAGTTAAGGATGTTAGTAAAAAGAATTGCAGCCACACATTCAATAACGATTTAGGACTTTGAGCAATAATTATTGTGATTTTGCAGTCCTTTGCAAGTTAACGCCTTTGATGAAAAGTGTTGTATTGCATCATTGCTATGTTGTACTTGCGAAGTTCCCAGTAGAACTAGGTCATAAGCCGCCACTAGAAAACCACTTTATTTTCGCAACTTCCTAAATTTAAGCACTTTAAGAAGGCCTAGAACTACCACCAGATAATATAATCCCTTAATCTGTGTTGTATGAGATCATGAAGTGCAATTTCTTACATTCTGTGGATGGACGCCTTGTCAAATTGTGGTTCATCATAAACGAATGGCCGATCCTAAATTTTGCACACTGTGTCAACACCTTTTTGATGAACCCCAACAACCGCAAGCTATTGAGGTGGTAGTGTAATCAGATTCTAAACGGCCAATACCCGGGAAGTTATTGTGTGGATCGACATCAGTGTTTTTATAAGATATTTATTATAAGTATACAGTGCATTCGGAAACTATTCAGATCCCTTGACATTTTGTTACGTTACAGGCTTATTCTAAAATGGATTAAATAAAAACATTTCCTCGTCAATCTACACACAATACCCTGTACGGACAAAGTATAAACAGGTTTCAGATATTTATTATTATTATTCTTATTTACATAGATATTCAGACCTTTTGCTATGAGACTTGAAATTGAGCGCAGGTGCATCCTGTTTCCATTCAATCAAGTTGTAGAAACATCAAGGATGATGGAGTCCACCTGTGATAAGTTCAATTGGACAGGATTTGGAAAGGTGCACACCTGTCTATATAAGGTCCCACAGTTGACAGTGCATGTCAGAGCAAAAACCAAGCCATGAGGTCAAAGGAATTGTCTATGGAGCTCAGACATGATTGTTTCAAGGCACAGATCTGGGGATGGGTACCAAAACATCTCTGCAGCATTGAAGCTCCCCAAGAACACAGTGGCTGCCATCATTCTTAAATGGAAGAAGTTTGGATCCACCAAGACTCTTCCTAGAGCTGGACGCCCATCCAAACTGAGCAATCTGGGGAGAAGGGCCTTGGTCAGGGAGGTGACCAAGAACCCAATGGTCACTCTGACAGAGCTCCAGATTTCCTCTGTGCAGATGGGAGAACCTTCCAGAAGGGCAACCATCTCTGCAGCACTCCACCAATCAGGTCTTTATGGTAAAGTGGCCAGACGAAGCCACTCGGTAAAAGGCACATGACAGCCCACTTGGATTTTTGCCAAAAGGTAGCTAAAGGAGAAACGAGATTTACTCGTCTGATGAAACCAAGATTGAACCCTTTTGTCCTGAATGCCAAGTGTCACATCTGGAGGAAACCTGGCACCATCCCTACGGTGAAGCATGGTGGTGGCAGCATCATGCTGTGGGGATGTTTTTTCAGTGGCAGGGACTGGGAGACTAGCAGGTCTCTCCGATCTAACATATTTTCAGGTCTCTACAGATAGCTGTGCAGCACGTCTCCCCATCCAACCTGACAGAACTTGAGAAGAATGGGAGAAACTCCCCAAATACAGATGTTCCAAGCTTGTAGCGTCACTCCTAAGAAGACTCGGCTGTAATCGCTGCCAAAGGTCCTTCAACAAAGTACTGAGTAAAGGGTCTGAATACTTACGTAAATGTCATATTTCAGTTTTTTCTTAACACATTTGCAAACATTTCTAAAAACCTGTTTTTTTTATTTGTCATTATGAGGTATTGTGTGTTGATTGAGGGATATAAAAAAATAATATTATAATAAGGCTGTAATGTAACAATGTGGAAAAAGACAAGGGGTCTGAATACTTTCCGACTGAACTGTAAATGTATACATCTTAATTTTGGAGGACTTTAATTGACGGACAGTGGGGCATAAAAATAATATGATGTTCTGTGTGTGTATAGGGGTGAAGCCGTATGCTTGCACCATGTGTGACAAGAGGTTTTTCCAGCGAGACCATCTACGGAGACACAGCGTCACTCATATGGGTATGGGTCCATTCTGGTATACAGGGTTGGAACGATTTTGCTTATATTCTAGCTACTGCACGAATCAAGGATGGCTAAGAAAACATCATTTGTTCTTTGGATATTGTTGATCATACTAAATGTGGTGTGAAGTTTTTGGTATTAGATAATTAACTTATCATCTGTGCAATTTCTTGCATTCTCAGCTCTGTGGGTGACACCTAGTAAAATTGCCTCATCCTAAAAAAAACTTTTTTATTGGCCATCATTAATTCGCACAACTTACCAACACTTTTTATATACCCCAACAACCGCAAGCTATTGAGGTGGTAGTGTAATCAGATTCTTCAAGGTGAATAACCTGGAAGTTATGGTGCGTTCGATTGCTGTTGGAAATAAAAGAATATGACTTCCCAACTCGGAAATAACCACTTGAACGACCCTCCAAGTTGGCGTGGTGGGAAACTTGGGCCAGTATAAAAATACCAGAATTTCTGAGCTGCGCCATATCGTCCCTGTATTTGACACTTTTTGACCAAATATGGTAAAGCGAAGCCATTTACAGTAATGCAGCTAGTTTGGCCCATAATGTCTGGGTTGACACATTGTCCACGTTAGCAATCTAGCAATGTTGGTTCTTTGCCATCAAGTTGAAATGTCATTGTACGCACTCGTGTCATATTTACGACTTCACCAACTGTACAATACGAGAACCATTCCAGCACATCACCATTGATATCAGTGGTTTATCAGAAGTAAATGTATACACACCTAAGCTTAATTTTGGAAGACTTCAGTCGATGGAGAGACTTTAAAAACACTATTTTCTCTGTGTACAGCAGTGAAGCCGTTCGCTTGCACCATGTGTGACAAGAGGTTTTATGAGCGCCACCACCTGCGGAGACACAGCATCACTCATATGGGTATGGGTCTGTTCACCATGCCCGTGTCATTAAGATCAGGCTACACCTGAGCCCTGGTATACAGAGTTGGCAGGGTTTAAATGCCAACCACTGTGCATATTAAGGATGACCAATAAAATATACAATGCCTTCAGAAAGTATTCAGACCCTTTTGCCTTTATCTGTTCAGGGCAGGGTAGCCTATTGGTTAGAGCGTTGGACTAGTAACCGAAAGGTAAAAATCTGTCGTTCTGCCCCTGAACAGGCAGTTAACCCACTGTTCCTAGGCCGTCATTTGAAAATTGGAATTTGTTCTTAACTGACTTGCCTAATTAAATAAAGGTAAAATAAATCAAATCCACATTTTATGTTACAGCTTTGTTCTAAAATGGATAAATTATTTTTTTCCCTCATCAATCTGTACACAATATCCTAAAAATGATTACAAAAATAGGTTTTTAGAAATGTTTGCAAATGTATTAAAAATAAAATACAGATACCTTATTTACATAAGTATTCAGACCTATTGCTGTGTGACTCGAAATTGACCTCCGGTGCATCCTGTCTCCATTCATCATCCTTGATGTTTCTACAACTTGGAGTCCACCTGTGGTAAATTCCATTGATTTGGAAAGGCACACAACTGTCTATAAGGTCCCACAGTTGACAGTGCATGTCAGAGGAAAAACCAGGCCATGAGGTCAAAGGAATTGTCCGTTGAGCTCCGAGACAGGATTGTGTCGAGGCACAGATCTGGGGATGGGTACCAAAACATTTCTGCCGCACTGAAGCTCCCCAAGAACACAGTGGCTGGCATCATTCTTAAATGGAAGAAGTTTGGAACCACCAAGACTCTTCCTAGAGCTGGTCACCTGGCTAAACTGAGTAATCTGGGGAGAAGGGCCTTGGTCAGGGAGGTGACCGAGAACTCGATGGTCACTCTGACAGCGCACCAGAGTTCCTCTGGAGATGGGAGAACCCTCCAGAAGGACAACAATCTCTGCAGCACTCCACCAATCAGGACTTTGAGTAGCCAGACGGAAGCCTCTCCTCAATAAAAGGCACATGATAGCCCGCTTGGAGTTTGCAAAAAAGGCACCTATAGACTCAGACCATGAGAAACAAGATTGGTCTGGTCTGATGAAACCAAGATTAAACTCTTTGGTGGCGGCAGCATGTTTTTCAGTGGCAGGGACTGGGAGACTAGTCAGGATCGAGGGATTGATGAACTGAGCAAAATACAGAGATCCTTGATGAAAACCTGCTCAGGACCTCAGACTGGGGCAAACGAACACCTTTCAACAGGACAACAACCTTAATCACACAGCCAAGACAACGCAGGAATGGCTTCGAGACAAGTCTCAATGCCTTTGTGGCCCTGCCAGAGCCCATACTTATACCCGATCGAATATCTCTGGAGAGACCTGAAAATAGCTGTGCAGCGACGCTCCCCACCCAACCTGTCAGAGCTTGAAGAATGGGAAAAATTCGCCAGATAAGGTGTGCCAAACTTGTAGCGTCATACTCAAAGAAGACTCGAGGCTGTAATCGCTGCCAAAGGTGCTTCAACAAAATACTGAGTGAATGGTCTGAATTACTTACAGTACCTGTCAAAGGTTTGGACACAGCTACTCATTCAATAGTTTCTTTGTTTTCTCTATTTCTACATTGTAGAATAATAGGGAAGACCTCAACTATGAAATAACACATGGAATCATGTAGTAAACAGTTTTAAACAAATCAAAACACATTTTAGATTCTTCAAAGTAGCCACCATTTGCCTTTGCCAAGAGCGTGCAAAGCTGTCATTCTCTCAACCAGCTTCACCTGGAATGCTTTTCCAACAGTCTTGACAGAGTTCCCACATATGAGCACTTGTCTGCTTTTCCTTCACTCTGCGGTCCAACTCATCCCAAACCATCTCAATTGGGTTGAAGTTGGGTGATTGTGGAGGCCAGATCATCTGATTCCGCACTCCATCAATCTCCTTCTTGGTCAAATGGCCCTTACAAAGCCTGGAGATGTGTTGGGTCATTGTTCTGTTGAAAAACAAATGATAGTTCCACTAAGCGCAAACCAGATGAGATGGTGTATCGCTGCAGCATGCTGTGGTAGCCATACTGGTTTAGTGTACTTTGAATTCTAAATAAATCAGTCACCGGCAAAACACCACCTCCATGCCACACGAGGGAACCACACGAGGTCATCCGTTCACCTACTCTGAGTCTCACAAAGACACTGCATTTGGAGCCAAAAATGTGGAATCATTAGACCAAAGGACAGATTTCTACCGGTCTAATGTCCATTGCTCGTGTTTCTTGGCCCAAAGAAGTCTCCTTCTTTTTGGTGTCCTTTTAGTAGTGGTTTCTTTGCAGCATTTCAACCATGAAGGCCTGATTTCACGCAGTCTCCTCTGAACAGTTGATGTTAATGTGTCTGTTACTTGAACTCTGAAGCATTTATTTGGGCTGCAATTTCTGAGGCTGGTAACTGTAATGAACTTTTCCTCTGCAGCAGTAGTAGTTCTGGGTCTTCCTCTCCTGTGGCGGTCCTCATGAGAGCCAGTTTCATCACAGCGCTTGATGGTTTTTGCAACTGCACTTGAAGAAACTTTCAAAGTTCTTGACATTTTCTGGTTGACTGACCTTCATGTCTTTAAAGTAATGGACTGTCATTTCTCTTATTTGAGCTGTTCTTGCCGTAGTATGGACTTGGTCTTTTACAAAGTAGGGCTATCTTCTGTATACCACCCCTACCATATCACAACACAACTGATTGGCTGAAACGCATTAAGAAGGAAAGAAATTCCACAAATTAACATTTAACAAGGCACCCCTGTTAATTGAAGTGCATTCCAGGTGCATACCTCATGAAGCTGGTTGAGAGAATGCCAAGAGTGCAAAGCTGTCAAGGCAAAAAGACTGCTTTGAAGAATCTCAAATATATTTTGATTTAACATTTTGTTATTTACTACATGATTCCATCCATATGTGTTATTTCATAGTTTTGATGTATTCAGTATTATTCTACAGTGTATAAAATTGTAAAAATAAAAACCCCGGAATGGGTGTGTCCATTTATGACTGATACTCTATGTAAATGTAATATTTCCTTTTTTTCCTTCAGATTTCTAAAAAATAAAGGAATGTCTAAACCTGTTTTTTTTGCTTTGTAGTTATGCTGTATTGTTTGTAGATTGAGAATGTTTTATTGATTAAGGCTGTAATGTAACAATGTTGAACAAGTCAAGGGGTCTGAATACTTTCCCAGGGCACTGTAACTAGTATATGATGAATGTTGGCTATATTGTGGTTCTTCAAATTTGTATTTTTACTCTTCTTTCAACTCAATATTTTAATTGATCAAGTGTTACCATAATTGGTTTTCTTGTCTCGCGGAAACACCGTAACACACCCAATCCTGCTGCTTGAAATTAGCATGTTGATAACAATAATGCAGCTTGGTACATATTGTGGGTCATACTGTTATGTGGTGTGAAGTTAATGGTAAGATATCACAAACTTGTCATCCAAGTGCAGATTTTATTGGCTACCCTTAATTCACGCATCTTGTCAACACTTTTTTTTGATAAAACCCCAACAACCGCAAGCTATTGAGGTGGCGGAGTATTTTGATTCCTCAGGGTAAATAACCTGTAAATGATTGACATCCAATTTTTTTAATTTATTTTTTTTAAATAGGAAATCAATGTAGTATAAATGTATATACTTGACCTTTTAATATTGGAAGACTTCACTCGATGAATAGTGAGACACAAAAATAACCTGATGTTCTGTGTGTGTAGGGGTGAAGCCGTTCGCTTGCACCATGTGTGACAAGCGGTTTTATGAGCGCCACCACCTGCGGAGACACAGCATCACTCATATGGGTATGGGTCTGTTCACCATGCCCGTGTCATTAAGATCAGGCTACACATGAACCCTGGTATACATACTCACGCACCAGACCCTTTACCCCCCCCCCCCAAAGATATGATTATACCATAGGGTAAAAAATGGCCTTCATTAACCCAATAGTAACAACGGGAGAAAGCCCTGGAAAATGTGGCTAGCTGCTTCAGTCCTTTCTGTTTTTCTTTTTTTCGGATAGTTGGTTTTCCCCACAAGCGCTACACATTGACCACAGATTTTGATGATGTATAACCTGCAGGTCTTGTATATTTCGCTAACACACCACACATCTCTGATTTTGGAGCCATGCCTCAAATTGGTTTGATAAGATCAAGCTATTACAAATACGTGACTTCGTAAGTTCACACCCACTAAGGCCAGATTTGAGTTGTTGGCGTACCACCGGCTAATAAAGCACATCAGATGTTTATATGCAGTTATTTTAGTATACAGTTTTAACTGAACTTAATAATATTGACTGGGTGAGAAACAAAAATAATCTGATGTTCTGTGTGTGTAGGGGTGAAGCCGTACGCTTGCACCATGTGTGACAAGAGGTTTTATCAGCGTCACCACCTGCGGAGACACAGCGTCACTCATATGGGTATGGGGCCGATCACTGTACCCGTGTCATTAAGATCAGGCTACACCTGAACCCTGGTCTACAGGGGTGGCAGGATGTAAATGCCAGTCATCACACAAAGAAATTTGCAGATAAGATATTTGATAACAATCTCCCATAAGTTCTGATGGAAAGCAGTGGCGCTTAAATTAATACACAATATTGGAGTACTTTTAGTGGATGAATTTTGAGAACCTAAGTAATATATTGTTTTGTGTGTGTAGGGGTGAAGCCGTACGCTTGCACCATGTGTGACAAGCGGTTTTACCAGCGCCACCACCTAGCAAGACACAGCGTCACTCACATGGGTATGTCATTAAGGCTATTGGTGAAATGTTTGCATGTTAGGTTTGATATCCAAAACGCCCATAATTACATTTCCCTTGAGGATGATAAGGGCTAATATTACTACCAGATGTTGTCATCAGCTCATGTGATGTGTTTTGTTATTTGGGGGAAAACAACTACACCGACTGTTCGATAACTCGCACCTCAATAGCATGCGGATTCAGATAACTTGCGTTATCTAATTGTTTATTTTCAACCTGAAAATATTTGAATTGAGCAAGTTCTTTAAAAAATAAAAAAACTTTTTGTAAAGTAGTTGAAGTAGGTTTACCATCTGAAAACGGGTCAGTTCTGCTACATGAAAGCAGCTTGTTGATAACAGAACGGCACTCTGTACATATTATTAGTTGTCCTGTATTCTGTGTGACGTGGTGTTTTAGGTATGAGATGGTGAACTTGTCATTGATTGTGATATTTCTACTTTCTAAACCCTATATTTTCTACCATAATTAAAATGGTGTTCTATAAAGATAACATTTTGTTGCTCAGCCTCAATTCACATATATACAAAAATATAACATTAACTTGTTCTTTGTTAGACTCCCAAAACCACCGCGAGTTATCGAAGTGGCGGTGTAATTTACATTTCTTCAGTGTGAATCCTCTGTTATAATTGCATAGATTTACAACAGTGGTTAATAAACAATCAATGCGTACACATATTAATCGACTCGAACATTTTCAATTGCTAGACTGTGAAACAGAAAAATAATACAATGATGTTCTGTGTGTGTGTGTGTGTGTGTGTGTGTAGGAGTGAAGCCGTATGCTTGCACCATGTGTGACAAGAGGTTTTATCAGCGCCACCACCTGGCGAGACACAACGTCACTCACATGGGTATGGGTCAGCTCACTGTACTCCTGTCATTAAGACCAGGCTACACCTGAACCCCAGTATACAGGGTTGGCAGGATTTATAAACTAGTCATGCACAAAGAAATGTACAGGTGAAATATTTTGTTTATTTTATTATAGGTTTTAACATCCAAATAAGTCCAGAATTGAATTACCCTTTAAGGATGACTCTGTTGGGCTAATATTACCTCCAGATGACATCAGCACATGATGTCTTCTGGATAAAAGCATTACATTTTTGGGCTAGAAACTCCATTGACCACTCAGTAACTCATGCCTCAGTAAGTTTAAAAAAAACATGTCTTTTTTTAAATGATGGTTGTGGAGATGTCTTCCAGGATTTGTATGTGTGTTTTTTTTTCTTCAAACCAGACAGTTATATGTTATTGTAAATGGAGGTCATTGGAAACTGTTACTGATTTCTACAATCTGAAAACACCCAATCCTGCTCAGTGTTGCCAACTTGGCCACTTTGCGCTAGAGTCACTAGATCTAGCAAAGTTTTTGGATCCCTCCTCCCATTTTTACCCCCTGAAAGTGACTAAGACAAAATTCAGCAGTATTCAAGGCATTCTCAGAGGGTTTGCTTCTGAGAGGTTTCAGGAATTAGCAACCGGCTATGTGATGTTCACATACCTTGCAATTTGTTGTCATCTAACAACTTCTAGTGACAAATTGTGCAGCCAATAGCTACCCCCCCCAAAAAAAAAAGTTGGTAACACCAGTCCTGTTGTGTGAAGGCAGAATGTTCATAATAGCCACGGGTATATAGTCAGTCCTGCTGTTTTTGTGCTTGGAGTTTATGGTTAACCTAATATTGGACTTTAATATGGCGTGTGAGGCACAACAGTAATGTATTGATGCTCTTGTGTGTGTGTGTGTGTGTGTGTGTGTGTGTATAGGAGTGAAGCCGTACGGTTGCACCATGTGTGACAAGAGGTTTTACCAGCGTTACCTCCTGGCAAGACACAGCCTCACTCATTTGGGTATGGTCCGCTCACCGTACCCACCGTACCCAAGATTAGGCTACACCTGAACCCCAGTATACAGGGTTGGCAGAATTGATATGCTAGTTGTGCTAAAATAAATATATAGGTGAAATGTTGTTTTAGATGTTCAGTTTCATTACCCCAAGAAATCCATGTAATTTATCTTAAGGATGAGAAGGACTAGTTTTACAACCAAATGTCATCAGGCCATGACATGTGTTGTGGACTAAAGCATAATAAATGCATTAATCTTAATTGGCGAAAATAACTACACTGACCACACAGTAAAACATGCCTCAATCATTTTTAAATTGGAATAACTCACGTTTGTCGAGATGTCTTCCAAAAGGTTAGGTGTATTTTCAAACCAGTTATGATGAGTGTTTTTGGAATTGCTGTTATTGGGAACCTGCAGAAACGGTTAAAGATGTCTACAATCTGAAAACATCCAATCCTGCTCATTGTTGCGAACTTAGCCACTTTGCACTAGATCTTTTGGATCCCCCTCTCCTTTCCCCCCTAAACATGACTAAGGAAAATTCAGCAACATTTAAGGAATTATGAGTTTTAACTCTGAGAGTGTTCAGAACGTCAGCGACTTGCTTGCAGTGAATTTGCCTATTCAGAACAGCAGCATACGCACTCACTGTGCTGATGATCACATGCCTTACAAATTTGTGTTGACATTATCACACAAATCAATTTTCTACTTCGTCTACAATTTCTGGTGATATATTGCGCTACCAATACCTGTTTGCTTTCCCCACAAAAAGTTGGCAACACCAGTTCTGTTGCGTGAAGGCAGAAGGTTGATAACAGCACCTGGTGTATATTGTCTGTGCTGTATTTGTGTCTGAAATGTGTGGTAAACCTAATAGTGGAAGACTAACGAGGTACAAAGTTGTGTATTGATGTGTGTGTGTGTGTGTGTGTGTGTGTGTGTGTAGGGGTGAAGCCGTACGGTTGCACCATGTGTGACAAGAGGTTTTACCAGCGATACCACCTCTCAAGACACAGCCTCACTCATTTGGGTATGGGTCCGTTCACCGTACCCACTGTGCCCAAGATCAGGCCACACCTGAACCCCACTATACCGGGTTTTCAGGATGTATATGCTAGTCATCATGCACAAAGAAATATAGGTGAAGTATTGTTTTCAAGTTAGGTTTGATTTCCAGAAGTCTGGATGAGAAGGGATATCTTTACCGTTTAGACTACAATCATCAGCTCATGTGATGTGTTGTGGCTGTGGACTAAAGCGTTTGAAAAATACATAGTGAAACAAATTTGTTGGAGAAAACATCTCCCTTATTCTTCCGTCTGAATCCCCCTGTAAAATGATTGCATGGATTGAAATGAGTGGTTAAATTTTAAGCATAAATGGATATACTGTACTTTAAACTTCCAATTGGAGTGTGAGGAACAAAAGTAATATCTCAATGCTCTGTGCATTCAGGTGTGAAACCTTACGCTTGTACCATGTGTGACATGAGGTTTGTTCAGCGCTACCACCTGACAAGACACAGCCTCACTCACACGGGTATGGGCCCGCTCACCGTACCCATCACACATATAGAAGCTAGTAAAGGATGTTAGTAATGGACTTTCACAGATGAAAGTATTGGAAGAGTTCTAGAAAAGAACAGTTTCTCATCTACATCATTTTGTAACGAGAAATTAGTATTTTGTTTTTTAAGTTTTAAACACTGCAGCAACGCTATTTGTAATACATTCTAGTACATGTTCCATATTATCTGTTTTAAGAAATGCCGTTTTAAAGCTAGACCCCTAAAGATCTTCAGCTAATTGCGAATTTATCATTTGGATGTCAAGATAATGAATACATCATTTATTAGAATAATGAAATGTTTCCAACATGGCTTGACCGGGCACTTCCATGTCGGCTTAAATAATTTATATTTTAAAACAAGGTGGCGTTTTAGGCTTGTGAGAGATTGTCTAGCTACTTAGCTAGACAATGATCATTTAGTGTGCATTTCTGTTAACTTGTAACTACAACTAACATTGTAAAATGGTTCGTTTTCGATGTTGACACACATGGTACGTTATTTAGTGATATTTACTTTACGATATTTGGCTTTCGAGCTAGTTATTTTGTGGTGGGATAATGCATTCTGCAAAGGCTTTATTGACACACAATTCCAGATTTTATGTCCTTTTTTTCGGTGCTTAGTTCACAATTAGTTCACAATTGCATGTGTCGATTGTTCATATTTAGCTACTCGTGTCTTTTTGATGCAATTTAAATATCAACCGTAGTCTTCATTTGAGCTGATAAAACAAGTTAGATTGCAGCATCTTCACATCCTTGTAATAGATTGTCCACATTGTGACATGACAAAAAGCACTTACTGTAATTGTAACATGCTTATGGTAGCCAACTTTTCTCTCAGAATAGTGTTTGTAGAGCTAGCTTGAGCTCTTTAAGTTTTGTTTGTACACATTGGAGAATGAGAGCTAATGTATTGCTCTGTGTGTGTATAGGGGTGAAGCCGTATGCTTGTTCCATGTGTGACATGAGGTTTATACAGCGTAACCACCTGGAGAGACACAACCACACTCATACGGGTATGCGCCCATTTACCATACCCTTATCCCCAAGAAAGGCTATTTTTAATCAAAACAAATACGACCACAACAAACTCGAGTTTGGATTGTCAAGTCATTTGATGGGATGTTGAACCAGCCTCAAACTATCAAGTAAAACGTTTCAGGGGCATCGAGTTGGTATGATGAATATAATTATTTTTTAAATACAAAAACGGAGATTCCACTCTAATCTACACATAATGAGTTGATGACAAAACATCTTAAAATGTTACCAGAAGTGTAGTTTCCTATCATGCTTAATTCCTGTCCAGAAATTGACTTAGTTTTGTCATGAGAACTAAAGAAACCTAGTTTCCCATCACTTTAACAAACATTTGTAGATGCAGTTAATGTAACCAGGAGACTTTAGTAAGAGCAAATCATATACAGTTTGTTGTGGTTGGACTCTGTGGATTTGATGTGATGAATCTGTTTGTGTGCTCTTTTAGGGGAGAAGCCTTTTGCTTGTGACATGTGTGACATGAGGTTTATCCAGCGTTACCATCTGGAGAGACACAAGCGTGTCCACAGCGGAGAGAAGCCTTATCAGTGTGAGCGCTGCCAGCAGGTAAGAGAACGCGTGCGCACACGCACACACACACACACCCAGACACACACACACCCAGGCACACACACACACCCAGGCACACACACACACCCAGGCACACACACACACCCAGGCACGTACACATACACACACACGGCCGCCCGCATTGGAAAGATCCCTTCTCAGTGTGAGCAGTGCCAGCACATAACAGAACACGCCTTATGTGCTTGTACTGAGGAACGCATGCACACGTGGACCCACATGGAAATGTCCTCTTACATCACAAAACATCTGTCGCAGGGTGAGCAGTGCCAGCTCATAGCAGACTGTTATCACAGAAGCACACATACATACTGATACAGGCACGCATTATACCTATGCAGCACTTGTAGCAAAGATGTCCCCTACCAGGTTAGAAAAGTAATTTTTGAGGGCGAGCAGTGCCATCACGTAAGATAACGTATCTCACTGGTGATGCACACAGTGACACATACCAACACAAACAGATGCCTTCTCCATATGAACAGTGCCAGCAGGTAAGAGAATGTGTGCACATACTCTGACAGGCGCACACGAGCCTCCATGCACGAGAAAGTCCCATTTGACCAAACAGACACAGTGGGTTTAGTTGTATTGGGCATGTGTCCACACACTCATCTGTTTTTTTAAATGAATGCTGAATAAATCCTCCTCTATGTATGTGTTGTAGAACTTCTCGCGGACGGACCGGCTGCTTCGACATCGACGGCTGTGCCAGGGCAGGGGTGTGGCCAAGGTGGAGAACCAGCCGTGCTGCGAGCCCCGCCCTTACTCCCAGGAGCCCCCACCCGCTCCACCAACTTGGAGCCCCCTGCACCCCCCTCCTGGTCGGCTGGCTGTCTGACTGACATTCCCCCACCCCCATCGTCCCTCCATACACTTACACACATACACGACTACCACCTCCACAGAGAGACAGGACTTGCCACAGGGTCTTTGTCACGCAGCCCTGCGCTCAGTGGCCACACTCTGGCAAAGACTGATCCTGCAGCTCCAGTCCTGAGGTTACTATGACAGAGGGACAAATACAGGTAACTGCCAAAATAAAGGAAACACTTGAGTAAATGAGGGATACAAAGTATATTGAAAGCAGGTGCTTCCACACAGGTTTGGTTCCTGACTTAATTAACATGCCATCATGCTTAGGGTCATGTGTGAAAATGCTCAGTTGCCCCTTATTTTAGCTCCTATGACTAGAAGGAGAGATCTGTGACTTTGAAACGGGTCTCAAAGGTGCATAGGGGTTTAAAGTGTGTGTGTGTGTGTGTGTGTATGTCTCAGTCACCAGATCTCAACCCAATTGAACACTTACGGGAGATTCTGGAGCGGCGCCCGAGAGATTTTTCCTCCACCGTCAACAAAACACCAAATGATGGAATTTTGCGTGAAAGAACAGTGTCGCATCCCTGCACTAGAGTTCCAGGCACTTGTAGAATCCATGCCACGGTGTTTTGAAGCTGCTCTGGCTCGTGGTGGCACAATGCCCTATTAAGACACTTTATGTTGGTGTTTCCTTTATTTTACAGTTACCTGTTTTTATTTGTTGTGTTTTGTCGTCTTTTGAGAGCGAGTTTCCTTCGATAGTTAGTCTATTTTGTTCTTAATATATCAGATCCTTTCTCAAAGTTAAGTTTTGTATTATTTAGGTTTATTGTTTGTGCACTTGGTGGTACTCTTGGGGAGGGTGGGGTTACTGTTTGTCGTTACACCATGGTAATGATGAATGTGTGTGTGTGTATATATATATACATGAATATATAACAATATACAACAGAGGATGTCTGTGGAAAATGTAGAACATGTAGTTTGTGAAAGGGGGAAAAAAGGAGAAGTTGTCAGACTGGTACAGGTGTCAGAACTGTTAAAGAAAAAGGGGTTCCAGATAGTTAATTTAGGACGGTATAAGCAAGTGAGGACGTCCTAACAGGTCAAAGGTGAAGGGTCAGGTCAGAGGATGTTTTATTGGATCGAGGATGTGCTGATGACTCAGGAAGTGGCACAGGCAGGATGACGGCGTTACCAATTCCCATTACACTCTTTAACGGTGTACGTATGTACAGAGGTCTATGTGAGAAGATCGCAGGCTCTTTCACGGTCAGTTCTATTACAGATGTACGTGGAAAACAACGGCACAAGATGGCAGCTTCAGAAAGTCCCATTACTTTGTGTTTGTACAGATCCTCATGTTGAGAGGATAGCAGGAGGTATACAAAATCTTGTGGCCTTAGAGCGTGCTTATTTTTTATATGTTTTGTATTTTATTCATTTGCCTTTTTGTTTTTTGAATTAATGGTTTAATTATTATTATACGATTATAAGGACGAGCCACTGCCTTTTACAAGCGGGGTATATTTTTCCAAAGCTGTCAACCTTATAGAACACTGCTTACTGCAATGGCACTATAAGGCATAGGCTTATAGTGCCATTGGCAAATCCTTCCTCTGTTCTTTGAGATAATTGATATAGTGCTGGTTATTATTGTTAATAATGTAACCCCTTGTGTAATCATTCAGTAACCCTGGGAGTTTGACAATTCCAGTGAGATGCTAATAGTGCTAATATCAGTCAGGCAGTGCTTTGGCCAGCTACAGGCCATATCGATCATTTTGTCATAGCTAAATCAGCAATTGCTTCACTACACACTAACAAATGCCTTTTCCTGAGTTATGTGGGGTATGTGTGTGTATAAAGGATTTGTGTTATGTTCTTTCTGGGGTTAGCCTTAACCCAAATAAGATCTGACTCTTAAATAATCAATGTAGTGCTAAATGATATTGTAATGAATGACTGTAACATGTAACAAACTTTTAAACATGTCTGTGGTTTACCCCCTCTAATTGTAATGGTTACAGAGCACGGAGATGCTCTAGTTAATGTCTACCTACTCTGACATTTTATCTATTTCTATGTGGGTTAGTCAGTGGGTCTGTTGGCCGTGTTCCCCAGCAGCCTGTCTGGACTAGTAGAGCAGCCTAGGAGAGGCTCTCTGAAACTTGGCCCTGAGGACTCCCTGTGTGTGCTGGACTTCACTTCAACCGAATCATTGAATTTAATTCATGTTTCTCTATATCACCATGCTACTACTGTTAGTGAAACAATGTACCTTTGTTTATTTAGTAATACCGTATGTATATTCCAGAAATGTTGAGATGTACAGTCGGCAGTAGTTAAGAGATTGAACTGTTAAATTATGCCTGAGTGATTAGAGGATGCCATCCAGCAAACACAGGTGCCTCCTAGTACCAGGGTTAAGAGACTCCAGCTTACTGTATGATTTGACAAGCCCTTTCCCTAAGAAATGTGGGGGAAATGCCACCAGTGACCACGACTGCCCACCTGTGAGGCCGTAGGGCAAGGCGGGTTGCCATGAACTTTTAAATCCCTATGTTCTTGTCTTTTTAAGTATTGTTATCAATCTTATGGTGAAAATGCAATAGAATCTTTGTCTGATCAGTTAATACAGTGAAATGTTTTTTTCTTCTAAGCATCAGACAAAGGATGGAGCGATTTTAGAGAAGAGCTCTTCTCTCTTCCCCATCGCATTTGACGATTCTGTTAATGTTTCAAGGACCTTTTTTTATTTTATTTCTGAAAGTATTGTAAACACTGGAGTGATAAAAACAAAAGACAAAAAAACATGGAATATGGATATTTTTCTTTTTTAAATCAGTACTAGATTTTAGTCTTTAGACAGAGCCTCTTACTCCTCAACTTGACAAAGAAGATGGACAGAACCATTTGGATCAGTACTGTGTTGAGAGCCCAGGGCATCTAGTAATTTAAACATTTAGAGGTGGTAGTACCTCAAGACAATGACTGTTTTCATACAAATCCCCTTCTATTTGTAGTAAATGATATTGCTAGAGGTAAGCAACAGCATCTACAGTAGCTATCACAGGTTAGCCTTTTATTTTTCTCTGTTAGTCTTGCATGCAGTTATGGTCCTCCAGTTAAGATGGGATCTTATATTGATTATTCTTTTGTGTAGGCAAAATAAGTGCATCAAAAATAAATAAAATAAACCTTGTGATCCAGTTAGTTTTAATTGTATGGAGTAAGGAGAGAGGCTTCTTACCATTATGCTGAAATAAAAAGACTTTGTAAAAGATGTGAGTTTTGTGTCTGTTTTTAATCCCGACAGTCCTGTCTAGGATTGATGGCGTGATGGGGAGTGTATGCATATGTGTCCTCAGGAGGGTGCCAAAGTTGAGAGGAAATATGAGATGAACACGGAATGATTATCAGGAATCTACAATATGACACTGACTAGCCTGAGTGCCGGTATGTGCTATCATGTCAACTTGTCACTTAGTGTCATGCCAAGCATGTTTGGCTTGACAATGAGCAATGGACTTGGTAAGAGCACAAACCTGATCTGGGACCGGGGCACCACTGTCTAGATAGAATAATTTGTTCTTTGGTGTTTTATTGAAACATTGCTATGCTTAGTTATATACTCTTCATTGGGCCTGATATAAAAAATTAAAAAATTGATGCTGATCCTAAAATGTAACTGGGATGAATTGTGGCATCCTCTAGAGAGCCTATAACAAGCAGTAGTTGGTGTTCATGTGTTGGCATGAATTCGAAAGGCGTAGTTGATATAACTGCAACCCATTTCTTGTCAAATTAAATGGCCCGCCTTGGGTTCAATTAAACCGTGTTTGTGATCAGGAAGTTATTTTTGAATGTATTTCCCGAGAAACACTGACCTTGGTCCTTCACCCCACATCCCCTTCAAACAATCAACACCTGCAGAGGAGGGCTGAACATAATGAGATGGCAGGGAGGAGGAGAAGGACTGAAGCAGGGAGTTAGTCAGGGGTGTCCTACTCAAAGGTCTGTTTATTCACCTTCATTTTGATAGGGAGTCACTGCTGAGACCAAAGTCTCCCAGATGAGCCCTGTTTTTCTTTTCATATTTTTTTTCTCATTTAACCTTTAACTAGGCAAGTCCGTTAAGAACAACTTATTTACAATGACTGCCTACCCCGGCCAATTGTGCGCTGCCCTATGGGACTCCCGATCACAGCTGGCTGTGATACAGCTTGGGATCGAACCAGGGTTGAGGTGATCCCACCGAGATCCAATGCCTTAGACCTAGTACAATAATACAAATCTCATTCCAAAATCATGGGCATTTTTTAAAATTTAACTAGGCAAGTCCGTTAAGAACAAATTCTTATTTTCAATGACTGCCTAGGAACTGTGGGTTAACTGTCTTGTTCAGGGGCAGAATGCCAGATTTTGTACCTTGTCAGCTCAGGGATTCAATCTTGCAACATTTTGATTACTAGTCCAACGCTCTAACTACTAGGCTACACTGCTGCATTGATATGGAGTTGGTCCCTCCTTTGCTGCCAAAACAGCCTCCACTCTTCTGGGAAGGCTTTCCACTAAATGTTGGATCATTGCTGCGGGAACTTGCTTCCATTCAGCCACGAGCATTAGTGAAGTCGGCACTGATGTTGGGCGATTAGGTCTGGCTCGCAGTCTGCGTTCCAATTCATCCCAAAGGTTTTCGATGGGGTTGAGGTCAAGGTTCTGTAGGCCAGTCAAGTTCTTCTGCACCAAACTCGACAAACCATTTCTGTATGGACCTCGCTTTGTGCACGGGGCCATTGTCCTGCTGAAAGAGGAAAGGGCCTTCCCCAAACTCTTGCCACAAAGGTGGAAGCACAGAATCGTCTACAATGTCATTGTATGCTGTAGCATTAAGATTTCCCTTCACTGGAACTAAGGAGCCTAGACCGAACCATGAAAAACAGCCCCAGACCATTGCTCCTTTTCCACCATACAGTTGGCACTGGCAATTCAGGCTAGTAGTGTTCTCCTGGTATCCGCCAAACCCAGATTTGCCAGATGGTGAAGCGTGATTCCTCACTCCAGAGAACTCGTTTCCACTGCTCTAGAGTCCAATGGTGGCGAGCTTTACACCACTGCAGCCGACGCTTGGCATTGCGCATGATGATCTTATGCTTGTGTGCGGCTGCTCGGCCATGGAAACACATTTCATGAAACTACCGACGGACAGTTGTTGTGCTGACGTTGCTTCCGGAGGCATTTTGGAACTTGTTAATGAGTGTTGCAACAGACAATGTTTATGCGCTTCAGCACTTGGCGGTCCCGCTCTGTGAGCTTGTGTGGCCTACCACTTCGCGGTTGAGCCGTTGTTGCTCCTAGACATTTCCACTTCACAATAACAGCACTTACAGTTGACCGGGGCAGCTCTAGCAGGGCAGAAATTTGACAAACTGACTTGTTGGAAAGGTGGCATCCTATGACAGTGCCAAGTTGAATGTCATTGAGCTCTTCAGTAAGTACATTCTACTGCCAATGTTTGTCTACGGAGATTGAATTGCTCTGTGCTCGATTTTGTACACCTGTCAGCAACGGGTGTGGCTGAATCAACTCATTTGACGGGATGTCCACATACTTTTGTATATATAGTGTATATTATGTCCTGGGAATGCCCCCAACATCCAATTTAATGGTCCTTATTGTACGGTGCTGTAATAAAGTATGTGTGCAGAGGGTTATTCCAGAAAATTCCATAATATTCAGGATAGTGTTGAGTTAACTGTCAACAAAGAAGGTTAGTTGGGGAAGATGTATTTGTTTCCATGGTTTCTGAGTTAATTCGAGATCTAACTAAAATGATCTTGCTAACTCATTGATCCTGCTTTCTGGAATACCCCTGAGGCCACACCTTTCTTTGTTTCCTTCTCAAGGATATCTTAAGCCTCACCACCTCAGTTGACCTCAACACTGACTGCAATGCTTTCAGACTTTTGGGGATCTAATGAAACCAGCTCACTGAGGCATCACTCACAGGGAGCACTCCCTCTCTCTACATCTCTCTTCATCCCTTTGTCTCTCCCTTTCTCGTGGGTTCAGGCATACACTGTAATTTACAGCACCCTGGAGCTCTGAGCACTTAACACAGAGCCTTCCTGATTAAGGGGAGAGTATGTCTGCTGATAGGGGGGAAGGGTGTGTGCGTCTTTTCATAAAGCAGCCCGCTGGGTACAGACGTCAATTCAACGTCTATTCCACGTTGGTTCAATGTAATTTAATTGAAAGGATGTGGAAACAATGTTGATTCAACCAGTGTGTGCCCAGTGGGAGGTGTCTGGGTATTGTTTTTAGAGGTTCGCTAAATAACAGACACCTGGTAAGGTTGCAGACAGTTTGGTTGGACATTTAGCATATTGCCGTGGGGAAGATTCTAGAACTTTGATCAAGCTTTTATTTATCTATTCTCATGGACCTTTCAGACATTGCGGAAATTAGAAAGGGTTAAACCCTCCTTTCCTTTCCCAATGGTCGAGCCAGGATCCCTCACTGTCATAAATCATGAGTCATTCTTTAAAAGCACCTCAGACCCAGACACCCCACCCCTCTCCCCACCATGAGGTCCAGGGGTGGCCTCTCATTTAGTGGTTAATTAATAAATTAATCAGCAGCTCTGTAACTGCAGTGATTGGCCCTAGGTCATCTATCACGGTATCACCATGGTTACTGTCTGTGGTAATTAAAGATTATATTTAAGCTTGTCGATACATGTCCTGGAGGGGTCTGTGGCTTCATGACAGCATTTACACACACTCACACAAAGACACAGATAAAAACATGTTAGTTGTAAATTCTCCAAACATTATGAGAGAGTAGAAAGCTTTCTGGTCCATTTCACAAATGGGTGAAATGAGATAGGAAGAGATTGTGGAATTTGATGAGAGAGAAAGTCAAGCCACAAAGGCCCAGAAGATCTAGGCCAAAGATCATGTTGACTTAAAAGGAAACAGAACGGCGCTCTGTCATATGGACATACAGTGTGATCCTACATTATCACCCTTGAAAAGAGGAGCAAAAATGACTACAAAATAAATCATTAAATTACTGAGCTATATTGCTAAAAAAAGAAGGAGAAATTAGATAATTTTATATTAATACAATTGCTTAGAGAAAGAGATTTAGTTTAACAAGGCAGGGGTCAAAATTATTGACACTCCTGTTTTCAATACATTTTGATACCTTACCTTGCGAGGATAATGGCACTGAGCCTTTTTCTAAAATGTTGTAGTTGTTGGAAAACACATTGGGAGGGATCTTAGGCCAGCAGCATACTACCCTGCATCCCACTGCAGGTTTGGTCCTGGTCAGTCCCTGGATGGGAGACCAGATGTTGCTGGAAGTGGTGTTGGAGGGCCAGCACTCTTTCCTCTGGACTAAAAAATGCCCCAGGGCAGTGATTGGGGACATTGCCCTGTGTAGAGTGCAGTCTTTCGGATTGGGACGTGAAACGGGTGTCTTGACTCTCTGTGGTCAGTAAAGATCCCATGGCACTTATCGTAACAGTAGAGGTGTTAACCCCGGTCTCCTGATTAAATTCCCAATCTGGACCTCATACTATCATGACCACCTAATCGGCCCCAGCTGCCAATTGGCTCATTCATACCCCCTCTTCTCCTCTGTAACTATTCCCCAGGTCGTTGCTTTAAATGAGAATGTCAGTCAACTTACCTTAATATCCTTAATACCATTAGTCTGCACTTATGGACTGCTACTCTTCAATTCAAACCGCAGGTTTTCAATGGGTTTCAAGTCCGGAGACTGAGATGGCCACAGCAACATTTTGATTCTGTGGTCAATTAACTATTTCTTTGTGGATTTTGATGTGTGCTTGGGGTTATTGTCTTGCTGCCAAGTTTCACCACCATATTTTACAGTAGGTATTGGGTTCTTCTCTGCTTATGCATTCTCATTTTGACACCAAACTGATGCCAAACCCACCACTGGTGGGTGGAGCTCTTTTCATGTCATCTTACCAAAGCACTTTTTCCATTCCATGTGCCAACGCCGTTAAACAAACTACAGGCTTTTACATTTGTTGGATGACATGAGAATAGAGTTCTTTGGCCAACAATACCAGTGATGTGTTTGGTGTCAAAATGAGAATTCATGAGCATGGTTGTGGATCTTTGATGTTATTGGGCTATTTTGCTTTCACTGGTCAAGGGGCCCTTGTTATGGTCAACGGCATCATGACCTTTACCCAGCACCAGGACATTTTAGCCAAAAACCTGGTTGCCTCTGCCAGAAGGCTGAAACTTGGAAGCAAGTAGATCTTTCATCAAGACAATAACCCCAAGCACACATCAAAATCCACAAATAAAATTTTTATTGGCCACACAAAATCAACATTCTGCAATGGCCATCTCCGTCATTGAAACATTGAAAACCTGTGGTTTGAATTGAAGATGGCAGTCAATAAGTGCAGACAAAGGATATCAATGATCTGGTAGGATTCTGTATGGAGGAATGGTATAAGATCCCTCCCAATGTGTTCTCCAACTCATAAAACCTTTTAGAAAAAGGCTCAGTGTCATTATCCTCGCAGGGTGAGGTATTGAAAATAGGTGTGTCAATAATTTTGACCCCAACCTCTTTTAGAGAGAAAAAGTATGACTTGTTAACCAAAATATATTTCTCTGATCAATTGTATTAGTGTAAAATAATGTAATTTCCCCCTTTTTGTTGCATACAACATAGCTCAGTATTTGAAATCTTTATTTTATACAGTAATTTTTGCTCATCTTTATCAAGGGTGTCAATCTTTTCAGACCCCACTGTATATCAACAACCAACCACTCTGTGCCTGATCTAGAAAAGACTTATGAGTGTCAGCTTGTTTACTCAGCAGTGACATAGTGGATTGGTGAGAGAACCCTCTGAGTTATCTTAAAGTGAGCGTGCATTAGCTTCAACTTCAACCGTGATTTAGACTGGTCAACACTAGTGTATGGAGGGGGAGCAGAGAGGTCAGCTTAATGGAGAACTGTAACTTCACATGCTTTTAAAAGCTGTGTAAATTCCTAACTGAAGGGAAAAGGACTCCCCTTGCTGCTTTTTCCATGTGTTGTAGAGCTTGAAAAACGACTGCCATAACACCACCTACTTACTGGGGAACTAATGTTATTGCCTCTAATACTGTCTGCTACCCCAACTACTAGTCCCATTGTGTCTGTGATTAAGGCTAGTTGCTGTATGATTGGCTAATCATGAGATGGAACGAAATGTTGTTCAATTACCCACACATGCCAAAATGTATGCAAGCATGATTCTAAGTCTCTTTGGATAAAGGTGTCTGCTAAATGGTATATATTATATCATATTGTATTGTGGTTCCTGATTGCTTCCCTGCAGTATTGAAACCATGATATCATAGCCAATGCAGGTTCATCATGTTGTTATATTTGCCATTTACTAGGACAACGTAAGAGAGCAGGCACTTTCACTGATAGACCTCTTAGCAATTCTTTCAGCTGAGATTAGTCTAATAAAAAGTTATAAATCAAAATGAATATTGTAAAAAATAATAGTCTGCAGCATCATCGTTTATTAAACCATAAATCAATGGTAAACGGGGTGAATCTCTGAATGAGAATGAGGGTCGTCTTCTCATGGTTAGCGCAATCAAGGATCCTTGGGATGACCCTAAACCCTAACATGAACTCCTACCGTTACCCTAACCTTAACCCTTACTTTAACCATTTTAAATGCCATCTTAATGGGTGTCCTGTGTGGCATAGTTGGTAAGAGCATGGTGCTTGCAATTCCATGGTTGTTGGTTTGATTCCAATGGAGGACAAGTATTAAAATGTAAGTTGCTCTGGATAAGTGACTTACTGTATTGTAACCCTGAACAAGCACACCTGATTTGAGTGTATTTTATTTTTACAGGGACATGGCACATTAATCAACGTTTCAGTAAAAGTGACGGTTTTAGCCAGCCGGCTAATTTTCATCTGCAGTCCCTGGGCATGTTATTAAATACAATTACAATATAGACAATCATTGAGCAGTGAGCACACGTAGAGCAGCATAGGACAAGCAAGACATAGCATACAGACAGAGCAACATAGGACAAGCAAGACGTAGTATACAGACAGAGCAACATAGGACAAGCAAGACGTAGCATACAGACAGAGCAACATAGGACAAGCAAGACGTAGCATACAGACAGAGCAACACAGAACAAAAAGCAGCAAGATTCAATTCATAAAAACAACAAAGTGTTTCCACACCTCACAAGCTACAGACAACAGACAACATGGAAAGCGGCAATACACAGCTAGGGACCATGTTCACAAATCTGATTGACCTTTAGCCATGTATTCATACATTTTGTGAAAGTGTGATAGGTGGTGCAGTTATGTGTGTCTGATGGCAATGTATTCCAGACATGGGAAGCTCTCACAGAGAAAGCGGATTTACTAAAGGTGCTTTTCCTTAAGGGAACTATACAGTCACCTCTCATGGCAGACCTTGTGGATCTGCTGCCATATGTTTGGGTTTTCTGTTTAACAAAAATACTGAGTGGAGGGGGAGCCAGGCCATTTAGGATCTTGAATACAAGACATGCGTCGGTGTATTGCACAAGATTTTCCCAACTCAGGAGCTCATGCTTTCTGAGGATGTAACAGTGATGATGGCTATTGGGCTTCCTATCAAGCACTTTGAGAGCCTGTTTGTAGACAGACTGAATAGGTTTTAATGTTGTACAGCAAGCTTGGGCCCAACTAGTCAAGCAGTATGTTAAGTGGGGGAGTATCATAGATTTGAAGTACAGTTTTGCTACCTCTGTAGTCAAACAATTTCGTATAAATCTGAAATTAGCTAGGTTGAATTTGGTTATCTGAATTACCTTTTTCACATGCTTTTTAAAGAGGTTGGAATCAAGTATGATGCCAAGGTACTTAAAATCAGATACCACCTGGAGCTTCTCCCCTGACACATAGACATCTGGCTCAGTAGCATCTGTTGCCCTCTTTGTGAAGAACATGCAAACAGTTTTTTTCACATTGAGATGCAAACACGAGTCACTGAGCCACTTTGTAACCTGGACCATTGCAGTAGTGAGTTCTTGTGCAGCTTGTTGTTTGCTCTTTGCATGCACATATATCACTGTATCATCTGCATACATTTGAACTTCAGACCCAGTACAGGCAGAAGGCAGATCATTAATGTACAGGCTGAACAGGAGGGGCCCCAGTATTGACCCTTCGGGCACGCCCACATCATAGCTAAGAGTGGGCGACAGCTCATTGCTCACTCTGACACACTGAGTTCTGCATTCAAGGTATGATTTCATCCATCTCAAGGCATCGGGGGAAAAGTTGAACTTGGACAATTTTGTGATGAGAATCTCATGGTTAACAGTATCAAAATCCTTCCTTAGGTCCAGAAACACAGCCCCAACAACGCCCCCTTTGTCCGTCTTGGACTTCACATTTTCCAGAAGAAAGCAATTGGCCGTTTCTGTGGAGTGTTTCACTCTGAAGCCAAACTGCATGGAGTGTAATGTGAAGGGGCTATTGTTGAGGTGGGCAATCAGTTGTTCTGCTACACACTTTTCAAGAACCTTTGACACCACAGGTAGTATACTAATGGGCCTGTAGTTACTCATGTCAGCAGGGTCGCCCGATTTAAAGATGGCCGTTATTATGGCCGACTTCCATACTCTTGGAAACACCCCGAGACCAATAGATGTGTTGGTGACCTTAGTAATGGGGCCAACGAGTGACTCTTTGTCATTTTTAAGAAAGGTAGAGTCCAGCCCAAACACATTTTTGGCTTTAGAGTTCTTTAGTGAGCTAATCACCTTGTTCACCTTTGACTCAGAAACCTCCCTTATGATGAAGACAGGTTGAACGTCATTCACTAGCACTAAGCCTAATAAACCAGTGGAGGGGTTCTGTGTCAGTACCCTGACAGAGTCAATAAAGTAGGAATTGAAGGCTATTGCTATTTCGATTGCATCCTGTGTTAGATTGTTATTCACCATGATTTCTAGTCTTTTTGCAGTGTTACTATGGTGTTTCACTGTTAACTTTTTTTGATTCTCCAAAATCAATTTAGAATTTCCCTTTGCTTCACCAATTATGTTAATGAAAAAGTTTGCCTTGGCCTGTCTGATTTCTTTCATCACCTTATTTCTCAACATGGTAAACCTACGTCTGTCATGCTCCAATTTGGATCTTAGGGCTATTTTTAGAGCATAATCTCGTTCTTTCATCAATTTCCAGATTTCTTAATTTAGCCAAGGAAGAGTTATCTTTTGGCCAGGTTTGGATTTTATTTTCTATAGGAAACCATTTATTGTAGTCTGGATTGTGGATAGAAAAACCTGACTATCAGCTTTCACGTCTGTATAGGACATGCGATCATTCTGGTTAATTCCCTTAATTGCGTTTTCAAAATAGTTTAATTCACTCTTAGGTATTCTTAGTTGATCCGGGCTTTCTAACTGTAGAGAGGTTAAACCTGCTCTTAGACAGCTTTCTGGCTATAAGTGTCAGATTATGATCAGATAGCCCAGTAACCATATTGAACGATTTAGTCACTCTCTCTGGTTTATTACTGAACACCAAATCAATCTGTGTTTTAGAGCAACAAGTCACCCTGGTTGGCCCTTTAACTAGCTGTGTAAGGTCAAAGGTATTAGTGATCCGTTTGAGGGTTTTCCTACAAGACTTGTCTTCATAATTAATGTTAAATCTCCCATTAAGATGACCTCTTTCCCAAAATCACATTCCCTAAAGCATGTTATTAAACTGATCAAAAAACACACTTTTGGTGGAAGGTGGCCTATACATTCCAATAAGAGTAAAATACATTTGGGGAGACAGTGCAACGTTCAGGCCAACACATTCTAGTTCATTATCACATGACCACTCAATTTGTTTACATCGGATATGTTCTTTAATGTAAATCATCAGACCCCCTCCTCTTCCTTCAATCCTGTCTCTCCTGAAAACATTGTAGCCAGGCACAATCAAAGCAGCACATGGAGAGGTTTTATGGAGCCGTGTCTCTGAGAGGCAGAGGAAGTCGAGGTTGGAGGTTGGATTCAACTTGTCATCCAATCATCAAGCCCTCAGTGAGCTGAATTAGTTGTGTTTTTCCAGGGCTACAACAACAAGGTGTAACTGGAGGACCAGGGTTGAGAAACACTGTGCTAAACGACTAAAATGTCAATGGAAAATGGATGATGTCAGAGTTGGGATATCCCAAGGATTCTGTTAGGACTTTTCCTTCTCATAGGATGGTGAAAAACAACAGCCATTTCGGGTGGGACTACTCAATTTCAGCAGCTGCGTCAGGCACAAAATGGTGCTGATGTTGGGCCATTTTAGTTGTCTATCCAATGTTAGCATACCTAAACCATGTTAACTTGAAGCCTACAATGAACATACAGTACGTGTAGGTATATGTGGGTGTATATTTTCATGTATTGATTACTGTGAAGTTCCTTGATCTTCTCCACTAAAGGTTGGACAGAGGTAAACTACGGACATTGGACCTTTCCTCCCTCCTCACTGCTGACAGGTTGGAGATACTTGACTCACATGTGAAGTGGAGGTACATCGTAAAAATCACTTAACTGATAGACATGATGGGTTCAGGCTTGGACAGGTCCATTACCACTGTGGCCCCGGTATCAATCTGGAGCTGATTTGGCCTCTGTCAGTCCTACCGTCAGTCAGAGCTCCTGGTCAATGAGGGGCCCCATTGTCTCCCAATTGAAGTCCTACTTTGTCCTTCGAGCAAGATTGGCAATTCACAGAACTAACTGTTTGTCTACTGGACCTCATGTCAGAATGTATGAATAGACTAAGGTCCATGGTGGTTAGTGTGATCAGGGAGAAGGAAGGAGAAATAGAGAGAATCATGAGAAAACAAAAAGAGAATTACTTGACACATTGGAAAGAATTTACAAAAAGAACAGAGCAAATTAGAATGATATTTGGCCCTAAACAGAGAGTACACAGTGGCAGAATACCTGACCGCTGTCTGAGCCTAAACTAAGGAAATCTTTGACTATGTACAGACTCAGTGAGCATAGCCTTGCTATTTAGAAAGGCCGCTGAAGGTAGACCTGGCTCTCAAGAGAAGACAGGCTATGTGCACACTGCCCACAAAATGAGGTGGAAACTGCTGCACTTCCTAACCTCCTGCCAAATGTATGACCATATTAGAGACACATATTTCCCTCAGATTACATAGACCCACAAAGAATTAAAAAACAAATCAAATTTTGATAAACTCCCATATCTATTGGGTGAAAAACCACAGTGTGCAATTACATCAGGGCAACCAGTGAAGAACAAACACCATTGTAAATGCACCTATATTTATGTTGATTTATTTTTCAGTTTGTACTTTGTACTAACTATTTGCACATCATTACAACACTGTATATATACATAATATGATATATGAAATGTCTTAATTTTTTGGGAACTTTTGTGAGTGTAATGTCTACGGTTAACAAACATATGTTTCCCATGTCAATAAAGCTCCTTAAAATTGACATTGAAAAATTGAGAGAGCGAGCGGGGGATATGTCTACAAAAACAGAGGAATGGAGGAAAAGATACACACTGACAGGCAAATGGATCGTTGCTAAACTGAAGAGAGTTAGAGACAGAACAGAAAGATAATCTGACCAACAGACAGATAGAAAAGGGAGTAAAAGTGACGTTTGGCAGTTTTCTCCTGTTGATCAGCGATGCGACACGGTCATTTACAGCGCACCACATCCATATGATATGTCATACACTGCCTGGCTGCCCACGGAAAGATGGCTCTGGGCTGGGAGGCAGCAGGAGGGAGGAAAGGAGTGGGAGGATAAACTGGATAATGGAATCAGAGGGAAGGAGAGGAGAAGAACAGAGGCGTTCAAACTCAGAGTGCATCATGGGTAATACACAATGACCAGAAGAAGATCCTTGCAGGGTCGAAACGTTAAAGGTGCGTGGAGGAGTTTATAAGTGTGCGGGGCTCGATTTCTTTTATACCGACTTTTTTCGTCCCTGCACCCCACTAAAGGATATGCGTTTGATTACACTTTAATACACATTGTACCGCCTCCACTCCCCCGAGTCATAAAACCTGGCGCTCATCTCTACCTCTATAAAACACGCAGTGCAGTTTCACGCCTTCTTTTCTCCCTCATTTCAATTTCTAGCTTATCATTTTTTTAAAAATAGGAACAAAGGCATTTTAGTATAGAAGGGAAACTGCTGTAATGTAAGGCCAGAAACAGTTAATGCACAAGGATTGACTAGAATATAACATGAGACTGAAAACTCTACTCTTGAAGAGGTATAAAGGCCGTATGAAAACCACATCCTGGGGCAGAGGTGTCAAACTCATTCCACGGAGAGCCGAGTGTCTGCGGGTTTTTGTTTTTTTCCTTTCAATTAAGACCCAGACCACCATGTGAGGGGAGTTCCTTATTAATTAGCGACCTTAATTCATCCATCAAGTACAAGGGTGGTGCGAAAACACGCAGAACTAGCCCTCCGTGGAATGAGTTTGAGTTGTGTCCTAGGGGATTCTGAGTAGTGCGTGACTTCAACAAAGGCTGCAGGAAAAGAAAATAATAACAGACTGGAAAATACAGCAACCCATGCTGCTCCTCTCTCTCTCTTTCTTGCTGTCTGCCTTTCTGTCTCTCTCCATCTCTTTCTCTCCTCTCGTCCTCAGTCTTGACTCAGGCATACCACACGACACCCTCCCCTCCCCCAGGGACGCAGGTTTTACGACAGTAACTTGACACTGCTCCTGTGTCCTATCACAGACAAGGCCGTAATTCACATCAAAGGCAGGCGGCAGCGAATCGTAGTGCAGCAATAAATTTGCTTGTCATGCGAGGACCAATGAGGGGCAAGCTTTAAATCACTTCTGTCAGCTTGGCGGCCAATAGCGTGGCAATGGCAGTAAATCTGTCTGAGAGGTGGGGGGTGGGCTCTGTTAATGGGTACTGCATTGCTGCTGGGGAATCCACAGGGAGCAGGATGAGGGGGATGGAGGGGTGGAGAAAAGAGAGTGGCTTTAAGAGGAGAAACATACAGGAAAATGGCAGTGTTTTTTTGTTGTCTTCCTCTTCTTCCCTTGGCTGTGTTAGAGGCCCACGAAAACAGATCTCTGGGCATGGAGCCAGAGAGAGGAGGCATTTATGACAGAAACAATCCTGAGCATGTGACCATCGAATAGGAAGACCCAGTAAACCAGCCACATCGAAGCGGCAGCCTTCACCCTGTATAACACCCAAGAACATATCCACAATCATATACAAGATGTGACCATAAACCTATCACTATTTTCTGTTTGATCACACAAAGATAATGTAATACAGCTCACTGGATCATGACTATAACAAGAACAGTTTCTGTTCAACATTAGTTGGCCACCATCTCCTAATCAGTTACATAACTACTGTTTTTTGATCATTTAGTAGTGAACAGACATAACAAACTCCAACCAACCATAATCCCAATTGGGTTAGTAAATAAAATAATGCCCTATACAATAAAAACAGTATAAATGCAATGGAATAATGGCAGTGTAGCCTTGAGTTTTATACACCAATCCCATAATGATGAATATAAATTCCAGTCTTTAATCCTTGAGGCCCATATGTTCTAGTTTCATGTCTCGGAGTCATACTTGATGCAGGGAATTCCTTTCCTCTGGGTTCCCAGACTCGGGGTGTGGTGCAGCTATGCAGCGCCACAGGAGTTCAGAAAGCATTACTCTGACATGTTGATTTTGAGTGTGACTGATATGTGTAGACATCAGGCATGGTAGCATTGTCATCGTATGTCTATGTATGATCTCTCTTTCTCGATCTTACAAACTAATGGAAATGTATCTTTTCCTGCCCCGCTATGTCTAATAGTAAATTACTTTTCCCCCTGTCTCTCCAGCAGCTCCTGCAATACACTGGGTGGAATAGGGAACAACTGGCCAGTTTGCTTGCTATTCCCTCTTGTCTAACCAACTTGTACATCTGCAACCTCACACCATTACAAGCAAGTACATTTACATGCACTGCGACCACAGATGAGATTTGAGAGTAATTTATGTTCACATTACTACTTGCGGTATTGCTACACGTTTTTCTGTAGAATTGGGGCGCCTGGTGGCTCGAGTGGTAAGTTATAGCCGTGGAACGAGTGGAGGGAGGGAGTTGAGGGAGGGGGGAACGTTGTGGTGATAGTGTTGTTTTTGGCTGTCTCTCCGTCCCAGGGCCCGAATTGACAGTGAGAATCTGTAAACAACAAGAAACAGCCACAGTCATAAAGCACAGTTTAAACTGCGGGGAGAAGCTGCATATCGGCCCCAGGCCCACGTCTCATAAAAACTACACAGGTACACACACGCAATCCCTGTGTGACAACAACCGTTATGCTGTGGCATAATGGTCGCCCACACTGCTACACAATCCAAGAATCCCATTTCACCCTGCTCTCTCTCTCACACACACACACACACACACACACACACACACACACACACACACACACACACACACACACACACACACACACACACACACACACACACACACACACACACACACACACACACACACACACACACACACACACACACACACACACACACACACACAAAATCCCTGTTTGACGACAACCGTTATACGTTGACTTTGAACATTAAGATTGCCCACACTGCTACAAAAATCCCAGAATCCCATTTCACCCTGCTTTCACACACACACCTCCGGGTTTGTTTATGCAAAACACATCCCCTAACGAATGTCTTTCTCTCCCCTTTATCACATGCCTTGGGTTTGCACAGCTTCCAGGGCCATAATAAGAGCAACACAGATGGGAGCAGAATGCAATCAGGCAGACTCCTGCTCCAATGTCCCTGATAGCACAGTGTGGCCATTCAATCATCTCGTTTTGACTAATGGTGGTGGATCCGATGATGTCAACCAAAACCCTTGATTTATTTGGCTTTGCAAATGAGCTAAGATTAACGAAGATCTATGCCACCACACTTTTCACTGTTCGTCACTGAATCAAGGTGTAGGATCACTGAATCAATGTGTAGAATCACTGAATCAAAGTGTAGGATCACTGAATCAATGTGTAGAATCACTGAATCAAAGTGTAGGATCACTGAATCAATGTGTAGAATCACTAAATCAAAGTGTAGGATCACTGAATCAATGTGTAGAATCACTGAATCAATGTGTAGGATCACTGAATTGTTTAATAGTATATAGTGCAGGTGACACTAGTTTAGATGGTAAATATATATATAAGCACAAGCTTTTTTCCCCTGAGTTTACGCAATCAGAAGTCAAGATTTGAAAGTGGGACAATTACAGACAGATGCAAACATAAAGACATGGTAGACACTGAAGATATTCATTCTGACCTGAACGGACAGACGAGAACATCAACCATGGGACATTCCCGTTGTCAATAATACACATATCATAGGCATTAATTACAGACCTCTGACATACATCAACTCACACACTTGTAAACATTCCCTGTTATTAGATACAGGCACCAACCTGCAGAACACACACACACTCAGATGCTGCCGGTCTGTGTGTATGTAAAACATAGGAGCATGCCAAACGGTGGCATTTCAGTCAATTATCCTGGTTTCTGTGTAATCAATATAAATTACCTCTCTGCCTCTTTATGGCTCTGCCGGGGTAATTAGCCGATGAGAAATGAGTCCTTGACGGCTCGGAGGTGTCACTAACGTTCCCTGATGAAAATTAAAAGGATGGCAGCAGCGCTTCCCTGTGACCTTTCCCTACCCTCTGCACACTCAGTATGCAAACCTCATACACACTTTTAGTCTCAACTTTTGACATTTTGAAACACACACACAGGGAGAAAATGTGTATGTGTACCTGCTGTCAGTATACCAGGGATTCCTAAAATCTAACACATTCTAGCATAGATCTGTTGTGATCGTCATGCCTACTTTCTATTGAGGTGTCATGCGTACGGTGTCCGAATCTGCTGTTAAGCAACTTTCCAACATGCATCGGATTGGACACAAGTCAGTATGAATGATTTGTTTAAATATCTTAGTATGTCCTCTGTCACTACTCTGACATGTGCACTGTAGTGGCTTTGTCTCCCAGCAGGTGGCAATGTAATTCCTTTCAACTGCATCATCTGCCCTACTGCGGCAAAAGATAGCCTCAAACTTTTCCCCAACAAACAAATATTTTACTGCACCACAAACAAGAAAAACCAATCAAATGCTTGCTGGTTTAAATAAAGTTTATTTGATCCAAGTTCTTTTCACAACGACAAGAGAAACGCAATGTAAAGAAAGCCTGCATATCATTGTAATTATCACATTTAAATCACAAAATGTATGCTTCATGCACAACTACACAAGCAAAAAGTTGCCACATTTAGTGGAATCTCTAATAAAGGTTGTATACAAAGAGACACGAGCACAGCAAGGAGATGGCTCAGTGTTTTACTAATAGTCATGTTTCATATACCATACAATTATTAACACAGCTAACAGCTGTGCCCACTAAAATAGGCAAAATCCCTTAGGAATAGGTGAATACTGGGTGATTCATACTGGTCAGATCACATTTGTTGGTACTGTAATAGAAAAGGTTGGAATCACCAACAGCCATAGAGACAGTAAGGATGTGTGGAGTTGAGACAACAAAAAAAAACTAATCCTGTTGTCTGGGCGATAAGAGCTCTGGATCTCCCACCACATGGGAATGGATAATCAAGACAGGAAATGGAGGATAGAAAATGCCACAGTAGGCCTGGCTGGTTCTGATTGGTGGCTCAATCAGAAGACTTCAGTGCAATGATCTCTGGGACACACAGGAATAGGAATGATGTTATCAGGTGAGTGAGTGTTGGTAGGTGTGTATGTGACAGCAGAGACAAGTCTCCTATCGCAGTAAGGACCACTTGATCTGTTCTTTTGCAGACTGAAGCACCTGAAATAGAGAAGAGAAAAACAGAGTGAGGAGAACTCGGTTTGGTTAAGTGTCCCTCTAATACTGTTTATAGAAGATGAAAGCCATTAGCAACCCACAAAAGGCAGAACTGTATAGTTTGGTAAATGTTCATCACCTCAAAATCCAACCACAGGTAGAAAAAAATATATACAGTATAAAACCCTGAAGGAAGCTTCCAGAACTTTCCTACTGTGATATGAGGGAAGAGTGGTGGTGTGATGACACCAGTAATACTACTACACACAGGAACGATACATCAATGAATTAATCATTTTAATTCTGCAGACTAAAGTCTCTCAGTAACCATTATGAGGCGTGCGGGCCCAGGGTTGGCGATGACGATTAATGGACAGAGTGGGAGAGGGAGACACCTGCAGCCAGTAAAATGCCTGTCAGATGGGAGCATCCATCAGCGTAGTGCTCAGAGAGCCTGCCAGGTGTGGAGACACGCCGCCTAGCTAACAGTGGAGCCTCATTAGCAGCTAAACTGGGTACGCTCCCCTCTGTTCTCTTCCCTTTTCATTACAATAAAGCTAATGTAGTAGCTTAATATACTGTTGGAGAGAAATACAATTATTTTTTAAATAGCTAACAGAACAATGAGGGCATTTTAGGGATAAAAAGAGCTGGGAAGCATAAGCTACAGTATTTGCTAAAGATTGTTAGCCTGACAAACCACCTAGTCATCACTCATCCATGTTGTTCACTGATATCCAAATCACATTACTATGAAACACACGTTTAAATTCCAGTACACCAGGTGGCAGGTCGCCTAGCGGTTAAGTAGTTGGGCCAGTAAACAAAAGGTTGCTGGCTCAAATCTCAGAGCCGACTAGGTGAAAAATAATCTGTTGATGTGCCCTTGAGCAAGGCACTTAACCCTAATTGCTCAGGGGCGCTGTCAATAATGTCTGGTCCCTGGCCGTGACCCCAATCTCCAAGGGTGTCACATGGGGAGTGGGATATGCCCAAAAAATATTTACAATTCACATGTGTATAATACACACTTGTACATGTGTGAAATAAGACTAATGTAAGCACCTACCTAATTATTAGTAGTACTAAAATAAATTGTACACAATTTTAATAAGTTAGGGTTAGGTTTACTAGGTAATATGAGATTCTCTCGTAAATAAGAAGCGCAATTACCTGAGACACAGTCTGTTCAGTTAAAGGAACATCATCCCCCTGTAAACATAAGAGAAATATAGTCCAGATCAATTTAAATGTTGTTGACATCTGGGCAGTACAGTACTCCATGATAACAGAACCATGGTGTTTGACTGAGGAGGAGGAGGAGGATCAATGGTCTTACTCTGAGGGCCACACGGTACACCACCTGCTGAGGGTCGCTCTCCAGAATGACTCTGGAAGACAGAAGAGCATAGATCACTCTCAATGGCTGACATCTAAATGCTAAGCAAAATGGGCATCCTCCCTAACCCTAAATAACCTTACTTCGAGGGGCTATTGTATCACCTAGCTATGGACTAGTAGGATGGTTGATTTATATTGGACTGAGAGCCTATCCAGTCTCAGAAACCTTAAATGATGTAATAGAGTATTTAACTGGTCAAATCCATCTAGGTGGGTCATTCCACAAAATGAGTACCTTTTAGATTAATAAAATAGTTGACGATTTCATCTTAAATCTGCCATAAATCCCCTTGTGTGCAACAGGGAGGGGCAACTGAATGCAAGCTTCAAAAAACACATTTTGATTGTAAAAAACATTTCTAGCTATTGGTAACAGGGTTGGCGTGTTCTGCTCGACCTGCTTAGTTTTCCACCACAAAACACAAGACATTTCCAAAAGGGTTAGAACCAGTTCACCTGCTTTTACACTATGATTTGACTATTAGATGTTTAATGGTTTATAATTTTTATTGTTTCATTACATTAAAAAGAGTAACAGGATTGACCTTAAAAATGTGGGATAGGTTTATTTTCCCTTGACATTAATCACTAATCAAGTGAAATTAATAATAATCTTCAGAAATGACTTTTTCAAAGCAACAAAATAACTAGGGCTTTACTATGGAGAGAACCTGGAGAAATGTTGGGGGTTAAGTGGGTTAACCCACACAGAGAGACATGTCAAAACGCTGAATTGTGGCACTTAAGCAAGCCTTTATAAAAAAAAATGTTTTCGATGTGGTCAATATAACAGGCTTTGAAAAGGCAATATTGGTGCACAATTTATACTTAAAATATCAAAAAGGAAATAATTCTGTGGAACGACCCAGGTTGCCAAAGAATTGCTTCTGGTCTTCCTCTTTATCTTGGCTACAGTGGCTTGCGAAAGTATTCACCCCCCTAGGCATTTTCCCTCTTTTGTTGCCTTACAATCTGGAATGAAATTTATTATACTTATTTTTTTTATCATTTGATTTACACAACATGCCTACCACTTTGAAGATGCAATTTTTTAAATTTATTGTGAAACAAACAAAACAGAAAACTTGAGCGTGCATAACTATTCACCCCCCCAAAGTCAATACTTTGTAGAGACACCTTTTGCAGCAATTACAGCTGCAAGTCTCCTGGAATATGTCTCTATGAGCTTGGCACATCTAGCCACTGGGATTTTTGCCCGTTCTTCAAGACAAAACTGCTCCAACCCCTTCAAGTTGGATGGGTTCCGCTCGTGTACAGCAATCTTTAAGTCATACCATAGATTCTCAATTGGATTGAGGTCTGGGCTTTGACTAGGCCATTCCAAGACATTTAAATGTTTCCCCTTAAACCACTCGAGTGTTGCTTTTAGCAGTATGTTTAGGGTCATTGTCCTGCTGGAAGGTGAACCTCCATCCCAGTCTCAAATCTCTGGAAGGCAAACAGGTTTCCACTCAAGAATTTCCCTGTATTTAGCGCCATCCATCATTCCTTAAATTCTGACCAGTTTCCCAGTCCCTGCCGATGAAAAATGGTGTTCTCGTGGTGATGAGGTGTTGGGTTTGTGCCAGACATAGCGTTTTCCTTGATGGCTAAAAAGCTCAATTTTAGTCTCATCTGACCAGAGTACCTTCTTCCATATGTTTGGGGAGTCTCCCACATGCCTTTTGGCGAACACCAAACGTGTTTGCTTATTTTTTCATTAAGCAATGGCTTTTTTCTGGCCACTCTTCCATAAAGCCCAGCTCTGTAGAGTGTACAGCTTATAGTGGTCCTATGGACAGATACTCCAATCTCCGCTGTGGAGCCTTCAGGGTTATCTTTGGTCTCTTTGTTGCCCTTCTGATTAATCCTCTCCTTGCCTGGTCTGTGAGTTTTGGTGGGCGGCCCTCTCTTGGCAGGTTTGTTGTGGTGCCATATTCTTTCCATTTTTTAATAATGGATTTAATGGTGCTCTGTGGGATGTTCAAAGGTTCTGATATTTTTTTATAACCCAACCCTGATCTGTACTTCTCCACATCTTTGTCCCTGTCCTGTTTGGAGAGCTCCTTGTTCTTCATGGTGCTGCTTGTTTGGTGGTACCCCTTGTTTAATGGTGTTGCAGACTCTGGGGCCTTTCAGAACACACACATACACACATACATACTTACATACATACTGAGATCATGTGACACTTAGATTGCACACAGGTGGACTTTATTTAACTAATTATGTGACTTCGAAGGTAATTGGTTGCACCAGATCTTATTTAGGGGCTTCATAGCAAAGGGGGTGAATACATATGCACACACCACTTTTCCATTACATTTTTTACACATTTTTTTATCTGATTTTTTACATTTAAATTTTTAACAACTTCTTTTTTTCATTTCACCAATTTGGACTATTTTGTGTATGTCCATTACATGAAATCCAAACAAACATCCATTTAATTGACAGGTTGTAATGCAACAAAATAGGAAAAACGCCAAGGGGGATGAATAATTTTGCTGTACTCCATAGTGTGATGTCTGTCTTTGAAAGCATCCAGTCTAGATGGAAAAGTTGGTTTGGTCAGGGAGTCAAAGGACATACTAGAGGAGAATACACAGCTCCAGAGACCCCTGCTTTGGGGTGAGATAAGTACTCTACCTACCCCCCATCCACAATCTCATCCACTGCCAGGAACAGGCCCTCCATGTTCTCCAGCAAGGCCCGCCGCTCAACATTTTTCCTGCAGGAGGACAAAGAAAGGGAGCTTAAACACACATCCTGACCTCTCTATGGAAACAAACAAAGTGTTACAAATGTCTCAGTTGCTTATTCAACTACACTGAACAAAAATTGTAAAACGCAAATTTGTAAAGTGTTGGTCCCATGTTTCGTGAGCTGAAAAAAACCACACAAAAAGCTTATTTCGTTCACAAATTTGTTTACATCCCTGTTAGTGAGCATTTCTCCTTTGCCAAGATAATCCATCCACCTGACAGGTGTGTTACATCAAAAGCTGATTAAAACAGCATGCCATTACACAGGTGCACCTTGTACCCGGGGACGATAAAAAGGCCACTTTAAAAGGTGCAGCTTTGTCACACAACAATGACACAGATGTCTCAACTTGAGGGAGCGTGCAATTGGCATGCTGACTGCAGGAATGTCTACCAGAGCTGTTTCCAGAAAATAGAATATTAAATTCAAATCTAATCAAATGTTATTGGTCACATACACATGTTTAGCAGATGTTATTGAAGGTGTAGTGAAATGCTTGTAATTTCTCTACTATAAGCCGCCTCCAACATCCCTTTAGAGAATTTGGCAATACGTCCAACCGGCCTCACAACCGCAGACTATGTGTAACTACTCCAGCTCAGGACCACCATATCTGGCTTCTTGAGCTGCGGGATCGTCTGAGACAAGCCATCAGGACAGCTGATGAAACTGTGGGTTTGCACAACCGAAGAATTTCTACACAAACTGTCAGAATCCATCTCAGGGAAGCTGATATGCATGCTTGTCGTCCTCACCAGGGTCTTGACCTTACTGCAGTTCGTTGTCACAACTGACTTCAGTGGGAAATTGCTCACCTTCGATGGCCACTGGCATGCTGGAGAAGTGTGTTCTTCACGGATGAATCCCAGTTTCAACTGTACCGTGCAGATAGAAGACAGTGTGTATGTCGTCATGTAGGCGAGCGCCCCATGGTGGAGGTGGGGTTATGGTATGGGCAGGCATAAGCTACGGATAACGAGCACAACTGCATTTTATCGATGGAAAATGAATGCACAGAGATACCGTGATGAGATTCTGAGGCCCATTGTCGTGCCATTCATCTGCCGCCATCACCTCATGTTTCAGCATGATAATGCACAGGCCCATGTTGCAAGGATCTGTACACAATTTCTGGAAGCTGAAAATGTCCCAGTTCTTCCATGGCCTGCATACTCAACAGACATGTCACCCATTGAGCATATTTGGGATGCTCTGGATCGACGTGTACAACAGCGTGGACCAGTTCCCACAAATATCCGGCAACTTCGCACAGACCTTAAAGAGGAGTGGGACAACATTCCACAGGCCACAATCAACAGCCTGATCAACTCTATGCGAAGGAGATGTGTCGCGCTGAATGAGGCAAACGGCAGACACAACAGATACTGACTGGTTCTGATCCACACCCCTACTTTTTATTTTTACGGTCAGTCAGGTGAAATCCATAGATTAAAGCGTAATGAATTTATTTCAATTGACTGATTTCCTTATATGAATGGTATGCATCTCAGTCAAATCTTTAAATTGTTGCATTTCTATTTTTGTTCAGTGTAAATAAAGTGCAGTCTTACCTTAGCATCTGGCTGAGCGAATCAAACAGACAGTTAAGCACTGACATAAGCATCAACTGGGGGAGCAAATAACAAAACGTATCAATGTTTTGTGCGAGAAACAACCCAACATAGGCAATGTTTCAGTGTGTTTTGTTAGCGTACCACCACCAGCCTACCTCATTTTCATGTGAACTGCCAATAACATAAAAGTAGAGGTCAATGTTGCTTTTGTACACAACGGTAAGACCTTCTAGGAGCGCTATCTCACCTGGGTAAAGAAGCAGAGTTCAGTCTATGATCCAACATCTTCATTATACCAGTTATACACAGAAGCCTTCATGCAATTGAGAACAGATCAGCACTCAAAGCCTTTGGCAAGAGATGGAATAGCAAGTAATGAAGCCTGTGACCATAATGTAAACTGAAGCGCATATGATTAATTAGGTCGAAAAAACATCTTACTGTCTGTGCGGTGTGTCTTGTTGAAGATGTTCTTCTCAAAAGCTTTCTGCTCTTTCACAGTGGGATAGGTTTCATCATAGTACTGTGGGGCAAAAGTCAAACGGAGATCACATACAGTGTCTTCAGAAAGTATTTACACCCCTTGCCTCATTCTACATTTTGTTGTTACAAAATGGGATGTATGTTGTTTTTTTAGATTCATGTAAATAAACAATAATATATATTGATTAGATAAATATTCAACCCCCCTGAGTCAATACATGTTAGAATAACCTTTAGCATCAATTACAGTCTTTTGGGGTAAATCTCAAAGAGGTTTGCACATCTGGATTGTACAATATTTGCCCATTATTCTTTTTGGAAACTCTTAAGCTCTGTCAAGTTGGTTGTTGATCATTGCTAGACAGCCATTTTAAAGTTTTGCCATAGATTTCCAAATGGATTTAAGTCAACTAACTAGGCCACTCAGGAACATTCAATGTCATCTTGGTAAGCAACTCCCATGTATTTTTGGCCTTGGGTTTTATGTTACTGTCCTGCTGAAAGGTAAATATGTCTCCCAGTGTCAGGTTTTCCTTTAGGATCTTGCCTGTGCTTAGCTCTATTCTATTTCTTCTTATCCTACAAAAATGTCCTAGTCCTTGCCGATGACGATTACTCTGTAATTTAGGTTAGCATTGTAGAGTAACTACAATGTTGTTGATCCATCCTCACAGCCATTCAATTCTTAACTGTTTTAAAATCACCATTGGTCTCATGATGAAATCCCTGAGCGGTTTTCTTCCTCTCCGGCAACTGAGTTAGGAGGTGACACCTGTATCTTTGTAGTGACTGGGTGTAATGGTACACCATCCAAAGCATAATTAATAACTTCACCATACTCAAAGGCAGTGGTGGAAAAAGTACCCAATTGTCAGACTTGAGTAAAAGTAACGGTAACTTAATAGAAAATGACTCAAGTAAAAGTTCAAGTCAACCAGTAAAATACTACTTGAGTAAAAGTCTAAAACTATTTGGTTTTAAATAAACTTAAGTATCAAAAGAAAACACATAAATACTTTCAAATTCCTTATATTAAGCAAACTAGACTGCATCATTTTCTTAATGTTTTATTTATTTACAGATACCCAGGGGCACACTCCAACATAATTTACAAACAAAGTACGTGTGTATAGTGAGCCTGCCAGAACAAAAGGCAGAAGGCATAACCAGGGACGTTCTCTGAATAAGTGTGAATTTGACAATTTTTCTGTTCTGCTAAGCATTCAAAATGTGACGAGTACTTTTGGGTGTCAGGGAAAATGTATGGAGTAAAAAGTAAATTATTTTCTTTAGGAATGTAGTTAAGTAAAAGTAGTCAAAAATAGAAATAGTAAAGTACAGATACCCCCAAAAACAACTTAAGTACTTTACACCACTGCTCAAAAGAGAAATTCAATATCTGATTTTTTTTTTTACCCATCTACCAATAGGTGCACTTCTTTGAGAGCCATTGGAAAACCTCCCTGGTCATTGTGGTTGAATCTGTGCTTGAAATTCAGAACTCGACTGAGGGACCATAGAGATAATTGTATGTATTGGGTAAAGAAATGGGGTAGTCATTTAAAAATCATGTAATCCATTATTATTGCACACAGAGTCCATTTAACTTATTACGTGACTTGTTAAGAAAATTTTCATTTTTTCTTTTCATTTTTTAAAATATCATTTGTATCCATTTTAAATTCAGGCTGTAACAATAAATGTGGAAAAAGTCAAGAGGTGTGAATACTGTGTGTCAAGTGCTTGACTTGGGCAGGAGCTCACCGGTGCAGAGTATTTGCAACTCAAATGTTATACTGCTTGAGCTTGAAGAGCTCCTGCACCTAAATATAAAACAGTACCAGAACCTATTTCAGTCCAAGTCAAGCACTGACAGTGTCACAAAATAAGTCATAGTTTGAGCATACAGGCAATTTGTTACCCAGGTAGTCAGCTGAATGTAAAATGACAAAACTATGTTGGCTACTTTGCATCTACTCATGCAGCCGGATGAATATTGACATGCTGTGAAGCAGAGAGACGCTTACAAAGCTTTCCTCGCCCCCAGGTGGTAAGGGTAGGTAACAACACATCCGCCACACTGATCCTCAACACGGGGCCCCTCAGGGATGCATGCTCAGGCCCCTCCTGTACTCCCTGTTCATTCATGACTGCACAGTCAGGCATGACTCCAACACCATCATTAAGTTTGCTGATGACACAACAGTGGTAGGCCTGATCACCGACAACGATGAGACAGCCTATAGGGAGGAGGTCAGAGACCTGACCGTGTGGTGCAAGGACAACAACCTCTCCCTCAACGTGATCAAGACAAATGAGATGATTGTGGACTACAGGAAAACTAGGACCGAGCACGCCCCCAATCTCATCGACGGGGCTGTAGTGGAGCAGGTTGAGAGTTTCAAGTTCCTTGACGTCCACATCACCAACAAACTAACATGGTCCAAGCACACCAAGACATTCGTGAAGAGGGCACAACAAAACCTATTCCCCCTCAGGAGACTGAAAAGATTTGGCATGGGCCCTCAGATCCTCAAAATGTTTTACAGCTGTACCATCAAGAGCATCCTGATTGGTATGGTAACTGCTCCGCCTCCGACCGCAAGGCACTACAGAGGGTAGTGCGTACAGCCCAGTATATCACCGGGGGCCAAGCTTCCTGCAATCCAGGACCTCTATACCAGGCAGTGTCAGAGGAAGGCCCCAAAAAAATGGTCAAAGACCCCACCCACCCCAGTCATAGACTGTTCTCTCTGCTACCGCACGGCAAGCAGTACTGGAGTGCCAAGTCTAGGTCCAAGAGGCTTCTAAACAGCTTCTACCCCCCAAGCCATAAGACTCCTCAACAGCTAATCAAATGGCTACCCAGACTGTTTGCATTGCTCCCCCTTCTACGCTGCTGTTACTCTATTATCTATGCATAGTCACTTTACTGACTCCACCTACATGTACATATTACCTTGACACCAGTGCCCCTGCTTGTAAGCAAGCATTTCACTGTAAGGTCTACATCTGTTGTATTCGGCACATGTGACAAATAAGGTTTGATTTGAAGTACATTGACTGTGTGGGCAGGTGCTGGTAGTTCATTCGTCGCTGTTGATTAGCTAGTTACCTTGGCGTAAAGTCTTTCTCCGTCATTGTCCAGGATGAGCACAGCCTTCACGGTGTACAGAGTGGGTTCCTGATGAAGAGAATGTGGTATTCCGTTCAGTGAACATGATGCCAAACAACTTGAACGACAAGCACTGACTGATCAGTTGCAATCTGACAACAATCATAACATGCCGGCTAGCTAGCTACTAATTCTGTGAACTAGCTAGTTAAACTGTGTCCTTCTACATTGTTGGGCTAACAGTGGCAACTACCCCTGATACATCAATATCATAGTGTCATTCAAATCATAAATAGCATGAAATGCATGTTATGAGAGCGCTAACAGTACCAGGCTGAGTGCGTCCATTTTGTCTTACTACCAGATGACGTGGATTCAGGGACAAAACTCTCTCTGTGATTGGTGCAACACAGAAATGCGGTCAGATAGACATACTGTTGGTTGCCTTTCACATCAGTCAAATCAGGTCCTCAAATGGCATTTACCCAGACTTTGTCTTTAAAAAAAATTATATTATTATTATTTTTATTTTTTATTAACAACAAATCAATACATAAAGCACACGAGGGAACACAAGCATGCATAGATTACAAACAATGGACAATAGAGCTAGGGGGTACAATATCGCATTACAATTACACAAGGACCTTAAGGGACATCCATATACTTACAATTCTAACAGCTGTTTTGTTAGTGGAGCATTTAACCGTCTTAAAATACAGTTCAATTTCTTTTTGTAGGGTACGAAAATGTGGTTTTCTGTTTGTAAATTTACATTTGTGTATATGAAATTTGTCCAAAAGAATAATGAAATTAATTACGTAAAAATGTTTCAGCTTTTACCCAGACTTTGTCGCCACCTTTGTACAGAGTGTCTTGACGACACAAGATAGAATAATTGAATTGATGACGTACTCCTGAATCGTTATGTCAAATCAAATGCTGTTGGTCGCATATCCATATTTTGCAGATGTTATCGCAGGTGCAGCGAAATGCTTGTGTTTCTAGCTCTGACAGTGCAGTAATACCCAACAAATCACAAAAATAAAACAAATAAAAAATAACAGGATGAGCAATGTCAGAGTCTAGAATATAAATATATATGATGGTGTGTTTTTATTTATTTATTTATTTGATTTATTATTATTATTTATTCAAATGCAGATCAACAATTTACAGTCTTACATCATACAAAACAGAACGCTGGTATTAAGGAGAAAATATTGAAAAAATAAAATAAAATAAAAAACAAACAATTCTAGTGCAATTGTAATCACTATGAAAATATCTTATTATAATGATTTGGGAAAATATTATTATTGTTATTGTTCAATAGGGTTCATGATTTAATAAAATATTTAAATTCAATCCAAAAAATGTGTAATTTGGGTATATAATTTTTGAATTTTTGTTTGTGTAGGAAGTATTTGGCACAAAAATAAAAAAAATCACAATCATTTCAGTGGTTTTGTTCTCATTGCGATAGTAACATAGTATATCTTTCATGTCAAAAACATAGGTAGTGTTCATAATGGTAAAGAAGTATTTTGGAAGGTTTCCCCAAAATTCTGAAACAAATTTACATTAAAAGAACAAGTGGGATAGATTCTCACTTCACCTTCTTTTTCACAGAAAACGCAGACATCATCAATAGCCACAAATTTGGATATCATAGAATTACATGGATATATCTTATGTAAAATTTTGAAGTGCACTTCCTTGACTTTGTTTGGTATAAAATATTTGTAAGGCCTCAACCATGCATTTTTCCAGTGTGTAAGTTGGATTTGTGAATGAATAATGTGTCTTATATATTTATTACAACAAGATTTCTCAAGTAAACCCACGCCTTCCAATCTGAGTTCTGGATCAACTTTGTGATCATTACCAAAGCTAAGATGAATTTTCATTTGTGTAGTTAGACCACTGGGTACGGCTTTGATCACAGAAATAAACTCTCTGAATGGTATTGGAAACTCTTTCAATGTTATAAATTGTTCATATGTGAGAATATTACCCTTGTTGTCGAAAACATCAAGAACAAAGTCAATATTCCACACATGCTAGCTGGGGTAGAACAATGACTTATTCCTTACTTGAAATTGTTATTTATGTCAACAAAATCCAACACTTCTAGACCGCTTTCAGCCCTTTTGTTAGAAAGGACTGACTTTTTTAGTTTGTGAGACTTATTTTTCCAGATGAAGTCAAGAAAGGTCTTATTGATCTCTTTACAAGTAGTAGGATTTACACATACCGATAATGAGGGGTACACAAAATGAGACAGTCCCTCTGTCTTGGACAGAAGTACTCTCCCAAGTATAGAAAGATCTCTTCGTAGACAATTATTGAATATATTTTTGGTTTTCTTAATTTTAGGAGAGAAATTCAAATGTTGTCTGACTAAGTGTTTTTTTGACAGATGTATTCCTAAAAATTTAACACATTCCTTTACAGGAATATTTTCTATTTCTTTATCATCAGAGTCAAATAATATATGATGGTGTGTACATAGCCGCAGGAAGTCGGGAGGATGAGGGTGCTGCAGCACCCACTGAAAAATTGAAAATGTTGGAAAAAGTACCCAATTGTCATATTTGAGTAAAAGTAGATATCTTAATAGAAAATGACTCAAGTAAAAGTCACCCAGTAAAATACTACTTGAGTAAAAGTATCAAAGTATCAAAAGTAAATGTAATTGCTAAAATATACTTAAGTATCAAAAGTAAAAGTATAAATACGTTGAAATTCCTTATATTAAGCAAACCAGATGGCACAATTTAGTTTTGAAATGTATTTACAGATAGCCAGGGGCACACTCCAACATAATTTACAAATTAAGTATGTGTGTTTAGTGAGTCTGACAGATCAAAGGCAGTAGGGATGCCCAGGGAGGTTCTCTTCACAAGTGTGTGAATTTGACCATTTTCCTATCCTGCTTAGCATTAAAAATGTAACAAGTACTTTTGGGTGTCAGGGAAAACATATGGAGTAAAAAGTACATTATTTTCTTTAGGAATATAGTGAAGTAAAAGTTGTCAAAAATATACTACTAGGATTAAGCCACCAACATACACTGAACAAAAATACAAAGGCGACATGTAAAGTGTTGGTCCCATTTTTCATGAGCTGAAAGAAAATATCCCGGACATTTTTGATACACACAAAAAGTTTATTTCTCTCAAATTTTATGTACAGATTTGTTTACATCCCTGTTTGTGAGCATTTCTCCTTTCCCAAGATAATTCATCCACCTGACAGGTGTGGCACATCAAGAAGCTGATTAAACAGCATTATAATTACACAGACCACTCAAAAATGTGCAGTTTTGCATGCATTTGGCATGCTGACTGCAGAAATGTCCACCAGAGCTGTTGCCAGAGAATTTACTGTTCCTTTTTCTGCCATTTGAATGCACAGAGGTACTGTACCGTGACGAGATCCTGAGGCCCATTGCCGTGCCATTCATCTACCACTATCCCCTCATGTCTCAGCATGAGAATGCAATTCCTGGAAGCTGAAAATGTCCCAGTTCTGGCCATACTCACCAGACACGTCACCATTGAGCATGTTTGGGATGCTGTGGATCGACAGTGTGTTCCAGTTCCCGCACCTTTGCAGTTTTTGAAGAGTGGACCAACATTCCACAGGCCATAATCAGCCTGATCAATTCTATGAGGAGATGTCACACTGCATGAGTGGTTCCACCAGATACTGACTGGATTTTTGACCCATTTTTCTTTTTAAGGCATCTGTGACAGATGCATATCTATATCCAAGTCATGTGAAATCCATAGGTTAAGGCATACTGAATCTACTTCAATAATGCTCTTTAAAAATTGTTGCATGTTGCATTTATATTTTTCCTCAGTATAGTAGCAAAGGAGAACAACTGGAGAGGGGTTGAACCACTACCCTGTTAGCAAGAAAAGCAGACTATTGTGCCATAATGAACTGCCAGATCCCTATATTTATTTTGTTAAATTGTTTGTAAAAAGCAACAGATTCTACTTGTAATGAAAAGTGCTATATAAATATATTATAATAAAATGGTCTATAGACTCCTTGTTAGAATGATGCCCTAACACAGGAAAACATGACATGTTATAAGACTGCTTAGGCTGTGTGTTTTAACTTGCCATGTTGAGCCATGGCAGGGGTTCTCCACTTACCTAGTGTCCCTTCCCAACAACAACCACCTTTATTTAACTAGGCAAGTCAGTTAAGAACAAATTCTTATTTTCAATGACAGCCTAGGAAGTGGGTTAACTGCCTGTTCAGGGGCAGAATGACATTTGTACCATGTCAGCTCGGGGGTTTGAACTTGCAACCTTATCCTGCCGCCCCAAAACATCATGCATTCTGTGTCTGAAAATGCTACCACCACTTCATACCACTCCTTACTCTACTTCCGTTAAACCCCGTACACAGGAATTTGACATTCAGCAAATAGGTGATAAAAACATAAAATAAATTTCCCTCTGCACCACATACAGCTGTCTATACAGAATGAACTGCCTCTACAGAACATACAATCAAGACTTCATTTGAAAAACAGACCAGAGCCTCATAAGTGTTTACAATAAAGACAAATGCTTAAAAAAAAAAACATTTTATTGCAAGTTAGTACAAAAGTTTAAAACTGTCCAGCAGCATTCCTGTAGTGTCCCTTCTGTCCATTTAAAATGACACTGAAAGACAAACATTAAAGCAATTAAAACCACACAAAGCACACCTCATCTTGAAATAATCTGATATTTGGCCTGCACAAAGCAGAGAAAGTGAGGCATCACAAAAAAAATGTAAGTAAATTTTTTTTTTAAATCCAGCATACCCATGTCATAATTGGTCCTGTAACCGCTGGTCATCTCAGTACAGGTGTAGAGGTGCAAGATAAGGTGCATGCGAGGTGCACTAGTGCAGACATCTTACATTCCTGAAAATGAGAGAGATATTAGAGAAAGTACATACATTTTTAGTGCTACTGAGTGCTTTTATTCTAGATTTTCATGCACTACCAACATTAGTGTAACCAGATCTAGTCATTAATATTGAGGATATCCGGCCACTTATGTTGTCACAAATGCAGTTGAGTAGCAGTCAAGGTTTGCATCATTCAGGTAATTGGGCAACCAAAAACACTGGTAGTTAACTAATTCTCTAAATCTATAGCCCTCTTACTCTAAGATTAAATACCTTTGCTGGAATAAAATGCCTACGGAGCCCATGTTAGTGAATTTACCCTGAGACTTAACATGGACTGCTAACATTTTCAAAAAGGTGAGTGTTAAAAATACAAGAGTTGATCAAAAATCTCTTCTTACCTACCAGCATGGTATATAAAATACCCCTTCCTTTCTCGAGCTGCCTCTCGCTAGTCTTACAAGAGCAACCATCTGTACTCAAAGACTGCTGCTGTCCCCTGCTTCACTGGCTCCTCGCGGGGATCTTGCTACTTCTCTCCCTTAGCTGGTTCCTCCCAATGACTAGCCTCTCAGCTGGCTCCTCCAATTGATAGGCTAGTCTCAAGTTCTGTGTGTAAGCTAGACTCCAATTGATTGTGAAGCTATGAGCCAACAGAAAAGCCATTAAGCAAACTTTTATTTTGTCCAGTGGCAACAATGCTAAACTTTAGGGGAGAAACCGGCCCGGCGGCCCAGAAGCACAAAGGCCTTTGACCTCTGTATGCAAAAGCAGGGTATTTACACCAAAGGCATTGAGGTAAACTATCTAAACAAAAATGCACTTTTCTAAACAATGACATGCTTTGATACTGAATATGGAACATAACGCAAGTACTCTGAGGATATTCCAATTACACTTCATACCATCTACTCATCTGTTGAGGACTACTCATCTCATGTAACACAATCAACAGGAACCCATCAATCAAAATACACAATGTAAAAAAACAAAAACTGAAAAGCGGTTTATTTAATCTTGATTTGGTGGCGGTTACATCTTAAAAACACCCTATAGGTGCGGGGAAAATCAAAATACCTACATAAAACCTTAGTGGAATGCTTTACACTTCAAAGACAAAAACAGCAAAACTACAAAATCATATAATCCTGCTGGGAAGCATTTGACAAGAACGGTTTGAAAAGGACCCACCCATTCCCCTCCCTCCCTCTCCACATGATTTTTCCTTTTCTACTGTACATTTCTCTTCATGTGGCAGATGTAAACCTGCCACAACTGTGCTTGGCTGAGCAGATCTAGGGGGTAAACCTGCTGCTTCCTTTCCCTGTCACCTCTCTGGCTCTCCTCTCCTAAGTACTGTAGCCTGTTGGACAATACGGAACAACATTGTTAAACTTTTGCACCTTCCTTCTTTCGTCATTATCAGCTACATTTGAGTGGGGTCAAGAGGAGAAAAGCCAGGAGCAAGCCTTCAATTCAAGCCCGTTGCACTGCATAGCAAAGACAAGGAGGGCAGATTGTGTGTGGAGTTGGGGGGGGGATGTTTCAAACTCAGTCCAATCCATATATGCCAAGGGGCTCAATAGATGGTAGATTCTGTGAAAGTAAAGGTTTGCTGCTGGATCCCCCATACAGAACTCAGACAATCAATTTCAGCACATGTATCACGGTATATGATTGCCCTCGAGCCTAGGCCTACTGGCCATATGTAAAGGGAGTGCTTTGTTTTCTAAAAACAACTATGCTGCATCTTGGACTAGGCTGTGCCAAGGAAGCCACATAGTGGAAATGGCAATCTCAATTCCTCCAATGTACGGACTCCAAAACTACATTTAACAGTCCAATCTAGAGGTGCAGTGCAATTTTTTCAGTACAGCGCTTACCTCAGAACCTAGAACCTTCGACCTCCGGAGCCCCCTCCATATCCACCACCGGAGCCGCCTCCGTAACCACCTGCAGAATGGGCCAGGCCTTACGTAAGTGCTCAACTCAAGGGACTAGCTACTAGGGAAACGCCTATATTTTCCTCCCTTACAAATCCAGGGACTTAGGCTCAGTTCTTATTTACTTCAAGGGGAAGTGTAACATGGGACTTACCACCACCACCAACACCACCACCACCACCATATGGGCCGCTGCTCCGGCCCCCTCCACTGCCGCCACTATAGCCGCTGCCTCCTTTCATTGGGCCGTAGCTGGAGGACGACTGGCTGTTGTAATTGCCAAAGTCATTGTAGTCTCCACCACCACCACCACCACTTCCACTGCTGCTCCCACCACCACTACTAGCTCCATAGTTACCTGCAAGAGGACACAGATAGTAGTTTTAAATTCCAAGCTATCTATCACACACAGCTATCCTGATACAAAACTAAGTGATGGCACTATTTATATGTGCAGCGCACCATTGCTTGGTTGACCTACCACCTCTGTAGCTTCCACCACCACCACCTCCATTGTTGTAGTTGTCGTATCCTCCTCCTCCTCCTCCATAGCTGCCACCCTGGTTACCATAACCACCGCCGCCGCCTCCGCCATAGCCCCGGTTGCCACCACCATACCCGCCGGGACCTCCACCATAGCCGCCACCTAAGGAAATAAGTCAAACAAGTTAAGCTTTTGGACAAACTGGCAAATCGTCCCGAAAACATTACCCACATTTTATAATATCTAGAAAAAACACAGAAGAACTCACCATTGCCTCCATAGTTATTGTATCCATCGTTATCACCATATCCTCCACCTCCTCCTCTCCCTCCACCGAAACCACCTAGGAAAAAAATCATTACAGATGTGAGAATAACTTGAAGCTTGCATTGCACCTGGGCAACCAACTAGTAAATTAATTCCCTACGGAACAAGGTTGAATATGGTTTAAAAGGAAATAAAAACCAGAGTGCTCATACCTCCATATCCGCCACCTCTACCAAAGTTTCCACCTCTTGGCCCTGAATTTCAGACATCAAACAGGTCAGTCACTTTCTCAACATCACATCTAAAGCTTCAGTTGTTGTTGGGAATCAACTGCTACAATACATACCGGACCGGTTCATGTCTTCCTTTGACAAAGCCTTCCTCACTTCACAGTTGTGACCATTCACTGTATGATACTTCTGGACTGTAAGCGGAGGAGATTGTTAAAAACAGATCAGTAAATTACTTGACGAAAAAAAGTTAAACATCTAAATACACAATAGCAGCTTTTCTGTATCAATGGTGTTGACTTGAGAACTTACTGACAATCCTATCGACTGCATCATGATCATCAAATGTAACAAAGGCAAACCCCCTCTTCTTCCCGCTGGTCCTATCAGTCATGATGTCGATGACTTCGATCTTGCCAAATTGATCAAAGTAGTCCCTAAGGTGATGCTCCTCTGTGTCCTCCTTGATGCCACCCACAAAGATCTTCTTCACAGTGGTGTGAGCACCTGGCCTTGAAGAATCCTGTCCAACATGACATTCAAAATATTAAAATCACTTCAAAAGACAAACAGAAGATAATTAAAAACAATTCCACTTCATATTCAGAAACTCCAGCAAGCACCCCAACATCAAAATCTGTGAAACTGGGAGGTTTCTGTGTTTTGTAGTCACAGCAGACATCGCTCACCTCTCTGGACACCGCTCTCTTGGGCTCCACTTGGCGGCCATCAACCTTATGAGGACGAGCCTCCATTGATGCATCAACTTCATCCACAGAGCTGTAAGTGACAAAGCCAAAGCCCCTCGATCTCTTTGTGACTGGATCTTTCATTACCTGAGGAATTCGGAATTGAACCATTCATTTGCTGATATAATTACAAAAGTACCAGTCAAAAGTTTATTTTGACTATTTTCTACATAGTAGAATAGTGAACACGTCACAACTATGAAATAACACATATGGAATCATTTTGTAACCAAAAAGCGTTAAATTAAAATATATTTTAGATTCTTCAAAGTAGCCTTGATGACAGCTGCCTTGATGACAGCTTTGCACACTCTTGGCATTCTCTCAACCAGCTTCACCTGGAATGCTTTTCCAACAGTATTGAAGGAGTTCTGACATGCGCTGTGCACTTGTTGGCTTCTTTTCCTTCACTCTGCAGTTCAACTCAAATTTGGACTCATCAGACAGATTTCCACCAGTCTAATGTCCATTGCTCCTGTTTCTTGGCCCAAGCAAGTATCTTCTTCTTCGTGTCCTTTAGTAGTGGTTTCTTTGCAGCAATTTGACCATGAAAGCCTGATTCACGCCGTCTCCTCTGAACAGTCGAGGTTGAGATGTGTCTGCTACTTGAACTCTGTGAAGCATTTATTTGGGCTGCAATCTGAGGCTGGCAAATCTAATGAACCTATCCTCCGCAGCAGAGGCAACTCTGGGTTTTCCTTTCCTGTGGTGGTCCTCATGAGAACTAGTGCCATCATGGCTTTTGCAATTGCAAGTGAAAAAACTGTCAAAGTTCTTGACATTTTCCAGATTCACTTCCTTCATGTCTTAAAGTAATGGGATGTTGTTTCTCTTTGCTTATTTGAGCTGTTCGACTCCAGGAAGCTGGCATAGGCAGAGTTCGAAAGAAAAAGCCATATCTCAGACTCAAAGAAAATATTAAGATGGGCAAAAGAACACAAACACTGGACAGAGGAACGCCGCATCCCGGAGTTGCCTCTTCACGGTTGAAGTTGAGTCTAGTGTTTTGCAGGTACTATTTAATGAAGCTGACAGTTGAGGACTTGTGAGGTGTCTGTTTCTCAACTAGACACTAATGCACCTGTCCTCTTGCTCAGTTGTGCACTGGGGCCTCCCACTCCTCTTTATATTCTGGTTAGAGACAGTTTGCGCTGTTCTGTGAAGGGAGTAGTACATAGCGTTGTACGAGATCTTCAGTTTCTTGGCAATTTCTCACATGGAATAGCCTTCATTTCTCAGAACAAGAATAGACTGACGAGTTCTTTGTCTATTGTTCTGGCCGTTTTGAGCCTGTAATCGAACCCACAAATACTGATGCTCCAAATACTCAACTAGTCTGAGGCCAGTTTATTGCTTCTTTAAATCAGAACAGTTCTCAGCTGTGATAACATAATTGCAAAAGGGTTTTCTAATGATCAATTAGCCTTTTAAAATTATGGGTTGGGGACAATTGGCCACTAAAATGTGCAGTTGTGTCACACAACACAATACCACAGATGTCTCAAGTTGAGGGAGTGTGCAATTGGCATGCTGACTGCAGGAATGTTCACCAGCACTGTTGCCAGATAATTGAATGTTAATTTCTCTACCATAAGCAGATTCCAACGTAATTTTAGATAATCCGACAGTACGTCCAAACAGCATAACAACCGCAGACCACGTGTATGGCGTTGTGTGGGCGAGCGGTTTTCCGATGTCAACGTTGTGAACAGAGTGCCCCATGATGAGTGGGGTTTTGGTATGGGCAGGTATAAGCTACAGACAACAAGCAGCATTGTATTTTATCAATGGCAATTTGAAAGCACAAAAATACTGTGACAAGATCCTGAGGCCCATTGTGAGGCCCATTTTTTAAAGGCATCTTTAACCAAAAGATGTACATGTTTTATTTATTTAACTAGGCAAGTCAGTAAAGAACAAATTCTTGTTTACAATGACAGCCTAATCCGGTCAAACCCTAATGACGCTGGGCCAATTGTGTGCCGTCCTATGGGACTCCCAATCATGACCGGTTGTGAAACAGCCTGGAATTGTACTAGGGTGTGTAGTGCTATGAATATATTTCATCTATATGCACAGTAACTCATTAAAAAAATAACTATGAAATTGTTGAGTTTATATTTTTGTTCCGTATTAGAAAAGCAATGCAATACTCACCACACAATCTGTGAGGGAACCCCATCTTTCAAAATGGGTCCGCAAACTCTCGTCGGTGGTCTCGAAGCTCAGCCCACCAATGAAGAGCTTGCGGAGCTGCTCCGGCTCACGGGGAGACTGAATATAATACGAGGGAAACACACTGGATTAGAAGCAAATGGGGATCATTGCTAGCCATGGCAGGTCAGGTCTACTACTACACTCAGAAATGGCCTACCGTTACTTGCTAGTTAGGCATGCGGCCTGCTGCTTTAACGCATCGGGAGCCTGGGTTGGTAGCCATTCTATGAATAAGCCATTTCGCTAACGCTAGCTAGTGAACTATCTATAATACAAATTAAAAAGCAGTGCACATTTTGAAATTAATTTAAACGCAAACACACTGGCGCTTTTTGCTTATTCAAAGTCCGCGACAAAAACGTATCTCGCAGAGATAACGTTAGCTATCGAGCGTCACCGCGCGCCCTCTACTAGCTAACGTTAACTGGCTAGGTATAATGGCGGACTGTACACTTTACTTGATGCAGGCGCCATAAAAATTCAGTTGCAATTGTGAACAAATGGGCGAATGTTTACAAAAATGCATCTTCAAAATAAGTTGTGAAAATACTGGTGACACACTAAATAACAATGCTGACAAAGACCTTTACAGCTGCAGATCAAATGGCCTGCTGTCAGATCAAATGGCCTGCTGTCATGTTTAACGTTAGGTAAGTAAGAATGCGTCGCCTTCAAATAGCACAACTGTTACGGACTAAAACGCTACAACCTATCAGCACGTTAATGAATAGTAATCAATACAAACTTACCTCCTTCGACATTATTTAAAAAAATATATTTAGTTCGACCGTAGCGTAAATAGAAACGAGCTAATTCATGCGAGAGCTATTGCCAAGCTAGCGTAAGCTGTGCTAGCCTAGAGACTCAACAGCACTGCTGTGATCAGAATGAACAACATAGTGATCCGCCCCTCCAGCGCGGTGAACTTCTTGTTCTTTGGGATTGTGTTGGCGAATCGCATCGTATTTAAAGTGTATACACCGCCACCTACTGTACTGGAGTGTGAGGCCATTCACGGCCTACCTACATTAAATTCTTTGTGATACGGTACTATACAATTGGGGTAAAGGAAAAATTACCATGACAACTATTAGACCTCTCGAAATAAAAAAATAATTAATTAATATATACAAAAAAAACACCACCCCATTCCCTATTTACCTTATCTAATCCTACTCCAGTACACTACCACTCAACACTTCCTGTAACTGTTCTGCAGGAAAACCTTGCAGTCTCAAGTATTTCTCTGCCGCTGCCGCTGCCACAACAATTTTCTGTGACTGTCAATCTATTTATGCAGTACAATTGACAACCATAGCTATGAATGTCAAGAAACCTACCTTACATATTCTTCCTATCACTCTCCATTAGTCTCTGCCTACTCACATGAATCCTCTCAGGATCCCTCACCTCTTCCTCTACCGCTCTCTTCACTGCTTCAGCATACAACACATTCTGTACTACTTTCACCCGACCAACCTCAACCTGCCTTTCTCTCACTGGACACCTCTGATTTCCAGCCCCATGGGCACCCCTACAACTAAGACACACAATTTTAAGACACACACACTTCTCACATCTAGGACTCTCCTTCCTACATACTGATGCAACATGCCCATAAACCTGACACCTTAAACACTGAAGTATTTTTGGAACAAACGCTCTCACCTGATGACTTACACTTCCTTAACCTTATCTGGCAAAGGCACTACATTAAAACTCAACAGGACATACAACGTCTTCTCCATTTCCTCACGCTCTCCAATGGATCTGCGTCGCACCAAATGGAAAGCTACACAGACACCGGGAATCGTCACTTTCAACTGATCTTCCTCAACATTTAATGCCACCCCCGTTGTCACTCCTTTCAATGGCGCCCTGCTATGTAGAGCAAAGCGATCAAGTGATCAGCCAGCTTCCTCTGGTCTGAAGAAACACAATAAATCATCACTAGTCCACTCCTAGTTACTTTCACCAACTCAACCCCAACTTCTTCTCCACCCAACCTATCACCATATATGGATCAGCGCACTGCAGGAACTTCATCCACCCTCTCATCAGGTTCCATCTCAGAGCCTCTGTAACACATGTCCCACTTTTTGCACTTGATGCCAACCTTCCTCGCCACACCGCCTCCCTCTACACTCAACTTCTTCTCAACAGTCATCACTGCACCTGCCACCACATCTAATTCATCCTCACTCTGGTCACTCTCAATTTCCTCAAGTTCTTCCAAAAGTTCTGTGAAATCGCTCATTCCCACATAACCATTTCCACTGTTCTCCCTTTTTTCTTGTCCATCGTCTTATTTTTCCCCAGATCTTTCAGAAGGCCTTTGTAATCCCCCACTTCATGTTTATTCATAATATTCTCCACTTTCTTCCTTATGTCCTTTCCCGCCATTGCTAATTGCTTGGACTAATATATTATACAGAGAATCAGGATACGACTGAATAATCAGGAGCATTTTATTGAAATCAAAGATAATCACAAAAGGATCACTAATTGGTCAAAGTCAGAACAGCTGCTATTAGGTATTTTGTTTCTGAAGCATATGGTCTAATGGTTGCAATGCACAAACAATTACAATAGTTACAATATAATTAACAGTACTAGTAACATGTCAGGTTGATCAACACTCAGTCATAGTCAGCTTGAACTGGTAAGAGATTTTTATGTAGGATTCTTAGAGAGTTGAAGTTGCTGTGTTTTGAGCTGATGGTCAGGTTGATGCAGGGGTTCTAAACTATTTGCTTCAACTCTGCTGGTTTTGAAGTTGAATGGGTCTAGAGAGGTCCTTTTCCCAGAAGCGATGCCTCTGATAGTGCTTCCACAAAATTCTGCAATAAAAGCCTTCAAATAGTGGCCTGGATCCAAACTGAACTGTTCCGTTTCACTTCACAAATTCATTATGGCCATCTTTTCATTTAAAAGGTTTGTGCCTGTATCTACTGTGTGTGGGGCATTATTCAAAACCTGTCAGCTTCTGGATCAACTTCAACCGTTCAAAAGACAACCTCATCCAAACTACTGCATTTGGCCATGCAGGTTTTCATTCTAAATTTGCACATCATTTCTGAGAGGACGCTGATTGGACTGGTTATTTTTTAGACAGTCCAAGTACCCGTCTATTAGAGGAATGCCAGATTGAATTAGTAAAGTGAAACCATAGTGAAATGTTACATTGTTAATTTTAGATTTTAAGGCTACCATCATAGTAGGCAGAGCTAACCTCCAGGTCCACACTCAATTACACTACATTTCACTATTGTCTCACTCTACTAATTCAGAATAAGTGACGAGAAACAACAGTGAAATGTAACATGATTTAGTTTGGATCTTGAGGCTACCATCATTGCTGGTCTTGGTTGGACCAAGTCTCTTTTGAAAAATAGATTTTATTTCAATGAGACTAACCTGGATAAATAAATATTAAACAAATAAATTCAAACATTTGCTCCACATTGCCCTCACCAGGACCTTTTTCATAAACCTCACCCTCTCCTTCTTCATAGACCTCACCTTCTCCCTCTACTCCTTCATAGACTTTATCCTCTCCCTCTCCTTTTTCATAGACCTCACACTCTCCTTCCTCATCACCCTCTCCAGCACATTCTTCATGGTCTTCACCGATACCTTTATAAAGGCCTCCTGGATTAGGAAGAGATGTGGTGTTACTTGAGGTAGTGAAATACTGCATTGCATGAGTGTACAGAGTCAATGGAGTGTAGTGTGTCATGCCTTTGATATAGATTAGACTGTTTCATGAATTCTTATTCGTATTGTGTCCTGCTTATTAGCACAAGATGCCAGCACCACTGTAATATCAATGCTTTGAAGCATATAATTTTCTATACATTGACCACCCCAGCCATAGTTATTTTATTGTAAGAAGAATGATCCTCACCAATCATGTCCTCAGGCTGTTGTCCAGGTGTATCAATGGAAGTCCGTTCCCGCCAACCAAATCATGTAATCTGACTACGAGTAATGAGAAAGTAAGTCATAATGATGCGCTATAAATATTCTTGATATGTTCATCAAAAGAGAGATCAGGATCCAGAGTAACACAGAGGTCATTCACAGTTTTATTTGAGACAACTGTACAAAAATCAATATGAATTGTCAGATCAAACAGCAGATCTCTTTGTTTCTTGGTACCTAGAACTAACATCTCTGTTTTGTCTGAGTTTAAAAGTAAAACATTTGCTGCCATCCACTTCCTTATGTCTGAAACACAGTGTAGTCGGTTTTGGGGCTTCACCAGCTTTCATCGAAATGTACAGCTGTGTGTCGTCCGCTGTGTGTCGTACCCATAGCAGTGAAATTTGACATTGTGTTTCTGAATGACATCACCAAGAGGTAGAACATATAGTGAAAACAATAGTGGTCCTAAAACGGAACCTTGAGGAACACCGAAACTTACCATTGATTTGTCAGAGGACATACCATCCATAGATATGAACTGATATCTTTCCGACAGATAAGCTCTAAACCAGGCAAAAACTTGTCCGTGTAGATCAATTAGAGTTTCCAATCTCTCCAAAAGAATGCTGCGCAACAGCTTTTTCAAAATATTTTGAGAGGAATGGGAGATTAGATATAGGCCGGTCATTTTATAAAAACATTCTGGGTCAAGGTTTGGCTTTTTCAGGACAGGCTTTATTACTGCCACTTTTAGTGAGTTTGGTACACATCCGGAGGACAGGGAGCCTTTTATTATGTTCATCATAGGAGGGCCAAGCACCCGGAAGTAGCTCTTTCAGTAGTTTAGTTGGAATAGGGTCCAGTAGTCAGCTGGAAGGTTTAGAGGCCATCACTATTTGCGTGAATGTGTCGAGAGATACAGGATTTAAAAACTTGAGTGTCTCCATTGATCTTACGTCCTGGCAGTTCTGTGCAGACTCAGGACAACTACATTTTGGAGAAATACGCAGATTCAAAGAGGAGTTTGTAATTTGCTTTCTAATGATCATGATCTTTTCGTTGAAGAAGTTAATGAATTCATCACTGCTGAAGTGAAGGCCGTCCTCACTTGGGGAATGCAGCTTTTTAGTTAGCTTTGCGGCAGTATTAAATATACATTTTGGATTGTTTTTATATCCAGAGCAACGACAAGATGTGAATGTGTTTTTATTGTTATCATAGTGTCTTTCCATTTGTTATCTGCAGTAGGGTATCTGAATAACATTGGGAATTTGGATTCACTATAACTTCAAGCGCTAACAACCATTAGGCAACATGCTCTTTGTCCAAATTGTCCACAGCACCTCCATTTTTTAGCAGCACAACACCCACCAACTCATGCCAATACATTCACATTTTATTCCCTTACCAACAATTTGATCAGCTATATTGGCATCCATGCAGGTGAAATAGGCAGAAACTTCTTCCATAAAGATATCCTGAATCTTGCATAATTGGCTTAAACAGTCCATCAGATCATTTTCCTGTATGTTTTCTTAATGCCTTTTACAATGAGGATGTTCATTGGTTGTCTGATACCCTCCTGTTGTGCAAAACATTAATATTTATCAATTGGATGTTCACAAAGCCACCACATGGTTTGAAATACAGGCCTTTTGGTTGTTTGATTTTTAAAATCTATTTTGTTTTAAAAAAAGGTGGGTCCTCTCCTCCTATGGATTTATTCTGTCAAAGGAAAACACAATATGACTAGTTCCACATTTTTGAGAGACTTAATAAAGCCTCACAGTTCATATCAGAGATTAGAACAATGTAACAATTGAATACAGAATAACATTATAATTAATTCACATAAGCTTACAGTTGAAGTCGGAAGTTTACATACACCTTAGACAAATACATTTAAACTCAGTTTTCACAATGCCTGACATTTAATCCTGGTAAAAATTCCCTGTCTTAGGTCAGTTAGGATCACCACTTTACTTTAAGAATGTGAAATGTCAGAATAATAGTAGAGAGAATGATTGATTTCAGTTTTTATTTCTTTCATCACATTAACAGTGGGTCAGAAGTTTACATACACTCAATTAGTATTTGGTAGCATTGCCTTTAAATTGTTTAACTTTGGTCAAACGTTTCAGGTAGCCTTCCACAAGCTTGGGTGAATTGTGGCCCATTCCTCCTGACAGAGCAGGTGTAACTGAGTCAGGTTTGTAGGCCTCCTTGCTCGCACATACTTTTTCACTTCGGCTGACAAATGTTCTATAGGGTTGAGGTCAGGGCTTTGTGATGGACACTCCAATACCTTGACTTTATTGTCCTTAAGCCATTTTGCCACAACTTTGGAAGTATGCTTGGGGTCATTGTCCATTTGGAAGACGCATTTGAGACCAAGCTTTAAGTTCCTGACTGATGTCTTGAGATGTTGCGTCAATATATCCACATAATTTTCCCTGCCTCATGATGCCATCTATTTTGTGAAGTTCACCAGTCCCTCCTGCAGCAAAGCACCCCCACAGCATGATGCTGCCATCCCCCGTGCTTCACGGTTGGGATGGTGTTCTTCAGCTTGCAAGCCTCCCCCTTTTTCCTCCAAACACAACAATGGTCATTATGGCCAAACATTTCTATTTTTGTTTCATCAGACCAGTGGACATTTCTCCAAAAAGTACGATCTTTGTCCCCATGTGCAGTTGCAAACCGTAGTCTAGCTTTTTTTAATGGCAGTTTTGGAGCAGTGACTTCTTCCTTGCTGAGCAGCCTTTCAGGTTATGTCGATATAGGACTCGTTTTACTGTGGATATAGATACTTTTGTACCCGTTTCCTCCAGCATCTTCACAAGGTCCTTTGCTGTTGTTCTGGGATTGATTTTCACTTTTCGAACTAAAGTACTTTCATCTCTAGGAGCGGTATGACGGCTGCGTGGTCCCATGGTGTTTACACTTGCGTACTATTGTTTGTACAGATGAACGTGGTACCTTCAGGTGTTTAGAAATTGCTCCCAAGGATGAACCAGACTTGTGGAGGTCTACAATTTTTTTCTATGGTCTTGGCTGATTTCTTTAGATTTTCCCATGATGTCAAGCAAAGAGGCACTGAGTTTGAAGGTAGGCCTTGAAATACATCCACAGGTACACCTCCAATTGACTCAAATGATGTCAATTAGCCTATCAGAAGCTTCTAAAGCCATGACATCATTTTCTGGAATTTTCCAAGCTGTTTAAAGGCACAGTCAACTTAGTGTATGTAAACTTCTGACCCACTGGAATGGTGATACAGTGAATTATAAGTAAAATAATCTGTCTGTAAACAATTGTTGGAAAAATTACTTGTGTCATGCACAAAGTAGATGTCCTAACAGACTTGCCAAAACTACAGTTTGTTAGCAAGAAATTTGTGGAGTCGTTGAAAAATGAGTTTTAATGACTCCAACCTAAGTGTATGTAAACTTCCGACTTCAACTGTATATACTAATATTTAACATGTCGAGAACACTTTTTGAATGAAGGTACAAACAAAGAGAACTGTTTCTTAGGAAAGATCACTTATAAGTATTAGAGCTTGCTGTCCTAAGTTAATAAATATATTTTCTTACCGTTACCTCTTCCAACATCATGGTGTCTGTGGTAAATGTGTTCCTAACCAATGCAGCAAAAAGTGATTTGCCAAAAGCAACTTGAAATTTTTAACTTGAAATAGCCAAATAAAACTATACATTTTTAATTATGTGTGTCTCACCTTTTCAATCCAAATGCTCTTTTGAGTTTTGGTTTCACCTTGAGTGCTGCTGTTTGAAGCACCTTCTACTCCCCTCCTAAAAAGTAATTTGCTTAAAAAATCTGAACAACACAAAACTCTTTATCTTTTTGCGTTCTTGTAAAAATGAAAATTAAATTCTTACCTGGTCTTTGATTAAAAAAGATGTGGAGAAGTAAAAGTCAGCCAGGGTTGGGAATGAACCAAAGGATTGAGTTGAACTGTCAGGTCAGCAGGAACATTGTCTCCTCTTTGTTCAACCCAACAAGATGAACAAGATTGCTCACATAATGTAGAGAGGTTGTGATCTGTGATTAATGTGTATGTTCATACCTTCCTCTGAGTGGTGCCTTGCAGGGGGGTTCCCCTTTCATAAGTGTACATCAGAGGGCCTAGGTTGTGGACATAGTGACCTTGGGTCCTCTACCTGGGCAATCCAGCAAGACAGCCAAGATTCCTCACCCCCAGACTGGTCTGACCACGCAGTTTAGTTTTCATGGTCTTAGCCATCCTCTGCCAGGGATGAGGCCTCCCTGCTGCCCGACATTATCAGACGGTCACCTCATCTGCAAACAATTCAAAGTATGGAAACTAGTAAAGTAACAAACGGCATTTGGATCAACCAGTCTATAGTCTTGATCAACAAGTGAACTTAATAAAGGGTAACCAGGAAACTAAGGAGGACTGTTTGACAACTATGGTTTGGTGGCTATCGGGCTCAATTATAAACTGATGATTTACTTATTCAATTATCTCTTTCTGCCCCCCCCCCTTTCCATCTCTCCCCCCTCTCTGCCCTCTCTCCCCTTCTCTCCCGAGCAGAGGCATAACGCGAGTTATAGCTGCCATAAAAAGCAGATAATGCATTGTTAACTAATTCGGTGTGCTCCGAACTGATATATCCCTTCACTCTAAATCTCTACGACTGTAATAAAAGCCCAATGCGAATGCGTGCCCTGCACAAGCTCAGATAAAAAAATATATATTGGTGAAAAAAGAGAAGGGTGAAGGTAGAGGGAGTAGGAGGGGAAATAAACCAGGGGAAGGAGGGATGTGGTGTAAAGTGGGGTTCAAAGCTACCAGCTAATCCAGTAGGATTCAACCATGGAAGTGACAGAGAGACAAGACAGGTATGGATGACAGTTAAGCTGTTTCACCTTTAACTCGATTACAGATTCATGCTTTTTCAAACTGGGAATGTAAGTGGAATCATTCTAGTCGCTAACAGAGAGTGGTGGATATGAAACAGAGCAGTCTGAGAGACTTTTCACATCTTGTCTTCACAGAGAGCACAGGTGGACCTCCAGTCCAGGTATCAAGCTGAAAATAATATTAGAGAGATTGAGAATATGACATATAGACAAAGAAGAACGTTGTGAAGGAAGAGACTATACTATGTAGGTGTTTAAAAAAATAAAGGCATTTCGCTTGGATTTTGGGGGACCAACTCTGTATGCGTAGATCTGCCCTCTGGCGGTGACTTGTAGAACTGCATGGCTCTGTGTGTGTGGCTTATCGTTGCCCTGCCTTCTGCCCTAAAGTAGCCTCTAACCAACCGTCCAACCATTAACAAAGACAGAAGGTTTAACAGACTGAGAGCGTGATGCGGATTTGTAAGAACTGTAGACATTTCCAGCTTCTCTAGGCACTTATCAAGAAAACATCAATGGTCATGCTTACTGTGTCTGATCTGGCAACTCACTAAACTAAACACAAATGCTTCATTTGTAAATTTTGTCTGAGGGTTGGAGTGTGAAGGGCCTGGCTATCTGTACATATATATATGCTTAATATAAGGAATTTGAAATTATTTATACTTTTACTTTTGATACTTAAGTATATTTTAGCAATTAAATTTACTTTTGATACTTAAGTTTATTTAAAACCAAATACTTTTACTCAAGTAGTATTTTACTGGGTGACCTTCACTTTTACTTAAGTCATTTTCTATTAAGGTATCTTGACTTTTACTCAAGTATGACAATTGGGTACATTTTCCACCACTGGGAGACCTGTGGTGGGGTCTGATGAGATGACAAAGCCAGCTCTGGCCTATCCTCCCCAGTCCACTGCTTGAGATATGGACTCACGGCTAAATGAACCATGTCTGTGTAGTCAGCTGGGCATTTCATATTGGTAGATGTCCAAACTTAAACTTTGCTTAATTTTTTGTTAAAAGTACCATTAGAAATTGTTCCTTACAAATTGTTCCTCCTGAAAATGTCCCATCGCTAATATATATATAAGTAGAAACAGCATCAGACTGTGGGGAATTCTTGCTTTTAATGACCACAACAGACTTTTTCATCTTAACTATGTGAAAATGTGTGTCAGATGTGTTACTATGGTGACCAGGGGGAGGCCCCCCTGCTGAATAAAAAGCCCATCTGTTTGGTAGCTCTGCAGGATGGAGGGAGATGGAGAGAGAAACAGGAAATTACCTTCTGGCTCGCTGGGTTGGGCCCCATCGACATGGGGCTGGACTGGAGCTGCCTGGCAGGGGCCCAGTCTTGACCTCCAGGCTCAACACACCTGCTGGGCCTCACATCCAGGTGCTGCTGCCTCATCAGGCTCCCTCTGGGGCACTGTGGGGTGGGGTTGGGGGGGATTCTGGCTGGCTGGAGGGGTGGGAAGAGGAACATGTGGAGACAGGGGAGGGAAGAGGGAGGCTGGCTCAGTCTTTCCACCTATCACTGAGAAAGCCGAAGAGTGCAATGTATAGAAGTGGAGGAAGGGGAGGAGATTCACTTTCAGGATTGTTATCAATCGCCATTTTCATGCTGTTTTCAGTATAGTTTTACTGCTGACTGAGCTCGGCTACTTTATGGTATTTTAATATACAGCATTTTTGCAAAAATGTGCCCCCTTCTTGATAAAAGGGCTAATATCAAAGTCATTTAGATTTCTATCAACCATACTTGAAGAGTTGCTATAAATGCTATATATACATTTTCAGAAATGTTGGTAAATTAGCCTTTATTATTTAAAGAAATTATGGTGTGTTTTTGTCACTATCTAGTCATGGCATGGCGTTGTTCAATGACAGACATGTATTTGTTTAAAATCTATCACTTGATGGTTTCATTTCAGAGAGAAAAATAATCATGTTTCTTTGCTAAATGCAATATATCCGCCTCACTCTCAGGGAAATAAGTAGCACTGCTCGGTTTTACACAATCAAATGTAAGAAATAACTTCATTTTTAATAAAGAACTGTAGAAATTATACATTTGTGACATCAATATTTTTAATTAATTAATAATAAATTAAAAACAATATCAATATATTCGATACAGTAATATGAGATATGTATGTAAAACATTTACATTTGACATTTGAGTCATTTAGCAGATGCTCTTATCCATTCTTCTTAAGATAGCCAGGTGAGATAACCACATATCACAGTCAAATACAGGATACAAACATTACATTCCAGCTAAACAACGGATATATTGTGTTTTGCAACAACAACAAAAATCAAACACATCTAAAATCTATGAATAAAAAAATCTGAGAACAGTAATATTTTACACACACATTAAGGTACCAATAAGCAATCATTACTGATGAAAAAACACAAATGGGAAATATTGGTGGATATATCATTTGGAAATAAACTTCACTTGTGTCATGGCACTATAACAAAATTATTATTACCCGGTAACACATGACAGTATTGGTCATTTGTGCACTGAATGTTTTAAAATGATTAGGAACATTGAATGATTGGCAACTGTCACTGTTTGATAATCAGAACCAATGTAAAAACCTATGTAATAACATTTTAACACATATGGAGAAAAAAATACCTCTCCTTTTATCAGATATTTATTTACACCCTGGAATTCTGAGTAGACAATTGACATCATATTATTGGTAACTTAAACCTAAATGAGGTTTTGCAAATACTAAACAAAAATGGACATTTATGTTGTGCTGCAAAGACCAGAGTCATTTAAAACTAGTCAAACAAGGTTCATGGAGATGGTTAAAAGACAAAGTACAATAATGAGAATGTTTAGAAACTCATGTAGAAAAGTGCTAAAAAATCCCTAAACTTCAGGTTGGCCCTTGCTTTTCAGAGAACACCTAGATTGCGTAGCCTACAATTCATGGTCCATGAGACAACTGTCCTGTAATCCCAACTCCCTCAAAATGTATATCTAGTTCACCTCAATGTTAGTTAGGCTTGACTGTCATTGTGTTTATTATATATGTTTTTTACAAATTCTGAAGTGTACTTGTCAATGTGAGTTTGCATGGTAAATCAACAGTGGGTTTGGAGTGAGCATGGCCTGCCTTTCATATTACCACAGGGGGGCAACATTGAGCAGAGAATGATGTACTGCCAATGCTTATTAAGTTGAATGAAGTGATGCCAATGCATACTGTACTAATTCCTTTCAATTTCAAGACATTTCATGCCAAACCACAAAACACACAGATATATTGGCAGTGCACTGTGCCATGGCACCTGCCCTGTGTCAAAAGTTGTTTATGTGCACAACTATCAAGAGAGAAAACGACTCCTCCTTGCCTCGGCCATCTGTAACCAGAAACCCACCTCACACATCTAATAAATGACACTGTAATGAAAATATTGTACTGAAACAGTTACAACAAGCTGGCTACAAGATGAAGACAGTAGACACATATTGTGTGGATGTGTATGGTGCAGTGTATATGTGTATGGGAACCCTGATGTGCATGCACGTGTATTTGTGCTCTCGTAACTGCATGTGTGTGTGTTCCTGTGTGTCCTGTGTATGTTAGGTAAAGGTAAACACCTCTGCAGCCTGTCTCTCCCCAGCCCCAGGCAGAGGCAGAGAGGAATGGAGGAAGGGGGCACATGATGGATCTGGCCTCCAGCCTCTCTTTGTCACCCTACAAGGGCCCATCACATTCCCACCACGCCCCACTCTCTCACCACCTCTGGAATCAACCGACAGGAGAAAGACAAGAAGAAGAAAGGAGGAGGGATCTCACTTCCTCTTCAGGAGGGTGAACGGGCGGGTCTTGTCACTCATGTTGATTTCCATGTATCATCTGTTTTGTTCATGACTCCTGGTGTTTCTAGCTGACTCACCTCAATTTAACGAATTTACATAGAATGGTAATCCGAGCCAAATGTGACAGTTCCCATGGGAGTGTAACACAAAGTCATGTCTTGTACTTCATTTAGGTCGTACTTCAGCTAATTTATAGTCACTAGAAGGCTGCAACAAATAAGTTACGATCCATAATCTAATTTTAGCACAAAGAGGATGTCAAGATAACAGTGTTGTATATCATAGTATGTACAAAATGTGCATGCCATGGTATGCACACTTACTAACCAGACACGCAGAATATCCCACTTTCACAAGACACACACACCACAGCGCAGTGTGAAACCACCACAGTCACCACACCACAGCGCAGTGTGAAACCACCACAGTCACCACACCACACCACAGCGCAGTGTGAAACCACCACAGTCACCACACCACAGCGCAGTGTGAAACCACCACAGTCACCACACCACAGCGCAGTGTGAAACCACCACAGTCACCACACCACAGCGCAGTGTGAAACCACCACAGTCACCACACCATAGCGCAGTGTGAAACCACCACAGTCACCACACCACAGCGCAGTGTGAAACCACCACAGTCACCACACCACAGCGCAGTGTGAAACCACCACAGTCACCACACCACAGCGCAGTGTGAAACCACCACAGTCACCACACCATAGTGCAGTGTGAAACCACCACAGTCACCACACCATAGTGCAGTGTGAAACCACCACAGTCACCACACCATAGTGCAGTGTGAAACCACCACAGTCACCACACCATAGTGCAGTGTGAAACCACCACAGTCACCACACCATAGTGCAGACCCTCTCTGAGGCTTTTGAGGTCCAGGGCAGACCTCTGTGGGGAGTGAGTGGTGTACAGTGGGCTCTTCTCCCCTGATTGGCCGTGGGGTTAAATAGAAAGCGCCAACCCGTTACATGTCAGTTTAACCCTTTAACTGTCTCTACTTGAAAAACATGTTGGAACAATTATTTCACCTTAAATTCCTATTACTAATAACTAAAATAAGTAATAACTTGCAATAGCTATTTTTTTTCAACTTGATGTGTCACGTTCGTCGTAAGAATGAGTGGACCAAGGCGCAGCGTGAGTAGAGTTCCACATATTTATTACAGTGAAACTTCAAAAAAAAAGAATTAACGAATGTGCAGTACGTAGCGCACATAGGCACTAAACAAAACAATATCCCACATCGCAGGTGGGAAAACGACACACTAAGTATGATCCCCAATTAGAGGCAACGATATTCAGCTGCCTCCAATTGGGAACCATACTCACACACCAACATAGAACTAAAATAACTAGAAAACCCCCCTAGTCACAAAAGGTGCGGACTCCGACCGCAAAACCTGAACCTAGATGGGGAGGGTTAGGGTGGGCAACTAGCGTCGGTGGCGGCTCCGGTGTGAGACATAGCACCTGCTCAGACCGCGAATCCAGCCATGAAGCCGGGCTGAACGCTGTGCTCGGACTGGGCACCGGAGCAGAGGAAGGCTCCGGCCATGGAGCGGGACTGGACGCCGTGCCTGGTATGGGCACCGGCGCAGGAAGCTCCGGGCCGTGGACCGTCACTGGAAGCTCCGGGCCGTGAACCATCGCTGGAAGCTTTGGACTGTGAACCGTCGCTGGAAGCTTTGGACTGTGAACCGTCGCTGGAAGCTTTGGACTGTGAACCGTCGCTGGAAGCTTTGGACTGTGAACCATCGCTGGAAGCTTTGGACTGTGAACCGTCGCTGGAAGCTTTGGACTGTGAACCGTCGCTGGAAGCTTTGGACTGTGAACCGTCGCTGGAAGCTTTGGACTGTGAACCGTCGCTGGAAGCTTTGGACTGTGAACCGTCGCTGGAAGCTTTGGACTGTGAACCGTCGCTGGAAGCTTTGGACTGTGAACCGTCGCTGGAAGCTTTGGACTGTGAACCGTCGCTGGAAGCTTTGGACTGTGAACCGTCGCTGGAAGCTTTGGACTGTGAACCGTCGCTGGAAGCTTTGGACTGTGAACCGTCGCTGGAAGCTCTGGACTGTGAACCGTCGCTGGAAGCTCTGGACTGTGAACCGTCGCTGGAAGCTTTGGACTGTGAACCGTCGCTGGAAGCTTTGGACTGTGAACCGTCGCTGGAAGCTTTGGACTGTGAACCGTCGCTGGAAGCTTTGGACTGTGAACCGTCGCTGGAAGCTTTGGACTGTGAACCGTCGCTGGAAGCTTTGGACTGTGAACCGTCGCTGGAAGCTTTGGACTGTGAACCGTCGCTGGAAGCTTTGGACTGTGAACCGTCGCTGGAAGCTTTGGACTGTGAACCGTCGCTGGAAGCTTTGGACTGTGAACCGTCGCTGGAAGCTCTGGACTGTGAACCGTCGCTGGAGGTTCAGGGCTGTAGACCGTTGCTGGAGACTCACTCTTCAGGGTGAGTGCGTGGAGCCGGCACAGGCTTCACCGGACTGATGACACACTCTTCAGGGCGAGTGCGGGGAGCCGGCACAGGACGTACCAGACTGGGGAGGCGCACTGGAGGCCTGGTGCGTGGAGCCGGCACAGGTTTCACCGGACTGATGACATAGCTTCTGGTGGCTTCTGGTTGGGGTATGTACGTACAGTCACTGTGGGGATGACGTCATCGATGCACTTATTGATGAAGCCAGTGACTGATGCGGTGTACATTTTCAGGTGGTGTATAGTGTAATCTCCCTCAGGCATTATTTTACAGGTGACATTAAGTCATGGGTCATGAAATGTAGTATAACCTATTTATGTTGCCTAATATAGTGCATTGTCAACAATTCAATCACATTTACATTTTAAACTATCTTCATACTCCTACTCTTCAATGTCTACTAACAGGACTGGTGCAATATTAATCCCTCACCAACTGAATTCCTGCCTTTTATCCCATATCTTTGGTGACTGATATCAAGTTTTCTTAAAGCCCTCTGAGTGGGCAAAGCTAGCCTGCCACAATTGAACTGCCTTAACCCAAAAGGATACAACATATGTAAATTGATGCAAAAGGCCTGGGAGAGTTGACCAATCAAGTTCAAGTGAATATTTTTTAAAATATCCACTTCTAAATCCATTGTCTAAACATGCTCTACCAGCTGGTTGAGAATAGGGTTGAAGGGTTAAGAGATAGTGCTGAGTGTAATTTACCCAGCAGGCGTCTGTATAGCCTTATTTATGAGGCCCGCTGTCAGGTGTTTATGTGTCGGAGCGAGATGTGCAGCTTAAACCACTTACTCCCCAATAAATCACAATAGTTCCTGCACCGTGTGTGTGTGTTTATATCCATCCCTCTTAAGCATTAGAACGTGTTGGCCTGTGTGTGTGTCTGCAATGTTAGCTATGTATTTTAACCGTGTGTGCGTTTGCAGGTGTGCAATCTCATTTTGATGTGTTTAGGGCAGCAGGTAGACTAGCGGTTAAGAGCATTGAGCCAGTAGCTGAACAGTTGCTGGTTTGAATCCCCAAGCTGACTAGTTGAAAAATCTATCGATGCGCCCTTGAGCAAGGCACTTAACCCTAATTTGTCCTGTAAGTCGCTCTGGATAAGTGTCTGCTAAATGACTAAAATGTAATGTAAAAAAAAGTATGTTGTGTATGAGTTAGGTTATGCCAGTGAACCAGAGAGTGACTCCTGGCGTGAGCATACATATGTTGTGATGATGTTATTACTGTAATGTAAAAGAGTTTAAGCGTTTGATACTAGACAAGCCTATGTAATGTGTGCTCCTTGACTTTCAGTATACCAAAACATTCCAGGGAAGTCTGTGCCACCTGTAAAGAAGAGGCTACAAGATAGTTGAGGCTAAGAGGCAGTTAAGTGACATAACTCTCAACCCAAATTATATGAATTTACAACTTCCTCTCAATGACACAAGTCCAGTAATATGAGCCACAGCATCACTAGGTGTTTTCACCTAGAGATGATATGGTTGCGGTGATGAGTCATGTTGGTCATGAAGGTTGGAAGACAGAGTTAGAGGGAGCTGTTGCAGTGCATTATGGGATCCCACCTGGTCTGGCTGAGTGAAGTACACATACACACTCATGCAAGCAGACACACACTGAGTACTCTCACCCCCCAATACCCCCAACACCTGTTCTAGTCCTGAGCCATGGCTGTCCTTGCCAGATTTATGGTCCAGTGCGAGCGCATTTGTGTGTGTGTGTCTGTGTGTGAGAGAGAAAGAGAATGTGGGACACAGAGGGAGAGATAATTTAAGTTGTGTTAGTGTATGGCGGTGCATATGTGTTGACATCTTGTGTCCGTATGTGTAATGTGTTCATTTGTGTCTGAATAATTGAACATTCCTGTGGAGTAATAGACCCCCCTATCCCATCCTTTCCTTTCCCCCTGTCTCATAGCCCTGTCCTCCTTTCCTTTCCCTCTGTCTCATAGCCCTGTCCTCCTTTCCTTTCCCTCTGTCTCATAGCCCTGTCCTCCTTTCCTCCTTTCCCCCTGTCTTTCCCCTCCCCTGTCTCATAGCCCTGTCCTCCTTTCCTTTCCCCCTCCTAGCCCTGTCCTTTCCTTTCCCTCTGTCTCATAGCCCTGTCCTCCTTTCCTTTCCCTCTGTCTCATAGCCCTGTCCTCCTTTCCTTTCCTCTGTCTTAGCCCTGTCCTCCTTTCCTTTCCCTCTGTCTCATAGCCCTGTCCTCCTTTCCTTTCCTTTCCTCTTCTCTAGCCCCATCCTCCTTTCCTTTCCTTTCCTTTCCTTTCCTTTCCTTTCCTTTCCTTTCCTTTCCTTTCCTTTCCCCTTTCCTTTCCTTTCCTTTCCTTTCCCTCTGTCTCATAGCCCTGTCCTCCTTTCCTTTCCCTCTGTCTCATAGCCCTGTCCTCCTTCCTTTCCTTTTCTGTCTTAGCCCCATCCTCCTTTCCTTTCCTTTCCTTTCCTTTCCTTTCCTTTCCTTTCCTTTCCTTTCCTTTCCTTTCCTTTCCTTTCCTTTCCTTTCCTTTCCCTCTGTCTCATAGCCCTGTCCTCCTTTCATCTTTAGAACCCTTCTCCCTTTCACCCTCTCTCCTCTTGTCCTTATCTCAGTCTTGAGTCCTAAACCTCTGTGTGTGTGTGATGTGTGTGTGTGTGTGTGTGTGTGTGTGTGTGTGTGTGTGTGTGTGTGTAACGTACGTATGAGTGCACATGCGGTGGGGGGCTTGTGGGGGCGAGTTTAAATGAGCTCCTCTGGGTGTTTCTGCAATGGGCTTGGGCTTACAAGACATAAAACCAACCGGACGACAGTAGACTAATCTTTGTACTGAGTATGTGCAGCCAGGTGGGTGTTGATGAGACAGACCACTGAAGCACTGGCTGAAGCTTTTTTCTCTCTTCTTTTCTCTACCTCCTTTATTATGGTGTCCCAGACGTCTCTCTGACTCAATTCAATTCAAACGGCTTTATTGGCATAGGTTACGTTGCCAAAGCAAGTGAAATAGATAATAAACAAAAGTGCAATAAACAATCAGAAATTAACAGTAAACATTACACTCACAAAAGTTTCAAAGGAATAGAGAGATTTCAAATGTCATATTACGGCTATGTACAGTGTTGTACCGATGTGCAAATAGTTAAAGTACAAAAGAGAAAATAAATAAACATAAATATGGGTTGTATTTCCAAAGTTGTTTGTTCTTCACTGGTTGCTCTTTTCTTGTGACAACAGGTCACAAGTCTTCCTGCTGTGATGGCAAATTGGTATTTCACCTAATAGATATGGGAGTTAATCAAAATTGGATTTGTTTTTCGAATTCTTTGTGGGTCTGTGTAATCTGAGGGAAATATGTGTCTCTAATATGGTCATACATTTGGCAGGAGGTTAGGAAGTGCAGCTCAGTTTCCACCTCATTTTATGGTCAGTGTGCATATAGTCTGTCTTCTCTTGAGAGCCAGGTCTGCCTATGGAGGCCTCTTTCAATAGCAAGGCTATGCTCACTGAGTCTGTATATAGTCAAATCTTTCCTTAATTTTGGGTCAGTCATCTGTTTAGGGCCAAATAGCTTTCTAGTTTGTTCTGTTTTTTGGTTAATTCTTTCCAATGTGTCAAGTAATTATCTTTTTGTTTTCTCGTGAAATTGGTTGGGTCTAATTGTGCTGCTGTCCTGGGGCTCTGTTTGTGTTTGTGAACAGATTCCAAAGACCAGGTTGCTTCCTTTTGGGCAATTGTAGAATTTAACATCACTTTTCTGGTTTTTGATAATTAGCGGGTTTCGTCCTAATTCTGCTCTGCTGCATAATTGAGTGTTTTTTTAATGTTGAACACAGAGGAGGTTTTAGCAGAATGCTCTCCTTCCCCCTTTCTATTCCTCTCTTCCTCCCTTATTTCTCTTCTCTGTCTGTCTGCACCATCTGCAGTGGCCTGCCGTTTATTGCACTTGAGGCTTCAGCCTCCCCAGCTCTGAGATCACTGAGAGAGCAGCTGCACCTAAATTGCCCGCCATAAAAACACTGCAGCTAGAGGGGAGGTGTGTGTGTGTGTGTGTGTGTGTGTGTGTGTGTGTGTGTGTGTGTGTGTGTGTGTGTGTGTGTGTCCCGCCTGTACGTCCGTGCTTGTGTTGGGACTTAAAGGTGAAGGAGTGAAGGTGCAGCAGTGGGCTGTGGAAATGCACGTGCAGCAGTGGGCTGTGGAAATGCACGTGCAGCAGTGGGCTGTGGAAATGCACGTGCAGCAGTGGGCTGTGGAAATGCACGTGCAGCAGTGGGCTGTGGAAATGCACGTGCAGCAGTGGGCTGTGGAAATGCACGTGCAGCAGTGGGCTGTGGAAATGCACAGTGGTGCAGCAGTGCAGCAGGGCTGTGGAAATGCACGTGCAGCAGTGGGCTGTGGAAATGCACGTGCAGCAGTGGGCTGTGAAATGCAAATGGGCACGTGCAGCAGTGGGCTGTGGAAATGCACGTGCAGCAGTGGGCTGTGGAAATGCACGTGCAGCAGTGGGCTGTGGAAATGCACGTGCAGCAGTGGGCTGTGGAAATGCACGTGCAGCAGTGGGCTGTGGAAATGCACGCGCAGCAGTCCATTTTTTACATTTTGTATAAACATCAATTGCTCTTAGAGTTGTACATGCTACAATTCTGACTGAGTCCAAAACAGTATCCAGGGAAATATGAGGATTGTTATTAGCTGAGATGATTTACATAAATTATCTAATTTTTCGAAAACGAAAAATGAAGTCATGACTCACCACTCAGTAGATCCCCATAAAGCAGCTATATTAGTCCATAATAAAAAATAATAACTGAAGAGGACAAATTAACCACCAGGGGGAGACATTGAACTATTCTCTGTGTCCATTAGCGCCACTAAAACAGACCTGCCAGGTACAAACACCAAAAGGCAGCTAGCTATTTTAGAAAAACAGTATCTAATATATAGACCGTTATATTAGACTGAATTATATTCTATTAATCACGATATAGTATTCTACAAACATATTGTTTCAATCACAATCAACATTGTACAGAATGTTCACAGGTTGAATAATTTGACATTTCTGATGGTGCTGGAATCCCTCCCTCCCCTTATCTGTTTTTCACCTCTCTTCACCTCTCCACGGTCATTGTGCTCTTGCTATATCCAGCCTTCTGAAATGTCAACAAGAAATGCGGAAGCTCAAAACGAGCCGCAGTCAGAGGAATTAGGGGTGGAGTTGGAGGATGGAGGAGAGAGGAAGAGGAGGAGAAGATGAGGAAGAGTCACCTGCGTACAGGTAACTTTTCCCACTACACATACATGCACACAGAGTCACACACACACAGAGGAGGAGCTGAGTGACAGGGGAACAGTGGAACTTGCACTCACATAACTACCTATGTGTGATCAATCAATCTGTCCTCTTCGGAGATTCACTCACTCACTCACTCACTCACTCACTCACTCACTCACTCACTCACTCACTCACTCACTCACATGCACATTCTTCAACCTCACACCTGCTCAAGCACTACACAAATGAACGCCTCAATCGAATCCCAAAGACAAAAATACTTACTTCATGTTCAGACATTTTCCAATACTCTCACAAAGTTCACTAGTGGCATAACATAAGCAGGTAGCCTGGTGGTTAGAGTGTTGGACTAGTAACCGGAAGGTTGCAAGATCGAATCCCTGATCTGACAAGTTAAAAATCTGCTGTTTTACCCCTGAACAAGGCAGTTGACCCACTGTTCCTAGGCCATCATTGAAAATAAGCATTTGTTCTTAACTGACTTGCCTAGTTAAATAACTGATGGGCCATTTCTATGAAAATACCTGAAATTTCATTGAGGTCCCTGATAAAGAATTTACATTTACTATGAGTCAGACAGTGATCATCCTGACAGTCAAAATGACTTGATTATAATCATTAGAGGCTGTCAGCACGTCAGGTAGCTTTTGGCCTTGAGTTATGTGCTCAAACTGTATGTAAGCAGTCGTCGTTACAGCCAGGAAAAATCTGAGCCATAATTATAGACTCTTATAAGAACCTGTTGTTTTTCATGAAGTCTAATGGACCGAGGGTGTGTTCTATATCCCCAATCTTTTTTGATTTGGAAGAGTCTGTTCTCCCTGTGCATGAGGTCACAAGCTACTCCACTACACAGTTTTTGTCCTCTTATTGACTCTCCCTTCTACATAACGGATCAATTTGTACACAATTTGCATTGAAGTACTCTTTGTGTTCCCCATCCACATCAATAGCCATTTGTGGTTATTTGTGGCTATTTGTGGCAATTTGTCGAAATATGCAGACCATGCCATATCCCCTTTCACCACTAGGTGTCGCTTGAAGCACTCTGATGAGGGGTCTTTACTACATTACAATGTAATGTGATTTGGATATTTTTGTCTGTTGTTATTTTGGGTCTCTTAATGTGGGAAATAGATGAGGAGAGGAGGATGGAGATGGAAATGGCTTTTCCCCATGGAGAGCTAAATGAGGCCTGGCTTACTGCTCCATTTAGGACAAAACACAGCGGGTGGAGAGACCTGGAGATGCTCTGGCTGCAATGACTGGAATACAAACGCATCATAACAACATGCTGTTATATGGAAATGAATTCAGAGAGATTAAGAGGTTTAATAAAGTCCTACAGTGCTGTTCACCAGGTCTCAAGGTACTTGATTTTTTTTTTTAACTGTTTCGACTGTGAAGCATGTGGACTCCTTAAGCAGGGTTGGCAACAGGCGGCCCAAAGGTGAAAAGCATGTTGGCTAGGAAAATCTCCCTAGAAAGGCCAAAACCTAGGAAGAAACCTAGAGAGGAACCAGGCTATGAGCGGTGGCCAGTCCTCTTCTGGCTGTGCCGGGAGGAGATTATAACAGAACATGGCCAAGATGTTCAAATGTTCATAAATGACCAGCATGGTCAAGTAATTGGTCTGGGACAGGTAGCACGTCCGGTGAACAGATCAGGATTCCATAGCTGCAGGCAGAATAGTTGAAACTGGAGCAGCAGCACGGCCAGGTGGACTGGGGACAGCAAGGAGTCATCATGCCAGGTAGTCCTGAGGCATGGTCCTAGGGCTCAGGTTCTCCGAGAGAGAGAGAGAAAGAGAGAATTAGAGAGAGCATACTTAAATTCACACAGGACACCGGATAAGACAGAAGAAGTACTCCAGACATAACAAACTGACCCTAGCCCCCCGACACAAACTACTGCAGCATAAATACTGGAGGCTGAGACAGGAGGGGTCAGGAGACACTGTGGCCCTATCCGATGATACCCCCGGACAGTGCCAAAATGGAAGGATATAACCCCACCCACATTGCCAAAGCACAGCCCCCACACCACTAGAGGGATATCTTCAACCACCAACCTACCATCCTGAGACAAGGCCGAGTATAGCCCACCAAGATCTCCGGGGGGCGCCAACCCAGACAGGAAGATCACATCAGTGACTCAACCCACTCAAGTGACGCACCCCTCCTACGGACGGCATGAAAGAGCACCAGTAAGCCAGTGACTCAGCCCCTGTAATAGGCGTAGAGGCAGAGAATCCCAGTGGAAAGAGGGGAACCAGCCAGGCAGAGACAGCAAGGGCGGTTCGCTGCTCCAGAGCCTTTCCGTTCACCTTCACACTCCTGGGCCAGACTACACTCAATCATATGACACACTGAAGAGATGAGTCTTCAGTAAAGACTTAAAGGTTGAGACCGAGTTTGCGTCTCTCACATGGGTAGGCAGACCATTCCATAAAAATGGAGCTCTATAGGAGAAAGCCCTGCCTCCGGCTGTTTGCTTAGAAATTCTAGGGACAATTAGGAGGCCTGCGTCTTGTGACCATAGCGTAGGTGTAGGTATGTACGGCAGGACCAAATAAGAAAGATAGGTATGAGCAAGCCCATGTAATGCTTTGTAGGTTAGCAGTAAAATCTTGAAATCAGCCCTTGTCTTGACAGGAAGCCAGTGTAGGGAGGCTAGCACTGGAGTAATATGATAAATTTTTTGGGTTCTAGTCAGGATTCTAGCAGCTGTATTTAGCATGAACTGAAGTTTATTTAGTGCTTTATCTGGGTAGCCGGAAAGTAGGGCATTGCAGTAGTCTAACCTAGAAGTAACAAAAGCATGGATACATTTTTCTGCATCATTTTTGGACAGAAAGATTTTTGCAATGTTACATAGATGGAAAAAAGCTGTCCTTGAAACAGTCTTGATATGTTCGGCAAAAGAGAGATCAGGGTCCAGAGTAACGCCGAGGTCCTTCACAGTTTTATTTGAGACGACTGTACAGCCATTAAGATTAATTGTCAGATTCAACAGAAGATCTCTTTGTTTCTTGGGACCTAGAACAAGCATCTCTGTTTTGTCTGAGTTTAAAAGTAGAACGTTTGCAGCCATCCATTTCCTTATGTCTGAAACACAGGCTTCTAGCGATGGCAATTTTGGGGCTTCACTATGTTTCGTTGAAATGTACAGCTGTGTGTCATCCGCATAGCAGTGAAAGTTAACATTATGTTTTCGAATTACATCCCCAAGAGGTAAAATATGTAGTGAAAACAATAGTGGTCCTAAAACGGAACCTTGAGGAACACCAACATTTACAGTTGATTTGTCAGAGGACATACCATCCACAGAGATGAACTGATATCTTTCTGACAGATAAGCTCTAAACCAGGCAAAAACTTGTCTGTGTAGATCAATTAGAGTTTCCAATCTCTCCAAAAGAATGTGGTGATCGATGGCATCAAAAGCAGCACTAAGGTCTAGGAGTATGAGGACAGATGCAGAGCCTCGGTCTGATGCCATTAAAAGGTCATTTACCACCTTCACAAGTGCAGTCTCAGTGCTATGATGGGGTCTAAAACCAGACTGAAGCATTTCGTATACATTGTTTGTCTTCAGGAAGGCAGTGAGTTGCTGCGCAACAGCCTTTTTTGAGAGGAATGGAAGATTCGATATAGGTCGTTAGTTTTTTATATTTTATGGGTCGAGGTTTGGCTTTTTCAAGAGAGGCTTTATTACTGCCACTTTTAGTGAGTTTGGTACACATCCGGTGGATAGAGAGCCGTTTAATATGTTCAACATAGGAGGGCCAAGCACAGGAAGCAGCTCTTTCATTAGTTTAGTTGGAATAGGGTCCAGTATGCAGCTTGAAGGTTTAGAGGCCATGATTATTTTCATCATTGTGTCAAGAGATATAGTACTAAAACACTTGAGTGTCTCTCTTGATCCTAGGTCCTGGCAGAGTTGTGCAGATTCAGGACAACTGAGCTTTGAAGGAATATGCAGATTTAAAGAGTAGTCCGTAATTTGCTTTCTAATAATCATGATCTTTTCCTCAAAGAAGTTTAATTTATTACTGCTGAAGTGAAAGTCATCCTCTCTTGGGGAATGCTGCTTTTTAGTTAGCTTTGCGACAGTATCAAAAAGAAATTTCGGATTGTTCTTATTTTCCTCAATTAAGTTGGAAAAATAGGATGATCGAGCAGCAGTAAAGGCTCTTCGATGCAATCCATGTCTCAATTGTCTCAAGGCTTAAACATCTTTCTTTAACCTGTCTCCTCCCCTTCATCTACACTGATTGAAGTGGATTTAACAAGTGACATCAATAAGGGATCAAAACTTTCACCCGGATTCACCTGGTCAGTCTGTCATGGAAAGAGCAGGTGTTCATAATGTTTTGTATACTCAGTGTATCCACACATGTTCATAAAATCTCAGCTAAGTTGTTATGCTACAAAGAGCACAAGCAAACACATCAGACATGCATAATGTAATATTGCAGCTATCCTGTGTGTGCACGTACACACGTGTGCGCACCACACACACACACACACACACACAAACACACACACCCTCAGGAGACTGAAAAGATTTGGCATGGACCATCATATCCTCAAGAAGTTCTACAGCTGCACCATTGAGAGCATATTGACTGGCTACATCACCGCTTGGTATGGCAACTGCTTGGCATCCGACCACAAGGCGTTACTGAGGGTATTGGGTAGTGTGTATGGTACAGTATATCACTGGGGCCGAGCTCCCTGCCATCCATGACCTCTATACCAGGCGGTGTCAGAGGAAGGCCCTAAAAAATTGTGAAAGACTTCCGCCACCCAAGTCATAGACTGTTCTCTCTGCTACCGCACGGCAAGCAGTACCAATGCATCAAGTCTAGAACCAACAGGACCCTGAAAAGCTTCTACCCCCAAGCCATAATAGTGCTAAATAGTTAGTTAAATAGTTAACCAAATAGCTGCTATCTGCATTTATGCATTTATCCCTACCTATATGTACATATCTTCCTCAATTACCTTGTACCCCTGCACATCGACTTGGTACTGGTACCCCATGTATATAGCCAAGTTATTGCTACTCATTGTGTATTTATTCCTTGTGTTATTATCCTTCTATGATTTTTCTATATATTTTTCTCTCTGCAATGTTGGGAAGGGCCTGTAAGTAAGCATTTCACTGTTAGCTGACACCTGTTGTTTACAAATCACGTGACAAATAAACGTTGATTACACACACACACACACACACACACACACACTACACACAGAGTGGTGGTATGTCAGACTGCAGCGGCTTGCGGCTCTGTCAGCGTTGCTGATGGAAGCTCTCTTACTGCTTCCCCTGGATTATCAGAGGAGTTCAACGGGAGGGGAAGGTTATCCATCAGAGAGGGAGGGAGAGAGGGAGGGAGGGGTAGACGGGGAGGGAGCGAATGAGAGAGAGAGGTGAGGGAGGGAGCTAGAGATAAGAGAAGAAAGAGCAGAGGAGAAAGAGAGGGAAGGAAAGGGGAAGAGAAAGAATGGAGAGTAAGAGAGAAAGATATAAAGAAAAGAGGAGAGGGGAGGAGGCAGGGTAGGAGGCAGGGTAGGAGGCAGGGGAGGTGAGCAGTAGAGGACAAGAGAAAGATACGCTAAAGGCTGAACAGAGATGGAGGGAGAGATACTTTTTTTCTGGTGTAGATTTGTATACACCCTGAGGAGAGGGAGAAGAGGAATGGGGGGTGAAAGTATGGAACAGCTGTTGCACAGAGACAGGGAAGGTCGACAGACAAACACACACACACACACACCGAGGGTACTCACAGCCCGGCGCGGGCAGCGGAGACACTTGAAGATGAAACAGAGGCTCGATGGTGTAGGAGTTGAGTGGTGTGACAGGGTAATCCAGGAGCACAGCCTAATCATCATCAGATAGAGCATGTGGTCCACATCCTGTACTCACAGTACCAGGCACCACGCAGGATCTGCATTCGTTTAGTCTGCCTGGCCAGGAGATCACATCAGACCTCACCGATGCTCTTACTGTACTACATTTATTCATTTAGCTGTTGCTCTTATCTATAGCCAGTGCACAGAAAATGATAGTATAATAGCATATAATGTCTTAATGCATATGATAGCTTAGGTAGAAAGGGAAATCTTTTTTGAAAAAAGCTTAGATATCACTCTGAAAGCTCAGGGGGGGGGAATCTAGTTCCTGTTACCCAGGTCTGGACTTAAAAAGAGATACACAGGGAGGAATCAACAATAAAGCATTAATAGTACTTCAATCAGATTACACATTGCCACATACCAGTTACAGATTTCTTTGCTTTCAAAACGTTTTATTACAGATAGTAAAAGTATTGGTTAACCACTTGACCACAATAAGATCCCTCTACAACTAATAAGGCAATAGATATTAGAAAGCAGATCATGTATATTAGTGAACATTTTCCTCTAGCCTCTAGCTTACCTCAGCCAGTGCAGTAGAGCTGATGGCTTTGTAAGGGACTCATTAGGCAGTGCTGAATGGGACCAATAGGCTTGGCATTTGGAAAGAACAGAGAAGGACTGGGGAGAGAGGGAGAGCTGTCTGGGGTAATGTGTGTGTGTGTGTGTGGTTAAAGGTTGGGGTCAGGGCATGGTCACAGGGAGGCAGACGGATGATGACCCTCTCACTGCCCCTCATCCAGCCTCTAGTCGGAGAGCTTCTAGTGGTCACAGTTGGGAAGGGGTGTGTGTGTGTGTGTGTGTGTGTGTAGACGATCGGGATCATCACTGCAGGGTGTTGTATTTGCATATATGGGATGATGACTTGGAATGAGGCAGAGATGTGTGTGTCATGTGTGTTTGTGTGTGCGTGTGTGCATACGTGTGTGGTTGAGTACCATTTTGCCCGTGTGAGATACCTTGGAATGAGGCTTACCTGTATGTGTGTGTGCGTGTGTCCATTCTACTAGTGCATGTGTGTGTGTGTGGTTGCTTTGTGTCATTGCACATTCCAGACTGGCCCCGGGAGTCCTGCTAAAGTTATTGCCTGTGTTCTGATGGATGAAGAGGCTACTGTGGATGTCTGCCTGTACCTCCCTAACATGTTTAGAGGCCCGTGACTGAGGATCTGGTGGCGGGGGACCAATACAGGAGGGGAATGACGGAGACGTCTGAAGGGCAACGAGTGAATGAGAAAGACATATTCTGTGACACTTGCATCCTTTGCATTGTCATCATACCACTTGACAATCAGCCCTTGTGTAGGTAATGATGAGATATCAGCAAGCCACTAGAGGGCGCTCTGTGATGTATTTTCTATGGAGGCTCCAGTCAACTATCCTCTTCTTTCTCTGCTTCTTCAGAATTTCGATAATACTTGGTTTTACAGCAGCTATTACTGATCAAGTACTGACTAAATAACCTGCCTATTATCGCTACTGATGATAATGAAACAATATGATATTATTGTTAATAATATGAATATTGTTGTTAATGACTGATTACAATGACTGAAGGGTGATTACAATGATCATTTGGTTATTATTTTAATGATGACCATATCGTTATTTTCAAAACAAGATATGTATACACTTTATGATGTATACACTGTGTATGTCTAAATATTAGGACACTTCACAAACAGACCTGCAGCCATGACCCCTTAGTAAGGTGAGGAGTCAAAGGTGAACTCACTTGACCCCCTTGTATCCAAGTCCCTCCTGGATAAGATCCGGTTAAGACCTCTAGAACAGATAGAAAAACTGACAGAGACCGTAGGGCATTACTTCATTCATATCTTAGAGAGGAGTAAACTATTATACTATAGGGTCATTCCATGCGATATCAATCACTTCCTGACTGCACCCCATTTGATTTGAACAAAACCTTCCGTACATGTTTGCACATGGTGGAAGTGGTTAGAAAGTGACGTTCTGGACCAGAATGCAGGAGATAAATGGGCTCAAAGTTGGTCCGTTTGCATATCCCACCCTACCATGAGACGCCCATGTCTTCATCCAAAAGAGAAGCGGTTGAGTTTGATATAATTTGAAAGCTTACAAACAGTGTTGTCAAACAGTTATATGATTTCTTGAAAAAAACATTTTAAAATACAAAATAGACACTTTTTTTTATTTTTTATTACAAAACACCCTGACCTCCAGGGGACCCCATTGATTTTGTTAGTCATGGCAAAATGTTTAGAATTTCAGGAAATTAGCTTTAATACGGCAAAAATGTCTCTCCAATCCATGGCAAAATGTGTAGAATTGCAGGAAATTACCTGTAAAATTGCCCATGTTTCTCTCTGCCGTCAATCTCGCCTAGGGCCCCCAAAAGGCAAGCACCCACACACAGGCACCCGACAGGCACACACAGACACACACCCCCTGAGCTTGATAGGGGAAATTACAGGGAGATGTTTAAATACCATCTATCAAGCGAGCTCATCTAACAGTGTGCCGTTCAGACATATAATACATGCAAACACACTTACGATACACACACACACACACAATATACACAGGCACGCAGGACAGGTACAGTGAACAACACATAGCTCAAAATGTGCCGTGTCTAACACCATTGTGAGACATTGTACAAAGACAAATTCACGCAGAATGCACAGAGACATGCAGGCAAAATCATTTCGCAAACAGGAACAAGTACACCCATGCTTCCTCCATCCTCACTCATCTTCAACATGAAGACGCCAACACACACTCATAGAGATACATGCACACAGGGGTTAAATGATCCATGGTGAAATTGATTGAAGTGTCTGTCGGTATTTTGATTTGCTATGTTTCAACCCCTTTCTTCAAACACCTGCACATATCCATAAAGAACACTGAATAAGCAAAAATGGCCGTCCCACCCCTCAAATAATAATAGGAAAACAAAAGAGATAGGAAGTCTCCTTTTTCATGGCGAAACAAACAAAAACCCTTCCACTGTCAATACCATCTTTTCCTTGTATGATAATTAGATTCTGTTCAGTCCACCCCCCTCCCTCTCCCCATCTGTGTGGCACATACTCCTCTTTCTCTCTCACTCCCTCCTTCTCTCTATCCCCTACTCATTGCTCACTGTCCTCCATATGCTGCCAGCCATCGACCTACGACCTCACTCAGGTTCAGCTGCAGGTCAGGCGTGGGAGGGGTGTGTGTTGTTGGGGACTGCAGGCTCTCTGCCTGTGCTGCGGATACAGGATACAGGGCTGCTGCTGCTGCCATGGCAACAGCACCAGACTGGCTGCACGGAGGAGCTGGAGCCCTGGTCTCAAATGTAACACTCCTGTCATCTCTCCCAGTCACTCCTTTACTGCATTCTCTCCCTCCCTCTCTTTCTATTTTTCAATTTCCCCCATGTCCTACTCTTCCTCCAGGTGTATATCTTTCTTTCTGTCTCTCCTGTTTTTCTTCAGCATTCTTTCGCTGGTTTGTTTATCTCTGCATTGAAGAGAGGATCATGAGATGTACAACAACAAAAAAACGAAGATACACCCACAAGAAAAAATCTATGATAAATCATCAATACGGAAAATAATTACATCACCTTTGAACATATGCCATTAGTGTTAAAAATGTGTTTGTTATACTTTATTAGCGGTTCAATTATTGTTCAATAACTGTGGACCACTGCGATGAATAAAAGTGCAAAGAAAGTGTTGTAGAAACATTGATCCATTTTCAGTTGAGTGTATTGTCACCTAGAATTGGCACAGATGGTCAAGAACGCCTATGAAACAGTTACAGGATGTTGTAGATACTGAATAGTAAATACTGAATAGTATTTCTTCATGTGGGAAGGTTCAGAGCATGGCAATATTTCACAAGCTGAAACTCCAAACTATAGTATACTATGGTATACATACTATAGTATTCACCTGTAGGGTTTTTGCAGACTATACTGTAGTATACAGTAGTATTTAACTATAGTATATATACTGTAGTGAAAGAAAACTGTAGTATACCGTATTCTATAGTAATGTGGTGTTTTTGCAGATTGTAGTATGCTGTAGTTTTTACTGTAGTGTTTTTTGCGGACTCTTCCATACTGGAGGAATACTAAAAGAGCACATTTTCCATAACCTGTAGGCAGGTGGGACTTGGGTCTGATAGGATAGTTCAGAGCTTCTGCTTTTTTCTATAACCTGTAGGGAACACAATATATGGTCTATACTTGTATATATGTAGGTTATGGTTATGGGTGGCACAAACTGTGATATAGGGGAGGGGAATGGGCAGTGTATAAGCTTATTAAATGCTGTAGTATTTACGATATTTTAAAAAAGTGTTTTTGCGAACTGTAGTGCTTTTGGGGACAAAAATGTAGTATTTACCACAGTGTTTTTTTTTTGCAGATAGGAAGCTTTTAATGCCAACAGTAATTGCATAAATGTCACTAATAAAAAAACTGTAGCAATGTGTTTAACCTTTGACCTGGAGTCTCAGAGGACAGGAGATAACACTGACACACGTCAGTAATAACTAATTGCGCAGCCATTAGTAACATCAAAGATCGATGGCAGGGTTCGTCTACCATCTTGCTATGAGTGTCAAAGCTTTGCTAATGCTACTTTCTCCGTGTTCCAGGTCATGCAAAGGACAAGGAGAGAGAGAGAGAGAATTGTACAAGTAAATCATCAGTTTATAATTGAGCCTGATAGCCACCAAACTGGCCATGTATGTCTTCTTTCTCCTTTGTTTCCTTGTTGCCCATTAAGATTATAGACTGGTTGATCCAAATGCCATTTTTTACTTTACTAGTTTACATTTTTGTATTACTTGTCTGCAGAAAGAGAGAGAGAGAGAGAAACCATATAAATAAATTGTGAAACCTATCCAACCAAAAGCACAGAGACCAAGATCTGAGCCTTCACTGTGGTGAAACACTAAAACAGTACAGAAAAACAGTAAGGAAAAAGAAGGAACAGCACGTCAGACACCATCTCAATGTAATTGAAGAATCCATAGAATGTAAGTTGCAAGTTGCAGAAGTCTAGACATCCTGTGTGAAGTAGGGTCGTACTCTGCAGATGTTGTAGAGCATGAACCTGCAGGAGTGAGTCACTGCTTTGATGTTGGCAGAGAACGACAGGGTGTCCAGGGTCACGCCAAGGTTCTGTGCACTCTGGGAGGGAGACACCATGGAGTTGTCAACTGTGATGGAGAGGTCTTGGATTGGGCAGGCCTTCCCCAGGAGGAAGAGCAGCTTAAAGAGTTTAAGTATATTCATTTGCAATTTGTGGTCTGTATATTTTATAATTTCATTTAGGATACCATCAACACCACAGGCCTTTTAGGGTTAGAGGGTTTGCATTTTGTCCTGTAGTTCATTCAATGTAATATTCACATTTTCCCAGAAGTGGTTTTAACCAGAAAGCTGCAGCCTCCAGGGTGTTCAACCTTCCCTAATTCACCCATGTCACCTCGCTCCTCCTCACACTCCACTGGTTTCCAACCGATGCTCTTATCCAATATAACAACATGGTACTTGCATACGAAGCAGCAAGAGGAACTACCCCTCCCTACCTTCAAGCTCAAACCCTACACCCCAACCAGAGCTTTGCCACCTCTGGTCTCTTGGCCCAGTCAAAGCTCCCATTCAGCCCAGTCCAAGCTCTTCTCTGTCCTGGCATGCGCTGATCAACTTGCATGTGTCTTCACTGACATTATCAACCTGTTCCTGACCAAGTCTTTAATACCAAAATCTGGACCCCTACAAATCAGCCAGGCTAGACAATCTGGATCCACTCTTTCTAAAATGATCTGCCAAAATTGTTGCAACCCCTATTACTAGCCTGTTCAAACTCTCTTTCGTATCGTCTGAGATCCCCAAAGATTGGAAACCTTCCGCGGTCATCCCCCTCTTCAAAGGGGGAGACACTCTAGACTGAAACTGTTACAGACCTATATCTATCCTACCCTGCCTTTCTAAGGTCTTCGAAAGCCAAGTTAACAAACTGATCACCGACCATTTCGAATCCCACCGTACCTTCTCCGCTATGCAATCTGGCTTCCAAGCTGGTCATGGGTGCACCTCTGCCACGCCCAAGGTCCTAAACGACATCATAACCGCCATCGATAAAAGACAGTACTGTGCAGCCATATTCATCGACCTGGCCAAGGATTTCGACTCTGTCAATCATCACATTCTTATCGGCAGACTCAACACCCTTGGTTTCTCAAATGACTGCTTCGCCTGGTTCACCAACTACTTCTCAGACAGAGTTCAGTGTGTCAAATCAGAGGGTCTGTTGTCCGGACCTCTGGCAGTCTCTATGGGGGTGCCACAGGGTTCAATTTTTGGGCTGACTCTTTTATCTGTATACATCAATGATGTTGCGCTTGCTGCTGGTGATTCTCTGATCCACCTCTACGCAGATGACACCATTCTGTATACTTCTGGCCCTTCTTTGGACACTGTGCTAACTAACCTCCAGATGAGCTTCAATGCCATACAACTCTCCTTCCGTGGCCTCCAACTACTCTTAAATGCAAGTAAAACTAAATGCATGCTCTTCAACCGATCGCTGCCCACACCTGCCAGCCCGTCCAGCATCATTACTCTGGACGGTTCTGACCTAGAATATGTGGACAACTACAAAAACTCTCCTTCCAGACTCACATTAAGCATCTCCAATCCAAAATGAAATCTAGAATCAGCTTCCTATTTCGCAAACAAAGCATCCTTCACTTATGCTGCCAAACATACCCTCGTAAAACGGACTATCCTACCGATCCTTGTCTTCGGCGATGTCATTTACAAAATAGCCAACAAAACTCTACTCAACAAAGTGGATGCAGTCTAACACAGTGCCATACATTTTGTCACCAAAGCTCCATACACTACCCACCACTACGACCTGTATGCTCTCGTTGGCTGGCCCTCGCTTCCTACTCGTCGCCAAACCCACTGGCTCCAGGTAATCTACAAGTCTTTGCTAGGTAAAACCCCGCCTTATCTCAGTTCACTGGTCACCATAGCAGCACCCACAGGTATATTTCACTGGTCACCCCCAAAGCCAAATCCTACTTTGGCCGCCTTTCCTTCCAGTTCTCTGCTGCCAATGACTGGAACGAACTGCAAAAACCGCTGAAGCTGGAGACTCTTATCTCCCTCACTAACTTTAAGCACCAGCTGTCAGAGCAGCTCACAGATCATTGCACCTGTACATAGCCCATCTGTAAATAGCCCATCCAACTACCTCATCCCCACACTGTATTTATTTATTTTGCTCCTTTGCACCCCAGTATCTCTACTTGCCCATTCATCTTCTGCAAATCTATCACTCCAGTGTTAAATTACTATATCGTAATTACCTCGCCACTATGGCCTATTTTATTGCCTTACCTCCCTTATCTTACCTCATTTGCACACACTGTATACAGTATTTACTTCTTATTTTCTACTGTATTATTGACTGTATGTTTGTTTATTCCATGTGTATCTCTGTGTTGTTGTATTTGTCAAACTGGTTTGCTTTATCTTGGCCAGATCGCAGTTGTAAATGAGAACTTGTTTTCAACTAGCCTACCTGGCTAAATAAAGGTGAAATCATTTTTTTTAATAACAAACCCCAACTTGTTTCAAGCTGACCACCACGGTCCCTGTGCCCAAGAACATCAAGGTAACCTCCCTAAATGGCTAATGACCCATAGCACTCACATCTGTAGTCATGAAGTGCTTTGAAAGGCTGGTCATGGCTCTCATCAACACCATTATCCCAGAAACCCTAGACCCACTCCAATTTGCATAACGCCCCAACAGATCCACAGATGATGCAATCTATATTGCTCTCCACACTGCCCTTTCCCACCCGGACAAAAGGAACTCCTACGTGAGAATGCTATTGACTACAGCTCAGTGTTCAACACCATAGTGCCCTCAAAGCTCATCACTAAGCTAATGACCCTTGGTACTAAACACCTTCCTCTGCAACTGGATCCTGGACTTCCTGATGGCCCGCCCCCAGGTGGTAAGGGTAGGTAACAACACATCTGCCATGTTGATCCTCAACACGGGGGCCCCTCAGGGGTGCGTGCTCAGTCCCCTCCTGTACTCCCTGTTCACCCATGATTGCATGGCCAAGCATGACTCCAACATCATCATTAGTTTTCCGTCGACACAACAGTGGTAGGCCTGATCATCGACAACGATGAGACAGCCTATAGGGAGGAGGTCAGAGACCTGGCAGTGTGGTGCCAGGATAACAACCTCTCCCTCGATGTGATCAAGACAAAGGAGATGATCGTGGACTGCAGGAAAAGGAGGGCCGAACACACCCCCATTCTTATCTACAGCTCGAGAGCTTCAAGTTCCATGGTGTCCACATTACCAACAAACTCTCCTGGTCCAAACACACAAAGACAGCTGTGAAGAGGGCAGGATAACACATATTCCCCATCAGGACACTGAAAAGATTTGGCATGGGTCTTCAGATCCTCAAAAAGTTATACTGCTGTACCATCGAGAGCATCTTGACTGGTTGCATCACTGCCTGGTATGGCAACTGCTCTGCCTCCGACCATAAGGCACTACAGCCCACGTACGGCCCAGTACATCACTGTACTGTTGCCACAAGGAAAAGGGCAACCAGCGAAGAACAAACAAATTCAAAATTCAACCCATATTGATGTTTATTTATTTTACAACACTGTATATAGACATAATATGACATTTGAAATGTCTTTATTCTTTTGGAATTTCTGTGAGTGTAATGTTTACTGTTTATTTGTATTGTTAATTTCATTTTTGTTTATTATCTACTTCACTTGCTTTGGCAATGTTAACATATGTTTCACATGCCAATAAATTAAATAAAGAGAGAGAGGGAGGATGGCTCCAAGTAAACAGACTACCCATATTTACTATTGCTTTTGTTTGTAGTGTTACCTATTTAAGTGTGTGTGCGTCGTCTTGTCGAACCCGTTTCTGTACAGATCCGAGGACACTCTTATCAGAGACGGAAGACCATTGAGCTTTGAAATAGGATAAAATAGGCATACTTCTGTGTTCCCGGAGAAACATGCCATTTGATATTAGTGCAGTCAACGGTAGGTGGTGCTGTTTACATAAAACAAAAAGCGCCACCTCGTTTAGAATGGCTAGTAGCCTATCTGCGTGGAACTACCACTCCCAGAATGCAATTGCTTGGCTTTGTTGCCGGAAAACATCCGTTCAGGATGAACAGACATGAACTCCAAAGGTACAGAGCAACTACAGCGACAAAGGTGCTGTTTTAAAGACAGTAATGCAACCGTTCTGGTATAAGAGAGCTGCGCATTATCACTGTTATGCCTACTTTAAAATAACTCGTAATTGTGTATGTGGATATTGAATGTAATAGGCACTAACGTTGAGGGCTAACTGAGTTAGCACTCCCATTAATAAGCTAAATACCATTGCTTTCTTTGCAGAGATGGAAAGGGAGTTGTAGAGAAGGAAGAACCGGAGGAGAACCACATTTGTTCACTCACACTGGGTCAGGTGATCAATGTTGTACGGTTCCATGGTAGCCTCTGGTTTTCTGCACGTGGAGTTGGAGCTGAAAGTTCACCTTCGCCACCTGTCGTTTAGTGAGCCCGTGCGCTACAATCCACTGGCGTATGCCTGTGAACTGCACTGCTGCTTCGATTAGACATACTGTTGCTGCGGACAGACGATTCCCTTCGGCTGTCAGCCGCGTCTGTCCGATGAACCCCGGACGCTTCGGCATGGCTCAGGCCGGGGTAAGGATGTGCAAGCAGGTCAACGAATGCTGGTGGTTTGTTAGCCTAGTTCATCCATTCAAGGCCCCTCTACCCTGCACTCTTTCCAAGGTCGTTGTAAGTGGCAAAAGGTAAATAGTGGAGATTTTGGTTGATAGAGGATAATATAAACTCTTATCATGTATGAATACTGGTAATTCTCATCTTCACCATTGCAGAATGAAAAGGTCTGGAATTGGGATGAAAAGGATATTAAAGGGTACACATGAAGAATGTTTAAATAACATTGTCCACTCTGTTTGAATCTGATCAAATTCAAGGTAAAGTAGAGTATTGTATTATTATCCACCTAATCAGCAGTCCTCTGCTCTCAGGTCCCCGTTGGTAAGGTGAACCATGCCCATGATTGGCTGAAGATCACTGGTGAGGTGGGACATCCCCCTTCGGAGCACCCAAAGTGACTAATTAAAGGCATGGCCTGCATTCAGAGGGAAGTGAGAATCACCCATTTCTTGAACTTCTTCCGCAAGCTGTGTGCTGAGCCAGCTGTATTATTCTGCCATTTCTTCGTACACAACCCGTGCCCACGTGTTCATCAGTACCACCGGCAAGAACCTGATGCCCCCCCGAGCTAGTCATTGGGGAATGTGAGGCCCTCCTGTGTCCCCTGTGACATAGCACTGTGCCAGGCCGTGGCTGCCCTGGGCGTGACCATGGGGATTGGGGGTTGCAGAGCAGCAAGCTGCGGGCATGGAGGTAAGATTCGAGGGCATCATGCACTCCTCTGCTGGGAGGCGGTGACCAAGGCCAAACTGGAGGAACAAGGCGTCATATCCCTACTGAGCACATAACCTCTAGCCAAGCAGCCTCCATGAACAATGCAGTTTGCTGGCCTGGGGATAGGAGTTGCCTTAGATCAGCATCTAGGGGCAATGTTTGATGGGATCACTATCCTCCACTGTACCTTAACTTGAACACACTCACATTGTGTTTACAAATTGTTCAATGACTCCTCACTCTGCTGTAACATTGCTGTCAGATGGTGTTGTCCTGCCTCTCTGCTCTCCCAGGCCCTCTCGGTTGAGCAGCATTTCCTCCAGAGCTCTCATGTTTATAGGCCATGTGGAAGCATACTGCATCACAATGACTCTCCTCAGATCCTGTTATATCCATTACAGAGAAGATAAATGTCTGTATTTACCTCACTGTGGTGTGTACTGCCTCACAGCATGTAGACAGCTGCCCTGTCTCTGACCTCTGACCTTTGTGAGGACATTCTGTAGCATATTACCTTGAAGCAATTACACCCAGATCTGGCTAAGAAATACCTCACTACATATTCCAGGTAAATGTAGTTTGTCAATCACACCTCCTAATGAGTTTTCTATTCCCTCACCCAGTCTCAAACAGCAAAGCTTGTTACCAATAATGACCCGCTATTATGAAGAGCCATGACTTTATGTTCCCTTCATGATGTAGCCCAGTGGGGCGTGATCCTTGGGGGGGACGTGAGGCTTCGGGAGGAGGGGCATGTCCCCCACCCCCCCCAAAAAAATATATGCAGGGGTGTTCCCCAATGAGGAACGGGGCCCGAGTGAAAACGTTTGGGGAACCACTGATTTAGCCTGAGGCTAATGACATCTTACTCTCAATTTAAACCAGGGTCCTTCTTGTGGTCATTATGGTAGTTGTTCTTGTTTCCCACTTGGTCTCAGCAGTGGTTTGCAAATTGGGAGTGAATGTAGACTAGTTTCAGTTTTTTTGTAACAGCATTGCAATAGCAATGTTTCTCCTTTGACCAATTTAGTACATGTTCAAGCCAACGATTGACCTTTGCTGATGCTGTATGTATGTGGATGCCCTGTCCTTACCTTTGTTACATCTTGGAAGGATTTCTGCAGTCTCTTCCTCTGTTGGCATCCTACCATTACTACTAAGAAAGTTCTGACTGTCAATGTCCTACTGTTTACCCACACTAGTGCATAGTACTTGTAAAGCCCTCTCTGTAACGTACACCCCATTAGGTCATGTATGAATAAGAATAAGCCCTTGTTGATGACATAAAGGGCACTCAAATGTTCTTGCACTATGTTGTTATACCACTCAGGTTAAGCTTGTAATGGAGGTTAAGCTTGTAATGGAAAAGGGGCTCAAGTGTACAGTCCTCCTTGCAGGCTCCTCTCCAATGATGCTTCCTCCCTTACACACCATTCTGAACAACTCAGACAAAATGCCACATAGCGGGTGATCAAGTGTGTGTGTGTGAACCTAAATCAGGTGGTCCCTTAATAAGAATGATATTTTTCTATATGCATGGGATTCATCTTATACTATGGGGTTGTGATGTACTTTAGTTTGTACTTGAAGTTAGTGTTTTGTTTTAAAGATTTTTGTCTTGTCCATGTTTGTTTTTATAGATGTACATTTCTCATTGCCTTGAGTTTTCTCTGGCATTGTTATAATGAATGTTTTTGCACATTAACTAATTTCCACTATGTTGCATTTATTTTGTAAGGCAATAAATGGACAATATACTGCATTCTCATTATTAGATGTTTTTGATCAGCCGGTTTTTATTATTATACACTATGGCTTAGTGAGTCATTACACAGTGGTGCTGTGTAACAACATGCTAACAGAATGTTGTAACTAAATTGCACTGTCATAAGCAACTTTAGTGTAAAGGACTTCCATGAATACTCTCTGTTCCTCTTTTGACTCAAAGGACAATGTCTCCCAGTCACCCAGAGTTTGTGGTGTGATGTTTGTCTTGATCCTGGATAATGAATACATCATACACACCAGCGGCAGCACTCTCCACTGCAGGGTGCATGTGTGTGAGAGAGAGGAAAGGGGCTGCCATCTTAACTGAGTTTGTCAGGAGGACGTGTCTGTCTGGGGAGGGCTTGGTGAGGCGGGACTGGGTGTCTGTAAAATGGCCATTATTTCTCTCTCACACACAAACTCTATCTCTCTCACTCTCTTACTTCAAAGCACCTGCAGTCACACATTCAAAGTCACATACATTCAAATGCAGGCACTCTATCTGAACTCTCGTCTCTGCCGTGACACATGTAGTCATGTATGTGTGCATTCTCACATCCTTCCCCACGCTCACTCATACACACACACACACACACACACACACTTTCATATAATACAGTCACAAAAACGCACACAAGCTCCCTTGCATTCTTTATCTCTCTCATACACACAATAAACACACACTGGCACAACACCACAGGGCTGAGAGAGCACAGCTGCAGCTCCCTAATGACTCCCATCCCGCTCTGTTTTGTGCCGCATTATTAATTAGCTCAATGAGCCTTGCCAATGGGACGTGGATCTGTGGATTAAAGTCCTGCAGTACAACACACACAAACACACACACACTCACTCCACAGTAAGCACCCCCCTGTGTGCTGTGGTATGGGCTCTGGCTGTGGGTTTGGGTGAAGTTCAGCTGCTGTGCTGTGGAGAGAAAACGGCCTGGCAAGATGGTGGCTGACAATAGAGGGGTTTGTTTTATGCCGCAGTATTCCATACATCTGTTTTGACACACAAATGTTGCATATACAGGTAACTGCCACAGTAATGGAAACACTTGCATAAATGAGGGTTGCTAAGTATATTGAAAGCAGGTGCTTCCACACAGGTGTGATTACTTAGTTAATTAAACAATTAACATCCCATCATGCTTTGGGTCATGTAACAAAGACGCTGGTCAGGCCATTATTTAGGTTACCATGGCTATGCCCCCATAGGATGACAATGCTCCATCCACAGGGCACGAGTGGTCACTGAATGGTTTGATGAGCATGAAAACGATGTAAGCCATGGCCGTCTCAGTCACCAGAATTCAACCCAACTGAACACTTATGGGAGATTTTGGAGTGGCGCCTGAGACGTTGTTTTCCGTCAACAAAACACAAAAGGATGGAATTTCTCATGGAAGAATGGTGTCGCATCCGTCCGATAGAGTTCCAGGTACTTGTAGAACTTATGCCAAGGTGTATTGAAGCTGTTCTGGTTTGTGGTGGCCCAACGCCCTATTAAGATACTTTGTTGGTGTTTCCTTTATTTTGGCAGTTACCTATAGGTAAGACACACATAGGTACATTCAGCATTATGGTAAATGAGGGAAGAAAATATCTCCTCAAATATGGTCCAGTCTAATGCTTTAATCGATGCGGTTGTTTCTCAAGTGCGTCATTTGCCATTTCAAGACGGATCCCTTCAACATATGTTTGACTTGGTATTTGTAGCTTGCTTGTTGCTCCAGCTCCAGAAGTAACTTAGCCATTCATTGTAGTCATTGCGCTCAGTAGAGTTGCAATTTTCTCTAGTTTTCATGTCAATTAACTCGTTACATTCTGGGATTACTCATTATATTAATAAAGTCTGATTTAATCAGCAAATACGATAGTCAGTTTAGAAAAGGTTAAGGTTACAAGACTGTGTACGTCTGTGTCTGTGTTGGCAAAATCACTACATATCCCATCGAGCCAAGTGGGGAGAGGCTGCCCGTAGTCACAGTTCCAATACCAGTCAGAAACCCTATCTAACCCAATCCACCAGTGATGCTGGTGGATCTCAAAACTGAACTTAGGTCCGCGTTAAGTAGCACTGAGGAAGTTCGATTAGACTGAACCAGGGTAAATCGTGCTATGGGCCGTCACATCGCCAGGAAAAAGTGGTTAGGGAGGAACGCCCTGCTCAAATCGAGCATCACCGGGCCATAATGTCAACAAAACAGCTTGATGAATCATTCAGAAACATAAAACATGTATTTTTTACATAAATGTTCATAGCAGTTTTGCTGTGGAAAGCAGGTAAAGCCCCACCCAGCCTAGGAATGGGCGGTGTGGGGCCAAACAGGTTTTGTACCTCGTTTCCCTCCTTCAAGGAACAGTAGTTATAGTCATATTGTTATGTTCCCTTTCAGTCAGTCAACTTTGGTACAACATACTATGGTGAATATAATCACGCCACAAGCTGACACCAACGGATACTAAATTAAATTCCCCATGGCAGACCACCCAAACCTGACCCCACCAGATGCGTCAGTCTGGGTATTGCAAACATGGCCCGCTGCCTAGTGACTTTCCCCTGTCGCAGCCGTAAGCACACTGTGTGATATACTGGGAGCAGTGACATCCAAACGATACAACCTCACAAAGGTGTGTGGTGATGCCCAACTCGTCTCAGCGCGAATATGTCCTACAGGCAACCCTTTAAACAATGCCCAAGATGCTGCCAGACCCCTGGTGGAGTGGGCGCATACACCGTTAGGTCACCCTTGCCCCTTGCTGCTGTATGCCAGGGAGATAGCCTCTACAATCCAGTGAGAGAGATCCTGCTTAGAGAGCGCCCTGCCACGAGCTGGATTAGCAAAACAGACAAGAAGTTGGTCACATAACTGGATATCCCGGGTCTGTTCAATGTAGGTGCATAAAGCTCACACTGGACACAGGGCATGTAACCTCTGTTGCTCTTCAGAAGCAAAAGGAGGAGGCGAAAAAGGGAAATAGCTCAAAAGCTAAGGACCTGTAGGGCAGGGCATTGACTTTCAGGGCGAAGCCTGCATTTAGACACAACATCCCCTTCGATTTACCCGGGGCTAAATTAGTACAGTAAGGGTGTAGGTCCCCAACAGGTTTAGCCGAGGCTAAAGTCCTGAGCAGGGATGTTTTGTAGGAGTGGATCTTCAGATCCACCGAATCCAGAGGCTCAAAGGGGGCCGAACACAGTGCCTCCAAAACTAGTGGCAACTCCCATGTGGGCGACCGGTGGTTTAGAGACCGGTCTGAGATGACATACACCTTTAGGAACCGCACCACCAGGTGGTGAGCCAGGGTCCTGTCAATTCCCACATGACACGCTGAGACAGCGGCTATGTACACCTTTAAAGTGCAGAATGTTTGAAAGAGCTCAAACGCTTGCCACTAATACGCATACAGCCCTCTTGTGGAGGGCACCATTGCAGATTGAATGGTAACACTAACACTTGGAGGTTAACCTCTAGCCATCAGATTGGCCCTCTTAGAGCCCAGGCCCATAGGAACCAAATCTCTGGCCTCGCTTGCCAAACCTGCACTAGCACCTGGGACAACAGGTCCCTGCGCAACGGGAGTTTCCACGAGTCCCCGTAGGCGAATCATCTCCATGAACTAAGGTTGGCTGGGCCAACAGGGAGTCAAAAGAAAGTATTCAGACCCCTTGACTTTTTCCACATTTTGTTACGTTACAGCTTTATTCTAAAAATGTATGAAACAGTTGTTTCCCCTCATCAATCCACACACAATACCCCATAATGACAAAGTAAAAACAGGTTTTTAGAAATATTTGCAAATAAATAAAAAATAAAAAATGGAAAGTATTCAGACCCTTTACTCAGTACTTTGTTGAAGCACCTTTGGCAGCGATTATAGCCTCAAGTCTTCTTGGGTATGATGCTACATGCATGGCACACCTGTATTTAGGTAGTTTTTCTCATTCTTCTCTGCAGAAAAGCTCTGTGAGGTTGGATGAGGAGCATCGCTCTACAGCTATTTTCAGGTTTCTGCAGAGATGTTTGATCGGGTTCAAGTTCAGGCTCTGGCTGGGCTACTCAAGGACATTTAGAGATTTGTCCCGAAGCCACTCCTGGCTGTGTCTTGGCTGTGTGCTTAGGGTTGTTGTCCTGTTGGAAGGTGAACGTTCAAGTCATGAGCACTCTGGAGCAGGTTTTCATCAAGGATCTCTCAGCACTTTGCTCCCAGTCCCTGCCTCTGGAAAACATCCCCACAGCATGATGCTGCCACCACCATGCTTCATCGTAGGGATAGTGCCAGGTTTCCTCCAGACGTTGCTCTTGGCATTCAGGCAAAAGAGATCAAACATGGTTTCATCAGACCAGATAATATTGTTTCTCATGGTCTGAGTCCTTTAGGTGCCTTTTGGCAAACTCCAAGCAGGCTGCATAGATGATTGTCCTTCTGGAAGGTTTTGCCATCTCCACAGAGGAACTCTGGAGAAACTCTGGAGCTCTGTCAGGGTGACCATCGGGTTTCTGGTCACCTCTCTGACCAAGGCCCTTCTCCCCGGATTGCGCAGTTTGGCTGGGTGGCCAGCTCTAGGATGAGTCTTGGTGGTTCCAAACTTATTCTATAATGATGGAGGCCACTGTGTTCTTGGGGACCTTCAATACTGCAGAAATGTTTGGGTAGCCTTCCCTAGATCTGTGCCTCGATATAATCCTGTCCCGGAGCTCTACTGACAATTCCTTCTACCTCATGGCTTGGTTTTTGCTCTGACATGCACAGTCAACTGTGGGACCTTTTATATATGCGTGTGTGCATTTCCAAAACATGTCCAATCAATTGAATTTACCACAGATGAAACATCTCAAGGATGATCAATGGAAACAGGATGCACCTTAGCGACATTTTGAGTCTCATAGCAAAGGGTCTGAATACTAATGTAAAAATAATTTCTAAAAACATGTTTTTGCTTTGTCATTATGAGCTATTGTGTGTAGATTGATGAGGAAAAACAAATAATTAATCCATTTTAGAATAAGGATGTAACATAACAAATGTGGAAACAGGGAAGGGGTCTGAATACTTTCCGAATGCACTGTACAATCCTGGAATCAGCTTTAACTGTCAATAGTAACACAAAGCTTAAAACGATGTTTGAATGAGAAACACAGAAAATAAATGAGGTCACTTCCAGACATTCCTCACCACTCTATATACTGTAGTATTCACTATAGTGTTTTTGTAGAAATTACTCTCGTGTTTACTATTGTTTTAAAAAATATACATTTTTGACAAAGAAGTGGAGTCTTTCTACTTGAGGAAACCTAATGGAGAAAGACTAAAGAACACACAGCATTCCAGCTGTAATGTGTGTGCTGGGAGTCAGGAACCAAGTTCAGGGAGTGAATAATTTAATTAATAAATTAAAACATAATGCAAAACAAGAAACACGAACACAGACATGAAACTGGAACAGAAACAATGATGCCTGGGGAAGGAACCAAAGGGAGTGACATATATAGGGAAGGTAATCAGGGAAGTGATGGAGTCCTAAGGAGTCTGATGACGCGCAGGTGTGTGTAACTATGGTGACAGGTGTACACCCTAACGAGCAGCCTGGTGACCTAGAGGCCGGAGAGGGAGCACACGTGACAGTACCCCTCCCCGACGCGCGGCTCCAGCCGCAGGATGCCGACCAAAATGACGATCCCGGGATCAGGAGCAGGCCGGCGCGGGAAACCTGTCAGTCCGGCTGAGACGTGGGAGCATGGCGACCTAGAGCGCCGGAGAGAGCATACGTGATGGTACCCCCTCCCCGGCATGTTCAGCTCCAGCCGCAGGACGCCAACCAAAGGGACGATCCCGGGGATCAGGGGCCGGATTCACAAAACATTACTTACGAAAAAACTTAAGAAGCTGCTTAAAACAAAAAAAGAAGAACTTCATAAGATAGTTCGTAAATACAATTCCTCAAAATGTTCTTAGGAATTCATAGTTTTCTTAGGAACTTAGTGATGTGCTAGAATAATAAATAAGCCTATGTGATGGGGATGATAGGATTTGGCTCACTATAATAAAGTGTTGATATTTACATTTTATTACATCAACATTTTTACTTTATGTCTCGAGAATCAAAATGTTGTAGTTGGCTCGCGAACCCTTTATACACGCACAAAAAAACATTATTTTTCACATATTGTAGCCAGACTAACGTTAGCTACTGTACATCAAAATCAAAAATGGATAACCAAGGAAAGCGCAATAAAAACTTCAGCAAACAAGAGCTTGAAATGATGGTGAAGGAAATAGCAGCCAGGAAAAGGTTGTTGTTGGGGAGACTTGATGACTGCGGGGTCACTGCAGACATCAAAAAGAGATGTTGGGCGAGAGTGGCCGAGTCTGTCTCTGCCATTGAGGGTATGGCAAAGGACAGTGACACCGTAAAAAATAAGTGGTCCGACATCAAGTCGGCTGCTAAGAAGAAGGGAGCTGAGAGACCATTAATGTGGACCAGCTGGAGGAGAAGGTGTCGTCCATGATAGGAGAGATGGTGGTAGAGGGACTGCGCAACCGGTAAGTTAGGTAGCTACCTTAGCTAGCCAACGCGTCCCGACGTTAACGTTAGCTAAGTTAGCCAAGTTCTTCTTTGCAAATTGACGAGATAACGCTTGCTATTTAACACTTTAACACTCGAATATTGTAATATATTGTTTAATTTGTTTTCTTGCTGTATTTAAATATCTGGTAGCCAACTGTGTCTGTGGTGCAAGAATACGTTCATGTTTACAAAAGTATCCATTCATCTCAAGAGGGTTTAGCTGTCCTAAAGTTAAGTACATTTCCAAGAAGAAAGATTCTGGGTTCACGCCCAGGCTCTGTTATAACCAGCTGCAACTGGGAGGTCCTTGGGGTGATGCACAATTGGCCTAGCGTCGCCCAGGTTATGGAGGGGTTGGCCGGTAGGGATGTCCTTGTCTCATCGCTCACCAGCGACTCCTGTGGCGGGCTGGGCGCAGTGCGCGCTAACAAAGGTTGCCAGGTGCACGATGTTTCCTCTGACACATTGGTGTGGCTGGCTTCCGGTTTGGATGCGCGCTGTGTTAAGAAGCAGTGCGGCTTGGTTGGGTTGTGTATCGGAGGACGCATGACTTTCAACCTTCGTCTCTCCCGAGCCCGTACGGGAGTTGTAGCGATGAAATAAGATAGTATCTACTAAAACAATTGGATACCACGAAAACGGGGTAAAATAAAAAAAATAAAAGAAACATTTCAAACTAAGTATAGAATCAATCTTTAGGATGTTTTTATCATAAATCTTCAATAAAGTTCCAACCGGAGAATTCCTTTGTGTCTACAGAAGCAACGGAACGCATGTGGAATGCGCATGACCAGGAAATGGCTCTCTGCCAGTAAGCTGACTCATTCAGCTCTTATTCAGTCCCACAACACAGCAGAAGCCTCATTCAAGTTTCTAAAGACGGTTGATATCTAGTGGAAGCCCTAGGAATTGCAACTTCATTCATATCACAATGTGAATTCAATAGGGCATGGGTTGAAAATATACCAACCTCAGATTTCTCACTTCCTGTTAGGATTTCTTCTCAGGTTTTTGCCTGCCATATGAGTTCTGTTATACTCACAGACATCATTCAAACAGTTTTAGAAACTTCAGAGTGTTTTCTATCCAATACTAATAATAATATGCATATATTAGCAACTGAGACTGAGGAGCAGGCCGTTTACTCTGGGCACCTTTCATCCAAGCTACTCAATACTGCCCCTGCAGCCATAAGAAGTTTTAAGAAGGTTTTGTGAATCCGGCCCCAGGAGTGGACCGGTCACCCTTGCTGATGCATGGGACCTATCGCTGGCTGGGGCACAGGAACCTGACAGACCGGCTGAGGCAGGGGGGCCTGGCGATCCAGCTGAGGCATGAGAGCCTGATGAGCCGGTGGAAGCAGAGAGCCTGGCGATCCGGTGAAGGCATGAAAGCCCGACGAGGCGGCTGTAGCAGGGGAGCCTGGCGTTCCGGCTGAGGCTTGAGAGCCTGACAAACCAGCGGAGGCAGGGGAGCCTGGCGATCTGTCTGAGGCATGAGAGCCTGTAGCGGCTCCCGGACCCGACATCATTCCCACCGAAACAAAAAAAACACTCCCTGATGCTTCCCTTAGGTAAGGCACGTGTGTGCTGGGAGTCGGGAAGTGAATGGAGTGAATCATTTAATAAATAAATGAAAACAAGAACACACATAAAACTGGAACAGAAACAATGACACCTGAGGAAGGAACCAAAGTGAGTGACATATATAGTGAAGGTTATCAGGGAACTGGTGACCTAGAGGCCAGAGAGGAAGCACACATGACATCATCTATTTTCTATAATTTTAATGGAACACAACATATTGTCTATACTTGGCTAGTAGGTTTCTCACTTATGGGTGGCACAAATTGGGATATGGGGGAGGGGAATGAGTGGGTTATATGCAAATGAGGTACTGTAGTATTTACTATATTTAAAAGTGTAGTGTTTTTGCAGAGATTACTGTAGTATTTACTATAGTATTAATCAGTATACTACAACATTCTATATATATATTTTTTTCTGGTTTTATTTAACTAGGCAAGTCAGTAAGAACAAATTCTTATTTACAATGACGGCCTACCCCGGCCAAACCCGGACGATGCTGGGTCAATTGTGCGCCGCCCAATGGGACTCCCAATCATGGCCGTATGTGATACAGCCTGGAATCAAACCACGGACTGTAGTGACGCCTCTTGCACTGAGATGCAGTGCCTTAGACCGCTGCGCCACTCAAAAGCCCATAAAGCCCATATAGTAAGTACATTCCACAGCAAATGATACAGTATACTATAGTTTACAACAGAATTCTATAGTAAACTAGTATTTTTTCATGTGAGTGGTATGTGTATGTACATTTCAGCATCTTACTCCCAGGAACAAAGGCGCTGGGCGTGCATATTGACAGCCTGACCTGCAGGTGACCCCACGGCCGCGTGAGGAAAGGACAGGGGAGCTTTAGCCGCCTCCGCGCCACTGCCGGCCTGTCAGAGCCATCGATACTGTGATGAATGGAGGCGGCAGTTATTAAACCAGAATTAGAGCAAGGGAGGGAGGGAAGAGAGGGAGGGAGGAGGGGGAGATGGGACAGGTGATAAATTAAGGGATGAGGGGTTCTGCGAGAGAGGATGAAGGAGGTGTGGGTGGAGAAGAGAGAAGGCGAGGAAGGGGGATGTTGAGGGAGGTGGATGGCACAACATCAGCATCATCACTCTTTTTTATACTCCAGGGCCGCCCGTCATATGAGGAGACTGAGGGCACGGGGGTGGCACACCTAACTGATAACCTCCACACAGTCCACACATACAGCAGGAATGTTTTTTTTTAAATGTGCAGTTTTAACCAGCCTCATGTTTTTGGAAAATCTTCTAGAAAATTTCATTTAAAAAACATCCTGATATATAAGAAAGGGTTACTGTGAAATGCATTACATAGATTCTTGCAAGATGAATGTTATCATTAAAAAAGGATTTAATGTTTAACTTTAATTCTCCTAAGTGTTTTACTTATCATAAGAATTGTTGTTTTAATAAGTCTTGTGTGACTCCCATTTTTCTTAAGCACTTATTTTTTTCCCCGGCTGCAAAGCCCATCAATCATGGTGTGCTCTCGGAGCGTAGGACGGTGCACACATGGTACACACAGATAAGTCATAAAGGCTAAGGATATTAGTCGGATCAGCAGGGGGGAAAGAACAGTGAGGGTTCACCGTGCGGTTACAACACGGACATACATGCACACGGTCATATGGGGCATTGATTTTCCCAGGCAAATCCGTTTACCATTGGCCATTACTGTTTTCAGTGTGTCTCGAGAAACTACGAAACGAGACAGATAAATCGCCACGTTTCTGCACCGAGCACTGTACTAATCACTTCCCTTCTCCCTTCTCTTCTCTTCCCCCTCCACACCCCCACTCCCTCCTTTTTATTAGTGGTTTATTTATCAATGTTTTAGTTAATGTCACTGCTAATTTCTGCCCGGGTTTGTCTTCATTACATCTCTGGAGTCATTAGAAGCAGGGAGAGAGCTGTGTGCTGCTGGGTTATGTAGAGGCACCACACTGCTTCTCACTCACTTACTATGCTAATTCTCTGGCTCGGTCACGGCCTACCTCCCTGTACTAACTCAAACCACCCCCAACACTTTAGCAGCAACTTAACTCAGTTTGGCTCCTTCAGTAAATGTGGATTTTGTCTATGTTTAGGCTGAGTTGTCCTGAAACACTAGTTTACTGAGAGGAATGGAAGGTCTTGAATGAATGATACGATGGGACAACTGCTTGTGTGTGTGCGTGTAAGACAGCAAGTTGAAACACATTTGATAGACGTGGCCATTGTATGCAAGGTAAGACGAGACACATTATTAACGTGTATGATTACACTATATATGTGGATCTATATTGAAAAAATCCCTCTTGGTAAAAGCACACCAGCAGAGAAGAGTTTATTGAATAAACATAAAGCTGACACTATCAAAAGAAGGGGGTCTTATTTAGCGGCGTGTCAGTAAAACCACTGGGGAAGCCAGAAAAAGAAGACATACTAAAACCTATGCGTTGTGATAATTGCATTGTTTGCTTTATAACATATTAGTTCATATGCCTTGTGACCGTGATACATAGGCCTAAGGCCGAGACAATAAGAAGACACCGTGGCAGAATAAATTCAACAACACCTTTGTTTTATCACAAAACCGGAGAGCAACCTCTGTCTGGTGAAGTCCACAAATCATATTGCATGTAACAAACAGTTACATGACCTACAGCATGGTCAAGCAAGTTGATGTTTCCAACATTTTCGGACTACTAAACTACTATAGATTTAGAACCATGGAGAGTTACCGCAAGTTGCAAAGAAAACAGGAGCTGCCTCCACTATTTCAGCATCATTTCAACTTCAACATTTTAACATCATCTATTTGCCTATGCTTAGTCTAATACAGTGACAACTAAAATATACCAAAAACTATTTAGTCTAGTCAACGTAAGCTAAATATAACGTGGCTGTCCATGGTTCTGATTTGTGTGTGTGTGCATGCGTTGACTCACCCTAATTGTAGAGAAACGCCAATGCCATCCTCTTCTCTTTCATTATGATGAAACAATCTATGACTGTCATACAGTGCACACTTTTATTTTTGGTTTTATTTTATTTATTTCACCTTTATTTTACCAGGTAGGCAAGTTGAGAACAAGTTCTTATTTACAACTGCGACCTGGCCAAGATAAAGCAAAGAAGTTCGACACATAACAACACAGAGATACACATGGAGTAAAACAAACATAAGTCAATAATACAGTAGAAAAATAGGTCTATATACAATGTGAGCAAATGAGGTGAGATAAGGGAGGTAAAGGCAATAAATAGGCCATGGTGGCGAAGTAAATACAATATAGCAATTAAAACACTGGAATGGTAGATTTGACAGTAGATGAGTGTGCAAAGTAGAAATAATGGGGTGCAAAGGAGCTAAATAAATAAATAAATACAGTAGGGGAAGAGGTAGTTGTTTGGGCTATTTATAGATGGGCTATGGTGCAGTGATCTGTGAGCTGCTCTGACAGCTGGTGCTTAAAGCTAGTGAGGGAGATAAGTGTTTCCAGTTTCAGAGATTTTTGTAGTTCATTCCAGTCATTGGCAGCAGAGAACTGGAAGGAGCGCATGCTACGGGTGGGTGCAGCTATGGTGACCAGCGAGCAGAGATAAGGCGGGTCTTTACCTAGCAGGGTCTTGTAGATGACCTGGAGCCAGTGGGTTTGGTGGTCTATAGGCGGCAATGTTCAGAGACTTGTTTTTAGAGAGGTGGATTTTTAAAAGTAGAAATGCAAATTGTTTGGGTACAGACCTGGATAGTAGGACAGAACTCTGCAGGCTATCTCTGCAGTAGATTGCAACACTGCCCCCTTTGGCCATTCTATCTTGTCTGAAAATGTAGTTCGGGATGGAAATTTCAGAGTTATTGGTGGTCTTCCTAAGCTAGGATTCAGACACGGCTAAGACATCTGGGTTGGCAGAGTGTGCTAAAGCAGCGAATAAAACAAACTTAGGGAGAAGGCTTCTAATGTTAACATGCATGAAACCAAGGCTTTTACAGTTACAGAAGTCATCAAAAGAGAGTGCATGGGGAATAGGAGTGGAGCTAGGCACTGCAGGGCCTGGATTCACCTCTATATTGCCAGAGGAACAGAGGAGGAGTAAGATAAGGGTACGGCTAAAAGCCATGAGAATTGGACATCTAGGACGTCCGGAACAGTGAGTAAAAGGAGCAGGTTTCTGGGGGCGATAAAATAGATTCAAGGTATAGTGTACAGACAAAGGTATGGTAGGATGTGAATACAGTGGAGGTAAACCTTGGCATTGAGTGATTATGAAAGAGATATTGTCTCTAGAAACATCATTGAAACCAGGTGATGTCATCGCATGTGTGGGTGGTGGAACTGAAGTGTTGGATAAGGTATAATGAGCAGGGCTAGAGGCTCTACAGTGAAATAAGCCAATAAACACTAACCAGAACAGCAATGGACAAGGCATATTGACATTAAGGAGAGGCATGCTTAGCCGAGTGATCATAAGGGTCCAGTGAGTAGTGAGGTTGGTTGGGGTCACGGTGATTCAGACAGCTAGCCGAGCCATGGGTAGCAAGCTAGCAGAAGATGGAGGTCTGTTTTTAGCATTTCCGTCTGTAGATTAATGAGTTCCATGTGGTAGAGGGGACCAATCCAATTGTCAAAATAGTTATAGTTATAGTGGCCCAAGAAGATTGTTCGATAGACCTGTTCAGATAGCAGCCGATATGCTCAAGACAGCTAACGATTAGCGGGCCGCAGTTAGCAGATGGGCTTTTGTTGTCCTAGGGTACCTGGCTAATATGCTTGCTCGCTAGCCTAACTTCCTTTCCTGGGCATCATTAGTTACACGACATGACCAAATGTATTTGGACGCCTGCTCGTCGAACATCTCATTCCAAAATCATGGGCATTAGTATGGAGTTGGTCCCCCCTTTGCTGCTATAACAGCCTCCACTCTTCTGGGAAGGCTTTTCACTAGATGTTGGAACATTTCTGCTGGGACTTGCTTCCATTCATCCACAAGAGCATTAGTGAGGTCGGACACTGACGTTTGGCAATTAGGCCTGGCTCGCAGTCAGCATTCCAATTCATCCCAAAGGTGTTCGATGGGGTTGAGGTCAGGGCTCTGTGCAGGCCAGTCAAGTTCTTCCACATTGATCTCAACAAACCATTTCTGTATTGACCTCACTTTGTGCACGGGGGTATTGTCCTGCTGAAACAGGAAAGGGCCTTCCCCAAACTGTTTTCACAAAGTTGGTAGCACAGAATCATCAAGAATGTCATTGTATGCTGTAGTGTTAAGATTTCCCTTCACTGGAACTAAGGGGCCTAGCCCGAACCATGAATAAACAACCCAGACCCAGTTCCTACTCCACCAAACTTTACAGGTGGCACTATGCATTTGGCAGGCAGCATTCTCCTGGCATCCGCCAAACACAGATTAGTCCCTCGGAGTGCCAGATGGTGAAGTGTGATTCCTCACTCCAGAGAACGCGTCTCCACTGCTTCAGAGTCCATTGGCGGCAAGCTTTACACCACTCCAGCCGACGCATGGCATTGCACATGGTGATCTTAGGCTTGTGTGCGGCTGCTCGGCCATGGAAACCAATTTCATGACGCTACCGACGGACAGTTCTTGTGCTGACGTTGCTTCCAGTGGCAGTTTGGAACTTGGTAGTGAGTGTTGCAACCGAGTACAATCGATTATTTCGTGCTATGCACTTCAGCACTCGGTGGTCGTGTTCTGTGAGCTTGTGTGGCCTACCACTTCATTTTTTTCGTGCTATGCGCTTCAGCACTCGGTGGTCCCGTTCTGTGAGCTTGTGTGGCCTACCACTTCGCAGCTGAGTTGTTGTTGCTCCTAGACATTTCCACTTCACGATAAGAGCACTTACAATTGACCGGGGCAGCTCTTGCAAGGCAGAAATTTGACGAACTGACTTGTTGGAAAGATGGCATCCTTTGGTGGTGCCAAGTTGAAAGTCACTGAACTCTTCAGTAAGGCCAATCTACTGCCAATGTTTGTCGATGGAGATCTGTGCATGGCTGTGTGCTCAATTTTATACACTTGTCAGCAACGGGTGGGGGTTAAATAGCCGAATCCACTCATTTCAAGGGATGTCCACATACTTTGTTCCTTTGGAAAGGGACAATTTTAGCTAGCTAGCCATCAGAGGACAAGAACACAACAACAATGCAAGATGTTTATGTCAATTACGTATTTATTTTGATGAAGTTTTATAGGAGTGAAGCCAAATCCAAACTGGTTTCCATTGATACTTTTTTTTGGTGCGCCAGGACCATTCACAGTTGAGCTCACTCAGTTTAGCCTTGGCTGAATGGCTATTTTTTTTAAATGTATCAAGTGAGGCCAAATGCTCACTGGCTTCCCTTGTATTCAATGCTAATTGCAGCAATAATGTCATACTCTTTATGATCAGAAAGCATCAGATAGATGGCCTACACATACAGAGACAGAGGGACGCTGTTTCGCTCAGAGGCTTTCTCTGGTGAGATACTTTCACTGGTGTCATATTTTCCAGGTCCATACCAAACAGTTTGAACTTCTAATTTTAAAAATGAATCTCTCCAGAAATAAGTCTCTCACTGTTGCCACCTTCTACCGACCCCCCTCAGCTCCCAGCTGTGCCCTGGACACCATTTGTGAATTGATCGCCCCCCATCTAGCTTCAGAGTTTGTTCTGTTAGGTGACCTAAACTGGGATATGCTTAACACCCCGGCAGTCCTACAATCTAAGCTAGATGCCCTCAATCTCACACAAATCATCAAGGAACCCACCAGGTACAACCCTAAATCTGTAAACATGTGCACCCTCATAGACATTATCCTGACCAACTGGCCCTCCAAATACACCTCCGCTGTCTTCAATCAGGATCTCAGCGATCACTGCCTCATTGCCTGTATCCGCTTCGGGTCCGCGGTCAAACGACCACCCCTCATCACTGTCAAACGCTCCCTAAAACACTTCTGCGAGCAGGCCTTTCTAATTGACCTGGCCCGGGTATCCTGGAAGGATATTGACCTCATCCCGTCAGTTGAGGATGCCTGGTCATTCTTTAAAAGTAACTTCCTCACCATCTTAGATAAGCATGCTCCGTTCAAAAAAAGCAGAACTAAGAACAGATATAGCCCTTGGTTCACTCCAGACCTGACTGCCCTCGACCAGCACAAAAACATCCTGTGGCGGACTGCAATATCATCGAATAGTCCCCGCGATATGCAACTGTTCAGGGACGTCAGGAACCAATACACACAGTCAGTCAGGAAAGCAAAGGCCAGCTTTTTCAAGCAGAAATTTGCATCCTGTAGCTCTAACTCCAAAAAGTTCTGGGACACTGTAAAGTCCATGGAGAACAAGAGCACCTCCTCCCAGCTGCCCACTGCACTGAGGCTAGGTAACACGGTCACCACCGATAAATCCATGATAATCGAAAACTTCAACAAGCATTTCTCAACGGCTGGCCATGCCTTCCTCCTGGCTACTCCAACCTCCGCCAACAGCCTATCCGCTGCCATTGTCGCAACCCCTATTACCAGCCTGTTCAACCTCTCTTTCGTATCGTCTGAGATCCCCAAGGATTGGAAAGCTGCCGCGGTCATCCCCGTCTTGAAAGGGGGTGACACCCTAGACCCAAACTGTTACAGACCTATATCCATCCTGCCCTGCCTATCTACGGTCTTCGAAAGCCAAGTCAACAAACAGATCACTGACCATCTCGAATCCCACCGTACCTTCTCCGCTGTGCAATCTGGTTTCTGAGCCGGTCACGGGTGCACCTCAGCCACGCTCAAGGTACTAAACGATATCATAACCGGCATCGATAAAAGAGAGTACTGTGCAGCCGTCTTCATCGACCTGGCCAAGGCTTTCGACACTGTCAATCACCATATTCTTATCGGCAGACTCAGTAGCCTCGGTTTTTCTAATGACTGCCTTGCCTGGTTCACCAACTACTTTGCAGACAGAGTTCAGTGTGTCAAATAGGAGGACATGTTGTCCGGTCCTCTGGCAGTCTCTATGGGGGTACCACAGGGTTCAATTCTCGGGCCGACTCTTTTCTATGTATATATCAATGATGTTTCTCTTGCTGCGGGCGATTCCCTGATCCACCTCTACACAGACGACACCATTCTGTATACTTCTGGCCCTTCCTTGGACACTGTGCTATCTAACCTCCAAACGAGCTTCAATGCCATACAACACCCCTTCCGTTGGCTTCCAACTGCTCTTAAACGCTAGTAAAACAAAATGCATGCTTTTCAACAGTTCGCTGCCTGCACCCGCACGCCCGACTAGCATCACCACCCTGGATGGTTCCGACCTAGAATATGTGGACATCTATAAGTACCTAGGTGTCTGGCTAGACTGTAAACTCTTCTTCCAGACTCATATCAAACATCTCCAATCCAAAATCAAATCTAGAGTCGGCTTTCTATTTCGCAACAAAGACTCCTTCACACACGTCACCAAACTTACCCTAGTAAAACTGACTATCCTACCGATCCTCGACTTCGGCGATGTCATCTACAAAATAGCTTCCAATACTCTACTCAACAAACTAGATGCAGTTTATCACAGTGCCATCCGTTTTGTTACTAAAGCACCTTATACCACCCACCACTGCGACCTGTATGCTCTAGTCGGCTGGCCCTCGCTACATATTCGTCGACAGACCCATTGGCTCCAGGTCATCTACAAGTTCATGCTAGGTAAAGCTCTGGCTTATCTCAGTTCACTGGTCACGATGGCAACACCCACCCGTAGCACGCGCTCCAGTAGGTGTATCTCACTGATCATCCCTAAAGTCAACACCTCATTTGGCTGCCTTTCCTTCCAGTCCTCTGCTGCCTGTGACTGGAATGAATTGCAAAAATTGCTGAAGTTGGAGACTTTTATTTCCCTCACCAACTTTAAACATCTGCTATCTGAGCAGCTAACCGATCGCTGTACATAGTCCATCTGTAAATAGCCCACCCAATTTACCTACCTCATCCCCATACTGTTTTCATTTATTTACTTTTCTGCTTTTTTGCACTTTTGCACACCAGTATCTCTACTTGCACATGATCATCTGATCATCATCTTGGCCAGGTCGCAGTTATAAATGAGAACTTGTTCTCAACCAGCCTACCTGGTTAAATAAAGGTGAAATAATAAATAAATACAAAATACATTCAGCCTCTTGCGAATTTAAGGAAAATAATGAAAACAGAGAGGAAGGATCAAATAATTTATGTTTTCTTCTATTTTTCTTAGTCCATTTTGGGGGGAATTCCCTTGGCATCCATGAATACATGCCACTGCTTATTTATGGGGTGTAGGCAGTGGGTGCAACTCTGAGTTATGTGTGAACCAGCCATAGGACCGTCGACAGCAGACAGACATCCCGCTGCCTTGTCTCCAGACTCTATGGGTTTAGAACGGTGTCCATTGTGGTGCGGCTGGTAGTCTTTATGGTATTTCAGAAGTTGTGATACTGTAGAAGCAACGATGACAGATTCTGTTCTCTGAATTTACAGATGGTATTCCTGAAGTAGTCAGTCTTTATTTTATTTCAGCTTAAAATTATTCATTTGTTCTGAGTGATGACCTGTCAAACTGATAGAGCTCATATAAATTGCTGTCCTGCTCAGGTGATACTTGTGATTGAGTTGATGGATGAGAAACGGGGGTGGCACGTAGGTGGGAGAGGGCGAACCAATCCCTCACTTAATTAGAAATGCTTTAATTCCACTGTGGGTGCAGCTTTTACAAACATATTCAGATCTGAATGTTAGACCTGCCTCCGACAAATGTGACAACCTTCATATGTGTCTTGCGAGATGTTGAGGATGCTCTTAAAAAGCACAATTTTAAGTCATATGAGCAAAGATATATTTATGACTCTGCCCATTGGGAAAAACTGGGTGAATCAACGTTTTTTCCACGTCATTTCAACCCAAAAACTCTGTGATAATGTTGAACCAACGTGGAAAACTGATTGAATTTTCATAAAGTCATCAACATATGGGAATTCCACCTTTTTTTCACCCAACTTTTAACCTAAATCCAATGATATGGTGACATTTTTTTGTGGATTTCACTTTTAATTCACCAAATGTAAATCAAAACTAGATGGTGGGTTGCGACTATGTTGAATCAACCTGCAGTTCTTACCACCACTACGTTGTTCTTATATACCTTAAATATATAAAATGACTGTCTGGATAGGTGTAAGCAATACTACTTTGTTTGTCCATCAATTACTACATAAATGTGTCTCTTGCTCTGCTCTCATTCTCCTTAGACAACACACATTAGGGAGGAGAAGGATCTGCTGTAGTGGAGTTCCCTTGAAGGGTGCAGCGTTAATGCTTTGCTCAAGGCCATAACAGTAGTGGACGGTAGTTATCATCTGAAGGCAGCGTCTCTATGGTTTCCAGTTCAGTTCTACCTTCATCATCCTAACCAGGATTTGAACCAGCAACCTTGCAGCTACTGGTTCACTTTTCAGACCTCTGGGCTACCATCATACCAATACCAATCCAAACCTTTTAGATCAGACAGGGACAATAAAGAGGTGTGTAATGGTCGGTAAGGGCTATAGGTCGATCACAAATCACACTTTTCTTTTGCTCTTTCTCTCATTGTCTTTCTCTCACTCTTTCTCTTTCTTACCAATCCGTCTAAAAGCCCATTTATGCTTGACCCAAAAATGTGGTCCAGAGGCATGCAGAGGCCAAATTGAGGTTCGTTCCGCATCGCTGTGCGGCTTCCAAATTTTGAAACAATGCGGAGGGCTCCGTATAGCTCTGCATTGACATGATTGGTTGACGGTAGGTGGGGGCGGGAGGTCCAGTATAAACACAAACTCACTTCCTTGACAACAGCTCTGCTCTGTTCAGCAAAGAGCAAAAATAATAAATGCCCTGACTTCTGCAGAGGCCGTATCGCAGTAAATGCTGTACCCTTTAAGGCAGGGGTGTCAAACTCATTCCATGGACGGCCTAGTTTTGGGTTTTTCCCTTCAATTAAGCCCTCGACAACTAGGTGAGTTTCTTACTAATTAGTGAACTTAATTCATCAATCAAGTACAAGGGAGGAGTGAAAGCCTGCAGATACTCAGTCCTCTGTGGAATGAGTTTGACACGTGGTCTAAGGGCTCAACTAGATCAACAAATAAAAGCAATTAAGAAGGGCAGCAGCCTACATCAGGGAGTGGGTAATTAGAGAGCGGTGTGGACAGGTTTATTCTAAATAGGTACTAAAAGCTCCATCCATCATCTCCACGGTGAAGGCTCCCGCTCAGGTCATGTGATTCACATACAATGCTGTGAGAGGAACAAGCAAGAGGAGTGACGAGTGTGTGCATGTGTGAGAGAGAGACTGTGAGTGTGTGTCAGGGGTTAATTAATGGGTGTCTCATCTGGAAAGGTTCGAAAGCTGATTGGATAGATGGAGTCTTTTGTCATGTCCTTTCCGTCGTAGCTCAGGCAGAAGTCAAATAGACCTCCCGTTGACCTTGGGTAACATGATAACAAATTAGGGAGGGATGAAATGGAGGGTTTTAAGAGACAGAAAATACTATCATTTTTTAAAATGTATTATACAGACAGTGTACTTTAGGGAAATTGTAACTACAAATGCATATGTTTCTGTGATGCCATTCAAATTGTGCTGCCAATTTTGCATTGCAGAATTCCCTTGTGAGTGGTTGGATGCAAGGTGGTGAGGTTGAGGATACAAAGTTCAAAGTTCATGAACTGGGGACTCCCATTGTGAGCTGAAAGTAATGGGATGATGAAACACTAAGGACACTCAGCATCCTTGAACTGTGCTGTTCCCCCCACACTCTAAAAATAAAAGGTTCCTGGAGTATCCTTTAGGGGTTCTTGAAATTGAAACTGTGGGGGCTAAAATGGCGCCGGAGAAGATGGCCGCCGTTTTACAGTCTCCTAACCAATTGTGCTATTATATGTTTTTTTTTGTGAAAAGAGCTTCTAGGTATCAGGACAGCGATCACTCACCTCGCATTAGACAAAGTTTTTTTTCAACAATAACTACAGCAGCAAGCAGGACTCACACGATATTCTCCAAACACCCCACATGGCAGACATCCCAATTATTCGCAAAAGGAAGCGACGTAGAGGGAGAAGAGCCGGAAGCCTCGTCCGGACCTGCAGAAGACAACTAGGAAAGCTGCCGTTACCATCAATATTACTCGCCAACGTGCAATCACTGGACAATAAACTAGAAGAGGTAAGATTACGAATATCCTACCAACGGGACATCAAAAACTGTAATATACTATGTTTCACGGAATTGTGGCTGAATGACGACATGGATATTCAGCTAGCGGGATACACTCTGCACTGGCAGGATAGAACAGCACACTCCCGTAAGAGCAGGGGGGGTGGTCTGTGCATATTTGTAAACAACAGCTGGTGCACAAAATCTAAGGAAATCTCTAGATTTTGCTCGACCTGAAGTAGAGTATATTATGATAAAGTGCAGGCCACACTACTTGCCTAGAGAGTTTCAGCTATACTTTTCGTGGCTGTTTATTTACCACCACTAAGACCGCACTCAGCCAGCTGTATAAGGAAATAAGCAAACAGGAAACCACTCACCCAGAGGCGGTGCTCCTAGTGGCCGGAGACTTTAATGCAGGGAAACTTAAATCAGTTCTACCAAATCTCTATCAACATGTTAAATGTGAAAAAAGAGGGAAAAAATTCTAGATCACCTGTACTCCACACACAGAGATGCATACAGAGCTCTCCCTCGCCCTCCTTTTGGTAAATCCGACCACAACTCTATCCTCCTGATTCCTGCTTACAAGCTAAAATTAAAGCAGGAAGCACCAGTGACTCGGTCTATAAAAAAATGGTCAGACGAAGCAGATGCTAATCTACAGGACTGTTTTGCTATCACAGACTGGAACATGTTCCGCGATTCTTCCGATGACATTGAGGAATACACCACATCAGTCACTGGCTTTATCAATAAGTGCATTGAGGACATCATCCCCACAGTGACTGTAAGTACATACCCCAACCAGAAGCCATGGATTACAGGCAACATTCACACTGAGCTAAAGGGTAGAGCTGCTGCTTTCAAGGTGCGGGACTCTAACCCTGATGTGTACAAGAAATCCCGCTATGCCCTGCGACAAACCATCAAACAGGAAAAGTATCAATATAGGGCTAAGATTGAATCATACTACACCAGCTCCAACGCTCGTCGGATGTGGCAGGGCCTGCAAACTATTACAGGCTACAAAGGGAAGCACAGCCGCGAGCTGTCCAGTGACACGAGCCTACCAGACGAGCTAAATCACTTCTATGCTCGCTGCGAGGCAAGCAACACTGAGGCATGCATGAGAGAATCAGCTGTTCCGGACGACTGTATGATCACGCTCTCTGTAGCCGACGTGAGTAAGACCTTTAAACAGGTTAACATTCACAAGGCTGGGGGCCCAGATGGATTACCAGGACGTGTGCTCCAACTGGCAGGTGTCTTCACTGACATTTTCAACATGTCCCTGATTGAGTCTGTAATACCAACATGCTTCAAGCAGACCACCATAGTCCCTGTGCCCAAGAACACAAAAGCAACCTGCCTAAATGACTACAGACCCTTGGCACTCACGTCCGTAGCCATGAAGTGCTTTGAAAGGCAGGTAATGGCTCACATCAACACCATTATCCCAGAAACCATAGACCCATTCCAATTTGCATACCGCCCAGAGCCACAGATGATGCAATCTCCATTGCACTCCACACTGCCCTTTCCCACCTGGACAAAAGGAACACCTATGTGAGAATGCTATTCATTGACTACAGCTCAGCGTTCAACACCATAGTGCCCTCAAAGCTCATCACTAAGCTAAGGAACCTGGGACTAAACCTGGGGCCGCCCCCAGGTGGTGAGGGTAGGTAGCAACACATCTGCCACGCTGATCCTCAACACTGGAGCTCCCCAGGGGTGCTTGCTCAGTCCCCTCCTGTACTCACTGTTCACCCAAGACTGCATGGCCAGGCACAACTCCAACACCATCATTAAGCTGATGACACAACAGTGGTAGGCCTGATCACCAACAACGATGAGACAGCCTATAGGGACGAGGTCAGAGACCTGGCCGGGTGGTGCCAGAATAACAACCTATCCCTCAACGTAACCAAGACCAATAAGATGATTGTGGACTACAGGAAAAGGAGTACAGAGCACGTCCCCATTCTCATCAATGGGGTTGTAGTGGAGCAGGTTGAGAGCTTCAAATTCCTTGGTGTCCACATCAACAGCAAATTTGAATGGTCCAAACACACCAAGACAGTCGTAAAGAGGGCACGACAAAGCCCATTCCCCCTCAGGAAACTAAAAAGATTTGGCATGGGTCCTGAGATCCTCAAAAGGTTCTACAGCTGCAACATCAAATCAAATCAAATCAAATCAAATTTTATTTGTCACATACACATGGTTAGCAGATGTTAATGCGAGTGTAGCGAAATGCTTGTGCTTCTAGTTCCGACAATGCAGTAATAACGAGCAAGTAATCTAACTAACAATTCCAAAAAAAAAAAAACTACTGTCTTATACACAGTGTAAGGGGATAAAGAATATGTACATAAGGATATATGAATGAGTGATGGTACAGAGCAGCATAGGCAAGATACAGTAGATGATATCGAGTACAGTATATACATATGAGATAAGTATGTAAACCAAGTGGCATAGTTAAAGTGGCTAGTGATACATGTATTACATAAGGATGCAGTCGATGATATAGAGTACAGTATCAACGTATGCATATGAGATGAACAATGTAGGGTAAGTAACATTATATAAGGTAGCATTGTTTAAAGTGGCTAGTGCTATATTTACATAATTTCCCATCAATTCCCATGATTAAAGTGGCTGGAGTAGAGTCAGTGTCATTGACAGTGTGTTGGCAGTAGCCACTCAATGTTAGTGGTGGCTGTTTAACAGTCTGATGGCCTTGAGATAGAAGCTGTTTTTCAGTCTCTCGGTCCCAGCTTTGATGCACCTGTACTGACCTCGCCTTCTGGATGACAGCGGGGTGAACAGGCAGTGGCTCGGGTGGTTGATGTCCTTGATGATCTTTATGGCCTTCCTGTAGCATCGGGTGGTGTAGGTGTCCTGGAGGGCAGGTAGTTTGCCCCCGGTGATGCGTTGTGCAGACCTCACTACCCTCTGGAGAGCCTTACGGTTGAGGGCGGTGCAGTTGCCATACCAGGCGGTGATACAGCCCGCCAGGATGCTCTCGATTGTGCATCTGTAGAAGTTTGTCGAGAGCATCGAGAGCATCCTGACCGGTTGCATCACTACCTGGTACAGCAAATGCTCGGCCTCCGACCGCAAGGCACTACAGAGGGTAGTGCGTACGGCCCAGTACATCACTGGGGCAAAGCTGCCTGCCATCCAGGACCTCTACACCAGGCGGTGACAGAGGAAGGCCCTGAAAATTGTCAACAACCCCAGCCACCCCAGTCATAGACTGTTCTCTCTACTACCACATGGCAAGCGCTTGGTATGGCATTGTGTGCCCCCCAACCCCTATTTTACGCTGCTGCTACTATTTGTTTATCTTGTATGCATAGTCACTTTAACCATACATTCATGTACATACTACCTCAATTGGCCCGACCAACCAGTGCTCCCACACATTGGCTAACCGGGCTATCTGCATTGTGTCCCACCATCGTCAACCCCTCTTTTTACGCTACTGCTACTCTCTGTTCATCATATATGCATAGTCACTTTAACCATATCTACATGTACATACCACCTCAATAAGCCTGACTAACCGGTGTCTGTATATAGCCTTGTTACTCTTATTTTCAAATGTCTTTTTACTGTTGTTTTATTTCTTTACTTACCTACACACACACACACACACATACCTTATTTCTTTTTTCCTCTGCACCATTGGTTAGAGCCTGTCTACATCTGTTGTATTCGGCGCACGTGACAAATAAACTTTGATTTGATTTGAACCCCTATAAGTTCTTCAAAGAACCATTTTTAGCGGATCCTTGAATAACCTTTTGACTAACCTATTGGGGTTCATTTTTGATCTACACCCCTTCCCATATTATTATTATTATGAATTATTTATTATTATTATTATTATTATACACATAACAATAACACAATATTTGAGTTCTCAGTGTTTATTATGATTTTAGTGGCGAAGCAGAATAAAAAAAAATTAAATATGAGGTAAACTGCCAGCAGAGCCCCAAGTCCAATGGGTATATCCTCTGGTGTGTTAATGTTAATGTGTGGATGTTCTCCATATCCATAGCCAGAATGATTTTGTAGTGGTGATCAAACAGATTTCCTTTTATATTCACCAAAGGTGTAGGGAGGGTGAAGTCTGTGAATATTTTTTTTTATTATACAGATGATTAAGAAAACATGCACACAACAGTATTCATACCTTGATTTTTGTGATGGTTTTCATACACTTGCCTTGTCCATTATGTATAGGCCTATGGGATATTCATTGACGAGGTAAGGAAGGAGCATGGTAAATGTGGTCTGCATAACATACCAATTGACATACCTTTGTACACTGCTCAAAAAAATAAAGGGAACACTTAAACAACACAATGTAACTCCAAGTCAATCACACTTCTGTGAAATCACACTGTCCACTTAGGAAGCAACACTGATTGACAATAAATTTCACATGCTGTTGTGCAAATGGAATAGACAACAGGTGGAAATTATAGGCAATTAGCAAGACACCCCCAATAAAGGAGTGGTTCTGCAGGTGGTGACCAGACCACTTCTCAGTTCCATTGCTTCCTGGCTGATGTTTTGGTCACTTTTGAATGCTGGCGGTGCTTTCACTCTAGTGGTAGCATGAGACGGAGTCTACAACCCACACAAGTGGCTCAGGTAGTGCAGCTCATCCAGGATGGCACATCAATGCGAGCTGTGGCAAGAAGGTTTGCTGTGTCTGTCAGTGTAGTGTCCAGAGCATGGAGGCACTACCAGGAGACAGGCCAGTACATCAGGAGACGTGGAGGAGGCCGTAGGAGGGCAACAACCCAGCAGCAGGACCGCTACCTCCGCCTTTGGAGCAGGAGGAGCACTGCCAGAGCCCTGCAAAATGACCTCCAGCAGGCCACAAATGTGCATGTGTCTGCTCAAACGGTCAGAAACAGACTCCATGAGGGAGCTATGAGGGCCTGACCTCCACAGGTGGGGGTTGTGCTTACAGCCCAACACCGTGCAGGACGTTTGGCATTTGCCAGAGAACACAAAGATTGGCAAATTCGCCAATGGTGCCCTGTGCTCTTCACAGATGAAAGCAAGTTCACACTGAGCACATGTGACAGACGTGACAGTCTGGAGACGCCGTGGAGAACGTTCTGCTGCCTGCAACATCCTCCAGCATGACCGGTTTGGCGGTGGGTCAGTCATCGTGTGGGGTGGCATTTCTTTGGGGGGCTGCACAGCCCTCCATGTGCTCGGCAGAGGTAACCTGACTGCCATTAGGTACCGAGATGAGATCCTCAGACCCCTTGTGAGACCATATGATGGTGCGGTTGGCCCTGGGTTCCTCCTAATGCAAGACAATGCTAGACCTCATGTGGCTGGAGTGTGTCAGCAGTTCCTGCAAGAGGAAGGCATTGATGCTATGGACTGGCCCGCCTGTTCCCCAGACCTGAATCCAATTGAGCACATCTGGGACATCATGTCTCGCTCCATCCACCAACGCCACGTTGCACCACAGACTGTCCAGGAGTTGGCGGATGCTTTAGTCCAGGTCTGGGAGGAGATCCCTCAGGAGACCATTCGCCACCTCATCAGGAGCATGCCCAGGCGTTGTAGGGAGGTCATACAGGCACGTGGAGGCCACACACACTACTGAGCCTCATTTTGACTTGTTTTAAGGACATTACATCAAAGTTGGATCAGCCTGTAGTGTGGTTTTCCACTTTCATTTTGAGTGTGACTCCAAATCCAGACCTCCATGGGTTGATACATTTGATTTCCATTGATAATGTTTGTGTGATTTTGTTGTCAGCACATTCAACTATGTGAAGAAAAAAGTATTTAATAAGAAAATATAATTCATTCAGATCTAGGATGTGTTATTTTAGTGTTCCCATTATTTTTTGGAGCAGTGTATGTCTCCTTGTCTGCATACCTGCAGACACAGACACAAAATCGAGCAGTTCAGTCATCTGCCCCCAATACAGCGAGCCTTCAACATATTCTTATAGCCTACATATTCTTACATATTTGTTGATTGATATTCATTGAATTGTGTCCATTTTCTGTTTTAGAAAGATTTGCACAAATATGAAAAGATAGATGGTATCATCATAAAACAATATCAATTTAGATCATACAAGGGACAAACCTTACCTTAAATTGAGGAGATCTTTACATTTTTCAGTTAAGTGCCTCCACCTGCTGTCCTTTCAAATCGAATTGTTTCAGTCGGGCAGCCACCAACTAAGAAGGTTCCTTGATGAAACCCATCTTCCATGGGGTTCTTGGAAGAACCTTTTGGGGGCCATTTTCAGTGCCAAGAACCCTAAGGTTCTTCGAAGAATTTTAGGATCTTAGAAGAACTCTTGTTGAACCCTTCATTTTTTGAGCATACCTCATCCAACCTCCTGCCACCTTCTCTTCCTCCATATGGTTGGGAACCTGTTACAATGGGGTTGACATCCATACAAGAATACACTCTACTCCGATTTCTAACCCAACATTGTGCATCAGTAAGACCAATGAGCTGATTGTGGACTGAAGGAGTATAAGAGGAGAGCGCGCCCCCATCCACATCGACTGGGCTGTAGTGGAGTGGGTTGAGAGCTTCAAATTTCTTGGCTTCCACATCACTAAGCACATGGTGCACACACAGTAGTGAAGAGGGCACAGATTTGGTATTGACCCTGGGATCCTCACAAAGTTCTACAGCTGCATCATCGAGAGGATCTTGACTGGCTGCATCACCGCTTGGTATGGCAAATACACAACCCATGACCGAAAAGCGATACAGAGGGTGGTGTGGACAGGCCAGAACATAACCCGGGGGTGAGCGCTCTGCCATTCAGGACCTCTATATCAGGCGGTGCAAGAGGAAGGCCCGAAAAATTGCCAAAGACCCCAGCCACCCAAGCCATAGACTGTTCACTCTGCTACCGTCCAGCAGAGTGAACAGCTCTCGAACCAACAGGCTCCGAGACAGCTGTCATGGAAATTCTAATCAAGTGAGAGAGACTTTTCTTCAAACAATCAATCTTTATTTGATATTGATGAATTATTGCAATTAATAGAGCTGGTCAACGACCCACCCGTAGGTGATTCATTGAGAGCCCAAATAATACAGAAACGCTAGGGGTTTATATAGAAACCCAAACACTTCTTAGTCATGCTTGGTTCCACCCATCCCCAGCAGATCGAGGCATCATAGGCTACCTTGTTTTCTTCTTGTGGCTATGTGTATCAGTTCGTAGCAAACAAACAAGTGATAACCTAAGTTTCTCTCTGTTCAAGCCAGCCTCTGTTTGCCTCACATCTCCACACAGTTGTGCCCTTGAAAGATATCAGAAGAACAGGATGGATTTAGACACTGTGATCACTCTCAGAGGCTCTTTGTCTTGACCATGTGACTAAGTTGAACAGAAGCGAAGATGATTGGAAACATTCTGTTCCTCAAGTTTATCTCTATACCGAGTCGCAAGTAATCTCTGAGTTGCCCCATGTCCTTGACGATGCCCCCAGACCAGCTGCAGGGAGCAGAGAGGGGTGAACCCTCCTTTCTCAGAAGCACAGTATTGCAAATATTGAAAATCTCTTAGCCAATGTTAAGCATATAATTGTTAACTATTAATATTAAACAAAGCAGGTAAATACGTAATTTTTCTCTCACACAGCTTCTATCCCCAATACATAAGACTGCTAAACAGCCAGACAGCTAAATAGTCCATTAAGAGTACCCAAACTATCTGCACTCTTTACGCACACTCACTATGCTATATACAGTATACAAACCATATACACACTCACTCACACACACTACATTGACACACAAAAACAACACACATGAGAGTGGATCGTGCCTAATTTGACTGGAGCTGTGGAGCGAGATTTCCAAAGGCTGGAGCCTTCTCGCCTGCCCCAGTAGTGCTCCAGTAGTGCTCACTTTAGGAGCTCAGGGCATGCCCGCCCCAGCACGCATTTGTAGTCTACTTGTGTGCTGCTATAGCCCCTTGCTTTAGCTAGTGTCATGGAGTTTGTTAAGTATTTTCATAAAGAAACTGATAAAACACACAGGTGCTAAATCAAGGTGACTTGCAAAGATGAGGACCAAGAGCAAGAGCGGGAGTGCAGTGATTTAGTGTCCACAACTAAAGAATCATTGTGGAATCTGAAAAGACACGTATCCCAAACGCTTGCTATGTGCCAGTGGCAACCCGTTGTTCAGGGCAGACGGGGCAGAGCCCCACCTGTTTTGAGACCCACATTTTTAGCAAAAAACCCAACATGTTTTGCATGTTATTTGGGCATTAATACGTGTCACACATCAGTTTGCAAACAATGTACAAAAAATATATACAATTATTGAGTTAATAAAGCCACATACAAACATTATCTTATTTGTGCTTTCTTGAGTAAGGTGTTTCAGCCTAGCTCAGTGCTTTATGTGGTTGTGATGGGGCAGCCAGAGGAAAATATGGAGTTGGTTGGTAATGTTCTCTAGTTGCGCTGTGATTGGCTTAGTGTTCTGTCACTCAGACAGTCACTACCAAATCTAAGGGTAGAGCCCAAAAATTCAAGCCCCTTGGATGCTGCCATAGAGTTACATTAGAAGTGCCCATCCAGGAAGGTTCAAGGTCATTGGCCACAAATAAAATTAAGTCAAATCATGTTATATCTACAGTAGCTTTGATTGGACTGATCATGTCAACATAATACTTTCAAAATCTTAGCTAGCAGTCATCATCATGAATCAAGTCAGCAATCTACTGAAAAATCATTTTTAATCCTTGCCATACGAAGAGAAATAATGAAGAGAAATTATAGATAAAACGTATCGGTGCTCATCGGCCATTGGACAAAAACATTACACAACAAGTTGGAAATCGCAAATTCAACAATGAGTGGTTTGGAAGGAATCAGTGTCTAACTGCAAGCATCGCAAATCAATCACCAGCCTGCTATTCAGTGTAGTGGCTGTGTGGTCCCAAGTCTGGGTTTAAAGGTTTCTTTCCAAGCTTAAAATGATAAACATTCAACATTGGCCATGCTGTCAATCCAGCATGATTTCTGCCGCGCTCAAAACAACTGTTAACTCAGAACTGGGAAATCTGACTTCAGTGAGTTCAAGACAACTGGGAACTCTGGGAAATCTCCAACTCTGAAAATATGTTTTGAATGATCATCCAACTCGGAATTGTAAGTCCGGAACTCAGGCCTCTTTGTAGAGCTACAACATGAAGATCACTGATTTCATCATGATTCAACCTTGTTTTTTTTCGAGTTCGCAGTTGTCTTGAAAGCACCATAAATCCAGAGAATACCAGACTTTGATGACAAAGTTTGACGACAGAATTTGCCCACGAAGGACCGCTGTGCCACCTTACTGTTCATGTGAGAAAGGTGAGTCCAAAAATGTTTGTATGCTGCTGCATAAATATCTAATATGCCAGGGAGATATGTATACTGTAGCGAAGAAAGTAATACTGAGTGTATGGTGTGTTGTAAGCTGTTACCAGCTCATGTGCCTCACCCAAACAATTTGGTCTATTTTCCCCTCTTAATTTTGCCTACTGTTCTGACTTGGTGGTGCACATGTAGCCTATAACCTGTACGATAAATGCCAATCCGACCATCACCCCTGGTGAGACAAAACCTTGACGGTTTTGTCTCACCAGGAGTGATGGTCGGATTGGCATTTATCGTCAAAGGAATGAGCGTTACACCGAGGCCTGTACTCTGGAGCGGGATCGAGGGTCCTTCATGGTCTGGGACGGTGTGTCACAGCATCATCGGACTGAGCTTGTTGCCATTGCAGGCAATCTCAACGATGTGCATTACAGGGAAGACATCCTCCTCCCTCATGTGGTACCCTTCCTGCAGGCTCATCCTGACATGACCCTCCAGCGTGACAATGCCACCAGCCATACTGCTCGTTCTGTGTGTGATTTCCTGCAAGACAGCAATGTCAGTGTTCTTCCATGGCCAGCGAAGAGCCTGGATCTCTATTCCATTGAGCACGTCTGGGACCTGTTGGATCAGAGGGTGAGGGCTAGGGCCATTGCCCCCAGAAATGTCCAGGAACTTGCAGGTGCCATGGTGGAAGAGTGGGGTAACATCTCACAGCAAGAACTGGCCATTCTGGTGCAGTCCATGAGGAGGAGATGCACTGCAGTACTTAATGCAGCTGGCGGCCACACCAGATACTGACTGCTACTTTTGATTTTGACTCCCCCTTTGTTCAGAGACACATTATACCGTTTCTGTTAGTCACATATCTGTGGAACTTGATCAGTTTATGTCTCAGTTGTTGAATCTTGTTATGTTCATACAAATATCTACACATGTTCAGTTTGCTGAAAATAAACGCAGTTGACAGTGAGAGGACACCTTTTTTGTTGTTGCTGAGTTTATATATGCTAGATTTAGAGTTATTTGGCAACTTTAGCCGTCAATGATATAAACCTTAGAATGTCTTATAAATCAAAATATATATATGGGCTGCATGGTGCGACTACAGGCTATTGATGATTTGAGAAATATGTTTCTTGCCCCAGGCTGCACAGCTGTTCTCTCATCAAGTGATCATATTTGCCACGTGGTCAAATGGGTAGGGGTAGGGGTAGGGGAAAAAAGACATGTCATCTGTATGCCTCAAATAGCAAATGGAGGCCACGTGCTTTCCTTACGGTCGGTTTTGTAGGCTATTTCGTTTTTATAGCGGAGTATGTGCTTAATATGAGTAGCTGAGAAATAAGCATAAGAACACTTATTTCACTCCATGCATCAACCACTGTTTGAGGAGCATGCTCTCGCTGTCTGAGAGTGTCATGCCTTGATCCGTTTCACCTGTCTTGTGCTTGTCTCCACCTCCCACCAGGTGTCTCCCATTTGTCTCCATTATCCCCTTTGTATTTATACCAGTGTTTTCTGTTTGTCTTTTGCCAGTTCGTCTTGTCCCGTCAATCTTACCAGCGTGTTTTCGAGTCTTCCTGGTTCTGACCATTCAAAGTACATTGTTTTCTTTAGGAATGTAGTGAAATAAAAGTAAAAGTTGTCAAAAATATAAATAGTAAAGTACATACCCCAAAAAACAACTTAAGTAGTACTTTAAAGTATTTTTACTTAAGAACTTAACACCACTTAGTGTAAGAAATAATGTGAGTCGACTGCCTAAGCCATTTAAACTGGGAAAACCATTTCAGTAATGTGTTCAAAAAATCTAACTGCAGTTAATGATTGGATTGGTTTCGAAAAATGTGTTATTTATCTTTGTATAGAATAATATTAATCAATCAATCAAGTACATGCAAAAACAAAGATATTAAAAACAATTCCCCAAAAATCTACCTGCAGTAGAGCATGCTGGGTAAAAAGTGAATTTGTTATAAGTTTAAAAAGTTGATGCTTTTAATTTATTATCATCTAGTTTTGAATCAGTACCACAAACATTTCAAGTAATAACTTTTCATTGACTCTGAGTTAAACTTAGTACAAGTATTTGAGTTCAAAATGCCTTGGGGTCTACAGTAAATGCTTGGTTGTCCCTCAGTCAGCCCCTTGTCCTCCGCTCATTACTGGCTGGGCATTCTGACGAAGCAAGCGATCAGTCTCTCCATTTTCAATTCATCATACAGTGCCTTCAGAAAGTATTCATATCCCTTGACTTATTCCACATTTCGTTGTATTACAGCCTGAATTAAAAATTGATTAAATGTTTTTTTTTTCTCACACATCTACAAGCAATACCTCATAATGTCAGAGTGAAAACATGTTTTTAGAAAATTTGGCACATTTATTGAAAATAAAACACAGACATATCACATCCATGAGTCAATACTTTGTAGAAGCATCTTTGACAGTGATCACACCTGTGAGTCTGTCTGGGTAAGTCTCTAAGAGCTTTCCACACCTGGATTGTGCCACATTTGACCATTATGTTTTCAAAATTCTTCAAGCTCTGTCAAATTGGTTGTTGATCATTGCTAGACAAACTTTTGCAGGTTTGCCATATACTTTCAAGTAGATTTAAGTCAAAACTGTAACTCGGCCACTCAAGAACATTCACTGTCTTGTTGATAAGCATCTCCAGCATAGATTTGGCCTTCTACTTTAGGTTATAAGGTGAATTTTTCTCACAGTGTCTGGTGGAAAGCAGACTGAACCAGGTTTTCTTCAGGGATTTTGCCTTTGCATAGTTCCATTCAGTGTCTTTTATATCCTGAAAAACTCTCCAGTCCTTCAAGATAACAAGCATACCCATAACAGGATACAGCCACTACCATGCTTGAAAATATGGAGAGTGGTACTCAGTAATGTGTTGTATTGGATTTGTCTCAAACATAACACTTTGTATTCAGGACAAAAAGTGAATGACTTTGTTACATTTTTTTCAGTATTAATTTAGTGCTTTGTTGCAAACAGGATGCATGTTTTGGAATATTTTTATTCTGTACAGGCTTCCTTCACTCTGTCAAATAGGTTAGTATTGTGGATAACTACAATGTTGTTGATCCATCCTCCTTTTCCCCTATCAAAGCCATTAAACTCTGTAACTGTTTTAAAGTCACCATTGGCCTCCTGGTGAAATTCTTGAGTGGAAGTGGTTTCATTCCTCTCCGGCAACTGAGTTAGGAATGACGCCGGTATCTTTTTAGTGACTTGGCGTATTGATACACCATTCATAGTGTAAGTAATAACTTCACCATGCTTAAATGGATACTCAATGTCTGTTTCTTTTTTACCAATCGGTGCCCTTCTTTGCGAGACATTGAAAACCTCCCTGGTCTTTGTGGTTGAATCTGAGTTTGAAATTCACTGCTTGACTGAGGGCCCTTACAGATAATTGTATGTGTGGGGTACAGAGATGAGGTGGTCATTCAAAAATCATGTTAAACACTATTATTGCACAAAGAGTGAGTCCATGCAACTTATTGTGTGACTTGTTAAGCAAATGTTGAACTTATTTAGGCTTGCCATAAAAAAGGGGTTGAATACGTACTGACTCAAGACATTTCAGATTTTCATTTTGAACTCATTTGTAAACCTTACCTTGCCATTGTGACATTATGGGGAATTTGGTGTAGGCCAGTGACAAAAAAATCTAAATTGAATCGATTTTAATTCCGGCTGTAACACAACAAAATGTAGGAAGGGTCAAGAGGTGTGAATATTTTTTAAATGGCTAAATAATTTAACAGTGCACCAGGAGTACTTGCTACTTTGATTCCTGAAATGCAGTCTGTTGATGGAGTAGTTTTCAAAACCTAAATAATAATTTTGTTACATTGTTTGCTAGCTCAGCTGTTCATCTAGGAGACAGTTTGACATTTACTAGGGGAATAATGATCTGCAGACAATGATCAGCTAGGGTGAAATCATATTTTCAACATTTTGATGTCATATTTATAACCATATAACATAGTGTATTTGAAAAGTATTCAGACCCATTTATTTTTTTCACATTTTGTAAAAGCCTTATTCTAAAATGGATTAAACAGTTTTTTCCCCTCATCAATCTACACAAAACACTCTCTAATGACAAAGCAAAAACAGTTTAGATTTTTTTGCAAATGTATTAAATATAAAAAAACAGATAACATAAGTATTCCTGACCCTTTACTCAGTACTATGTTAAAGCACCTTTGGCAGCAATTACAGCCTCGAGTCCTCTTGGGTATTACACTACAAGCTTGGCACACCTGCATTTGGGGAGTTTCTCCAAATCTTCTCTGCAGATCCTCTCAAGCTCTGTGAGGTTGGATGGGGAGCATCGCTGTACAGCTATTTTCAGGTCTCTGCAGAGATGTTCAATCAATTTCAAGTCTAGGCTCTGGCTGGGCCACTCAAGGACATTCAGAGACTTGTCCCGAAGCCACTCCTGTATTGTCTTGGCTGTGTGCTTAGGGTCATTGTCCTGTTGGAAGGTGAAGTTTCACCCCAGTCTGAAATCCTAAGCGCTCTCGAGCAGGTTTGTCCTGAGCGCATCAAGGATCTCTCTGTACTTTGCTCCATTCATCTTTCCCTTGGTCCTGACTAGTCTCCCAGTCCCTGCCGATGAAAAACATCCCCACATCATGATGCTGACACCACCATGCTTCACCATAGGGATGGTGCCAGGGTTCCTCTGGACGTGACGCTAGGCTTTCAGGCCAAAGAGTTCAATCTTGGTTTCATCAGACCAGAGAATCTTGTTTCTCATGGTCTGAGAGTCCTTTATGTGGCTTTTGGCAAATTCCAAGCGGCCTGTCATGTGCCTTTTACTGAGGAGTGGCTTCCGTCTGGCCACTCTACCAGAAAGGGCTGATTGGTGGAGTGCTGCAGAAATGGTTGTCCTTCTGGAAGGTTCTCCCAACTCTACAGAGGACTCTGGAGCTCTGTCAGAGTGACCACTGGGTTCTTGGTCACCTCCCTGACCAAGGCCCTTCTCCCCCGATTACTCAGTTTGGCCTGGTGGCCAGCTCTAGGAAGTCTTGGTGGCTCCAAACTTCTTCCATTTAAGATTGATGGAGGCCACTGTGTTCTTGGGGACCTTCAATGTTGCAGAAATGTTTTGGTAGCGTTCCCTAGATCTGTGCCTTGACACAATCCTGTCTCGGAGCTCTATAGGAAAATTCCTTTGACATGCACTGTCAACTGTGGGACCTTACATAGACAGGTGTGTGCATTCCAAATCATGTACAATCAATTGAATTTACCACAGGTGGACTCCAATCAAGTTATAGAAATATCTCAAGGATAACCAATGTAATACTTATGAAAAATAGTTATGTAAATAAGGTATTTCTGTTTACAGTTTTTAATAAATTAGCAAACTTTTTTTTTAAACTGTTTTCGCTTTGTCATTATGAGGTATTGTGTGTCGACTGCTGAGGAAATTGTTTTATTTGATCCATTTTAGAATAATCAATGGAAACAGGATGCACCTGAGCTCAATTTCGAGTCTCATAGCAAAGGTTGTGAATACGTATGTAAATTGGGTGTTTCTGTTTTTGCTTTGTCATTATGTGATATTGTATGTAGATTGATGAGGGAAAAATGTAATTTAATCAATTTTAGAATAAGGCTGTAATGTAACAAAATGTGGAAAAAGTCATGGAGTCTGAATACTTTCCGAAAAATACTAAAAACCTGTTTTTTCTCTGTCATTATGGGGTATTGTGTGTAGACTGATGAGGAAAACTTATTTTAAATCAATTAAAAAATAAGGCTGTGACGTAACAAAATTTGGAATAAGTCAAGGGTTCTGAATACTTTTTCGAAGGCACTGTATATATACACAGTACAAAGTTTTGTAAAAGTGACCAAGATTGCACAATAAAGTCAGGGACTGATTTCCATTGTGGTCTCTATTTTTTACATAAATACTTATTCAATTACATAGACACATTACAAAGATCCAGACAAAATAAGGTTATACTGTTCACACATTAGCCAGCTTTTGACATTCTTTTTAAAAGTGGTTATGTTTGGTATGGTTTTCATTGGTGGAAAAATTACTGAATTGTCATACTTGAGTAAAAGTAAAGATACCTTAAAAGAAAATGACTCCAGTAAAAGTATAAGTCACCCAGTAAAATTCTACTTGAGTAAAAATCTTAAGTATTTGGTTTAAAATATACTTAACTATAAAAAGTAAATGTAATTGCTGAAGTATACTTAAGTATCAAAAGTAAAAGTATAAATCATTTCAAATTCCTCATATTAAGCAAATCAGACAGCACCTTTTTCTTGTTTTTTTTTTAAAGTATTTACGGATAGCCAAGGGCACACTCCAACATTCAGACATAATTTATAAAGAAAGCATATGTGTTTAGTGAGTCCACCAAATCAGAGGCAGTAGGGATGACCGGGTATGTTCTGTTGATAAGTGTGTGAATTGGACCATTTTCCTGTCCTGCTAAGCATTCAAAACGAGTACTTTTGGGTGTCAGGGACAATGTATGGAGTAAAAAGCACATTATTTTCTTTAGGAATGTGGTGGAATAAAAGTAAAAGTAGTCAAAAATATAAACAGTTAAGTACAGATACAGAAAAAAACTCCTTAAGTAGTACTTTAAAGTATTTTTACTTAAGTACTGTACACCATTGATGGTTTTGAGTTGCTGTGGCAGTTTTTTCCACTCCATAGAGCCAATATATAAAAATGTGTTCTTACCAGATAGACTCTGAGTCTGCTAATTGCATTGTGGTGTTGTATGATAATTGCATTGACCCTAAATAAGATCAAACAGAGAGCTTTTTTAACTGCATGTCTCACATCTTCAATGTTCTTTCATTCGCAATGATGCACCTGGCCTCTCCACTGCCATTCAGCTTTTTCTATTTGTTCTTGAGAATTCATATTGAAAATGTATGCAGATTTAAATGCTTTAATGTGAGGTATGTTTGCAAGTTAGTCTATTGCAGATCTGGATAAATAATCCACCTACAACTATTGTCACTATGAATGGTGGATCGAGGGCAGGATATAGACAGTTAGACTGGTAAGCTATGGGTGTGTTCGTAAATTCACTCTGGAGTGTCAGAGTGCACTCAGACTGTGCTATAGGCATTTGTAAATTCAGAGCAGATTGTTGTCAGATTGTCCTCAGTCCCTTTAGCTCTTGGAGTGTTCAGAGCACACACTGGACACTCTGGCCAAGGAATAGGGTTGATCTGAGCGTTCTGATCTCACAACGGAAGTCAAGTGCCCAAGCTAACTGGCTAAATTTGGCTAGATTTCTAGCTACTTCCAAACACAAATGAGAGAACACCTTACTCTGATTATTTTACTTGCCCTAGCCAAGCTGGTTATATTGTTTTCATGTTATCTACAGTGTTAGTGATTGTAACTGTGCTGCTAGCAACAATTTTAAATCTGTTTTTTTTTTGTCTACATTTACTGATACCTGCCAACTTCAATGGGTGTTGGGTGTTCGTAAATTCATCAGTTATTCTGCGCTCTGGCACAATCAAATGAGAGTGCTCTGAAATCGGAATAGATAGCCAAAGTGATTTAACTAACGCACCCTATATTGACCTGAGGTATAGTAAAGGTTAGCCTGCAGAAAAGCGGTGTGCATAAGGGAAGTACCAAAACATCCTTGATATAGGGAAAGTGCATGCAAGCCGATGAGGAAATGTGGCTAGGATAGAATAAATTATATAGTAAAACCTACAAGAGAGCTAATGTAAACCAGGGAAGAAACACACTACCCTCCCCTGTGCCAATAAAAAAACATACAACCCTCCCCAAAGCAACCAAAAAAAGTTAGAGACAACCCTCACCTGTTTTGGACCACCTCCCCAACCCAATAGGCTAAATGTCAAACTGTCTTATTGACCGCCCTACATTGAGAAAGTGTAAGCAGAGTGAGCTGTACACCGGATTGAGAGCGCAAGGCTTGCACCGAGGGTCAGGATAAAGATGAGCCTGTGATGGTAGGAGTAAACGTTTTTATTAAAAGTGGACACTTGCCTTTTGGCTGATCCATTTGTATTTTCAGGGTGGGTGAAAACAGATTTGGGTGCTGTGGAATCAGTGAAGGTAACCAGAAGCGGTCTTGTGATAATTGTTTGTGTTTCTGCTGGTCAGAAGGAGCAGGTGCTCCGTGTTAAACGAATGGGGACAAGAGATGTGAATTGTTTTGCTCTCAAGAAAAGGGCGTCATTGAAAGGCCTGATTACTTGGGTAGCAGTAAATGTGAAAGTTTCCCAACTGAAGGGGAAGATTCCCGGTGTTTGTGATGCTTGTCGTTTAGTGCGACGCAGACAGGATGGCGTGAGTGGTGAAACAGAGGAGTCATTGTCTGTTCTTTTGTGTTCATGTTGAGTCTTTGCCCGACAAATTGATATTAAGATATATAAGTATAAGTTATCCAGTATGAGCTTTTGTGCCGAATACATTACATTATTACAGGTGTCAAGCTTATGGGCGTGTGGCAGCAGTGTGTAGGAGGGAGGTTCCTAGGTGTGAGAAGTGTGCAGAAGGGCATGAGACAAAAGAATGTGTAGCATTGGGGAAAGTGTGTTAATTGTAAGGGTGCCCATGGGGCTGGGGATCTGAATTTTTTTTTTAAAATTTAATTAAGAAAGTCCGTTAAGAACAAATTATTATTTACAATGACGGCCTACACCGGCCAAACCCAGACAATGCTGGGCCAATTGTGCACTGCCCTATGGGACTCCCAATCACAGCCAGATGTGATACAGCCTGGATTCGAACCAGGGTGTCTATAGTGACACCTCTAGCACGGAGATGCAGTGCCAAAAGTGACACCTCTAGCACTGAGATGCAGTGCCACTCAGGAACCCCCTAAAAGCCCAAGGCGAGAGAGGCATGTTGAGATTTCCAGGGTTTATTTATAGCAATGGTTATCAATTGTACTTCAGAGATGGAACATAAGTAGCATAAAATTGAGGTTGTGGTGGCAGCTGCAGAGAGATAATTAGGTGTACGAGACTTGACGTCAGAAGAGTTACAGGGTGTCCTGAGTGGTGGTGTTCTGTCTTGTCCTTTCAGGCTGTTGGCCTGAGGTAGGAATAGATAGATTGAAATAGTGGAGTAGGGTGGTGGGGTTTTAGTGAATGTTGGGTTAGATGGTAGGGTATTTGATGATTTATTTATTTTAAAAATTCAAGCAGTCTAGTGTAAGGGAGTTATACTCCAGTCTAGTAGGTGGCGGTAATGCAACATTTATTGGATGCCAACCGCTGTTAAACCTCATTGAAGACCGCACAACATTGCTAACACTAGCTAGCTAGCCAGTAAATATACCCCCCCCAATAAAAAAAAAAATTATACTAGTAGGCTAAATTGGACATGTTATGAATCAAATTAATCTGCTGTCGACATCAGAATACGACTTGTGGCTTGCCACACTTACAACCATCCTTTTACCAGGTTCACATGAAGAATTTGTAATGCTAGTCCACCACAACATACCTGAGAGTCTCCCGATTAGCAAGGTGTAGTCTGTGTTTAATTTAATTGTGTAATAAAAAAAACAGTTTGAGATCATTGTGAGGGGATTTCGCCAGTGGTTAGAATTGGAAATTGGAGAATTTGTTGCCCAAGGTTACAACAGTAACCACGGGGGCGGGGCTTAGCGAAGGGTAAATTCTCTATAAATCAAGGAAATAGGTCGAATTGAAGAATCAAAACAACTTGCCCAATATTACGGTTTTTAAACCTGATCTTAAATTAATAGATTAAGCCCTTTATCTTGTGTATTGGATTACAGATATGAGAACTTTTAGCCTAACCTTCTGAATACAGTTCAAATCCTGGTGAGGGTGAGTGGTTTGACAAAAATAGACTATGGATGATGACAGATTTACGGCATGAGATGAGCGGGGATAGACGGAATAAACACGATGGGTTTTCTGCTGTCAGATTCTCACAGTAAGAAAATTAAGAAAGCATAAAAATGAACGATTCTAAGCTAAATACAGGCCGTTACGAGATTCGATGTCGGGTTGGCGAGTGTGTTATGTTTAGTAGAACACGACCCCTGAATCCACTACAAATACTTATTGGTAGGGTAACCTCGACTGGCCAGCCCTTATCAATGGTGATGATATCGCTCATTAGATTACTATAGGTCATGTACACAGGATACAGCTGGATGTAAACAGTGCAATGAAATGCTTACTTGCAAGTTGAATGAGAGGAGAGACGCGCATGGTCTCGTTCCTCACAATTATATAGCTCTGTTCTCATTGGTCAATTGGTTATAACATGGTTGCACTGGCGTCTCGGATTGGTTGATGAGTGCAAATCGTAGTTGCAGACGACGATATGATTGGTTGTCGCAACCAGACGTTTCATTGACTCACTGTTGTCAGGGAGGTAGCATTTCATAGGGTTTCTTAACCACAATATTGTAAAGAAAGAGCAACACATTCCAAATATGTAATCAATTATAGGCTACTGAGTGCTGGAGTGGTGTAACAGTTGTGTTAAGTTTAATATATGATCAAAACTTGAGTTGTAGGCTACAGCTTGAGTAATCTTAGCCTACTGTGGTCTATTTTGAAAACAAATACAATAAAGCGTTTGGTGTGTTTAGAGACATTTGATTTTAATTCAAATATTGTTCTTTTTTTTTTAAACTACTCTAAACATGAGAGAATGACGTATACAAAAGAGTGCATCATTCGAGGCTGCCGTTTGTATTTCAAACTTCTCAACGTGTACCCAGCGGCTCCGTGGCGCAATGGATAGCGCATTGGACTTCTAGGTTAAGGATCGAAGTGATTCAAAGGTTGTGGGTTCGAGTCCCACCGGAGTCGTATTTTTTAAATCTTATTGTGAAACATGAGTATATAGAATGATAATAAAAAAGGAAACATGACAATAGTGCGACTACGCAAAATACGCGTAACCAATAACTATTTACTCTCCATAGGCATAAACGCACAGCTCTATATGCACACATCAGCCTAATCTTTCACCGAAATTCAAGACACAATATTAACCAAAAGCTGTATAATTGTATTTCCATCCGATGTCGGGTAGTTGTCATAGTCTATAATCCAATAGGCGACGGTTTACTATGTATATAAAAGCTTGAAACATTAAATACTGTGCTGTCAAAAGTTGTTTGTGAACCGCTTGTTGCTCTCGACGTGCTCGTTCAGGACTAGGCAGCCTGAAAGCGTGCGTAACAGTGCAGGAGGCGTCGTGTAACACTTGGCCTCTGGTGCTGGAAAAGCTGAGACGTCCAGTCATACAGTGGTGGAGCAGTGAAGTGCAAGGAAACCACATCAGTCTCACATACAAATATAGAATAAGTTATTTAGTAGGCTGATGGAAAAACACATATCAACACAATAATTCCGCTATGAACAAATTTTTATTTAGCTAATAATTATCTTACTTTTTAGCTCTGCATTGTTGGGAATTTTCTCGTAAGTAAGCATTTCACGGTAAAGTCTACACCGGTTGTATATGGCGCGTGTGACCAATGCAATTCGATTGGATTTGAACACGCACAATGGTGCCCCAAACTTTGCCACCAAATGTGTCCATGCATCTGAACCGTTTGATAGTGACCTAACAGGTTGGATGGGTAGTATACCAGGGGCGTTCTAATCACATCCTCTGTGTCAACAAATAAGACAACAATAGAGTATACTTTCTGTGAGGACAGGGTCGCCCATTCTCATTCTCGAATAGACTCTCCGTCAATAGAAAGCTTTGGCTGTATCTCCCATTAGGAATTCCTAGTGTAGTTGATCCAGTATTACGTAGTCTACTACAGAGTAGTATTAATACCAGACATAAATAGGTATTTTACATGCAGTCATGCATGAGCAAGTAGTGGCCACAGGAGTTAATTGTTCAAAACATATTTGCCTTTCTCTTGAATCCAATTAGATCAAGTTAAATCGTTCTTGCGATGACATTTGGTGCTAATATCATACCATTTCATGTTTTTTTGTGAGATTAATAACAAGTTAGAAAAAATATAGGCCTATGGATTAATAATAACGGGATAAATAACAACGTCTCTTCATTAGGCCTATAAAAAACAGTAGGCTATTCAAACACATAATGCAGAGACGTTATTATTTATCCTTTATTTAACAGGGCAAGTCAGTTAAGAACAAATTCTTATTTACAATGAAGGCAATTATGCGTAGTCCTATGGACTCCCAATCACGGCCAGATGTGATACAGCCAGGATTCGAACTAGGGAGTGACGCCTCTTGCACTCAGCTGCAGTGCCTTAGACAGCTGCTCTATTTAAGAGCCCACTCTCTCCCTGGGAGAGAAAGTTGCACGTTTGCGTTTATCCAGACTACAAACAATATTTCACTCTCTCCCAGGCTTGCAGCATCAGCTTGGAATAGATTGATGCATCTCCGAAACCATGCATGTCATGTCCTGCACATCCAAGCATTCACTGAAGAGCCTAAGCGAAGGGCGCAGTCAGTGCACACTTTAGGTTTAGGGCGAAGGTGCACCAAACACTGCGAATTAGAGCCTACTATTATGCTACAATAGGGTAGGCAAAGGCGGGAAGGGTTCGAATACCCCAGCCACCATGGCTATTCGTTTCTGCATAGGCTGTTCAGATGGAACGATTCATCCATTTTTATTTGTCACCTAAATGATTCCGGTATGCAGGCCTGTTGTACTGTGTTACTTAACATTGAGGATAAACCACAAGGGAGCTCTGTTACCTTTATTTCGGCAGCCTTATGAAGGTCATGTTAAAATGACTGATCTCTCCAAGTTTATATTATGAAGTGCCCCCCTAAACGATAAATAAAAAGTGTATACATGCGATCAATGATCTTAATGTAACAGGGTGCTCATTACTCTTCTACTTCGCTAACATCGATTGTTTCGGACTCAAGCCAATGCTTCTGTAAATAGCGGACCAGCCGTTATACAAAGTGATTTGTCCATTAACAAACGCTAGTTCGAGTCAATTCATTAAAAGTAAATTGATGTGCCCCTACACTTATTGCCAAGGATCACGGGATGAGGCTAATATTAATTAATATTAATATTAATAATATATCTGCTCATATTAATTACAAATTACAATATGTGTAGTTGTTCCGTATGGCTATCATGAGATTAATGCACAAACTATAAGTCATTCTGTACAGCAACAAAAAAAGTAAAACAACAATAACAAACAAATGTCATGATAGTCATTCTGAATATGTTATAATAAAGTAGTCTTTATGATGTATCAGGCTTGCAATCTTATACAAAAATTATGAACATCCTGAATTTCAAAGTCAGTGAGCTAGAAAAAAAGGGCGCACATCCTTTTTAAATGTGCAAGTTCCCTTTCTGAGGCGATTCAACAAATAACAGAATTTATTCAACTTCACCCCAGACCAATTTTAATTTTTAGTATAGGCATGTGAGAGATAAGTGGAGTTAGAGTGGCTTTTTGGTAATCGATTGAGAGAAGACATCCACAGAATTTGGAGAATTTTATGCAAATTGATGTTGCTTCTGTCAGACCCGGTGACCGGGTCAGCTTTGTCCCAAGGCAAGTCAGAGGTCAAAAGGTCGAAGTTGAACTAGGGAACAAGTTCCAATCACCCAATGAAGACCATGTTGTCGAGGAGTAAGTGAAGAGCTGTAAACACCAGTAAACATGCATTTTGATGTTTCTAATTTAGGTGAATTTGTAACGAGTGAAAACACTAAAATACATATTTGAAATGTTCTGTAAAACTGTGCATAACATCATCCCCATTTGCACCTGAATTTAATCAAATTCATTGATGCAGTAGCAACTTATTTTCTTAAATTTGTATTTTCTTAACATGTAGGGCCTACATGAGTATATAGAAAGAATTTAAAACATGTAGGCTATACAACAGCATGCTGGTATAGTTCATTTGTTGTGCCTTTTAAGGGTTTATTTTTCAACCAATATCCGACGATATATGAGCCACTTCCAAATTCTGAATGTACCCCATCTCCCTCACGTTTCCGCCCGTTGTCACGTTGTTTCCCCCAAAACATATCAGCATAATGCGGGAATCAATAGTGACCAGTCGATTGTTGTTTTTCTCCATAATCTAAATTGTTATGTCCGTCATTAACTTGCCAGCAGTCATTTACAGTTTTTAACTTCATTTAAGAGATGGAAAAATGTATGTAGATCTAGACCAACTTTAAAAACATGTTTGTTGGCTGCACTACTTCAACTTTGAAAGTAATTCGTTTTGAATTGAATTAGGCTACTCGGTAAATTGGGCTAGTTGCTTTTTTCTCTACCCATGCTGAAATCTGTAGACAAACCACTGCTGATAAAAGTGACGGACCCTATCGAGAAATGATAGGAAATTAATTTTAAGACCAGAAAACTTGCCGTGTCTATTAAATATAGCCTAGGCCTAATCTAGTCTACTCTCACTGGCTATACAGGCTATGTGCTATGCTTTTTGATGTTGTGTTATAGGCTACTAGCCTTTATAATTAATTGTGATACAATGGAACATTTTATTTCATGCTGAATTTAGGCATTTATTTCATATTCCCAATGTAAAATAGATGGTGTGTGTTCTCTTCTACGTTTCAGACGGCGTGTGGGGGTAACATCTTGAAAAGGGTCTAAAAGCAGGTCATGTGCGGTGAAGAATGTCATGGAATTATAGTGGCACGTGCACTATGGGGTCTTTCGTGGTAATTTATATTGTAGCCTAAAACAATGATTTATGTTTTGATTTGTTTTTGTAAATAGCCCAGATTAACTATTGCCACAATACTGGGACGGGATAACTACATTGCAAACCATTTCTATTAAATCCCATGGAAAATGTGTGCGACACTGCTTAAATGCAGATGCCTGCATGCAGAATGGCACACGGGTCTATGTTCAAAGAGCCTTTTGCAATGGTGTATAGAATTACGCTGATATAATGTTATCACCGTAGTCTGATCATTGACCTCGACGTTATGGTAATAACTACGTGAGTAGGTTACAGAGGATTCTGTGAGACATTATGCCTGTAGGAAACAGCAGGAGCACTAGCTGCAAGCATAATATTTGATAATGAATTGGTTGTTGAGATAAGAATAAAACACATTAGGCTACAGAGAAAATTGAGAGATATGATTTTCTAAAATTACATATCAACCCCTTACAATCTCAGAGCCTATTTAATGACCAGTATCTAATAAACGTTCCCCGTAGAGGCCTAACTATTATGAAACTGGCCATTAAAAAAAAAATAAACATGTTCCACTTTAAAATTAATTATGAACTTTTTAGGCTTAATGAAACCACCATAACCCATCATGACACTTACATAGATGCTTCACAAACCATTTATGAGCAGTCATGAGGGGTGATATAGAATGTCCTTACATCTTGTGCTTGGCAGAAGGTAGCATAACCCTTTTGACACCATTTACCTAACGTTAGACAGTGGTGTAACAATTACTCAATTGTCATACTTGAGTAAAAGTAAATATACCTTAAACAATTGCTCAAGCAAAAGTGAAAGTCAAGTAAAATACTACTTGAGTAAAAGTCTAATGTATATATATTTTTTTAAGTATCTGGTTTAATAAATAAGTGTCTGGTAAAAATAAAAATCCGACTCAATTAACAAACATAAAAAGTAAAAGTAAATGCTATATGTCTACATCAAATTCCGTATATTAAGCAAACCACGATTTCTTATTTTCTAGTTTTAAAAAATGTATTTATGGACAGCCAGCGGCACACCAACACTCAGCCATCATTTACAAACGAAATATTTGTGTTTGAAGTAGGGATGACAATGCGTTATATTGATAGGTGTGGAATTGGACCATGCTGTCCTGCCTGAGCATTCGAAATGTAGCAACTACTTTTGGGTGTCAGGGTATATGTATGAAAGTAAAAAAATATATATTTTCTTTAGGAATGTAGTAGAGTAAAAAGTAAAGTTGTCATAAATATATATACTAAAGTACAGATACCCTCCAAAGCTACTAGGATCCTACTGAAAGTAATTTTACAGTTATTGTACACCACTGAAGTTACATTTGCCTTTGGGTGTGTTCATTAATTCAATCTGGTGTGCCAGAGTGCGCTAAGAGTGATCTCTGGGCGTTCGTAAATTCAGAGCGTTGTCAGATTGTCCGTTCATAAATTCAGAGCTCTCAGAGTGCTCAGAGCACACACTGGACGCTCTGGCCGAGGAGCCTGTTCTGACCACACAACTGCAGTCAAGCACCCAAGCTAACTGGCTAACGTTGGCTAGTTTGCTAGTTTCTTCCAGACACAAAAGAGAGAACACCTCACTCTGACCATTTTACTCTCCCTAGCAGAGCTGGTTAGGCTGTTTTCATGTTATCCAGAGTGTTGGTGACTGTAACTGTGCTGCTGGCAACAATTTAATTATGCATTTTTGCCGACATTTACTGACACCGGCCATATTCAACTGGTGTTGAGCGTTCATAAATTCATCATTTATTCTGAGCTCTGACACACTCAGACTAGAGTGCTCTGAAATCGGAGTAGATAGCCAAAGCGAATTTACAAATAAGGCAAAGTGAAGTTCTCATTAAGCCTCAATTGGTATCCTCCATTGAAGGGGAGACCATGGCAACATCCATATTTAGCCTACATAATGCAATCTGTATTCCAATAATGCTTTTCTGCCTACTTCAGTTTTTTTCAGTAGGCAATTCATGTTATGGACCTGTTACTTACTATGCTATCTATTACATAGGGATGTTGAGAGCAGCCCAGGGCCCTTATTCACAAAGGTTCTTAGAGTAGGCATGCTGATCTTGGGTCAGTTTAGCCTTTTAGATCAGCACTCCTACTCTAAGAACATTTGTGAACAACGGCCCAGTTTTATGAAATGGACTGCACCCAGCTGGGGCATGGGTCTGCAGTCAGTGCAGCCAACTGAGGTTTGGTGTGATGGAGAGTGGAGGAGGAGGTCAGTGAGTACCATCACTCAGAGCCTCTCTGAATGTAGATTTTCCAGGGCCCTGATAAATGACAGGATAGGCCCAAACACACAGAGCTATCTCTCTCTCTTTATTCTTTATCTCCTTTCTTCTCTCCCACTATCTCTTTTGCTCTCTCTTACTCTTTCTTTTATCTCCCTTTTCTTTGCTACCTCAACAAAAGGCCAACGCACGCAGAGCTATCTCTCTCTTTATTCTTTATCACTTCTTCTGCCCTTTGTGGCCTTTCTGTCTCTCTCACGCTCTCTCTTTCGCTTTCTCTCTCCCTACTTTAGGTCTGCCCCATTTATATAGGTTCATTTCTAACATTTAAGGTAATTTATATCAAAGACCAGCTTTTTACAACACCAAACCAGTCCATTTTATCACTGTTTAGACTAACTTGGCTCACCACTTGACAGCAAGTAGGCCTACATTTATGCCCTCTTTATACTGTATATCCTTCTATCACTGGTTTCTTTAAGACCTCACAATGACCTTTCAACTCTCTAAGAACTGGGTTTATCTTATAGTTGGATAACATCGCTCCAAAATGTGATGTATTGTGATTGCTCTGACCAAGTGTCTTTATTAGGCCTATAGTTTCTCATTTGATATCATTGGAGAACAGTTTACCCGATTATATTCATTTTATAGCCTACGACACCATGACAGGAGCCATGTTAGGGATACTTGAGTTGAGTACTACACTTGTCAAGGGCCGAACCTAACTTTGAAGCACGCGCGTGTGTCATTCGAATTTTCACACATTTCCCATTGACATCAACGCATGATTTAGCACAAGCGTTAAAGTTTTGTGTGCGTGTCTCAAATTAGGATTTGGACTTTTGTCTCTTGACATGTCAAATGATTTATTAATAGCCTATGACTTCGTTGTATATGAAGTCTACAGCTCATTGTTCAAAATATAATTTTAACCATATAAAAAAAATACCCTCGACCCTTACCTGAAACAGGTTGACCTGTCAAGCACCTCAATTCAATCACAACCTCAGCCTATACACTTCAGAAGTAATTCAACCCTAGGACCCGTGATGACGTTGACTGCTTAGATTGTCCCTCGGTTTGTTCATGTAATGGCACCTTACCTCGAGTTGAGGACCAAAGTTAGACAAAAGTTATGCATGATCTGGAAATCAACAGGATTCAACTTTTCATTTTCTCGATTAGAAGATCTGTATTTAAATATTGAAAGTAAATATATTTTCTGAAAAAACAGTTAGCCTACTAACTGAAGTGATCTGAAGACAATGATGATCTATAGTGGACCCATGACTTTATTATGGACTCAGCATTGCATAAGCTGCATGACTCTGTGGTGGGCTCGGATGGTAAGAATCTGGTCGATCCAACTTCTGTTGTGGTGTTTATATTTTTCAGTGAGAAATACATTTATGAAACATTTCCTGCACATCGAGAATGTATGTTTTCAAAGTTAGTTTCAGGAACCATTCGAATGTGCCTTGACCCCATTACATCTTAGTAATTTAGCAGACACATTTTTTCAGAGCAACTTACAGGAGCAATTAGGGTTATGTGCCTTGGTCAATCACACAATGACAGATTCTTCACCTTCTTTGGGATTCAAACCAGCGACCTGTCGGTTACTGGCCCAATGCTCTAACGGTATTTTGCAGTACAATATAGGCACATGTTTATCATGTCATGTTTCCCCAAACTATTAATTATCATCTGGCGAAATGTAGATTTCTAATCGAGGTCTACCTCTTCCAAACTGTTATCATAAAACTAAAGCACATTTTTATCAGTGGGGGAAAAATGCTAACATCCAAATCTCTCGGAAATCGAAGGAGACCTAGCAACACAAGTAAAGTAGGCATTTTGACAAACTTGAGAAAAAAGAGATTCACATTCTCAAATTTGCAAAACACTTTCAAACGTTTTAATGATATGGATTATATGGAACTGAAACCTTAAATTCAGCATGATCATACATTTCTGTATGCTACATCTATCAATTGGATTCATTTTGTAATAAGGGGACAAATTGATGTGTTTAACTGTGGCTGTTGTGCCATTGACATATCTTTTAGAGATTAATACAAAAAATAATAAGAGATTAACCATGCTGTCTCTTAACCTTTTAAAAAGATATATCTTAAATTATATAGCTAATCATTATTTGACCTTTTTAGGTTTTGAGGAACTTGTTTTTTCTGAATGTTTTACAATTTGCTAATAATATGCCAGGCTCCAACAGAATGGATGTATTTATAACAGCCGTTCATTTGAAAATATCCAGCACAGTCTAGTAATAATCATAATAATTCACAAATGAATAGTTCTTCATTATGTAAGCCACTTACCTTTATTTATTATGTTTAGATGCCATGTCTGTCTTCACTCACATAGACCAGGTGTCAGGCGTTGTAGTAGAGACAGGGGCAGCCGCTATAAAGCCATTGACACTTGAGTGTTTCTCATGTGTCTTTCTATTCACTAGCATCAGTGGTCATTGATCTCTGAAAGGTATTTGGTCAAGTGAGATTTCCCCTCATCACTGGGATCACAGGTCAGGAAGCTGCTGGAGCATCATGGGTCCAGAGCCCATATTTATAAAGCATCTCAGAGTAGGAGGGCTGATTTAGGATCAGTTTTGCCATTGAGATTGTAATGAAGGGACGGGGGGACCTGATAGATCAGCACTCCTACTCTGAAGCACATCAAAAATACGGACCCAGAAGGCAGCTTAGCACTAGTAGTCATATTGACTTTCCTTCCTATATGTACAAGATGGCACACCTTTGAATTCAACCAACAGTGTATGAAGAAACAATGTATATTATATTTCCCTTTTGTCACTATTCTCCCTTTTGTTTTCTTTTGCTACTGTGTCAGTTTTTCATCATGGCAATACCACAGTATACTCCCATTGCATTATTGATTGATGTGATTGGGTGATATGGAGAATGGTAGTGAGTTAAAGACAGATAGAGACAGTGTGCAAATAGAGATAAGTCTTCATAATAAACAGACCAGGGGCCCTGTTTCCGATCACACAGTGATTCCTATGATTGATAGATGAGTTGCTGTAACCCTTGCATGTGTGTGTTTTCCCTATAGGAATCAAGTACAAGAGCAACTCCTGAGGGTGTGGTTCAGTTGTGGAGAGGCCTGGATGGTGAAAAATAATCACAGTGTAAATTAATTTATGTGCCTGTGCTCCTCGTCATCCAGCAGTCCTGCTGTGTTGACTATTGTCTCCTGTGTAAACCTTTTTGCTGTTGTGTGTGTGTGTGTGTGTGTGTGTGTGTGTGTTAGCATTTGTATTGGTCTTGTAGACTCATCCTGTGTGTTTGACTACTAGAGAGAATACAATTCAGATCTGTAGAGAAGCCAGTTAAGATACAGTATGTACTTCATTATTGATATATGTACAGTACTTGTTCCCCATTTTTGATTACCATTGCAGAAATGGAAATAAACAATCAATAAACATAATTCAAATGTATTTACTGCTTGAGGTTGTTATGGTTGAATTATAATGATCTAAACATGATTAAAATGTATTTACTACTTGAGGTTGTTATTGTTGGATTACAATCATCTAAACATGATTAAAATGTATTTACTACTTGAGGTTGTTATTGTTGAATTACAATCATCATCAAAATCATCATCAAAATCATCATAACCATCATCATGTTCATCATAATCGTCATCACCATCACCCTTCCTCTCAGTGTCACCATCATGGGATATGGTCTGTTTGCATGGAGGCCATTTCGGGGAGATTTGATATACATTTGCAAATTAACAGCAATATGCAGTGCATGAGTACAACACTGAGACACATCCACGGTCCCAGCTGGGTGGGCTAATGGAATCCTACAGGCTCACTTCAACATTTGCATAATAAGCAGATCCTGTCTGTGTGACAGCTCCCAGGGTCGTCCAGGGTTCACCTGCCTCCCCTGCTCCTGTTTCTCTCCAGAGCATAATAAATAAATCTCCCGGTTGCTTCTTCTGTTTACCGTCTGAATATTAATTCATTCACAGTCGATAGTGGAGCTGCCCCAGAGACACACAGGAAACCGTGTTTATTTGTAATAGCCTGCATCTGAAACAGGGCACAAAGAAATGTCTGGCAGCAAAAAAAGGTGTCCTTCCTCGTCCTTCCCTTTTCTCTTTAATTAGCTCAGCACTGCATCACTCTTAAACCGACCTGCATTTCGCCAACACACACACACACACACACACACACACACACACACACACACACACACACACACACATACACGCACACACACACTTCCCTAGGTTGGAGGATAATTCATTTTTTGTCTGAACTCATTTTCAGCTCATGTTAATTCATGAAATAATTAATTACTAGTCATTAACTTTGTTTAAAATTGGATCATAAATGTGCATGATGTCTCGATGATTCCATGCACCTGATCCAACAGTCCTTAGCCTACTCATGCCCTGAGTTTACTGGGTAAGACCTAGATTCAATCAGATCAAGCGTTAACAGGTAATAGCAGACACCCGCATAGCATATTGTTTTGGAGTGTCAGAGGTGGAAAATGTGTCATAGCCGTCAAATCGGTGAGCAGCTACTCTTGCGATCATTGTCACAAAGCCACATCCGAACCATCACAATAGAAGTTCAGAGCTAGAAAATGTAGGTTATATACAAAAATGTTATGCTAAAACTGAAAATTCATGAAATGAAATAATGAGGATTTCTATCATCTAATCCAGGTGTAGATTACATCTCACATTCCAGTGTTGGAACTTGTAAACAAGGCTGCATGGGATTTCTGTTAATCTGACCACAGTGCAGCCAATGGCAATGTCTGCTTTAGATATAATACTGGGAGACACTTGCCTTTTCACTTGTCTGTCTAATCCTCTAAGAGCGCATACAGTACATCTAGTTTCCTGATAAACCTGCTAAATGCATTGGTGAGCCTTGGTGAAGTGGGTCAACCTTGGTACTCAGGTGAAGTGACCCATAGGTCAAGTGATAATGCTGTCATGTAATCAATCAATGCATGCTGTAACCCTTCATACACTGTGGAGACAAGAACAGCCAGACAACAGATCCAAACACCCTAACTGCTCAGTGAGATGATGCAAGTAGCAGCATTGTCATTTGCTAGCGGTGGACACGCCACGCTGACCTCAAATCTCTCTCTCTGTCTCTCTCTCTCTCTGTCTCTCTCTCTCTGTCTCTCTCTCTCTGTCTCTCTCTCTCTGTCTCTCTCTCTCTGTCTCTCTCTCTGTCTCTCTGTCTCTGTCTCTCTGTCTCTGTCTCTCTGTCTCTCTCTCTCTCTGTCTCTCTGTCTCTGTCTCTCTGTCTCTGTCTCTCTGTCTCTCTCTCTCTGTCTCTCTGTCTCTCTCTCTCTCATATTTTAGAGTTCATGTTAAAGCTTGTTAACCCATGGTCTTTAAGGGTCTTGAACAGTGTCTTAACAATTCATTATCCTTCCTCTTGACTGTGCTCTGTGTATGTGTGCCTTATACAGTTGAAACCTTATCCCAGAGCAGAAGCAGATGTCCTTGATTGTTCTTCTCTCAAACATTAGGGGAGGATGGAGTTGAGTGCTTTCTGAATTACAGTGTTGAAATAAAAAAATAATTTTTGGCACATAAGTGAATCCCTAGATCCAGGTCATATAACACCAGGTCATATATTCATGTGTTTTCCTGTGTTTACATGAAGAGTTATAACCACGTCCCAGGCCTTCCTCTGCATCAGATCAGATCGACATCCCAATGACCTTGGTATTTAAGAACAGGGAGGATCACATGGGGAGGTCAGGGCTGTTATGTAGTGAGCCTCACCCCATAGCGCATTACCTCCTCACCTCCCTTGACAAGGCCCCGGGATATTATGCAGCGCCTGGGGGCCTCTCGTTTGATCCCAGTGGAACTCAAGGTGCCATTATTTGTTAATCTCTCAACCCTGGGATCACCGAAGGGATGAATTGGTGTCGACAGACGACTGTTAGCACCAGAGGTCAGTGAGCCCTGCTGAAGTTGAGCTAGGACTACCTGGGCTCCTGCTTGCGCTGTGGGGAGAGAATGATTGGTGTGAGCTGTGATGTTGTATTTGGGCCTTCACTTCATTCAAACATGCCAACCTCTGTGAAAGTATTGAGTGCTGCTGAGAAAAAGGGAGAAAGAGATAGAAGGAGCGAGGGATTCTTTACTCCATCTAAACGGACAGAGTGCCGTGGACAACAGCTGCCTGGAAGCATAGTACACTGAAAGCGAGCCATGTCATGATCTAAACACACTGACAGGGAATTGATGTCACTGGTTAAAATCAAAGAGATGTTTCATGGCGGCATTTATTTCAAGAATACATTCAGCTACTTGAATCAGAGAAAAGATATAGAGGGTATTCAAATGATTCTCTATTACCAAACATATGGCATCTTACTAGTTATTTCTATTGATTTAGTTGACTGTTATATTAATAATGACATTTAAGTGACCCTTAACTTGTTTGTTCAGAGTTGTTGTGTTTGTTTGTGTTTACCCCAAGCCTCCTAAATACCTCTGCTTTAACTGGCACCAATCATCTTAACGGGAGTGCTGTTAAATCCCCATTGATTTTGATAATGTGCTGTTTTAATATAACAGAAACAGTTGTAAGCAATACAAGAAGTCAACTTCCTCAGATTGATGGTGAGTTACAACCCATCTGCCTTACTGATGCCTCTGTCCCCAACACCATTATAATAAAGCAGACAAATAAATAAGGGCCATAAAGTTGACAAAACAAAAAGGGATATTTAAAATTCCCCAGTGAGACTAATCGTGTCCCAGCACACCATGGAATATCTGATCAAGAGAGGGGGAATGTGTTGCTCTTGGGGAAATTTCGTTTTTATGACTTGTATGTATAGCTGTTGGTTTGCAGTACGATTAAAAATAAGTACAAATGTTTCTTGATGTTTCCAATTTGATGCTATTATGATATGTACAGTGCCTTCGGAAAGTGTTCAGACACCTTTACTTTTTCTATATTTTGTTACATTAAAGCCATATTCTAAAATGTATTTTAATGTTTTTTTCCCTCGTCAATCTATACACAACACCCCATAAAAACAAAGCAAAAACAAGTTTGTACATTTTTTTGCTAATTTATTAAATATAAAAAACGGAAATATCACATAAGTATTCGGACCCTTTACTCAGTACTTTGCTGAAGCACCTTCGGCAGCGATTACAGCCTTGAGTCTTCTTGAGTATAACGCTACAAGCTTGGCACACTTGTATTTGGGGAGTTTCTCTACGATTCTTCTCTGCAGATCCTCTCAAGCTCTGTACGGTTGGATGGGGAGTGTTTCTGCACAGCTGTTATCAGGTCTCTCCAGAGCTGTTAGATCGTGTTCAAGTCCGGGCTCAGGCTAGGCCATTCAAGGACATTCAAGGACAGCTGTGTGCTTAGGGTTGTTACCCTGTTACCCTGTTGGAAGGTGAAACTTCGCCCCAGTCTGAGGTCCTGAGTACTTTGGAGAAGGTTTTCATCAAGGATCTCTCTTTACTTTTCTCCGTTAATCTTTCCCTCAGCCCTGACTAGTCTCACAATCCCTGCCGCTGAAAAACATCCCCAAAGCATGATGCTGCCACCACCATGCTTCACCATAGGGATGGTGCCAGGTTTCCTCCAAATGTGATGCTTGGCATTCAGGCCAAAGAGTTCAATCTTGGTTTCATCAGACCAGAGAATCTTGTTTCTCATGGTATGCAAGTCTTTTGGAGCATTTTAGCAAACTCCAATCGGGCTGTCATGTGTCTTTTACTGAGGAGTGGCTTCCTTCTGTCCACTCTACCATAAAGGCCTGATTGGTGGAGTGCTACAGAGATGGTTTTCCTTCTGGAAGGTTCCCTACTCTACAAAGGAACTCTAGAGCTGTGTCAGAGTGACCACTGGGATATTGGTCACCTCCCTGACCAATGTCCTTCTCCCCCAATTGCTCAGTTTGGCCTGGTGGCCAGCTCTAGGAAGTCTTGGTGGCTCCAAACTTCTTCCATTTAAGAATGATGGAAGCCACTGTGTTCTTAGGGACCTTCAATGCAACATACATATTGTGGTATCCTTCCCCAGATCTTTGCCTCGATACAATCCTGTCTCGGAGCTCTACGGACAATTCCCTCGACCTCATGGCTTGGTTTTTGCTCTGACATGCACTGTCAACTATATAGACAGGTGTGAGTATTTCCAAATCATGTCCAATCAAGTAGACTCCAATCAAGTTGTAGAGCCATCTTAAGGATGATCACTGGAAATGCACCTGAGCTCAATTTCAAGTCTCATAGCAAAGGGTCTGAATACTTATGTAAATGAGGTATTTCTGTTTTTTATGTAGAATAAATTTGCAAACATTTCTAAAAATGTTTTTCTCTTTGTCATGATGAGGTATTGTGTGTAGATTGCTGAGGATTTTTTTAAAAACATTTTAGAATAATGCTGTAATGTAACAAAATGTGGAAAAAGTCAAGCGGTCTGAATACTTTCCGAAGGCACTGTATTTATAGGTCAAGTGCACACACGGAGTTTGAATTTCAATGGGATTTTTTTGCAAGACAACACTTGATTTAATGTCAAGTTATTCCGTGTAAACAGGACCATGCACAGACCTTTCAGGGGGCAGGTGCTCAAATTCGCATTGGCCTATTTATTTCTGCAACAACACTCCCACTCATCATAACAAGTTGTTAGCAAGCTAGTTATAGTGCCCCCTAAAGACATGATTGACATCTGGAAAAGAGGGTGGGCTATCAGCTGGTCTTTGATGTTTATGATTGATGTAAATCTGCTAGTTAGCTAGCTCGACTGATCGATTTGACTGATTGTGATTTACCTCTCTGTCTTTCTGCCTCTCTCTGCTGAGCATATCAGCCAACCAGTCTGAATATTGATGATGATGTAGGCTAAATCAGTTATGAAGTGTTAATCAAATGTTAGGCTGCTGTGGCAGTACTGTTGATATTTAAACTAGGTAGCTACACACTGTGACCGGTGACTGCATCTCTCAGGGAATGCATGTATGGATACTGGGCGCGCAATCTCCATACAGGGCAGACTGGGGAAAAGGCGCAAGAGGGCACGAGCGAGCCTCACCTGTGCAGGTGCCTGCATGTAAAACAGCTGTTGTTCAAGCAAGAGAGATTTTCACATCTTTTGGAGGCTCTTGACACATCTTGGAGGCTTGAAAGGGAGCTGGAAGTGGTGTTGGAGGGCCAGTAGGAGGCACTCTTTCCTCTGGTCTAAACAAATATCCCAATGCCCCAGGGCAGTGATTGGGGACACTGCCCTGCGTAGGGTGCCGTCTTTCGGATGGGACGTAAAACGGGTGTCCTGACTCTCTGAGGTCATTAAAGATCCCATGGCACTTATCGTAAGAGTAGGGGTGTTAACCCCGGTGCCCTGGCTAAATTCCCAATCTGGCCCTCAAACCATCATGGTCACCTAATAATCCCCAGTTTACAAATGGCTCATTCATCCCCCTCCTCTCCCCTGTAACTATTCCCCAGGTCGTTGCTGCAAATGAGAATGTGTTCTCAGTCAACTTACCTGGTAAAATAACGGATAAATAAAAATAAATAATGATAATATTTCTGGACCTTCAGTAGTCACGCACACACACGCATAGTATAATTCAAACCTTAACCGTATTCACACTCTACTTTTCTTAACCACAGTATGACTTGAGGTAGGAAAGAAAATACAAATAAAAATGGAACAAGAATATGAGAAGTTTGAACAGCAGGCTTGGTTGGACCACTGGGGCAATAACAAATAAACACAATTTTAAACAGACAAACAGAGGAAAAACTTGTTTGCTATTGGTCATTGGGGCTTCCCTCCAGCATTGTGGCAAGTGCTTGGAGTTTATCCTTTGATTTAATAGCCGTGGGATTTGGAGCCATGTGTCAACAAAATGCTCTCCTATCTGCATCTGTTCCCATATTTAAATCATTTTAATCTGAGTGTGATTATTCCAAAATGTCGCTATTCAGCAATGGCTTGGGCCACCAGTATGACCCCTTCAGGTAATACAGAACATAGGGTAAACTCGGTTCCAGGTCTCTGGGCTTCTGGAGTCATTTGGTTCTGGTGTTGACTCCATTTTGAAACTCCAGTAAGTAGTATGGCAGTAGCCTACTGCAGGGCCTCCGGAGGAATGTTAAATGTTGCACTAAAGATAAACGGAAAAACAAACATCATTCTCATTTACAATAGTAGTTTGCATTTTTTTTAAATATAGGGTTATGAAAAACCTTTCGATGAATAAGAATTTCTAGAATTCTTTTTTCGCTAAGACCTAAATTGAAGTTTTCAAGTTCCATTTGTGAAATCTGCAGAAAGAGAGTGTCTTCATGTGGAATTTCGTGTAGATTGAGTTGCATTAATTGCGCTGGTGTATTTCTTCCCCCTCCAATTGTACTCCTGTGGCCGTGATTAATAGTCATATGACAGTAATATCAGAATTAGAATGGTAGACCGCGAGGCTCGGAGCACGGAGTTGGCATTTGCTAGTGTCACAAACAGGGGCCATCAGCGGGCCATCTCCACCATTAAGCCCACTGCTGACTGCGTGAGTGATGGATGATGATGCAGTGGCGTATGTACAATAACAGCATCAGCATACACAGCCGCCACTGCAGAAACCATCAGAGAGGCAGAGAGAGAGAGAGAAAGGGAATGAGAGAGAAAGAGCAGTATGAATGAAAGAAAAAATAAGCAGTTTAAACATGCCCAAATCTCATCCTATGTTATTCACTGTCATTTTTTGACAATTATTATTTACATATTCTCTGAAAATAAAATAATTTGAGATGCTAGCAGGTGTTCGTTCTGCAGTCATTATTTGGCAAAACCTTTTAACCTAAAACAGTATTAGACTAAATTAGAAAGAAAACAGAGGGACAAAGCTGGATTTGACTGCAATGGGGATAATGTCAACAAGGTCTCACAGTCTCACTGCAGAATTAGACGTTCATCCATGTACTACAAACATCAAATTTTGAAGTTGCTGCAAACGTCACATTTCATGGTGTTTTTGTTTCTCGTGCTGCTCTGTATCTTTCCATTTCTCCAAATGTCAAATTTTGAAGTTCAGGGTTAAGTTTAGGAACTCATTCCGAGTGGTTAAGGTAAGGGTCTGAACCAGAGTCATGGGTTTGGGATAGGGTTAAAACATTAAGTTTAGGCAATCCTTCCAAATGGTTACAGTAAGGGTTAAAAAACTGTGTCTACCACTGGGATCAAACAGGCAACCTTCTGATCCAGAGTCATGGAATTACACCCATTCACCACCCACATCCACAATGCCCTAGTAAAAGGCTACTTCATGGCCGAAGCGCACACTTTTGCCCCTAATGGCCAGTTTTGAAGGCATTTCCCCATATCCTCAGGACATGAAGAGATGTCCAATTTTGAGCTCAATCTTGATTGATCTCTCTGAGGAAATTGTGTTTTTTGTGTGATTTCCATACAACAAGGAACACACTGTTTTATTTGTCACGGTCATGAATCCCCCTCTATCTCTCACAGTAAGTAATGTTATTATTTGCATGTCTAATTTGAACATGTATCACATTTACATTGCTTAGTACTAATGGCACAAACTAGAAAAATACCATCAATACTCTTATTAAAGAATTTAATCAACAATTTCACAATCTGTGCATCAACTGTGTTTCCAATCTGTCATTTCACAGCTGTATAATAGACATATATACAGTACCAGTTAAACGTTTGGACACACCTACTCATTCAAGGGTTTTTCTTTATTTGAATATTTTCTATATTGTAGAATAATAATGAAGACATCAAAACTATGAAACAACACACATGGAATCATGTAGTAAGCAAAAAAGTGTTCATCAAATCAAAATATATTTTAGATTCTTCAAAGTAGCAACCCTTTGCCTTGATAACATCTTAACACATTCTTGGCACTCCCTCAGCCAGCTTCACCTGGAATGCTTTTCCAACAGTCTTGAAGGAGTTCCCACATATCCTGAGCACTTGTTGTCAGCTTTTCCTCTACTCTGCGGTCTAACTCATCCCAAACCATCTCAATTGGTTGGAGGCTGGGTGATTGTGAAGGCCAAGTCAACTGATGCAGCACTCTGTCAGTCTTCTTCGTCTTGGTTAAATAGCCCTTACACAGCCTGGAGGTGTGTTGAGTCATTGTCCTGTTGAAAAAAAATTAGAGTCCCACAAACTAGATGGGATGGCGTAACGCTGCAGAATGCTGTGGTAGCCATGCTGGTTAAGTGTGCCTTGAATTCTAAATAAATCACTGACAGAGTCACCAGCAAAGCACCCCCACACCATCACACCTCCTCCATGCTTGACGGTGGGAAACACACATGCAGAGATCATCCGTTCACGTTCTCTGCGTCTCACAAAGACAAGGTGGTTTGAAACATAGATCTAAAATTTGGATTCACCAGACCAAAGGACAGATTTCCACCGATCTCATGTCCATTGCTCGTGTTTCTTGGCCCAAGCAAGTCCCTTCTTCATATTGGTGTCGTTAAGTAGTGGTTTCTTTGCAGCAATTCAACCTTGAATTGCAATTTACCCATGGTCATCCCCCTCTTCAAAGGGGGAGAAACTCTAGACCCAAACTGTTACAGACCTATATCTATCCTACCCTGCCTTTCTAAGGTCTTCGAAAGCCAAGTTAACAAACAGATCACCGACCATTTTGAATCCCACCGTACCTTCTCCGCTATGCAATCTGGCTTCCAAGCTGGTCATGCGTGCACCTCAGCCACACTTAAGATCCTAAACGATGTCATAACCGCCATCAACAAAAGACGATACTGTGCAGCCATATTCATCGACCTGGCCAAGGCTTTCAACTCTGTCAATCACCACATTCTTATAGGCAGACTCAACAGCCTTGGTTTCTCAAATGACTGCTTCGCCTGGTTCACCAACTACTTCTCAGACAGAGTTCAGTGTGTCAAATCGGAGGGCCTGTTGTCCGGACCTCTGGCAGTCTCTACGGGGGTGCCATAGGGTTCAATTCTCGGGCCGACTCTTCTCTCTGTATACATCAATGATGTCGCTCTTGCTGCTGGTGATTCTCTGGTCCACCTCTACGCAGGTGATACCATTCTGTATAATTCTGGACCTTCTTTGGACATTGTGTTAACAAACCTCCAGATGAGCTTCAAAACCATACAACACTCCTTCCATGGCCTCCAACTGCTCTTAAATGTAAGTAAAACTAAATACATGCTCTTCAACCGATCGCTGCCCGCACCCGCCAGCCCGTCTATCATCACTACTCTGGAATATTCTGACTTAGAATATCTGGACAACTACAAATACCTAGGTGTTAAAATATGTGGACAACTACAAATACCTAGGTGTTTGGTTAGACTGTAAACTGTCCTTCCAGACTCACATTAAGCATCTCCAATCCAGAATTAAATCTAGAACCGGCTTCCTATTTCGCAACAAAGCATCCTTCACTCATGTTGCCAAACATACCCTCGTAAAGCTGACTATCCTACCGATCCTTGACTTCGGGGATGTCATTTACAAAAAAGCCTCCAACACTCTACTCAGCAAATTGGATGCAGTCTATCACAGTGCCATCCATTTTGTCACCAAAGCCCCATATACTACCCACCACTGCGACCTGAAAGCTCTAGTTGGCTGGCCCTCGGTTCATATTCGTCGCCAAACCCATTGGCTCCAGGTCATCTATAGGTCTTTGCTAGGTAAAGCCCCACCTTATCTCAGCTAACTTGTCACCATAGCAGCACCCACCCGTAGCATGTGGTCCAGCAGGTATATTTCACTGGTCACCACCAAAGCCAACTCCGGCTTTGGCCGCGTTTCCTTCCAGTTCTCTGCTGCCAATGAATGGAAAGAATTGCAAAATCACTGAAGCTGGAGATTCATATCTCCCTCACTAACTTTAACCTCTTTAGGCTAGGGGGTGGTATTTTCATGTCCGGATGAAAAGCTTGCCCAAAGTAAACTACCTGCTACACAGGCCCAGAAGCTAGGATATGCATAGTAGTAGATTTGGATAGAAAACACTCTGAAGTTTCTAAAACTGTTTGAAAGATGTATGTGAGTATAACAGAACTTATTTGGCACGCGAAACCCCAAGGACAAACCATCCAGGGGGAAAAAATGTTGAGATCACTCTCTTTTCAATGGGTTTTCTACGGGGATCTAGATTTCTAAGGCACTTGCTTGCAGTACCTATCGCTTCCACTGGATGTCAACAGTCTTTAGAAATTGGTTGATGTTTTTCCTTTGTGCAATGAAGAAATAGGGCAGTTCAGAACGAGGGTCGAGTGAAGTGTACTGTTTGTTAGAGGCGCGCGACATGAAAGCATGCTCCACTTTGTTTTCGTCCGGTATTAAACGCAGTTTATCCCGTCTTAAATTTTATCGATTATTTACGTTAAAAAATACCTAAAGTTGTATTAGAAAAGTTGTTTGAAATTTTTGGACAAAGACTCCAGGTAACTTATTAGATATTTTGTAGTCATGTTGTGCGAGTTGGAACCGGTGTTTTTCAGGATCAAATGTGCCAAATAAATTGACATTTTGGATATTAATCCAACAAAAGGACAATTTTTGATGTTTATGGGACATATTGGAGTGCCAACAGAAGAAGCTCTTCAAAGGTACGGCATTAATTATATCGTTATTTCTGTGTTGCGCCTGGTGGGATGAAATATGATTGTCTGTGTTTGTTTTTTTAACCTTTATTTAACTAGGCAAGTCAGTTAAGAACAAATTCTTATTTTCAATGAAGGCCTAGGAACAGTGGGTTAACTGCCTGTTCAGGGGAAGAATGACAGATTTGTACTTTGTCAGCTCGGGGGTTTGAACTTGCAACCTTCCAGTTACTAGTCCAACACTCTAACCATTAGGTTACCCTGCCGCCCCAGGTGGGGTGCTGTATTCAGATAATCGCATGGTTTGCTTTCGCCGTAAAGCCTTTTTGAAATCTGACACCATGGCTGGATTAACAAGAAGTCAAGCTTTAATTTGACATATTGCATGTGTATTTTAAAGAATGTTAAATATTTACGATTCTGTAGTTTGAATTTGGCACCCTGCACTTTCACTGGATGTTGGTCAGGTGGGACGATAGCATCCCATCTCGCCTAGAGAGGTTTAAGCATCAGCTGTCTGAGCAGTTTATAGATCATTGCACCTGTACATAGCCCATCTGTAATTAGCCCAAACAACTACCTCATCCCCATATTGTTTTTTTTTTCTCATTTGCACCCCAGAATCTCTACTTGCACATTGATCTTCTGCACATCTATCACTCCAGTGTTAAACAGCTGAATTGTAATTATTTCACCACCATGGCCTATTTATTGCCTTACCTGCCTAATCTTACTTAATTTGCACACACTGTATATATACTTTTTCCATTGTGTTATTGACCATACGTTTGTTTATTCCATGTGTAACTCTGTGTTGTTTGTGTCGCACTGCTTTGCTTTATCTTGCCCAGGTCGCAGTTGTAAATGAGAACTTGTTCTCACCTGGCCTACCTGTTTAAATAAAGGTCAAATTAAAAAAACAAAAAAACAATTGAAGACCTGATTCACACTGTCTCCTCTGAACAGTTGATGTTGAGATGTGTCTGTTAGTTGAACTCTGTGAAGCATTTATTTGGCCTGCAGCAGAGGTAACTCTGGGTTGTCCGTCCCTGTGGCGGTCCTCATGAGAGCCACTTTCATCACAGCCTTGATGGTTTTCGCAACTGCACCTGAAGGAACTTTAAAAGTTCTTGAAATGTTCCAGATTGACTGACCTTCATGTCTTAAAGTAATGATGGACTGTAGTTTATCTTTGCTTATTTGAGCTGTTCTTGCCATAACATGTACTTGGTCATTTACCAAATAGGGCTATATTCTGTATACCAACCCAACCCTATAAATCACTGACAGTGTCACCAGCAAAGCACCCCCACACCATCACACCTCCTCTTCCATGCTTAATGGTGGGAACCACACATGCAGAGATCATCCGTTTGCTACTCGGAGTCTCACAATGGCACAGCGGTTGTAACCAGAAATCTCTTTGCAGGTTTCTTTGCAGCAATTTGACCATGAAGGCCTGATTCACACAGTCTCCTCTGAACAGGTGATATTGAGATGTGTCTGTTACTTGAACTCTGTGAAGATTTTATTTGGGCTGCAATTTCTGAGGCTGGTAACTGTAATGAACTTATCCTCTGCAGCAGAAGTAACTCTGGGACTTCCTTTCCTGTGGTGGCCCTCATGAGAGCCACTTTCATCATAGTGCTTGATGGTTATTGCGACTGCACTTGAAGAAACTTTAAAAGTTCTTGAAATGTTCCAGATTGACTGACCTTCATGTCTTAAAGTAATTATGGACTGTTGTTTCTCTTTTCTTATTTGAGCTGTTCTTGCCATAATATGGACTTGGTCTTTTACAAAATAGGGCTATCTTCTGTATACCAACCCTACCTTGTCACAACACAACCGATTGGCTCAAACGCATTAAGAAGGAAAGAAATTCCACAAATGAACTTTTAACAAGGCACACCTGTAAATTGAAATGCATTCCAGATGACTACCTCATGAAGCTGGTTGAGAGAATCCCAAGCGTGTGCAAGGCTGTCATCAAGGCAAAGGGTGGCTAGTTATGAAGAATCTCAAATATAAAACATACATTGATTTGTTTAAAACTATTTTTGTTACTGCATGATTCCGTATGTGTTATTTCATAGTTTTGATGTATTCAGTATTATTCTACAATGTAGAAAATAGTACAAATAAAGAAGGTGTATGTGTGTACAATCTTTTGACTGGTACTGGATATATATATATATATATATATATATATATAAACAGTTGAAGTCGGAAGTTTACATTCACTAAGGTTGGAGCCATTTAAAACTCGTTTTCAACCACTCCACAAATGTTTTGCTAACAAACTATAGTTTTGTCAAGTCAATTAAGTCATCTACTTTGTGCATGACACAAGTCATTTTTCAAACAATTGTTTACAGTCAGATTATTTCACTTATAATTCATTGTATCACAATTCCAGTGGGTCAGAAGTTTACATAGACTAAGTTGACTGTGCCTTTAAACAGCTTGGAAAATTCCATGAAAATTATGTCATGGCTTTAGAAGCTAATTGGCTAATTGATATAATTTGAGTCAATTGGAGGTGTACCTGTGGATGTATTTCAAGGCCTACCTTCAATCTCAGTGCCTCATTGCTTGACATCATGGGAAAATCAAAAGAAATAAGCCAAGACCTCAGAAAAAAAATTGTAGACCTCCACAAGTCTAATTCATCCTTGGGAGAAATGTTCAAATGCCTGAAGTTACCACGTTCATCTGTACAAACAATAGTATGCAAGTATAAACACCATGGGACCATGCAGCCATCATACCGCTCAGGAAGGAGACGCATTCTATTTCCTAGAAATGAATGGACTTTGGTGGGAAAAGTGCAAATCATTCCCAGAACAACAGCAAAGGACCTTGTGAAGATGCTGGAGGAAACGGGTACAAAAGTATATACAGTGCCTTGCGAAAGTATTTGGCCCCCTTGAACTTTGCGACCTTTTGCCACATTTCAGGCTTCAAACATAAAGATATAAAACTGTATTTTTTTGTGAAGAATCAACAACAAGTGGGACACAATCATGAAGTGGAACGACATTTATTGGATATTTCAAACTTTTTTAACAAATCAAAAACTGAAAAATTGGGCGTGCAAAATTATTCAGCCCCTTTACTTTCAGTGCAGCAAACTCTCTCCAGAAGTTCAGTGAGGATCTCTGAATGATCCAATGTTGACCTAAATGACTAATGATGATAAATACAATCCACCTGTGTGTAATCAAGTCTCCGTATAAATGCACCTGCACTGTGATAGTCTCAGAGGTCCGTTAAAAGCGCGGAGAGCGTCATGAAGAACAAGGAACACACCAGGCAGGTCCGAGATACTGTTGTGAAGAAGTTTAAAGCCGGATTTGGATACAAAAAGATTTCCCAAGCTTTAAACATCCCAAGGAGCACTGTGCAAGCGATAATATTGAAATGGAAGGAGTATCAGACCACTGCAAATCTACCAAGACCTGGCCGTCCCTCTAAACTTTCAGCTCATACAATGAGAAGACTGATCAGAGATGCAGCCAAGAGGCCCATGATCACTCTGGATGAACTGCAGAGATCTACAGCTGAGGTGGGAGACTCTGTCCATAGGACCACAATCAGTCGTATATTGCACAAATCTGGCCTTTATGGAAGAGTGGCAAGAAGAAAGCCATTTCTTAAAGATATCCATAAAAAGTGTCGTTTAAAGTTTGCCACAAGCCACCTGGGAGACACACCAAACATGTGGAAGAAGGTGCTCTGGTCAGATGAAACCAAAATTGAACTTTTTGTCAACAATGCAAAACGTTATGTTTGGCGTAAAAGCAACACAGCTCATCACCCTGAACCCATCATCCCCACTGTCAAACATGGTGGTGGCAGAATCATGGTTTGGGCCTGCTTTTCTTCAGCAGGGACAGGGAAGATGGTTAAAATTGATGGGAAGATGGATGGAGCCAAATACAGGACCATTCTGGAAGAAAACCTGATGGAGTCTGCAAAAGACCTGAGACTGGGACGGAGATTTGTCTTCCAACCAGACAATGATCCAAAACATAAAGCAAAATCTACAATGGAATGGTTAAAAAATAAACATATCCAGGTGTTAGGATGGCCAAGTCAAAGTCCAGACCTGAATCCAATCGAGAATCTGTGGAAAGAACTGAAAACTGCTGTTCACAAATGCTCTCCATCCAACCTCACTGAGCTCGAGCTGTTTTGCAAGGAGGAATGGGAAAAAATTTCGGTCTCTCGATGTGCAAAACTCATAGAGACATACCCCAAGCGACTTACAGCTGTTATCGCAGCAAAAGGTGGCGCTACAAAGTATTAACTTAAGGGGGCTGAATAATTTTGCACGCCCAATTTTTCAGTTTTGGATTTGTTAAAAAAGTTTGAAATATCCAATAAATGTCGTTCCACTTCATGATTGTGTCCCACTTGTTGTTGATTCTTCACAAATAAATACAGTTTTATATCTTTATGTTTGAAGCCTGAAATGTGGCAAAAGGTCGCAAAGTTCAAGGGGGCTGAATACTTTCGCAAGGCACTGTATATCCACAGTTAAACGAGTCCTATATCGACATAACCTGCAAGGTTGGAGCCACTGCTCAAAAAACGCAAATAAAAAAGCCAGACTACGGTTTACAACTGCACACAGGGACAAAGACTTTTTGGAGAAATGTCCTCTGGTCTGATGAAACAAAAATAGAACTGTTTGGCCATACTGACCATCGTTATGTTTGGAGTAAAAAGGGGGAGGCTTGCAACCCGAAGAACGTCATCCCAATCGTGAAGCATGGGGGTGGCAGCATCATGTTGTGGTGGTGCTTTGCTGCAGGAGGGACTGGTGCACTTCACAAAATAAATAGCATCATGAGACAGGAAAATGACGTGAATATATTGAAGCAACATCTCAAGACATCAGTCACGAAGTTAAAGCTTGTTCGCAAATGTGTCTTCCAAATGGACAATGACCCCAAGCATACTTCCAAAGTTGTGGAAAAATGGCTTAAGGACATCAAAGTCAAGGTATTGGAGTGGCCATCACAAAGCCCTGACCTCAATCCTATGGAAAATTTGTGGGCATAACTGAAAAAGCTTGTGCGAGCAAGGAAGCCTACAAACCTGACTCAGTTACACCAGCTCTGTCAGGAGGAATGGGCCAAACTGCACCCAACTTATTGTGAGAAGCTTGTGAAAGGCTAGCCAAAACATTTGACCCAAGTTAAACAATTTAAAGGCAATGCTACCAAATACTAATTGAGTGTATGTAAACTTCTGACCAACTGGGAATGTGATGAAAGAAATAAAGGCTGAAAGAAATCACTCTCTCTACTATTATTCTGACATTTCACATTCTTAAAATAAAGTGGTGATCCTAACTGACCAAAGACAGGGAATTTTACGAGGATTAAATGTCAGGAATTGTGAAATACTGAGTTTAAATGTATTTGGCTAAGGTGTATGTAAACCTCCGACTTCAATTGTGTATATATATATATATATATATATATATATATATATATATATATATATGTATGTATATATATATGTATGTACATTGTTTCAGTATTCAATATGAATATCTTAATACACTATTTCAAAAAATATAATTAATTAAATTAATTTAGCAATGAAAAAACAACTCTCTCACTGACAGTGAAATTTGAGGAGGCACAATGGGTCCACCAGATACAATGTTTGTAGAAATAGGCAGTGTGTGTGTGTGTGTGTGTGTGTGTGTGTGTGTGTGTGTGTGTGTGTGTGTGTGTGTGTGTGTGTGTGTGTGTGTGTGTGTCCTTAGAATGATCTTATCAGTTGTTCTTGTCAGAGGCTTCTACCAATGTCCCAGCTTTAGCATCACATATCACATTAACATGATTGGAATAGGTGACGGTCAATGGAGCTATTGGAGAGTTGACTGGCATGCCGGTCGACAGCAGTCCTCAGTGGTGTTGCCCAAAAGAGGCTGATGACAAGCCCTTTTCCAAGGACCTGAGTGTAGCACTCTGCTCCCAACAGCCTTCACTAGTCATAACTTACAGTAAAAACAAAAAATTATTTAATTTATAATCACTGGAAGACCCACCCCCTTCCTAAGCCTCTACAGTTCAGCCTTGTTGACTCCTCTGGTTTCCTAATGCTGAAGCTCCGTTTACTAGGGGGCCAGAGGATGCACCATTTGCTGTAGTAGTAAGGTGGGTGGGACATAGCTTCTGCACTTAGATCCTTCTCAGAGCACTGAGTGAAGTGCTGCTGCACTCAGATTATCCCTTAGAGAATCATATCAAGGGGGAGCCCAAGAGCCATGTTCCTCACAGCATCCATCCCTGTTCAGTGTACTGTGGTCGTCCATGAGGAACAGGTGTGCTAGGCTCATCGGCTGACTTTGTCATCGGACAAGATCCACCCCACTGTGCCTTTCAGGTGACATTCCTGGGGAGATATAAAGCAGGGGAGAAAGACAAATAGGGTAGAGGTTACACATACGAAATCAACAAATTAGAGACTGTCAATACATTTTTGTGTCATGATGCAATGCAGCAATTCGCAAAAAGCTAAGAAAATATCATTTGTATTTGCAGAAATTTTTAGATGTACAGTTCCAGTCAAAAGTTTGGACACACCTACCCATTCAAGGGTTTTTCTTTATTTGACTCTTTTCTACATTGTAGAATTATAATGAAGATGTAAACACTATGAAATAACACATACGGAATCATGTAGAATCCAAAAAAGTGTTAAACAAATCAAAGTATATTTTGGATTTTCGATTCTTCAAAGTAGCCTTGATGACAACTTGGCACAATCTTGGCATTCTCTCAACCAGCTTCACGTAGAATGTTTTTCCAACAGTCTTGAAGGAGTTCCCACATAAGCTGAGTACTTGTTTGCTGCTTTAACTTCACTCGGTCCAACTCATCCCAAACCATCTCATTTGGGTTGAGGTTGGGTGATTGTGGAGGCCATGTCATCTGATGCAGCACTCCAATACTCTCCTTCTTTGTCAAATAGCCCTTACACCGGCTGGAGGTGTGTTGGATCATTGTCCTTTTGAAAAACAAATGATAGTCCCACTAAGCGCAAACCAGATGGGATGGCGTATCGCAGCAGAATGATGTGGTAGCAAGATGGTTAAATGTGACTTGAATTCTAAATAAATCACTGACAGTGTCACCAGCAAAGCACCCCCACACCATCACACCTCCTCTTCCATGCTTAATGGTGGGAACCACACATGCAGAGATCATCCGTTTGCTATTCGGAGTCTCACAATGGCACAGCGGTTGTAACCAGAAATCTCTTTGCAGGTTTCTTTGCAGCAATTTGACCATGAAGGCCTGATTCACACAGTCTCCTCTGAACAGGTGATATTGAGATGTGTCTGTTACTTTAACTCTGTGAAGATTTTATTTGGGCTGCAATTTCTGAGGCTGGTAACTGTAATGAACTTATCCTCTGCAGCAGAAGTAACTCTGGGACTTCCTTTCCTGTGGTGGCCCTCATGAGAGCCACTTTCATCATAGTGCTTGATGGTTATTGCGACTGCACTTGAAGAAACTTTAAAAGTTCTTGAAATGTTCCAGATTGACTGACCTTCATGTCTTAAAGTAATTATGGACTGTTGTTTCTCTTTTCTTATTTGAGCTGTTCTTGCCATAATATGGACTTGATCTTTTACAAAATAGGGCTATCTTCTGTATACCAACCCTAACTTGTCACAACACCACTGATTGGCTCAAACGCATTAAGAAGGAAAGAAATTCCACAAATGAACTTTTAACAAGGCACACCTGTTAATTGAAATGCATTCCAGGTGATTACCTTGTGAAGCTGGTTGAGAGAATGCCAAACATTTGTAAATCTGTCATCTAGGCAAAGGGTGGCTACTTTGAATAATATAATTAGTTAGTTAACACTTTTTTGGTTACTACATGATTCCATATATGTTATTTCATAGTTTTGATGTATTCAGTATTATTCTACAATCTAGAAAATAGTTTTAAAAAAAATGAAAAACCCTGGAATGAGTAGGTGTGTCCAAACTTTTGACTAGTACTGTACCTCTCTCCATCCAGAGCCTTGAACCAACACCAAAGTTAGAGGACAAGCTACTTGGCTTTCCCTCTTTCATATAACAATTGTATGTCATATTTGGGAGACTTTATGCCACATATAGCTGCCTTCCATCCTCTGAGTCACATTGTTAGGTAAATGGAAACGTTTGTAGCCTCCACACTAAAGAGAACAAGGATACTCTCTCATCCCCTAAGTGGTTTGAATGATGTTCTGTAGATATAGTGCAACAAATTCAATTTGTCAATTCTACTCAGAGATGTTTGCTGTCTTTGTGCAACCATAGACCTTTAAAAATGTAATTTGCATTTATTTCAGATTTGCCAAGGCCCCCTTCTCTTGTGGACATCTACTTATGAGGAGGTGAGTCCATTCCTTCCAGGAAGAAAATGTAATATTTCCCTTGTTTTAATTTGGTTACAGATATCACTACACAATATTTAGTTTAGTAACAGCCTGAGACATCAGTCAAACATGTCAAAATGTATTAAAGCAAGGACGAAACTTGCACATACCACAGCACATTTGAAATAGCCGATAAATATATACAACAAATGAAATATTGTTATAATTACTTGATACTCGCAGTCTGACATAGAATTGTCATCAGTTCTTGTGCTCATGTGTGTCACGTATACTCCCTCTCTTGCCTCTAGGTCACCAGACTGCTGATTATTACGCACACCACTCACCATCGTCACGCGCACCGGCGCTTATTGACACTCACCTGGACTCAATCACCTCCTTGATTACCTGCCCTATTTATGTCACTGCCTTTGGTTCCTTCCCCAGGCGTTATTGTTTCTGTTTCATGTCAGTTCGCTGTTAGTGATTCTGGTTTTGGCCATGTTTGTTTATTAATTAAATGTATTCACTCCCTGAACTTGCTTCCCTACGCTCAGCGTACATTGTTACAATGTGTGTGTGTTGCAAATCAAATTGCCCAATGTTGAGAAAATATAGCTTTTCTCAATCTGAAACATAAAAAAACATATTATTAGAGACACAAAGTAGCCAAATAGACCTTTTTCCATCTCCCCGATGATGGATGCCATGTAGGAGAGCATTAACCCAGTGTTGATGCGGCCTCTACTGCATATACAGATATGATCTCCGTTTAATTTACCCTTCAAGCCTTTGCGGCCTCCACGTAGTGCTGATAAAACCTATCTGCCCTATTCCATTAATGCAACTTAATGAGAATTTAACAACATATTATGAATAAAAGTATATATTAATTTTACCCACAGAGGTTATCATAAAAAGCTGTAAGGAGGCCATGCCAGTCCTTGAAGGAAAATTCCACCCAAAAACAATATTTTGGTAGGCCCTGAATGAGACATGAGCTCCCCTTAACGCAACAAAAGTAAAACTTTGGGGAGGGTCTCTAGATTATAAACCTTACTGTCTGTCTCTCTGACATTTGCAACATTGTTTCAATATTCAAATTAGACCTCCAGCTGTCCCATGGTAATGAACATGTCGGGAGGAGACAGACAGACAGGCAGGCATGCAGCATTTCTCAGCCAGTTGAAATCATGAATCAGGTAAAACGAAACAACTTGCAGCTAGTTTGCAGTCTTTCCAGCTTCATTTTGAAGTGATTGTTTTACCTGTGCTGTTGGCTAGCTCTTCTGAACAACAGTGTCCTGATGAGTGAAATCGCGCCTCATTAGCTCAATGTTATGGATGTATCCAAATATGTCACTAGAAACAGCTGAAACAAATGCAAATACACCCACTTTGCTGTTATTCTGGCTGCACTTTTTGATGTGACTATAAATTAGCTAGCTAGCAAGCAAGGGCTAAGAACAGGGGCAGCGAGTAGCCTATTGGTTAGTGCATTGGGGTTGCTGGAGTGATTCCCCGAGCTGACAAGGTACAAATCTGGACTTCTGCCCCTGAACAAGGCAGTTAACCAACTGTTCCCCTGCAGGCGTCATTGTAAATAAGAATTTGTTCTTAACTGACTTGCCTAGTTAAATAAATAAGAACGTTGCCAGCCAGTAATTTTTAATTTAATTTTACCTTTATTTAACTAGGAAAGTCAGTTAAGAACAAAATGTTATTTTCAATGACGGCCTAGGAACAGTGGGTTAACTGCCTGTTCAGGGGCAGAACGACAGATTTGTACCTTGGCAGCTCGGGGGTTTGAACTTGCAACCTTCGGTTACTAGTCCAACGCTGTAACCACTAGGCTACCCTGCTGCCCTCGTAATGGAACATTTAAAAAATAACGACTGTGTCGTTTCCATAAATACAGAACAAAAAGACTGCGAATGACTGGGTTCGGGTCCATAGATCCAGGATAAAAAGACTGAATCACACCAGCCGGTTTGGGTAGCAACCCTAGATTTGTGTCGGGACTATGGAAATCTAGGGTTCTTGTGGAAGGATGAGAGTGTATGAATAAATGTATCAAAATAAAAACAATATGAAAATATGTCAATCATTATTTGAATATGTTGTATAAAATGGATAATGGCATCGAAGCCGGTGTTTGGAGGATACATTTATTTGCATAGTTTACCGGCCAGAGACCAAACACAATATATCCTCCAAACACCTATATGCTCAAAACCATCGGCTTCTCGGGCATTATCAGTTAAATAACCACTTTTCCATCCACAGTTTTTAAGCCAGTAAAGTAATACCATAAAAAACATCAAGATAGTTGTGATGGAAACAGGAAGTTTCGGTATTTAAAAAAAAAAAAGTGTTTGTTTGACTTGGTGCAATCTTTTTTGTTGAAAAAATTAATTATGCGAGACATTGTGGTGGAAACGCAATTATGTGCAAATATTGATATACTAACAATCATATCGAAGTGAACTTGGAGTCACGCTATGATATGGTGTGTGGTCCTCCCACTATGACTCGCGAAACCATGCTAGTTACTAACCAGGTTTCCATTCAACTTTTTTTTATGCAAGTAGGATAAAAAATGTCATGACAGGCCTGATGGAAACAGCACATTTGTCTGTAAACTTTTTGAATGTAGACAAAATAAAATAATCTAGACAAGGTGGGATCTTTATGTGTTGGTAAAGTGCATTATGCCAGAGATGGTGGTGCATCATATGCAAGTCAACTTGGAGTCAACTCATTGTGTGGTCCTCCCACTATGACTCAGGAAAGCATGCAGTTTACTAGATGACATAACTTACATGTTTTATTTAACTAGACAAGTCAGTTAAGAACAAATTATCATGTAGAATGATGGCAATTGTGCACCACCCTATGGGACTACTAATCACAGCCTGGATTCAAACCAGGGACTGTAGTGACGCCTCTTGCACTGTGATGCAGTGCCTTAGACCAGTGCGCCACTCGCGAGCCCTTATCAATGCTTCAAAGGGTGGTCAAAGTGCATGGTATGAGCTTGATGCCGCTTTCCAAGAAATATCGAGTCTTAATCTTCTGACGTGATGATAGACGCGTGGCTGCCTTTTGACAAATACAAATAATCTGTCCATCTCACCATCTCATCATGCACTGTATCTGCAGCATGTTGGTGAGAGCGCACGTGCAAATACCAGAGTGGGAACATTCTGGTATTTAACAGCAAAAGTTAAATTCTTTGAAATAAATCATCACCCACAGACTTTTATGCATAGAATATATTTTTTTATGCGGATTTTCGAATATTCGTATGAACATTTGTCGCCAATTAGATGGACATTTAGCTAATCGGATGAAAACATAATGACGAGTTTTACTGTCAAAATACATGTCTTTAGTATTAGGCCCATAATTTTATTTAACTCGTAGGCAAGTCAGTTAAGAACAACTTCTTATTTTCAATGACGGCGTAGAAACTGAGTTGTTCAGGGGCAGAACGACAGATTTGTACCTTGTCAGCTCAGGGATTCGAAATTGCAACCTTTCGGTTACTAGCCCAACGCTCTAACCAATAGGCTACCCTGCCGCCCCATTATAATTCCCCACTGTGGAAAATAAGACCAAGCATTTGCTTTCCATTCTATTAACTTGTTGTGCCAATTGAACATTCGGCTAATAGCTGTTTAGCGTTAATATTTTTTCAAATCATTTTCTGTAACCCATTTCCGTTTAAATATTCTGCTGTGATGTGTATTGTTGTTGTAATTAGCAGGTCTAATTTTAAGCTTTGCCAGGTTGCCCAGACAGAACAAGTGAGTACAAGCTGGGGAGGTTAATAGACAAGAAAAGCAATATCAGGAAACTATATTGCACTTTACACAAGTCTTTTCTGCCTGCACAAAATAGAGGTAAGTTTGACTCAATTTCCTGTGTTGAATTATCCTCATAATAACTGGTATGTCTTGAACATCAGAAAAGACAGATAAAGGCCTAACCAAAGTCATTATAGGAAAATTTGCTTGTCATTTTTCCTAACATTAAGGTTATCATAAGTGTATCAAATTTGTATAATGTTATGGAAAATTATGCTTTCTCCAAGAAAATGTAGTATTATAGACTAGGCCTATTGTTCAGGTGAACACTTTGTTTTCTATGAAATAAATCATGCATATATTGCACAATTATATAATTCTCAATCTCTTTATTCTTAAGCAAAACTACTCTGCCATAGCTCTCTCAATTCTGCTTCACCAGAGTGACAAAAAATTATGTATTGTTATTATTACTACTACTATTTCTTACAGGGTAAACATTAGACTAACAATGTAATTATAATAATTCGTGCTATCGTTGGGTTGCCTTATTATTATCAACATTTTCCATTTTCTATTTTCTATTTTGTTATTCCCTTTCTTCAGAGCGCTAGTCTAGCTCGAGCCTTTCCTTTCCTCTCTGCACAAGCAGGCAGCAGCTCCTCGTGAACTCTGTGTGAACCGCGATGACAACAATAAATTATTTTCTCCCATCGCTCGCGCCTGCCGTTAGCTCACCCTGTCAAACCATTATAATGTCTCCCTGCCTCCCTTCCCTTGATCTGGTCTAGGCTAGGGTATATCGAGAAGAAATATAAATAAAAACTAATATTAAAGATGATTTGAATAAAAATAAGTAAAACTGGTTGTGTGCTGCTGGTAACTGGCATGCAGTCAATAGTCTCACATGTTACAATGGGTTTATTATTGTTTGTTTAGTATATTCATCAGGCAGATAGTGACTTATGAATTGTAGTTTTGATTCAGCCCCAGGTAAACACAGCCTCTCTCCCTGGGGTCAAATTGTGTGATAGTCTATAGAGTACAGCCTGACCTGGGGGTAAGAGAAGGCAAGAGGCGAGCTGGGGAGACGTGAATGGGCAAGGCACTGGCTGTGGTTAGAACCATGCATACAAATGGCGCTGTCTTGGCGCATTCGGGGTAAGATTTATGACTCCATCGCTTTCTTCGGATGTAAACAACGCCGAGTAAAAGAAAATAAGACTGAGTCGGCTTTCCATTGAGTAGACCAACAATAATGTGCTGGACAATTTCGCAGGATGGCAAATTCTTGTTTCAAGACAACAGAGGTTCTAATTTATAATCTTAATTAAAATGGTTATGTAGGCGAATTAGTTCTCTAATTGAAAAAAAATAGCATTTAGGCATTGTCAATTCTTCATCACCATTATATATCACATTAGGACAGTCTTAAACAGGTGGAAGAGTAGGCCTGTTTTAATTTGATGAGGCATTATCCACACTAACCTAGATATAAGCATTATAAATGGCCTCATTAGCAGTTATTATATGGCTATTATCTAATGTCCTCCTTTTAAGTTTAGAGTTTATTGGGATAGCTAATGAAAGGTCCTACATTGTGCTACTGGTAGGGTAAGGTGAGGTTACTAGCCCCCTGGGGTAACTTCCCCCTGTAATTCTCACAGAAACATACTTTATGTCACCCATCCCCCCCATCACTTTCCATGGCTGCCACTACTCTTGTTCAACTAAAAAATGTTGTCTGTCATTTCAAAAAATATTTCACTCTAACCAAATGATTCGGAGGTAAGTTGATCTAATATTTTGTATTTAGAAAAAGTTATATACACTGAGTATACAAAACATTAAGAGCACCTTCTCTTTCCATGACATAGACTGACCAGGTGAATCCAGCTGAAAGCTATGATCCCTTATTGGTGCACTTCAATCAGTTCAGATGAAGGGGAGGAGACGTATTAAACCTTGAGACAATTGAGACATCGTGTGTGTGTGTGTGTGTGTGTGTGTGTGTGTGTGTGTGTGTGTGTGTGTGTGTGTGTGTGTGTGTGTACCATTCAGAGGGTGAATGGGATAGATAACATTTTTAAGTGCTTGACCAGGCTGACAAAAAATTATGTATTACTACTAATAGAAGTAGTATTACTATTCCTACTACCCCAACCTCACTGTATAGTGCTCATTGTCATAGATATTTCCTATTTGATATTTTCCTCCTCACAGAAACACAGTGCCTTCAGAAAGTATTCACACCCCTTGACTTTTTCCATATTTTGTTGTGTTACAGCCTGAATTTAAAATGGATTAAATTGAGATGTGTGTGTCAATGGCCTACATACAATACCCCATAACATTATTTTATGTTTACAAATTAATTAAAAATTAGAAGCTGAAATGTATTGAGTGAATAAGTATTCGACCCCTTTGTTATGGCAAGCCTAAATAAGTTCAGGAGTAAATATTTGCTTAACAAGTCAAATAATAAGTTGCATGGACTCACTCTGTGTGCAATAATAATGTGTAACATGTTTTTTGAATGACTACCTAGTCTCTGTACTCCACGCATCAACTATCTGTAAGGTCCCTCAGTCAAGCAGTTCATTTCAAACACAGATTCAATCACAAAGACCAGGAAGGTTTTCCAGTGCCTCACAAAGAAGGGCACCTATTGGTAGATGGGTAAAAATAAAATAAGAACCTGGACATTTGAGCATGGGGAAATTATTAGTTACACTTTGGATGGTGTAGATACAGAGATACAGACATCCATCCTAACTCAGTTGACAGAGAGGAAGGAAACCGCTCAGGGATTTCACCATGAGACCAATTAATGGTGACTTTAAAACAGTTGCAAAGTTTAATGGCTGTGATAGGAGAAAACTGAGGATGGATCACCAACATTGTAGCTACTCCACAATACTAACCTAAATGACAGAGTGAAAAGAAGGAAACCTGTACAGAATAAAAAATATTGCAAAACATGCATGCTGTATGCAATAAGGCACTAAAGTAAAACTGCAACAAATGTGGCAAAGAAATTAACTTTATGCCCTGAATACAAAGTGTTATGTTTGGTGCAAATCCAACACAACACATCACTGAGTACCACTTCATATTTTCAATCATGGTGGTGGCTTCATCATGTTATGGTATGCTTGTCATCGGTAAGGACTAGGTAGTTCTTTGCATAAAAACAAAACAGAATAGAGCTAAGCACAGGTCAAATCCTTATAAAAAACCTGGTCTGCTTTCCAAAATACACTGGGAGACAAATTCACCTTTCAGCAGGACAATAACTTAAAACACAGGGCCAAATATACAGGAGTTGCAAGACCCTGGGAGACATTGAATTTTCCTGAGTGGCCTAGTTACAGTTTTGACTTAAATAATCTTCCAAATCTATGGCAAGACTTGAAAATGGCTGTCTAGCAATGATCAACAACCAACTTGAGAGAGCTTGAAGAATTTTAAAAGAATAATGAACAAATATTGTACAATCCAGTTGTGCACAGAGACTTACCCAGAAAGACTTACAGCTGTAATCTGTGATTCTAACATGCATTGACTCAGGGGGTTGAATACTTATGTAATCAAGATATATTAGTGTTTTATTTTTCATTATTTTTTTTGCAAATGTTCAGTGGCATGTATTCATGGATGTCAATGGAAGCCAGGCTTCCACACAAAAAAATGTACCAAGAAAAAAAGCTAAAAACAATATTACAATTCATCTTTCAACTCTCTGTGTTTCATAATTTTCCGTCAATTTGCAAGAGGCTTATTGTATCTCATCCGAGCGAGCAAAACAACTCCCCTCTGTCTCTGTATGTGTAGGCCATCTATCTGATGCTCTCTGGTCAAAAAGAGTATGACATTGTACCATTGAATGCAAGGGAAGCCAGCAAGCATTTGGACTCCTTGATAAAAAATAAATAAAATAATAGCCAATCAGCATTGATCTAAACTGAGTGAGCTCAACTGTGAATCGTCCTGATGCACCAAAGAAGTGTCAAGGGAAGCCAGTTTGGACTTGGCTTCACACCAATCACATCACATCAAAAGCCAAATTTCATTGAAAGAAATTGAATTGTTGCATATTGTTGTTGTTGTCTTCCAGTGGCTAGCTAGTTAAAATTGGGCCTTTCCTAAATTAGCCAGGGATGGAGATAGGGATTTGGGTCTTGTGGTTTGATTTAATTCTCCGTACTGGCCAAATGCTAATGCTGATTCTGATCCAACCATAAATTCATACATTGTGCCCCTGGCCTGAGAGTTTGGAAGTCAATCTGTAGCTACAGTGGGGCAAAAAAGTATTTAGTCAAGTTCTCCCACTTAAAAATATTAGAGAGGCCTGTAATTTTCATCATAGGTACACTTCAACTATGACCAACAAAATGAGAAAGAAAAATCCAGAAAATCACATTGTAGGATTTTTAATGAATTTATTTGCAAATGATGGTGGAAAATAAGTATTTGGTCACCTACAAACAAGCAAGATTTCTGGCTCTCACAGACCTGTAACTTCTTCTTTAAGAGGCTCCTCTGTCCTCCACTCGTTACCTCTATTAATGGCACCTGTTTGAACTTGCTATCAGTATAAAAGACACCTGTCCACAACCTCAAACAGTCACACTCCAAACTCCACTATGGCCAAGACCAAAGAGCTGTCAAAGGACACCAGAAACAAAATTGTAGACCTGCACCAGGCTGGGAAGACTGAATCTACAATAGGTAAGCAGCTTGGTTTGAAGAAATCAACTGTGGGAGCAATTATTAGGAAATGGAAGACATACAAGACCACTGATAATCTCCCTTGATCTGGGGCTCCACGCAAGATCTCACCCCGTGGGGTCAAAATGATCACAAGAACGGTGAGCAAAAATCCCAGAACCACACGGGGGGACCTAGTGAATGACTTGCAGAAAGCTGGGACCAAAGTAACAAAGCCTACCATCAGTAACACACTATGCCGCCAGGGACTCAAATCCTGCAGTGCCAGACGTGTCCCCCTGCTTAAGCCAGTACATGTCCAGGCCCGTCTGAAGTTAGCTAGAGAGCGTTTGGATGATCCAGAAGAAGATTGGGAGAATGTCATATGGTCAGATGAAACCAAATAGAACTTTTTGCTAAAAACTCAACTCGTCGTGTTTGGAGGACAAAGAATGCTGAGTTGCATCCAAAGAACACCATACCTACTGTGAAGCATGGGGGTGGAAACATCATGCTTTGGGGCTGTTTTTCTGCAAAGGGACCAGGACGACTGATCCGTGTAAAGGAAAGAATGAATGGGGCCAAGTATCGTGAGATTTTGAGTGAAAACCCCTTCCATCAGCAAGGGTATTGAAGATGAAACGTGGCTGGGTCTTTCAGCATGACAATGATCCCAAACACACCGCCCGGGCAACGAAGGAGTGGCTTCATAAGAAGCATTTCAAGGTCCTGGAGTGGCCTAGCCAGTCTCCAGATCTCAACCCCATAGAAAATCTTTGGAGGGAGTTGAAAGTCTGTGTTGCCCAGCAACAGCCCCAAAACATCACTGCTCTAGAGGAGATCTGCATGGAGGAATGGGCCAACATACCAGCAACAGTGTGTGAAAACCTTGTGAAGACTTACAGAAAACTTTTGACCTCTGTCATTGCCAACAAAGGGTATATAGCAAAGTATTGAGATAAACTTTTGTTATTGACCAAATACTTCTTTCCCACCATAATTTGCAAATAAATTCATTAAAAATCCTACAATGTGATTTTCTGGATTATTTTTCTCATTTTGTCTGTCATAGTTGAAGTGTACCTATGATGAAAATTTACAGGCCTCTCATCTTTTTAAGTGGGAGAACATGCACAATTGGTGGCTGACTAAATACTTTTTTGCCCCACTGTATATGTTGTAGGCTATTGTTAACTAGCTGGCTCATGAAAGGGGCAACGAGCAAGTATTTTAGACAGGTAGCCTAAGACAACAAAACTAAAAGTGTGTTCTTTATGACAGAGTCATAGACCATTTCTACATCATGAAAGAGAGGAGGATGGCATTGGCATTTCTGTACAAGTAGCGTGAGCATAGGTGATTTGATGATGTTGAAATATTGAAGTTGAAATGGTGCTGGAGCAGTGGAGGCAGCTCCTGTTTTCTTTGCAACTTGCTGTGTTCTAAATCAATAGTTGTTTAGTAGTCCGAAAAAAATCGAAAAGATTAACTTGATTGACCATGCTGTAGGTCATGTAACTCTTTGTTACATGCAATATGTTTTGTGATGAAACAAATGTGTGGTTGAATATATTCTGCCACTGTGTCTTCTTATTGTCTCGGCCTTAGGCCTATGTATCACGGTAGCAAGGCATATGAACTAACAGGTTTTATAGCAAATAATGCAATTATCACAACACATAGGCCTAGGTTGTAATATTATTTTTTTCCCCTGGCTTCCTCTGTGAATTTACCCACTCACCGCTACTGCAAATGTTAGAATGTTTTTTCCACTTTGACATTACTATGAGTATTTTGTGTAGATCGTTGATTTAAAAAAAAGAGTATTCAATACAGTTTAATCCCACCTTGTGACAAAACAGAATGTGGAAAAAGTCAAGGGGTGTGAATACTTTCTGATGGTACTGTATATGTTTTATCAATTGGACTAGATGGAACTAGGCATTATTTTCCACCAATGGGCCTGGGGGGGAAGAGTCAAACATGACTTTATTTGTCAATGGCATCATTTTGGATCCTCCTAATAAGTTGTTATATGTCATTTGAATTATCATTCAGTAGGGGAAAAAACTACTGTAAACATTCATTTTGGAATATAATAGAGCAAAATATAGGGCGATTGAGTCTGAACACCCCTAAGCCTATCCACATACTGCATATACTATACTGTAATCTGTGAGTTGGTCACATGTGGACAGAGAGGATTCATTGAGGTAATACCAATAACCAGTAGCCAGCTACTGTGCAACTGAACTTCCTTACCTTTGGCATTTCATTGAGTCCTCGAAATGAAATTATTAACAAATGGATCTCAATAAAATCCCAAATAAGTGTCTAATTAGCCTACAGGCATCTAGTCCTAAGGAACGATACACAAAATGAACATGGAAGATATTGAAGATAGGCCAAGTAGTCTAGGTTGCAGTAATATCCTATTTGTCATCCATTACGACTTAAAACGGCCTATTGGCTATTCGTTTACAATATTGTAAGCATGAACGCAGCACGTAGGCCTATTATACTGTAAATCTGGCAGTCTTCTTAGACCACATATTTTCTGAGAGAACATGTTGACAACCAAAATATTATCTGGTTCGCAAAACTCCCTTATAAGGGTGTGCATGGGATTTGTGAGGTAAAAATTATTCCTTACAATGTATGAAGTACAGTGCATTGGATAACGAATGAAAATATGCGTTTCGTTTCGTGTACAGTTTTCATCACATCACGTGTGACAGGCTACAGGGGATATGTCCTCGACGACCAAGCGCGCGCGCATCCGGGGAGAAGGGAACATCTGCTGTGCTCCACAATTTGAATAAGGGAGCAGCTAGATTTATAACACACCATTGAGAGTGCCGTCCTTTTTGTTCAATAGCCAGACGACCCCTGTTTCAACTCTGGGCTCCTATATGCTGCTTCCATGATGCACACAAAGCCTAATATTAACTCTCCTGCATACTGAAACTATCCGTGAACTCACAATAGGCTACCAGCGTAAAATCCAAATCCAAACCGAAGGCTATAAATAAAAGGCATGTTTTAAATAACTTGGGCATTTGATGAAATATCACAAATAAGACTGCGTAAATTAGGAAGCCATCTGCTGCAGCTGTAGCCTACGTTTTCGCTCACATTGCCTGGCCTATTCCAAAACCATTCCATGTCTTGTGGAAGATTTCCACATTTTTGCGGGGCGTAAGGGCAATACTTTAAAACGTGCTATAAATCAGAGTGAGACAGAGGAATGCTGGAAAGACACTGCACAGTTTTAAAGCAACCCAGGGGCTGGGGACTCCTCCAGGCATGTAGCGACACAGAAAGTTGTATCCCTATTTAGGCAGGCATACTGAATTACACAAAACAGAATGTTTTTGAGTAACTTATGTTTAAACCAATTGATATATAGGCCTAATTGCAAGTTTAATCGCACTTTTCTCAGGGTTCTTGGTGGTATTAAAACGGATTTAGGCCTATAGACAAAAAACAATCAAGTGTGCTTGCCAACATGAGGCTAACTGAGGTTAAATTTAAAAAACAATCTTAGTAGAACATTTCAAATCTGACTTGAACACTGATATAATGTTGATATTATGACGATATAACTTCGTACCGCCTCATTTGTGAAATGTAGGCTTAAGATATAATGGTGTCATTTGGAGCGAGCTAACCTACGGATTTTTGTAGGCTACTAAAATTAACGAAAGGTCTAAATACCAAATACTACTAAATCCATTTAGGCCTATACCTACAATTAATGATGGGCCTAAGCATATATGCTCTTACAAAAAGACAAACTTCGATCCAGTTCTCCATTGCATCATATCTGAATGAAGGATTCCTTGGCTAGAATACATATCTGTCCATGTGCCATGCCTATTGTACCTGCTTAATATAGCCTAGTTTGGTGCCAGTGGTCCATAGCACAGCGCTGAATGGGTCTCTGCTGCACCTATTCTCTTTTCTACTCTCTCCTCTAAAGTGTCCTTCCCCGTCTCAAGTAGGGTCATGGCCCTTTTCGTTGCCAGACACGAACTCAAAAGAAACATGTCATTGGGTCTTTAAATATTTATCATTGCTCTGCAAACAGGAGACAAATCCAGAGACTTGAGTTTAGCCTAATACGGCCAAAAACATAGTCCACACCGCACGCTTGTTCACCAAAGACATACAAAAACAAAAACAGAGTACAAAAAAAGTAGCCTACACATGCTTAGTTATATCAACACAGATGTCCAAATGGGTGAATAAGCTCAGTAACCAAACCCTTGGTATTTAAGTCCATTTAGTAGGCTAGTCAAGGGGTGAGCTAGGGCTAAATCAAAAGTTCCAATGTCAGAGGTATGGGGCAATCATTTAGTAATAATGATTATGACAAGGGAAGTCAATTATACGACTTGATTACATTTTTTAACCAAATGTCCTTTTGAGGGATAGAGAGGTGGCCGAAAAAGAGAATCGACAGATAGAAAAATAATCTGCATCTATTTGAAAAACATTTGTTTCAGTCTACGGATACCAGGCCTTTATTGTACTCTGTTCAACACATTATGAAATCCTTAAGGATTCATCAAATCTACAAGTCTGATGCAGACAGCCTGTTTGTAAAATATTTGTTATAGATTTGTAGAAATAAATAAAAATGGCCAAGTTCTAGGCTCTTATCACGACCTTCTGTGTTTTCGCTGTTGGGAGTTGTGCTAAATAAATCGAAATTGTTTTTTAAAACCTATCAATTGTATCTTAAAACACTTTTCTATCTCAGCTTTTTTTTTTATCAGCAAATGCAATGATGGTGGTTATAGATATCGATTACTTTTGCCAATATGAAAATGGAATGGACTTGTCAATTCAAGCCTAACAGACAGTCATATCTCTCTGTCCCGTCAAAGACGCCAACATATATAGGAATATATAGGAGGTGATACGGTAAAACGTTTTAGGCTTCTGGATGTATGAACGAACATGTGTGCTACAGGCCCATTGATTATCGCATTAGGACATAATAACCCCAATGCTAAACACGTCTTAATGTTTTAAATCCGCTATGTAAGATGTGCATACAGAGAGTGGGGCGTGCACCAACAATGGCGCGAATGCATCCGATATGTTTTCCACATGTAAATAACACTTATTTTCTCGGATATACTATATCTTTGGTAGGCTGCTATACTCAGAGGATGAAAGTGAGATAAATACAGATTTTTGAAAACACAATTTAGGCTACTAGCTGTTTGGTAAAAGGCCGTTAGCTAATATTATTTTATGTTAAATATATAGGCCTAAAAATACACTTTAGTAATTTAGCAGGCACTTTTATCTAAAGTGTCTTACAATAGTGCTTGCATACATTTTGTTATAGGTGGCACCAGTGGGAATCGAACCTACGATCCTGACGTTGTTTGCGCCATGCTCTGGCACACAGAACCCATTCCCAACCATAAAACCTTGTATGTTTTTATACAGGCCAATACGAAGTTTTCAATGTATGGCCCAAGGTGTAGTAGGCCTATTACAAGTTAATAATCATAAGCTAAGCATTGTTATAGGCTATTAATTTCAGGCATTACTCACGCATTTATGTTATAATGGAATAATGAGCTATAGGCTTCATATTTGTAATTAGAGGTCACAGGTACAACAGCATCAGGACAATTAACAAGTCACATCACACACACTCTCCCCATGACAATTAACATAGAACAAACATCCACAATCAAGGCAACCCCCTGACGACACACACACAAACACACAAACACACACACACACACACACACACACACACACGTTACAAGTCGAGGGAGCTTGACCGACCATGTTAGACCGTTGAAAGGGTCGAGCATCCCGGACTGAAATTAAGCTAATGGCACAGAAAAAAATGTCCCCCGCATGAACCCCAGCCTTTTCTGCCATCCGTCTGAAAAAAAGTTCAATAGCATTGCCCTTTTCAGCCGCGCTATAGGGCGACAGAGTGATATAGAAAATAGATGACGGGGAGGCTGCTGTTTTGGTATGCACACATACTCATTTCTCACCGCTGTCCGGGAGTATAATGGCAGCCAGAACGGTGGGTGGATCTGGTGGGGTTTACCCTGCATCTTTCTGTTCTATATTGGATGAAATCTAGAAAGGCCTCACCATGTGGCTTTGTTCTATAGGAAAGAGTTGAGTTGTCCATGCGAATATGGAAACATGTGGATTAAAGGCCCAGTGCAGTTAAAAATGTAATTTTCCTCTGTTTTATATATTTGGTCTGCCTGGTGACATCATGAGGCGGTAAATTAATTAATAGACCAATAAGAAAGAGAGTTCCAAACCTCTCTGCCAATAACTGCTAGTTTTCAGTTTTACCCTCCCCACTCAGACCACTTCCAGACAGTCCTAGCTAAATTCTTGCTTGAGAAATTGCTCTTAGCTAAGAAGCTATTTTAATTTATTTTTAACCATTTGCATTTAAAACAATCCCACTAAGTTACTTAATTGTTACCCAGAAATGATTTGATATTGAGATAAAAATGGCTGCATCGGACCTTTACAAAGTAGAATAAGCCATGGCCCAAGATTGTTCAAACCATACACCTTCAGTCTGTAAGTGATGCTAACAGGCAGTATTTGGGCTGTAGGCAATTAATAGCACAATCTGTAGACATGTAGCTGCTTATTAGTTTATTAACATATAATAATAAAACACTAAGGACCTATTACTCCAGCGTTATAATTTTGTTGTCATACAAGACTTTCTAAACTGTTTTTAAAAGTATTTTTGCTCTCTTGAACACTACAGATAGCCTATAGACATCACGTGTTATTTGCAAGTGAAAATGGTTTGGAATTCACCTTGGAATATTGTAAACAACTGTTACATATACCAAATGAGGATTTATTGTGAATCTGTAGGTTACAAAGCTGCACTGGTCTTATACCTCTGCTAATAGCAGTCTCACCTAAACATTTTAAAATCACTTTTGACTGAACAGACATACTTGATAGTGTAGTTTGATATGGGGTACCTTTGAGTGTGCATGAATAGGCTAGTAGACAAATTCAGTGTTTTCTACAATTCAAAGATTACACCTACCAAACACTGGAATTGCTAAATGTGTTTCCTGAAATAGCATAACACAATATTTAGGTTACAGCCAAGTAATTGGAGGAGTTATGGTTTATACTCTATATGTGCAAAACAGTTCCATATAGGCCTATGGAAATGCACACGCAGATCCATTACATAGTTGATAGCCTAACTGAAACATGGACGTCACCTGTGCTTCTATAGTCAAACTTTGGTTGGAAACACATTTTATGACATTAAGCCTCTAAATCAGCAGTCATATTGACACCATAGTGCCCTCCAAGCTCATCACTAAGCTAAGGACCTTAGGACTGAACACCTCCCTCTGCAACTGGATCCTGGAATTCCTGATGTCCGCACCTAGGTGGTGAGGGTAGGCAACAACACATATGCCACATTGACCCTCACCTTGGGGCCCCTCATGGGTGCGTGCCTAGTCCCCTCCGGTACTCCCTGTACAGGAAGGGATTAACCACCAATAGGACCCTGTACAACTTCTACCCCAAGCCATAAGACTGCTAAATAGTTAGTTAAACAGTTAAGAAAACAGCTATCTGGAATATCTTCATTGACCATTTTTTGCACCAACTGTTTTTACTCATCACATACGCTGCTGCTACTGTTTATTATCTGTCACTTTATTCCTACTAATATGTACAGTACCAGTCAAATTGTACTACTCATTCAAGGGTTTTTCTTACTTGTACTATTTTCTACATGGTAGAATAATAGTGAATACATCAAAACTATGAAATAAAACATATGGAATCATGTAGTAACCAAAAAAGTGATATACAAATCAAAATATATTTGAGATTCTTCAAAGTAGCCACCCTTTGCCAGTCCCCCATGCTCTTCTCAATTTACATCAATAACATAGCTCAGGCAGTAGGAAGCTCTCTCATCTATTTATATGCAGATGGTACAGTCTTATACTCAGTTGGCCCCTCCCGGATTTTGTGTTAAATGCTCTACAACAAAGCTTTCTTAGTGTCCAACCAGCTTTCTCTACCCTTAACCTGGTACTGAACACATCCAAAACAAAGGTCATGTGGTTAGGTAAGAAGAATGCCCCTCTCCCCACAGGTGTGATTACTACCTCTGAGGGTTTAGAGCTTGAGGTAGTCACCTCATACAAGTACTTGGGAGTATGGCTAGACAGTACACTGCCCTTCTATCAGCACATATCAAAGCTGCAGGCTGAAGTTAAATCTAGACTTGGTTTCCTCTATCGTAATCGCTCTTCTTTCACCCCAGCTGCCAAACTAACCCTGATTCAGATGACCATCCTACCCATGCTAGATTACGGAGACATAATTTATAGACCAGCAGGTAAGGGTGCTCTTGAGCGGATATATGTTCTTTACCATTCAGCCATCAGATTCGCCACCAATGCTCCTTATACTCACTTATAATCACTGCACTCTATACTCCTCTGTAAACTGGTCATCTCTGTATACCCGTCACAAGACCCACTGGTTGATGCTTATTTTTAAAACCCTCTTAGGCCTCACTCCCCCCTATCTGAGATATCTAATGCAGCCCTCATCCTCCACATACAACACCCGTTCTGCCAGTCACATTCTGTTAAAGGTCCCCAAAGCACACACATCCCTGAGTCGCTCATCTTTTCAGTTCGCTGCAGCTAGCAACTGGAACGAGCTGCAACAAACACTCAAACTGGACACTTTTATCTCAATCTCTTCATTCAAAGACTCAACCATTTACACTCTTACTGACACTTGTGGCTGCTTTGCGTGATGTATTGTTGTCTCTACCTTCTTGCCCTTTGTACTGTTGACTTTGCCGAATAATGTTTGTACCTTGTTTTGTGCCGCTACCATGTTGTGTTTCTACCATGTGGTTGTCATGTTGTGTTGCTACCATGCTGTGTTGTCATGTGTTTCTGCCTTGCTATGTTGTTCTCTTAGGTCTCTCTTTATGTAGTGTTGTTTTGTCTCTCTTGTCATGATGTGTGTTTTGCCCTATATTTATATGTTATTTCAAAAATGTTTTATTTAATCCCAGCCCCGCAGGAGGTCTTTTGCCTTTTGGTAGGCGGTCATTTTAAATAAGAACTTGTTCTTAACTTACTTGCCTAGTTAAATAAAGGTTAAATAAAATCAAATAAAAATGTTTTGCCTTGACAGCTTTGCACTCTCTTGGCATTCTCTCAACCAGCAGTCTTGAAGGAGTTCCCACATATGCTGAGCATTTGTTGGCTGCTTTTCCTTCACTCTGCATTCCAACTCATCCCAAACCATCTCAATTGGGTTGAGGTCCTGTGAGGTCGCACTCCCATCACTCTCCTTCTTGGTCAAATAGCCCTTACACAGCCTGGAGGTGTTTTGGTTCATTGTCCTGTTGAAGAACAAATTATATTTCCACTAAGCGCAAACCAGATGAGATGGTGTATCGCTGCAGAATGCTGTGGTAGCCATGCTGGTTAAGTGTGCCTTGAATTCTAAATAAATCACAGTGTCACCAGCAAAGCACCCCCCACACCACCACACCTCCTCCATGCTTCGCGGTGGGAGCCACTCATGCGGAAATCATCCATTTGCCTACTCAGCAATATCCACCGGTGTAATGACCATTGCTCGTGTTTCTTGGCCCAAGCACGTCTCTTCTTATTATTTGTGTCCTTTAGAAGGGGTTTCTTTGCAGCAATTCGACCATGAAGGCCTGATTCACGCAGTCTCCTCTGAACAGTTGATGTTGAGATGTGTCTGTTACTTGACTGTGAAGCATTTGTTTGGGCTGCAATTTCTGAGGGTGGTAACTCTAATGAACTTCTGCAGCAGTGGTAACTCTGGGTCTTCCTTTCCTGTGGCGGTCCTCATGAGAGCCAGTTTCATCATAGTTCTTGATGGTTTTTGCGACTGCACTTGAAGAAACTTCCAGATTGACATGAAGCTGGTTGAGAGAATGCCAAGAGAATACAAAGCTGTCATCAAGGCAAAGGGTGGCTACTTTGAAGAATCTCAAATATAAAATATTTTTTATTTGTTTAACACTTTTTGGTTACTACATAATTCCATATGTGTTATTTCATAGTGTTGATGTATTCACTATTATTCTACAATGTAGAAAATAGTAAAAATAAAGAAAAACCCTTGAATGAGTAGGTGTATCCAAACTGTTGACTGGTACTGTACATTTACCTCATACCCCTGCATATTGATTCGGTACTGGTACCCAATTTATATAGCCAAGTTATCATTACCCATTGTGTATTTATTATTACTTTTATTATTATGCGTTTTACTTTTCTATTATTTCGCTATTTTCTTTCTCTCTGCATTGTTGGGAACGGCCCATAAGTAAGCATTTCATTGTTAGTCTAGACTTATTGTTTGCAAAGCGTGATTAATATAATTTGATTTGATTGGTTAGTTGGTGATGAATAAAGTATTGACCACGGTGTAAGGTATACATACGGGCACTGAGACTTTTAGCCTAAAGCCGATATGGACCAATGTACTTCCACAATAATTGAATAGTGGCCTATATCCCAAACTATTTAGGGGGGTATGTTTTAAGAGTGCATGATGTTAATCTGGATTTGAGGAAAATATGTTCTACCTTTTGGTGTACTCTGAAAGGGCTATTCTTGTGAGATGACTCAGAAAACTCTTTGACCTTCTCACTCACAGAAGAATAGAATTGTTCCAAAGGAAGTTATTCCAATGACGTATAGGACTACCACTTTAGGGTCCGAGCACTTCTTCGTTGGGGACGCTCAAGGGTTTCCCATCTCTTACATGGATGAACTTTCAAAACACAGTGTAGGCCATATGTATATAGAATAGATTTTTGTACTAAATACGTAAATAAAGATGACAAACGTATTTTAAACTACTCGACACTGTTTTATTGACCACTGCGATTATCACAAATACACTATACGTATTTTGTTGCATCTGATCAATTCAAATAAAGCTAAATCACAGAAAAGTCATCACAAAACACACTACACTCATTACCTAAGATTTACTTTTCCCGATAAGAGGTTGTGCTGAAAAATAATTCACAACATTTCACTGATTCACATGTAGGCTATTGCAATATATCGTTTTAATGGTACGTATACTTGCTATTGTTACTGTCACTTCTGAGATTAAAAAATAAATAAATTACCCTACCATTCTTTTTCAGAGAATAAATAAAACTATTGTGCATGTAGATCTATTGACATTCAAATTCATTGATAATGTCCATTATTGTTGTCAAAAATGTTTTACAAAAAAATGTAACAATTTCTATCATAAATAAATTAACCCTGATAACCGTAATAATGCATTGATATCTACAGTAATCCATGCTATGTAACATGCAATCGTGAATAACTGTGGACTGAGAGGAAAACCCCGTTTACGCACAAGAACACTACGAGGAACAAATATATAAAAAATAATATGTATTTTTTTAAATAAATAATCCGTTGTTTTTTCTTCCTATTTGTTAGATATTATTGTTTGTCTATAACCTTGTAATATCCTGGTTTCTTTCGACTACGGACACTCGAGAGAGTTCCTCCGAAGCTGGCACAGTGTTGGAGACCACCGCACGCTGGAGAGTGCTGGCTGTTGTTGACGCTGTGTTGGACCCGGAGATAACGCTAGTGTTGGAGGAGGATCTCACTTTCGTGTTGGGTAGCCTATGGTCTTTTTTCCACTTCATCCTTCGGTTCTGAAACCAAATTTTGATCTGGCGCTCGGAGAGAACCAGGGTGTGGGCAATCTCGATGCGTCTTCGCCGAGTTAGGTAGCGGTTATAGTGAAACTCCTTCTCCAGTTCTAAGACCTGCTGGCGAGTGTAAGCTGTTCTGGACCGCTTTGCGTCTGCTCCATTGTAATTAGGATTCGCTGAGAGGTTTGGAGAGGTAAATAGAAAAGAGAGGAGAAAGGAAATGAAAAGCAGAAGGAAAAGGAGTGAAGCAAGACTGGCGTAAATTGAAATATGAAAAGAAATAGCGCGGAAAATTGAGAGTGGAATCTCTATTATCTAGACCCCAATCAAATATTTCACAGTCAGGGACTCGACTCATGGTCTATATAATGGGTAGCACTTTCTCCACAGCGAGGGAGCAGCTGAATTATTTATTCAACATTACAAATAAAAAAATATTCTTATCCCTCTTTTTCTCTCTCACTCTCTCCTCCCTCTGACACATAGCCTACATAACACAAAAAGCCACATGGCAATACGGTTGTCCAGACTAGTCCCTCCGCTATAAAATTTATGGCGGGTGTAATTGCCAATGCTGACTCGTAAATCCTCCTCATATGTGCCATTTCAATGGGGCTGCTCTCTCACAACGTACGTAGCACGAGCCGGTTATAGGCAGGCGATGTAGGTAAAATAAGGGTGAAATAGTGGAAGAGAGGGCGCGAGAGGGAGGGAGGGCGAGTTATTAGAATAACTACACAGATTGCCTACCGGTACTGACGTGGATTTTCTTCATCCATGGGTACACTACAGGCTGCTTAGACGAGGTAGAGCTGATGGGATGCTCCGGGGTGGCTTGGATGCAGGTAGGCGGCGCAGTCGGTGGGATCGTAGGGGATGTGGGTAACGGTGGCAAGGGCTCACGTGGAGCTGTCTGTGCCTTCCCCGCGAGAAGATTCCCCGAGTGTGTAAGCCCATGGCCAGTCTGGGGCTCGGGCTCGGGCTCGGGGATGCTTACACAGTTATACGGGCGCTCCTGGTAGGAAACTCGCGGAGGATACAACTCCTGGTGGTGATGCTGGTAGACAGTGTCTCTCATGCGGCTGTAGTATTCAGGGCTGTGTTCTGGGATGTAGCTATTTTGTGAATATTCCTCACAAGGAGGAAATTTCGGATCGATGTAGTTAGAGTCCATCAAATACGAGCTCATGATCATTAATTTCTGGAGTGAAAAATTATTTTTCTACCTTTGTCGTTTTTCTGGTCCATAAAGCCCTCCTACTAGCAAGCGACCCTGTAAAGTTACTTTAACCACGTGACACAGCAGTCCAATGGCAGCTGGCGAGGTAGTTCCCGGATAGGGAACCAAATATTTATTATAATATTTTTGTACTCTTTGTATAGGTGTGACAGTTTTCTCGAGGTTAGGCCTCTTGAATGAAGATCCATATCAAATTACTGAATAGGGCAGAAAGAGGCGAAGGTCAGTGGGATGTTGTGTAGGTATGCGTGCAGAGATACATCTCAGGCTGGGACTGAGGCTGAGCAAAGGTATTATGACATGAATAGGAAAACACAAAAACAAACAGAACAATGTGGCAATGGAGTAATGTGATGTGAACTATGCAGTTAGGCACATATAAACCACTCCATTCCTAAACCATTACAGCAGAACGTAGTCATACTCATAACCCAATGGCTAACACTGATTGATTTAAGAAACAGGACCACATTCTTACCATAACACACTAAACGTCTAATGAATTAGGCATTATTGATCATCGACAAGCCAATCGGTTGGAGACCGGAACGCAAATGGATAATTCAACCATTTGTAAATTAACACATTCTAAACCAATGAAGATGGTGCTACTACCAGTACTAGGCCACTAATAGATAATAGTAGGCCTACTGCTAATGCTACTTCTCACGATATGAATAGGCTAATAATGATAATATTATGCGTAATATACTATTAGACCATTACTGCACTGTTGGGAATGAGCTCGTAAGTAAGCATTTCACTGTAAAGTATACACCTGTTGTATTCTGCGCATGTGACCAATAACATTTGATTTATGCTATTGTAGGCTTGTTATAACAACAACCATATTGTGATTGCAATGTTTTACCATCTTGTGAAGACCGAAGACAGAATAGTCTAGCATTAGGTCGTGGTAGGGTGTTAATAGTAGGAGTAGCCTACATGGCAGCTGTCCTTGCAATAGACTAGCAGTTATTGTTTATCTAATGACTCTATGAGTGATAATGGCCTGGCGGGTTACAGACGGAATCCCCCTCACAGTTCTACATCAGAGCGACTGAGAGCTGAACCTCCAGGTTAACTGTCTCTACTTCCTAAATAATAGGCGTCATTGCTGTGTCAGATTTTATCGGATAAAAATAAAAACGACACATAAAAGTTAGCATGGCTTATTTATTAGAATCGCGCGCCTGCCCGCCCGCTGATGTTGAAGGCTCCTGGTTAAATGTTGTCTGAGTTTTATTGGGCTGTAAAAAGCAGTAAATCAATAGCTTCAAATGATCCCCGCTTGCACGCGTGCTTTACGATTTCTTAGATCATTCTTGCTCCCTCCCCCTCTCTATTTGCAGCACCATCTCATTCTCCTTCTCCATCTTCAAAAGGTTAGAATTTTGCTCACATCCATTGAAGCATTATCAAATGTTCTTGATGGACGTTGTACTTGACACAGCTGAGGTATTGAAATCGCCCATGTATTCCCGTAGAGGCGAATTTGCGGTTTTGTAATTGTTAACACAAATTCGGTTCTACAGGGTGCATATAGACGACTTGAACTGCATTGCAATGCTGCGAGCTGTGATTGTGAAAACGAGAAAATAATATATAAATCCCACTCAGAATAATAAGTAGCCTAGGCCAATGGCATGAGGGCATTGTCATCCAGGAGGAGATATAGGCCTATTCGGCTTATAAACTTTCTTACAGACTATAGGTTGTGAAGTGTCAATACGCACAACAAAACACATAGTGATCTATATCTTATAGTATAGGCTATTAATGGGTGCACATAATACTATAATGTAAGTTGTGGTAATAATTATATAGAATTCAACATTTCTGTCAACATAGCGTTGGAAGTGAATAGTGTTATCTAAACAGGATGGACACAGAAACCCCAAACATTTAAGACATTTCCGTAACACTGTGAGACGCCGTTAGTGTTAACTATTAGACCCATCCCAGTCCGCACAACCTGGTTGAATCAACGTTGCAAAGTTATCAACAGTTATTGTTTCAATTCAACCCAGGGTTCAACTAAAAATAGACAATATATATTAGGCCTAGGGTTTAAAGCTTTGGTTGATTTCAAATGTAATCTTCAAGTTAATCATAAAAATGCTGGATTTAAGTCTCCATCACAACCACAGATCAAAGCTAAAGAATAGGCCTAAATCAAATCAAACTTTATTTAACGTGCATTTCAAGTTTGATTAGATTTAGTCCTATACTTTACCTTATATTTTTTATTGAGATGGAGACACGAATCCAACATGTCAATTATTAATTTGTAGACAAACTGGCATTCAACATCCTTTAAATGTTGATATTTTGTTGTGTTGTCAACCAAACACAATTCAATATTGCTATTGTAATACAGTAAATTGTCTAAAGTTAAGGTTTTCTTACAAACTAATGTACAGTATTTATTCAACCTTAAAATGAGTAACATCCATGGCCACATATTGAGGTTAGCCTACTGTAAAGGCCTTCTTATGTAATCATAGAGAGCTTGAATGTTCAAGATAGCATGCAAAGGTTGCAGCTCAGTGGAGATCTTCACAATTGCTTTAATAATCTATACAGAATCTCGAACAGCATTGATCACTTGTACTATGTACTTTTAATGTAATCTCAACTGCAATCCAGATCATTTGGTTGTGCTTTTAGATGAAGTACAGTGATAACACATTAAGTTTTTGTATAAATACCAAATATCTGACACGATATTCCCATATGAACTTTGTTGTGCATTTAAATGGTTGACAGCGCAGTGATACCATATTGATACCATACAAACCAAACATCAGACATTGTTTTTCTATTGGAATTTGGTTGTGCTTTTAGATGGTTGAACGCATAGTGAAAACACATTGGGAATTCATCAAACTTCTGGCTGTCTTTTTGAGTGGGTGAATAAAGGTTGAAATCTTATTGATCAATGTCTCAACCAAATATTACCCAAATTTCCACGTTGAAATGACGTGCACAGTGGGATAGATTAGTAGAGGCAAGACCCTGTGACCTCTGCACTGCTTCTCTCCACCCTCAAATCTTTTGTGGCACAAAATGTATGCCTTTAGCGGAATTTCCTAAAATGTTAGGCCTACTCCTGGAATGTATAGTCTTAAGCTACACAAAGGAACCGCGAGAAGTAGCTTAAACACACCACAAACAAGTGAATATGCATGCGTAAAACTTACATTTATTGTCTAATGTCTTTCAAAATTGCACTGAACATAACCTTGCGGGTGTGTACCCCTTCCTAATCATAAATATTCCATTTGGAAAAACAGAGGACACAAAGCGACCACGTGACAGTAGAGATGAAAAATTACTTTCTATTATCCCCAAGGGTTTATTGTGTTCTTCATTACCATACTGACCTCTGGGTAACCCGAGTGTGGCACACTGAACAAACGAAATAGACTATGCCTATGCAAGACATCAAATATAGGAACTTCCAGAAAAATACCTTGAATGTAAGCTACACTGAATAAATATAAACCTCAACGAGCAATAAGGATATTAATATGAAGAATAAGAGTAAGCATTTTCAAAAGGAAGAAATTGGCTATAGCCACCCTCTTCTGTTTTGTTTCATATTTGAGAACCTTAGCCTGCTTGATACAAATAGGCTAGTCTAAGAGAGGCCCTTGACTATCTATAAAGTCATTTCCTATAGGCTTATATGTGGGGGAACAAGACTATCGCTTCATTTACCATCCCCCACAGTCCTCTTTCTCTCTCATACCCTTTCTCGCTGAAGCCACATTTAATATTAACTGGTAGACAGCTTGACCGGCGTTTCACCTCTTGCGTTTGACTCGTTCCAATAGTTCACTGCCAAGGGGTTGATGAAGAATCACCAATTAAATTTGTCTTAAAATCCCATTTAGATCTGTTAACTTATTCAATAACTCAGTATAAGTAGAGATGGAAAGATGAACCCCTTGAGTAAATAATCTTAAGTTATTTCTATTATGGCAAATGGATGTTTCTTGAATCTATAGAAATAATATGGGCTCTGTTGCAATATGTAGGATTCTTCAACTCAACGCATGCTTTTGGAAAACGTCTTAAAACTACTACTGTCTGCAAACTCCACCCTCTGGTTTATGGGTTTTACGCAGAACAGAGACTATACATTTAGCCATTTCCTGAAATGTTGTGACTTGGTGGTGATACCCACTTGAAAAGCACTTTCAATTGATTGCAGTAATAGATCAATGACATGCTATTTTATCCAATCAAACAGACAACTTTACTGAGCAATGCTGTTGCCATAGCATTCACTGAAAACAGTAAGGTAACCAACAATGACATTTCCAGGTACACTCTTAGAAAAAGAAAATCTGGATAGAACCAAAAATGATTATATTGCTTGCTTCACATATGGCACTAAAGGTTCAGTATGAACCCTTTTGTAAGGTTCTTTGATCAGAACCCCAGGGGTTATTTTTCACTGAACCAAAATTGGTTCCATATTAGAAACTTTGGGTTCCATGTAGGGTTCTATATGGAACAAATTTCCGTTCTACAGTGGGGAGAACAAGTATTTGATACACTGCCGATTTTGCAGGTTTTCCTACTTACAAAGCATGTAGAGGTCTGTCATTTTTATCATAGGTACACTTCAACTGTGAGACACGGAAACAAAAATCCAGAGAAGCACATTGTTTGATTTTTAAGTAATTAATTTGCATTTTATTGCATGACATAAGCATTTGATACATCAGAAAAGCAGAACTTAATATTTGGTACAGACACCTTTGTTTGCAATTACAGAGATCATATGTTTCCTGTAGTTCTTGACCAGGTTTGCACACACTGCAGCAGGGATTTTGGCTCACTCATCCATACAGACCTTCTCCAGATCCTTCAGGTTTTGGGGCTGTCGCTGGGCAATACAGACTTTCAGCTCCCTCCAAAGATGTTCTATTGGGTTCAGGTCTGGAGACTGGCTAGGCCACTCCAGGACCTTGAGATGCTTCTTACGGAGCCACTCCTTAGTTGCCCTGGCTGTGTGTTTCGGGTCGTTGTCATGCTGGAAGACCCAGCCACGACCCATCTTCAATGCTCTTACTGAGGGAAGGAGGTTGTTGGCCAAGATCTCGCGATACATGGCCCCATCCATCCTCCCCTTAATACGGTGCAGTCGTCCTGCCCCCTTTGCAGAAAAGCATCCCCAAAGAATGATGTTTCCACCTCCATGCTTCACGGTTGGGATGGTGTTCTTGAGGTTGTACTCATCCTTCTTCTTCCTCCAAACACGGCGAGTGGAGTTTAGACCAAAAAGCTCTATTTTTGTCTCATCAGACCACATGACCCTCTCCCATTCCTCCTCTGGATCATCCAGATGGTCATTGGCAAACTTCAGACAGGCCTGGACATGCGCTGGCTTGAGCAGGGGGACCTTGCGTGCGCTGCAGGATTTTAATCCATGACGGCATAGTGTGTTACTAATGGTTTTCTTTGAGACTGTGGTCCCAGCTCTCTACAGGTCATTGACCAGGCCCTGCCGTGTAGTTCTGGGCTGATCCCTTACCTTCCTCATGATCATTGATGCCCCATGAGGTGAGATCTTGCATGGAGCTGTCGCGATACGAAAACTTCAGCCCCGCCCCTTGGCCGTCAGCGGGGTGCTAGAGGGGTTAGCGCTCCGTTCCCTGGCTAGGCAGGGCACTATAGATGCTTGAGATTATGTCGGTATAATCAGGACCGCTCGTGTAGTCCTGCTCCTCTTTCTATTGGGTGGTTGTCCGGGTAGAGAAGTCTTTTGCCTTGTCACTCCCACCAGCCTAACTCTAGCAGATGTGTGCGAACCCCATTTTCCTCAGAGACTATTTACCCGCTAGAAACCCTAGATTTAATATGCCGTTGTTTGAGATCTGATAACCTTTGTCTTTGTGAGTATCTCCTTGCTGTGATGATCTGAGTTAAGATTGAGAATTAACCACTTAATCCTGCAAAATGTACGTCTACTACTATCGCTCGGATAATAAAACTAGATAAATCCATAAATAATTAATGTTCACACTGGACACCAATCTTTGTCTTTTATGATAAGTATTCTGTTATAGAGTATTGGTCTCCTTCAGTGTTCCGGTTTCTATAGGGAGTGTCAAAGTTGTTATCTCCCCTACCGTTGACTGTTAAGAGGGCGCGTACTCGAAACAAAATAAATATCCTTTATTTTGAAACACTCTGTTTTTTGCCTTTTTACTCAATCAACAACATCAATGCACAATCTTACTTGAATACATACAGCAAACAGCAAACATGCACATGCGTATACTTAAATGCCTGAAACAATGATAACTTTTACTTATGCAGTATAAGAATTACTTGATTACCTTTTATATGACGACAGCGGGACCCAAGAGATGAGGAGAGATTTCAATCGAACAGATTTCTTTTGTAATTTAGAACTAAGCGACTCCCCTCTAACTTCTGAGAGGTTTACATAGAGTCGTAATGCTAAATTGGATTCAAGTTATATTGAATGAGGAACTAGAGTAGTTCTTGTCAACTGATCGTCTACTGATGTTTCAATATCCTCCAATGAAAACTCTGGCCCGGTGTTATGTCCTTTTTTGGGATGTCAAACTATTTCCAGTATTGCTAGTGATTAAACCTTTGTCAGGCGATCACGAAGCAGGGACTGTTGTATAGTGGACAAAGCCTCAAGGTTTTACACAGCCAGTAGTAATGGTTGAAATAGATAGGAACATGAGGAGTCTCAGAGCAAGAGTCTAGTCAAATTCAATAGAGTTAGAATCGTACTTTGAGTTAGGTTAGACCTAAGTCAAATGGTTGCCTTCTAGTATAATGAATTTAGAATTCAAGAAGTCAGCGCCTTAGCACTGGTGATCTTCCCTTTTATACCTTTTAGTTGTGGATCTCTCAGGTCTCCTCTGTCAAGTAAATCTGAGGATGTGCTACACCTCAGTTAAATACAAAAGCGGATGCACCACTCCTCAGTCAAGTACAAAAGCGGATGCGTCACACCAAGTATGAGGACAGGCTCTTCCTGCCTTACACAATGTTTAACCTCCCACTTAGGGGGAGTTCTATTCAAGCAGTAATGATTCTAGCAGTTTCTCCCAATCAGATGCTTCTTTTTCAGGTGTAGGCGGTTCTTTCTGATACCACTCTTTTTCAGTAGGTTGAGGACTGCTTTCATCGGCGGGTGACATCGCCCATGCAGGAAGTTCATCAGGCACAGTCAGTTCTCTCATGATGATTGGTGGGTAAGGTGATGGGGGAGGGACATAGAGGAGATCCATTCTGTGTTGCACTACAGAGCCCCAGACCAAGGATGATTGACCGTCATCTTGAACTTCTTCCATTTTCTAATAATTGCGCCAACAGTTGTTGCCTTCTCACCAAGCTGCTTGCCTATTGTCCTGTAGCCCATCCCAGCCTTGTGCAGGTCTACAATTTTATCCCTGATGTCCTTACACAGCTCTCTGGTCTTGGCCATTGTGGAGAGATTGGAGTCTGTTTGATTGAGTGTGTAGACAGGTGTCTTTTATGCAGGTAACGAGTTCAAACAGGTGCAGTTAATACAGGTAATGAGTGGAGAACAGGAGGGCTTCTTAAAGAAAAACTAACAGGTCTGTGAGAGCCGGAATTCTTACTGGTTGGTAGGTGATCAAATACTTATGTCATGCAATAAAATGCTAATTAATTACTTAAAAATCATACAATGTGATTTTCTGAATTTTTGTTTTAGATTCCGTCTCTCACAGTTAAGGTGTACCTATGATAAAAATTACAGACCTCTACATGCTTTGTAAGTAGGAAAACCTGCAAAATTGACAGTGTATCAAATACTTGTTCTCTCCACTGTATATAGAACCGTTAGTGGTACCATATATTAAGCAAGCATAGAAACCTTTTTATTCTATCCAGAACCTTTTTTTCTAAGAGTGTAGGCCTAATTGGTGTATTATGGAGTGTCCTCTCCAAATCCTTTGTCGGGAAGAATTTGAATGTTGTATGGGAAAAAAAGAATATATTTTCAGTTATACACCCTCCAAGGTGTCGAAAGCCATGTAGGCTCCAATGCTACCCACAGTTGTGTCAAGTTGGCTTAATGTTTTGTACACTCAGTGTATATCACAATATATTTATTTTCTCTCGCCGATGCAGTTTAATCAAGTTGGAAGACTCTTTCATATTCTTCTAGTCAGGATGTTCCAGTTCTCTAGTTTTCACAAACAGTTCTCCACAAATCCATGAAACCCGTTTGGCAATCAAAGGATGTTAGATGTTAACTGGGAAAAAACAGCCTACATGTGTCTATTGATTGAATTTTGATTATGTAAAAGTTCCTTCATGTACACCACTTGAGATGCACTCAAACAATGAATACTCTGTGCTTGCACAAAAGTTGACCCCAATATTATTAGTGTGTTTCTGGCCTACCAAGGACTGACGTGTACTCGATATCGATATTGATGATGAATCTTCAAAGATGATTAGCCTATATTGTAATCGTTTGTTAAAGCAATAAACTCATTATAATAGTGGGGAAATGGTTTTAATCATTCATAAAAAATGCAGCATTGAAATCCTACAGAATTTAAAGCTAACACAATAAAATACAAGATTAGGCCTTAAAAAACAAGTTAAGCTTCTATTGAAACGAATAAGTTCAGTTAACAAGTGTTTTTATGTAGAAGTGAAAGTTGAAAGGAGTATTCGGGGTGCAATAGCTGAGTATGATAGCAGACTAGATTATTGATTGTACTGATTTAATAACTGAGGCATAGGCTGTTCTCAATGTTGTTAAGGGTTGGATAAGTGAGTAGAGGTGATAATAATTCAGAGGTGAATGGATGAAATATATAGCATGCAGGGTATGTTTATAGCATGCTGGGTATGTTTTTAAAATTAGGAGGACAGATCTGGAGAAATGTGGCCCTGATGGAAACTGTAATATAATGCACATCATTCATTTTAAAGGTTAGTTCTATTGTTATTGTAAAAATGCAGTAAAGACGTCATGTTATTAATACACATGTTTGAGCATAGAAGAATTAGAGGTGGTACAACACTGATTTGAGTAACTGGTGGAATTGACATGCATTGTAGCATCTTTACAAATAAAAGTGTGATAATCCTGTATGAATCTGGAATAATGATGAGTGAGAAAGTTACAGAGGGTCAAAGATCATACCCCCAAGTCATACTAAGCTCTCTCCACTACCAGTAACAAGGGAAGTTAGCATGTCTTGGGGGGTATGATTTTTGACCCTCTGTAATTTTTCTCTGGCTGGAGTCTCTGACGATTTTTAGGGCCTTCGTCTGACACTGCCTGGTATAGAGGTCCTGGATGGCAGGGAGCTAATCCTAAGGATGTACTGGGCGGTTCCCACTACCCTCTGTAGCATCTTGTGGTCGGATGCCAAGCAGTTGCCATACCATAAGGTGATGCAGCCAGTCAAGATGCTCTCAATTGTGCAGCTGTATAACGTTTTGAGGGCCCATGACAAATCTTTTCTGCCTCCTGAGGGGAAAGAGGCATTGTCGTACCCTCTTCACGACTGTGTTGCTGTGTTTGGACCATGATAGATCCTTCACTTCCCATCGATGTGAATGGGGGTGTGCTCGGCCCTCCGTTTCCTGTAGTCCACGATCAGCTCCTTTGTCTTGCTGACATTGAGTGAGAGGTTGTTGTCCTGGCACCACACTGCCAGGTCTCTGAGTTCCTCCCTATAGACTGTCTCATCGTAATCATCATCATGATTGGCAAACTTAATGATGGTGTTGGAGTCTTGCGCAGCCACGCGGTTGTGGGTGAACAGGGAGTACAGGAGGATAATAATTTTGACAGGATACCTTGGCGTTCTTGGGAACAGGGATTATGGTGGTCTCCGTGCTACGGGGTGATAGTCATTTAGACAGGTTACTTTGGCGTTCTTGGGCACAGGAACTATGGTGGTATGCTTGAAACATGTAGGTATTACAAACTGGGTCAGGAAGAGGTTGAAAATGTCAGTAAAGACATTTGCCAGTTGGTCAGCAGATTCTCTGAGTCTGCGTCTTTGTAAGCCGTCTGACCCTATGGCCTTGTGAATGTTAAAGGGAAATGTTGAACATTGTCCACTTCATATTTATCTCCAGCACCACCCCAACATCAACATATGTGAAAATTGCACATTTTTAAGTTTTGTAGTAAAAAAAAGATAGAGGCAGGTAAGTGTTTCCAATGATATCATCAGTGTGCATCATATGATTTTAACCAATTACAAGTAGGCATTGCCCACTAATTGTCTACTAATTGGTTGATGATGTCATTGGAAACATTTATCTTTCCTATATCTTTTTACGACAAAACATAGAAATGTGTCTTTTTCATGTACAGTGGGGCAAAAAAGTATTTAGTCAGCCACCAATTGTGCAAGTTCTCCCACTTAAAAAGATGAGAGAGGCCTGTAAGTTTCATCATAGGTACACTTCAACTATGACAGACAGAATGAGAAAAACAAATCCAGAAAATCACATTGTAGGATTTTTTATGAATTTATTTGCAAATTATGGTGGAAAAGAAGTATTTGGTCACCTACAATCAAGCAAGATTTCTGGCTCTCACAGACCTGTAACTTCTTCTTTAAGAGGCTCATCTGTCCTCCACTTGTTACCTGTATTAATGGCACCTGTTTGAACTTGTTATCAGTATAAAAGACACCTGTCCACAACCTCAAACAGTCACACTCCAAACTCCACTATGGCCAAGACCAAAGAGCTGTCAAAGGACACCAGAAACAAAATTGTAGACCTGCACCAGGCTGGGAAGACTGAATCTGCAATAGGTAAGCAGCTTGGTTTGAAGAAATCAACTGTGGGAGCAATTATTAGGAAATGGAAGACATACAAGACACTGATAACCTCCCGCTATCTGGGGCTCCACGCAAGATCTCACCCCGTGGGGTCAAAATGATCACAAGAATGGTGAGCAAAAATCCCAGAACCACACGGGGGGACCGAGTGAATGACCTGCAGAGAGCTGGGACCAAAGTAACAAAGCCTACCATCAGTAACACACTACGCCGCCAGGGACTCATATCCTGCAGTGCCAGACGTGTCCCCCTGCTTAAGCCAGTACATGTCCAGGCCCGTCTGAAGTTTGCTAGAGAGCATTTGGATGATCCAGAAGAAGATTGGGAGAATGTCATATGGTCAGATGAAACCAAAATATAACTTTTTGGTAAAAACTCAACTCGTCGTGTTTGGAGGACAAAGAATGCTGAGTTGCATCCAAAGAGCACCATACCTACTGTGAAGCATGGATGTGGAAACATCATGCTTTGGGGCTGTTTTTCTGCAAAGGGACCAGGACGACTGCCTCGTGCAAAGGAAAGAATGAATGGGGCCATGTATTGTGAGATTTTGAGTGAAAACCTCCTTCCATCAGCAAGGGCATTGAAGATGAAACGTGGCTGGGTCTTTCAGCATGACAATGATCCCAAACACACCGCCCGGGCAACGAAGGAGTGGCTTCGTAAGAAGCATTTCAAAGTCCTGGAGTGGCCTAGCCAGTCTCCAGATCTCAACCCCATAGAAAATCTTTGGAGGGAGTTGAAGGTCCGTGTTGCCCAGCAACAGCCCCAAAACATCACTGCTCTAGAGGAGATCTGCATGGAGGAATGGGCCAAAATACCAGCAACAGTGTGTGAAAACCTTGTGAAGACTTACAGAAAATGTTTGACCTCTGTCATTGCCAACAATACTGATTTACCACCATAATTTGCAAATAAATTCATTAAAAATCCTACAATGTGATTTTTAGTTTTTTTTTCTCATTTTGTCTGTCATAGTTGAAGTATACCTATGATGAAAATTACTGGCCTCTCTCATCTTTTTAAGTGGGAGAACTTGCACAATTGGTGGCTGACTAAATACTTTTTTGCCCCACTGTATGTTGATGTTTAGGTGGTGTTGGAGATGATGAATATGAATTTGAACAATTTAGAAATTTGCCTTTAACCTGTTTACTCAAATCACCTACAGAGAGCATGATCACACAGTCATATAGAACACCTCACTAGAATACCTCATGATAAGCTGTTGACCATACTGTTTACCAAGAGAGTTTATCTATATTTCTTCAGGGGGCTGTAAATTTACCACCACAACCCGATGCTGGCCCTAAGACCGCACTCAACAAGCTGTATATGGCCATAACCAAACAAGAAAATGCTCATCCGTATGCGGCGCTCCTAGTGGCCTGTTATTTTAATGCAGGAAAACTGAAATCCTCCTTACCTAATTTCTACCAGCATGTCACCTGTGCAACTAGAGGCGAAACTCTAGATCACCTTTACTCCACACACAGAGAAGCATACAAAGATCTCCCTCGCCCTCGATTTGGCAAATCTGACCATAAATCTATGCTTCTGATTCCTGCTTACAAGCACAAACTCAAACAGGAAGTACCAGTAACGCACTCAATACGGAAATGGTCCGATGAAGCGGATGCTAAACTACAGGACTTTTTCGCAAGCACAAACAGGAATATGTTCCGTTACTCATCCAATGGCATTGAGGAATTTAACACATCCGTCACGTCTTCATTAATAAGTACATTGATGACATCGTCCCCACAGTGACCCTCCATACATACCCCAACCAGAAGCCATGGACTACAGGCAACATCCACACTAAGCTAATAGTTTGAGCTGCTGCGTTCAAGGAACTTAACACTAACCTGGACGCTTATAAAAAACATATGCTACTCCCTCTGACGAACCATCAGACATGTTTCAATTATACAACACTATAGCATGCCCAACATGACCATATTACACCCCTGTGGAACCTCATAACAAACTCAACTTTAACTTTTAGAGTCAAGATCATTTAAAATTCCAGCGCCATCCCCTTCTATGATAACCCTAATGAATCAGGTACATTTGAGAGAGAGATAAAGGAAAGCAGCAGTGATTATGACCATTGAAGACAGAGACTGGGCACAACATCTCCAATACACTTCCATATAAATTCACTCACCGAGTCAGCATATAGGTCAATGTTATTCTCTGAGGCCGACCAGAACATATCCCAGTCGGCGTGATCAAAACAATCTTGAAGGGTGGATTCCAATTGGTCAGACCAGCATTGAATGGTTCTAGTCACTTGTACATCCTGTTTGAGTTTCTGCCTATAAGACGGTAGGAGCAAGATGCCGCCCTCACTTCAGCAAATCCGACCACAACGCCATCTTGCTCCTCCCGTCTTATAGGCAGAAACTCAAACAGGATGTACCAGTGATGAGAACCATTTCTTAACCAGAAACCATGGATGGATGGTGGCATTCGTGCAAAACTGAAAGCACGAACCACCGCATTTAACCATGGAAAGAGGTCTGGGAAAATGGCTGAATATAAACAGTGTAGTTATTCCCTCCGCAAGGCAATCAAACAAGTGAAATGCTGGTACAGGGACAAAGTGAAGTCGCAATTCAATGGCTCAGACACGAGACGTATGTGGCAGGGTCTACAGGAAATCACGGACTACAAAAAGAAAATCAGCCACATCATGCACACTGACGTCACGCTTCCAGACAAACTACACACCTTCTTTGCCAGCTTTGAGGATAATACAGTGCCACCATCTCGGTCCGCTAACAACAACTGTGCCCCCCCTCCTCCTTCTCTGTGGCCGATGTGAGTAAAACATTTAAACGTGTTAAACCCTCGCAAGATTGCTGGCCCACATGGCATCCTTAGCGGCGTCCTCAGATCATGCGCAGACCAGCTGGCTGGTGTGTTTACGGACATATTCAATCGCTCCCTATCCCAGTCTGCTGTACCCAGGAAGGCAAAGATAACTGAACTAAATGATTACCGCCCCATAGCACTCACTTTTGTCATCATGAAGTGCTTTGCGAGACTAGTCAAGGATCATATCACCTGCACCTTACCGGCCACTTCAGTTTGCATACCGCCCTAACAGGTCCACAGACAATGCAATCGCCATCACACTGCACACTGCCCTATCCCATCTGGACAAGAGGAATACCTATGTAAGAATGCTGTTCATTGACTACAGCTCAGCATTCAACACCATAGTACCCTCCGAGCTCATCATCACATCTGCTAACCATGTGTGTGTGACAAATAAAATTTGATTTGATTTGATTTGATTTGATCAAGCTGGAGGCCCTGGGCCATGACCCTGCCCTGTGCAATTGAGTCCTGGACTTTCTGACTGGCCGCCCTCAGGTGGTGAAGGTAGGAAACAACATCTCCACCTCACTGACCCTCAACACTGGGGCCCCACAAGGGTGTGTGCTCAGCCCCCTCCTGTACTCCCTGTTCACCCACGACTGCATGGCCATGCACGCCTCCAACTCAATCCTCAAGTTTGGAGAAGGCAGTGGAGGAGAAGGTGGAAAGTTTTAAGTTCCTCGGCGTACACATCAACGACAAACTGAAATGGTCCAGCCAAACAGATAGTGTGGTGAAGAAGGCGCAACAGCGCCTTTTCAACCTCAGGAGGCTGAAGAAATTTTGCTTGTCACCCAAAACCCTGACTAACTTTTACAGATCCACAATCGAGAGCATCCTGTCGGGCTGTATCACCGCCTGGTACGGCAAAGGCTCCACCCTCAAACGCAAGGTTCTCCAGAGGGTGGTGCAGTCTGGGGGCAAACTACCTGCCCTCCATGACACCTATAGCACCCGATGTCACAGGAAGGCAAAAAAGATAATCAAAGACAATAACCACCCGAGCCACTGCCTGCTCACCCGCTATCATCCAGAAGGCGAGGTCAGTACAGGTGCATCAAAACTGGGACCGAGAGACTGAAGAACAGCTTCTATCTCAAGCCATCAGACTACTAAACAGCAATCACTAACTCAGAAAGACTGCTGCCTACATGGGGACCCAATCACTGGCCACTTTAACAAATGGATCACTAGTCACCTTAAACAATGCCACTTTAATAATTTTTTACATATCTTACATTACTCATATCATATGTATATACCTTATTTTATACCATCTATTGCACCTTGCCTATGCCGCTCATTTGGCCATCGCTCATCCATATATTTATTACACCCCTTTTAGATTTGTGTGTATTAGGTAGTTGTTGGGGAACTGTTAGATTACTTAGATATTACTGCACTGTCGGAACCAGAAGCATTTCGCTACACTCGCATTAACATCTGCTCACCATCTGTATGTGGCAAATAACATTTGATTTGAAGCCAGCAGTTTTGTTGTTGCTTAAATTACACAATGCTATAAGCATGCCCAACATGACCATATTACACCCTTGCGGAACCTCATAGCAAACTAAACTTTTCATTTTAGAGTCAAGATCATTTAAAATGTATAGCGGTGGCCTGTAGTATTTTTTAAAGTCTCATTATAACATTGAATATCACAGGTACCTGTCCAATGTTATGTTTAAAACCTCTTAAGGATCAGGCCCTTTTTTTCCAATTTTTGCCTAAAATGACATACCCAAATCTAACTGCCTGTACCTCAGGTCCTGAAGCAAGGATATGCATATGCTTTATAACATTTGAAAGGAAACACTTTGAAGGTTGTGGAAAAGTGAAATTAATGTAGGAGAATATAACACATTAGATCTGGAAGATAATACAAACAACAAAAACATTATTTGTTGTTACATCATCTTTGAAATGCAAGAGAAAGGCCATAATATAATATTGCAGTTTAGGCGCCATTTAGATTGTGACCACTAGATGGCAGCAGTGTGTACAAAGTTTCAGATTGATCCAGTGAAGCATTGCAATACTGAACAATATCTACCCAAATGTGCCGAATTGGTCAATAGATACATTTTCAAGTTCATAACTACAGAGAACATACAAAAATTATATGGTAATACAAAATGTAAGTTTACACACTCCCAGGAATGTCATACATGATGGATCATTAGCGTATACACTAACTTTCACACATCTAGATGGCCGGGTGGAGTGGGTGTGGAGCCAGAGACAGCAGGGGTTCAAACTGTAGAACCCAGTTCCCACATTTTAATTTAAAAATATATTTTATCAAGCAAAACTATACTACATTTTATCTCTGGGACCTTCAGGATGACAAGTCAGAGCAAGATTACTGAATGTAAGTACATTATTTAGCTTCAGAGGTGAATGTATCAATCCAGTTGCTGTGAAAAAAGTTTTCTGTTGTTGTGCACTCTCCTCAAACAATAGCATGGTATTTTTTCACTGTAATAGCTACTGTAAATTGGACAGTGCAGTTAGATTAACAATAATTTATTTTTTCTGCCCATATAAGACGTGTCTATGTCCTGGAAAGTTTGCTGTTACTTACAACGTCATGCTAATCACATTAGTGCACGTTAGCTAAACTGTCCCGGTATAGGGACACCGAACCCGTAGAGGTTTACTGAGGCCAGAATTGCAGCAGTCTGTAGAGAGTAGTCAAACAGACATGACATCACATGACCCAATCTTTATATCCTGAACCATAATAGGGATCTGGCCCTGACTGTATCTGTCATGTAAAAAATGTATTCCAGCAATATTGACATTTTTGTTGATATTCAATTAATTCAGAAATGAACTCCTGTCCTCATTTCCTAGGCTACTGGTGAAGCTTTAGCTAGGCTACTCATGGAAACTTCCATACAGCCTCTGGGGGAATCTATTCAAAACAAACATCAAACAAATAAAGAAACAAATCACCACTTGTAAAACCTGTCTATTGAACTAACAGCAAGCCACCATCTAACGTTAAACACAAGCAAACCACTAGGCCTACCCAGCTGGGATTTTTTAAGTTAAATTCAGAGGGCCAGAAAATTAGACTTGCACAATCTGTTCCTGTGTTCAGTAAGGACCGGGAGTCTCTAATGAATGAATGGGTGCCTGCGATACTGGCAGGCATCACAGGGTTTAATGGTCCAACCGGCTGTTATGCTACAAACTTTGAGATTGAATAATTGCTATCACAAACCACGTTACCATTCAAAGTTTTTATGCGAGTAAAGTCATAGCTTATATTTTTTTAAATCACGACAGCTGTGATGGAAACAGAGAGTTTCGGTACAATTTTATAAATGCGACAAATAATTTGTTCATTCGAGATGGTGAGCTGTTTTTGTCGTAAAATTAATTGTGCGAGAAATGGTGGTGGAAACGCCTTTATGCTAAAATATTGAAATAATAAGCATAATGTCGAAGTAAACTTGGAGTCACGCGATGATATGGTGTGTCCTCCCACTAAGACTCGGGAAACCATGCAGTTTATTAGAATACATCTGAAATTAAACTATGATGAACTTCACAGGGTGGTGAATGGGTGGTTGATGCTCCACAGGGTGGTTGATGCTCCTTGCCAATAAATATAGAGGGTCTTATTCTGCTTGACTGCCGTTTGACAAATAAAAAATATTCTTGCGCTTATCCATAATAATCTCATTGTGTAGACTATACACCTTTATGCGGATTTTAGAATATATATCTGTCGAGAAGTTGGATAGAAACCTAGCATGTAAGTAGCCTGATAGCAGCAGAATGGTTCCTTTGTAGACTACCCCCACCCCCACTCCCACCCCACTCACACAGACATGGGCACAATACTATTCAATACAGTGAGCTGTGATTAACTTTTGAAACTAAGTTGATAGCCTACAATTGCTTCCATGTTGAATTTTTAAAGGAGTTATTATTTGTTCATTACTAATCAACCTAATCATTTTGTTTTATGTTCATGTTCCCTTAAAAACATTAAGCTATTAACTCTATTAACTCTGTATGGTGATTGCTGAATCAAAGCTGATTGATTGCTGGATCAACTAAACAAAATTAACTCAAAGACAATCACATTGCAATGTTGACGTCTAGTTATGTAACGACAACTCCACATACGTCAAGAGAACACAGGGGGCTTCCGATATGCTACAAGCTACAAAGACCTAAATGAAACGCACTTAGCCTATACTGAACTGTTAACCCCCACAGCATCACATCTATACCACATGCAACTAGTCTACCTTTAAAAGTAATCTGAGTCGTGAGAAAATGCCAACATGTAAAGAGCCTAATTGAAAACCATTCGCGCCAGATCACCAAGGCATTTATCAGGCTAACATTAAAATTACAGTATTAATTAACCCCCCTGGTGTTACAAGGGGCAGGTGTCTATTTCATTACCAGCAAGATAAACAAGATTATTAACTTACTGCACCGTCTGGGAACCATTTGCCTGAGTCAAACGATGAGAGTGTAGAGTATTGAGGGCTAGATAGTCCTTACTAAACGCCTCATACCCCACCGTCCACTCAGATACGAGCGTCCAACAGCTGCGATTCACGACAGTTAAGATTACATATGATGTAAATATATCGAGGACTGGGTTGTCAGCTCTCCCAAACCATAAAACTTACTTTAATGGCATCACGTGTTCCCCGCGAGCCACTCAGGGTCAGCGCCCTAGGCCCTTCTGCATACACAACCTCCAAAAGTTTAAAAGTACAAAAGACAGACAGACGGAAACTAAAAAGCAGGCTATCCAATAGAAGAAGAAAAAACTACTCTACGCGTCAAGTCTGAAACTGACATACCCGACAGGTATACCCGATAGGTATGTCAGACGTACGACTTCTTGAGGGAACTATAACCACAATAATGAAGAGGTGAGTAATGTTTGTTTCATTCTTTCTGACATGGAACAGGGTTTGACATGTAAATAGTGTTGGGGAAATACTGTACCAAGAAGTTGCAGAAGACTGCAAGGTATACACCAGTTTATCCTCTTGTGGAAAGGACTCCTTCACATGTGAAAGGGCTTGAGGAGGGGAGGGGTTGTCCAGCACTGTTTACCTGTGTTGATATGTTTGAGACAGCAAGGTTGATGCTGCGTGATGACGGCTACAGAGGTTCCTCCTGAGGATTTGTTACATGGGGTCATACTGCTCCCGGTGTAGGATCATGGAGGGAATGCATGTAGGCTACTTTTACAGACAGACAAGATAGTTGACCCTAATAATTACACCAAACCAGAATTCTCTATAACCAGCGTTTTTTTAAATGATCGATGCAAAAGTGATACTTTAGTGCATGTTTCGCTCAAAGGTGGCTCCATAAATGTGTTTTTGATCGAAAAGTTCCGTCAGAAACGTTGATATGGACAACATGTGACATTAAGGAAGAAATCATGTTTGGACCTGTTTTGAGATCAAATAAATTATAAATGATAGTTTCGGGTCCAAAGTTGGTGGATCATTCAAAACGACAAGAGAAAGCTTTTACGTTGTCACATAAGTTAGATATTGTGTTGAATGTTCCTGGAAATAGCCCAAGAGAATAATATATTTCTAGTTCAACTGCTGCTTGGGATTTTGATTAAAAGTTTTCTTTTCCCTGGGAAAATGATATTCATTTTGTCAATCTTGGGTGATTAAGTTACTATTTTAGCAAAATGAACAGATTGGTTACATCAAATGGAAATAGCGTTTTCTCCTGTATTCAGAGCCTCCCTGGAAGTGCATCTGTTTCGCTAGACAGAAAACAACTGTCGTTGTTTGAGCGGTGTTAGGGAAAGCTGTAAAGTTTTATGACACGACCGGGCCATAAAGTTTTACAGGCATCCGTCTGTACTGTAAACAATTACTAAGGAAGTGGAGCCTGACAGTGAACCGGTGAGCACGTTGAGAACTGCTAAGGGCCAAAGACTAAAAAAACAGCCACTTCTTCTTGGAGTTGGCTAATCAAACCGCTACTGAATTAGCCGCACAAAGTTCCAGTATACCATTGTACTTTCCCACACCCGTTTTCCCCGTGACACATTCAAAAGACATTGTTGTAACATGAAGCACATACGACGCTGTTTTTTTCCCCCCAAATTCACCCATCTTTATTTCATTACTTAAAACACAAACATAGCACGAATGCCTTTCTCCTCAAGATTTCAGTCCACTTCAAAGATAACACTTCAGCAATCTATAATCAAGATGAGCAAGTTTAAATCTAAGCTATACTATGGTGCTAACTGTTCTAGTTAATATAGGTAATTCAAGTGCATTTCGTTCCAGAGGATCATCCTCCATTAAACCACTCAATAGATTATTATTATTTCTAAAAAGTGAAAAGAAACTTGGTCAAGAATATGTTAAATGTAATATGTGAATTTGTTTTACCTACAAGGCCTTCAAAGTTGTATATGTGAGGAATTATAACCGTGTAGCATATGAGAAAAGGTTCTGACACTTGTGTGCTTTGTGGCAGCCGCCGGAAACGAGAAAATTGTTTAATTGTTAGCTACTCATTGTGGACATGAGTCTCCTGCCTCATGACAACCTTTATGTCAACCCAAAATCTCACATTAGTTGGAGAGATACGTTTTCAGAAGAAAAACAATACCACGTCTGTGTTCTTCACTTTCAAACCTTAGGTACATGAATAATGAATCATTATTGAAGTGAACATAAGTTACACATCAGGCCTACATACATTCTAGATTCTACAGATAGTCTTTTTGTTTGCCCATATTCCCAAGTAATGTGAAATTTGCAGGACATGTAGGATGTTGGGCTATTGCCCAATTCTCAGCTGTAATCTGCCACTACATGTATTTTTCGTGTTTTACAAAATATTCTAAATTGCTAATAATGATTTGTGACAAATGTAATGCTGAGGTTTAAAAACAAATCCCATGATCATACTTGGCACATTAGGTCAGATCTTAGTCAACAATCAGGCCAAATGTTATGTTTCCCCCAAATAAGAAGCCCCTGCCTATACTGGCAAGTTATGTAGCCTAATACAATATACCTTTTCAGATGAGGAAACCATTCACAGTATACATGTTAACTACGAAATGTATAGTAAGGTTTAAGTATATCACTGTTCTCACGACACTTTATGTCCAAAACCAATCATTTTAGGTGGACTATTTTAAATACAATCACAGAATGATATAGCCCTCGCAATTTACTAAAATGTTTCTATGTTACCTCTTAAAATGTTTCTATGTTACACCGTTGTTTAAACGGGGCTGGTAAAAAACACAATCAGAAAATAAATACTTAAGGAGTTTGAAGATAAACTACAAGGAATTTATTTACGTTGTTGTTTTTTAATATAAATAATAGGCACCTCTCACGAAGAAAACAATAGTGATAGTACAGTAGTAATACGATAATAACAATAAAACGTTCAGCTTTAAAATACTTTAAGGTAAAAAAAAGGTAAGTGGTGAAATGTTACAATTTTCGCTAATTAATATATTTCAAGCGTTTCTATTCTCACAAGTTATATAAGACTCTGCTGAACAAGTACATATTCAAATATAGAAAATAAAACAATACAACATTCAAACCAAATGACAGGTATATTACATAATCAGATCCATAATCGAAGAATGTTCAATATTTGTCATCACACTGAAACATCGCATCACAAAAGTCACTGTTTGGAAACATGGGTGGTGCTGACAGTCTTTGAATGACATCTCTAAGGAACGTTGATAACGTTTGAAAATGGCTCCATGTTTTAGATTGACTCTTTAATTTTAAGCTTTGAGTCCTTCTTCCACTTCATTCGTCGGTTCTGGAACCAGATTTTGATCTGCCTCTCGTTCAGACAGAGAGTATGGGCGATCTCGATACGCCTACGACGCGTCAGATACCGGTTGAAATGGAACTCTTTCTCCAACTCCAGAGTTTGGTAGCGCGTGTAACTCGTCCTTGACCTTTTACCGTCAGCCTCTGGAGTGTAATTGAGAGAAAAATAATCTGTGACCACACTGGAAATGTGACAATTCAAAGAAACATTCTCAACATTATCACTTAAAATATGTCTTAACTTGTCAATGGACATGCAATGACTTGTAGCATATCAATTAATAAGAATTAATAGCAAAACACAGCCTCTACTGTGACTATATCCTCATGTTAAAGATTACTTCAACATTTGAATGTTACTGTATGGCTTAATGAATATAGCCTATATGAGGATAGCTGGATAACTGGATAAATGGTCATCAATGTGGAGCTGCGTGAGTTACCAAAACCCAGGCAAAAAGGTGGCCATTCGGGTTCACTCAATGAAACTACAATGAAAGTATATTACTAGTAGGCTTATTACTAATAATATTATTGTTATTATAATAATCATTATTATTATAACTACAACTAAAACTAAAACAAGGTCGTTACAGTTACAGAAATATCAGTTGAGCCTCTAAAGTAGGTTACATGCCCTGTTACATAACACAAAATAAGTTGCCATGGCAAGTAAGTAGACTATTCAAATTTGATAAACGTTCAGTTAAAGTGCACAGTGAAATCCACAATCTCACCCTTCAACTCTCCTCAAAATAAGCATAGGCCTACTTATCATACTATCTTGTTTTGATTCTAAAGTAGAATGAAAACATTGTTTGTTGAGATTTTTAAGGGACTTGTGTCTCCCTTATCCAATTACCCTGTCATAAATTTGGACGCAGATCGCTTCTTCGGTGTAACAGGACATTTTTACGAGCAATTGATGACTTTGTCATAAAATTTACGACTGCGAGTTTTATTATTTCCGAATACAGCCTATGAAACTCAAGAAAGAAAAAGTGTGAATGGACTCAGGAGGGTAAAAATAGAGACACACATGGAGGAGAGAGGGTGTGAGAAAGAAACTTCCCTTTGTACAAAATAAAGAAAAGATATACATGAAACTTTACCGTGACCCATGTGTAGTTTCGTCATCCAGGGATATATTTGTGGTTGCGGTTCGCTGGTTTGTGGCTGAGTAGAATGGTTTCCTTGTCTTACTGGCTGGACGGGTTGCAAACTTACGACTTTGATCTCGCCTGTTTGAGTCTTGCATATATGCATTTCGCTGAAATCCGAGTCCGTCTCGGGTTTGCGACAATACAGTCCGAGATTTAGAGAACCCTGGCGGCTTGTCTGCTCGTTCATGTGGCGTCTCTGGGAAGCGTCTCCTGTGGAAGACTCTGGTCGTGGTGTAAGGTCGCCAGGATTGCCATGCAGCCCAGAGTTCATCTCTACCATGCCAAGGGAGCTCGAGGACGGTGGGGACGCGAATGACCCCCGGTGATCATGCCCTCCAAAACCACAGTAGCCGGACACGTTGAGTTCGGAGCTAGAGCCGTATCCATGGTTGTGCAAAGCGAAGGCTGACGCCTCGTGAGTTTGCTTAAACAATGAGTTGGCTACGTAAGAGCTCATTTCAAGAGAAAACGCTAAGGAAACGAAATGGAAGCATTTATATGGACTAAATTATTGCATTCAAGTTTTTATTTAACACGATAATTGTAAAATATGTAGGCCTACAGATAGCAGTTGTAACGGTTTGTTATTATTATTGCGTTTGATTTGTAGCTCTTTTGAAGTTCATGGGGTTTTATCCTAAAAATGACCACGATTTATAGGTGGGTGATTTTTTATTTTTTTCTCCATTGCCCAAATATGGGATGTTTAAAAATAATCACGTGCTCGTATCGGCCAGTCATAAATTTGGTTAGATCACACTTGGAGGTTATTGATGGAAATAGGAGAAACGCCTGATATCCGGGCAGCGGGGACCCTGTTGGGGCACTGGCGGTGCAGTGCTGGACGAAAGGCCGAGAGCGTCACCTGGTGCCAGGGATGGATAAGGCCATAAAACTCACAAGCCCCCCCACATGCAAACTATGTAGTAATCTACCTGGCAACAACAACACAACATTTGTGTGGTGTGTATCTGCATATAACATGTTTTTGTCATAGGATAGAACTGCATTGAAGGCCTAATGTTAAAGTTTGTTATAACCAGTTGCAGACAAACTAATTGATTACCACCAAAACTACCGATAGTAAAGGGGGATAAGGAAAGGGGGATAACTAGTCAGTTGTACAACAGAAAGGGGGATAACTAGTCAGTTGTACAACAGAAAGGGGGATACCTAGTCAGTTGTACAACTGCATGCCTTCAAATGAAATGTGTCTTCCGCATTTAACCCAACCCCTCTGAATCAGAGAGGTGCGGGGGCTACCTAAATCGACATCCACGTCTTCGGCGCCCGGGGAACAATGGGTTAACTGCCTTGCTCGGCGGCAGAACGAGATATTTTTACCTTGTCAGCTCGGGGATTCGATCCAGCAACCTATAGGTATAAAATCATCCATAAAAGTGCAGCCTAGAGCAGGCAGGTGGTCTCCAAACTATAAAAGGCAATAGAATAGGCAGCATCAATGGTGCTACATAATGTCTGACCACAACTTTACACAAAATGCCCAGTGGGCACAGACATAAATTCAACGTCAATTCCACGTTGGTTCAACTTGGAAATAACGTTGATTCAACTCGTGTGTGCAAAGTGGGTTGTCAGTAGCATTTATTTAATTGTTTTTCACAATAAACAAGTAATAATAATAAAATGATTTAATACACATTTTAATGGGCTAAACAATCAATTGCTATGGCATATTACTTTGGCCAACTGATATTCAGTCAACGTAATAGCAATGCATGAGAACATTCTACTTGTTTGGGTCGCTATACTGTAAGTACACATTTGTTCACTATATGTTTCATATCGTATTTTAGGCCTATCTGGAATTGTTTTCTTAATGGCTTGACCAGGAACAATTTTCTCGATAAGGCCGGTATGCCAGAATTCGAAATCGACGTGAGTAATTGTGCGTAATTGTATAGCCTACAACGACTGATAGCCTACTTAGAATGATAATGCCAACGTTGATAATATTGGTGATAATAATAACAGTAATCCTAAATTATCTTTATTCAAGTTGCATCATTGGTTTATCTGAAAAGGTAAAGCGCAAACAGAATGTCATCTAAACAACTGCAACATCTCCTGGTTTGAATTGGCTTGTGTGTGACATGAGTCACATAACTTGACAAGTTTTCTAAAAAAAAGAAGGCCTGCTTTATTAATAACACGTATGAAAACGTTAAATCATACCGTGTAAGCTGAAATGGAAGTCTATTTAGACATAGCAATTAGACAGGCCTCTCAAGCGGTGGTTTTATATCGAATTGTGGGATTTGCTTTTCCCCATCCACATCTTCCAACATTTCTGTAGCTATTTGAAATGACTATTCAAATACTTCACTGCATTGCTTTGACAAAATTAGTGTGCTCCTCTTTTCTTTAAGTTGCGAAGCTTTGAATTCGCGGATAACGTGGAAGAACCATTATATAGATAGGGTGGCTGGCTTTGGGTCTGTTATATGACGAATGAAAAACGTGAACAAGGATAATGTACACATTTAACCTGCATGGAGGGCTATAATTGAGAACTAGACCAGCATGGTATGATGGGCGCAAAAACATGGACGACAACTTTTTTTATTAACAGTTTTATTAAATATGACTTGAAGTGAATTTCATAGCCTTCATCACTGTTATTGTTTTATTTCGGATTTTCAACTAACGCTACAATTCAAGCCACATCGGTCAGTTATGATTTGACCACATACTCAATGTAGGCTAGCCTACTGGTACATATCTAAACATAAATAAAGTAGGCTAGCTAATACAAAGAAGGTGCGGGATGCGGACGAATGCTCTCACAGGACTAAGGCGTGTAATATAGATATACATATATTTACAAACATATCAACAATTTAGGTAGTGTGAGTCGTTATTATTCAGCATAGTTTTTTCGTACAACAAAACGAAAAAAAACGGGTTACTCAAGCGGATGTAAAGCTTATACCTTCCTTCACATCTTATGACAATTACTTTTGTAAAACATATTGCCAACATCATAGGTGTATAGACATCTGAGAACCACTGTTTTTTCTTTGCTGTCAAACAGCATTTAAGAACATATAATGATGAATGTCTTCGCGTTACACACAGTTTGGGTATATAAGGGAATGTCAAGTAAGGAATTAAATGATTTGGTCATGGTGAAATGTTCATATCCAATACAGAAAGAAATTAAAAAGTCAAACATTGATGTCTGAAGATATGTAGCGTCCACATTGCATTTAACGCAGCCACATATTTTAATACACTAGTTTCTTTATTGTGCCAAACAATAGTTGATAGGTAGGCTACTTGATAGGTAGTTAAGTTATCCTCACAGAACGGCGGATTGATGCATATAGTAAGTTAGGAACTCGTTCATTCTTTCTTCTCTTCTGTCGCCTCTTCTGTGTCCTCTTTACCCGTGTCTTGACTCACCCCTGCCGAACCACTTTCGGTGAGAGTCGTAGTTAGATTGCTTTCCTTTTTCCATTTCATCCGGCGATTCTGGAACCAGATTTTTATCTGACGTTCGGTGAGACAGAGTGCATTGGCGATTTCGATACGTCTGCGTCTCGTCAAGTAGCGGTTGAAATGGAATTCCTTTTCGAGTTCTAGAGTTTGGTACCGGGAGTAAATTTGTCGGCCTCTTCGTCTGTCAGAACCGTATCCAACTCCTGAGTGGAAACACAATTTAAATTAGCATAATCAGGAAATATATTTTAAAGTAAGCTATATGCAATGTCACTACCCCAGCGTTTCCCAAACTCGGTTCTCGGGACCTCAAGGGGTGCACGTTTAATTTTGCCCTAACACTACACAGCTGATTCAAATGATCAAAGCTTGATGATGAGTCGATTATTTGTATAAAGGTAGGCAAAAACCAAAACGTGCACCCCTTGGGGTCCCTCGGACCGAGTTTGGGAAACCCTGCACTACCCAAACACACATAATCACAAAAACCCACGGAAATAATCGATATAGGCCTTCATTCATAATCATTCGCAGTCTAGGATCGTGTCCGGTTTTCATGCTAGCCTATGTTTTGCAATTATCTAAATAAACAACAGTTGTGGTAGCCTATATACTGACGCAACACACACACACACACTTTCGCTATCAGGGGAACCCAGTCTACTGAGTAATATTTGAAGAGATTATACTCGTCTTAAAATTCCGTGAACTCTGCTATGGGTCACAAAAAGATGAACTTAAATGCTATAAACTCTTTTGTTTTAAGGGAAATAGGGATGGACTGTGACGGAGATTTGTCCAAAAGGGATTTCCTACGAAGATAAAAGGTCTTTATTGCCGGCGACAGGGTGCTGCTGTAGTATAATGGTTTATGGGGTGATAAAACGTAGCTTCCCTAGTCGTAAAACGGGCCAGCTCGTCTAATTTATCTCTATGAGTTGGTAATACTCACCGCTATGAGAGTTCATCCGCTGCATCCACGGGAAGATCTGAATGTTCCCCTTCTGTTCCTGCGAGCCGTTCCTGCCCGGATCAGACGGGTAATCCTGGGGGAGTGAGGTTTGTGCACCTTGTCCCAAACTGCTCTGCCTACAGCTGGGCAGCACGTCCTTATCTTGGTAAAACACGTTGGATCCATACTCGTACGGTCCCCTGCTCGAGCCGAACACTACGTTGTCTTGGGGCGAATAGAAAGGCGAGGAATATATCCGATTTTGGGCCACAGCGGCTCCGTAAGATGAGTAGTGTCGAACAGCGTCATAGGTAGTTGAGTTTAGGGCCACGTTAGGTAAAACCTCTTGACCACCAGCTAAATGGCATGAGAGCGACGGGTTTGCGAAATACGAATTCATACCTTGCCTCTCTCCCTTGCTCCCTCTTTCTCTTTCCCTCCCTCCCTTACAATCTCACCTCTCTCTCTATTCTCCCTCTCTCACACTAAGTCACTCTCTTTTTTTCTCTGTCAGTCTATCTTTTAATACCGGCACGCTGAATGATTTCTTTATAATGTATTTCTAGACACCAATAAAGACACAAGGTACAAAGCCGAATGTTGTTGCTAAAGCCTCACTCTAGGATGGACAAGATGACAATGTCAGCTGACCAAATTTCCTCCAATAAAAAGCAAGGAGTAGAGGACTAAGGGAGAAAAAAAACGTTACTTCATTTAAAAAAATCCTCGCTTGCAACTACTCTCACATACGCGCATGTACACACACAAACGCAATCGCAAGCTAATACATTGTCATATGCGTGCGCACATACAGAAAGACGGACTACATAAATAGGGAGCGTTTATACACACACACACACGCGCGCGAGCGCGCATGCGCACGCACAAAGTCACATACTTGCCAATCTGCCTCCGCAACACATGTTCTTTGTTGCACAGTAGCCTGTACTATACTGAAGCAAAAACAATAACACCAATGCTCATAAATGTATAAAGAACATGCAGTGGATGAATTGAATCAGATTGGCCATAAACAATCACATTAATCAATTAGCCTAAATGTAGAATTTAATTATTGAGAGAAATAGATGCTAACGCTAGACAAGCATGCTCTGTTTCAATTATTTGACTTGAGTTCATTCTCTTGTTATTTTTTTAAAGACGGACCTTAGAGACGACGCAGAGTTATGTTTTCAAGTCTCTCGGGTCGAGAAAATAAGATTAGGGTCCGCAACTGCAATACAGTGATCGAATTATTCAGTTAGAAAAAGTCTTGACAATATTGCCCTCATCGATTAATATATTTTTCCTCGGTGTGAGATACATAGCTTATAAACTGATTAAAAAGCATGATTTATGATAAACAAAGGGGTTTAATCAAATTGTTCAAATAGAGTTTAGAAAACATGTTTGGGTGACATTTAATTATATCGTTTGTAATAGCAACGTTGCTATAGGCTTTAGACTTACATGAATGGACTGAATGTTGATGTATTCGATAATAGGAATGGCCATAACACAGTTATCTAATCTTATGAGATAAAATACAAATAGTAAGTATTGACTTAATTCAGTTTGACATAAAACAAGTCCTAACACAGGCTTGTTTTGAAGCCTAGAGTCTGACAGGAAAACTGAACACAGGAGCGTGCGCTTTGACACACACACACACACACACACACCTAATTTATCATTAGAGCTGGAATTACACAAAATAGTTCCCCATGCAATGGGATCACTGCTACTTATGTCACGATAGGCCTCCACGACAGGAGTAATAAATGGAGTTGTATTTGTAAGGATATGCCAAAATCTTTTGAGGCTTCTCCATCAAAAAAAGACAGGTCTATGCTACATTTGATAACACATGAGGTTACCTGCTAGGCTATAGTCTATAGCAACTATGGACAATAATTAGATTAGAGCTGGTGCACGAAATTCGACACATTTATTCGAAGAGGTAAGGAAAGTCTTATATTAGGACAAGCGTTTTTTTTGGCGCGTTGCCCCTTTGTTCAGTGCGAATTCTTTGGGCAAGGAGAGTGGGGGTTTATTGCAGTTTTACAGCGAAAGAATGTCTTTAACGCCTGTGTAAGCCGCAGAAGTCATAAAACCAGACAAATGACAGCTTCCAGTCTACCGCCTATAACGCTCTACCACTGCATGCACTGTGTGTATCCGCGTGTGGGAAATCCTAGCCCAACAAAGAAATGAACTGCACTAGTGAATGGAAAGAGAATAAACTTAAAGTGAAGACACTGGATAGTCAAGCGGTGCCTTTAAAAAATATATAATGGACAAAACCACAAAATTATGTTAGGCCTATTACAAACAAGGCCAATAGGCTTAAACAGCAAGAGAGCAAAGTTTATTAAACTACTGTAGCCTATACTGCAGTGATATTTAGTTGATGAAATAGCTAAACCAGTGTGTAGGTGGAAAATATTACTATTTGACGGTAAAGGCCTATTGCAGGACAACACAATATAAAATAAATGATGACAAATGTAAATATAGCGAAAATCCTGCTTTTAAAATATCCGTAGTAAACGTGCCACAAATGTGTCTGTGGCGTCTTAATCGATATCAAACTCAGATTATTAGACTTCCATATCAACAATACAGCCTACCTAAAGTTAGATTTGAATGACATATTTTTTTTCTTTTTGGAATAACATGGGAAAGATAATAAGGACATTTATGACAGGTATGATGAATTCGATTAATATCCACATAGTCTAATCAATCCTTCTCGGCTTTCCAAATAAAAGTTCCGCACTCAGTTTAATCGAACTAATGAGCTCATGGGTTGGCAGAAGTTGTCGGATACAAACGTGGTGTTCCCCAAACATGCTTTGATCTCTACATCCGAATGCTTTTAAAAGGCTATTACTTTAATGTGGGCCATGTGACGAACGCAGAAGTGGGATGTTATCGGTGAGCCTTTCTCTGAATTGAATAGAGAACTAGTTAATATGGAACATTTGACCTCTGTAAACCAGGTTTATCATGCAACTCTTAAGATAATTTATACATGTATTAACTGAGACCCCCCCCACCACCACCATACACACAATATTAGGTTGAGTAGATTATATCTTTCGAATAGAAAAATAGGCACCGTGCTCTATACTTCGCGTTAACAACATAGGCCGACGTTGTTGAAGCGCTTTCTGTGAAGGAAACGTGAATTGGGTTGGGGAGAGCTAGAGAGCGGTTTTATTGTACTATGGAAGTGGAAGTGTATGGGGAAGTGTTTTATTGCACCCTTTGTGGAAAACAGTCTGGCATTTGCACGGAAAAAAACAGCTGGTCACTCATGTCCTTTGGAGGTATGAAGGTATAGCCTACCATTTGAACCAGACAAAAAACGAATCGGACATAAGTAAGGCTCCAATTGTCGTCCTGAATATTATAGAATTTTGTTCTGTGCTACATTATTATTTGCAGATACAGCAAGTCTAACTCAGCTGTAGACGTGTACAAGAGAAGCACAATTTTGCATTTCTAAACACAAAGTATTGCAACTCTAACTCTGTCTCTTGTGCCAGTAGCACAAATAGAATTGGTAAGTAAATAACTAGACTTCACTGATAATAACAATTATGATATCCGTGTTATAGGCTAGATTATATTCAATACGCTATTACTGGTGTAATGCTGAAATAGTCTTGAATCTCATCGCTAAATTATAATATTATCTTTTTTGCACGGGCAAAACATCCCTAAACAAAAGTCTTTGAAAAAAAATGATTACTATCATTATGCTATTATTATTAAATTACATGCTTATTCTGATTATTTTAAACAGTTTAATAAAGCACTATAGCAGACGGGGTATCATAACCATCTGCTTTTTAGGACCAATAGCCTACCAAACAAATGCAGGCCTACACTTGCGATTTACAATTGATATCCCTCAATAATATCTAAATATTTTGAACCATTCATTTTTGTATTTTGACTAAGGGAATCACCAAATAAAGCAAGATATTGAAGGCCTGCTCTTGTAAATATAAAGGTTTAAAATGTGTCTTTACCCTATGATGGGTGGAATTGCCCTTCTCTAAAACTGTTTTTTTTTATACCAATTACCTGATCAGGTGCCATGTGCAGGTGAGAAGTCAAGCGCATAGTCAATAGCACCCTGCTTTTACGGCACAATAAATGAACAATAAACTGCAATGAAAACAACCGCACTAGGACAGTGTGCGACTAGCGAAAAGCAAGGGCTTTGCATTTTTAGTGCAGCGTTTTGGGTTTTATTTGGTGTCAGCCAAATATTAGTCTATCTATCTAGATGCCCATCATTTTATTTTGGCATGAAATTTGTTTACTCGAATAAATATTTACTCTTAATGTTGTACTTTTGTTGTTGTTGAATGTTTATGAATGTTTATGAAAGCCTGTTGTAGTCTATTTACAAGTAGGCTATAGGCCTACACATTTGTTGTGTATGATGACATTTTCTAAATGCCAGGCATGCATGCCAAGCGTTTGTGACGATATTTTCTCCCTTATAGACAAGCCTACAAAGTGTCCTCACTTCTTGACTGTGAGGCCATAACCTTTAATAACCTTACACCCCCCACTCCCATTTTTTTCTCCCTCTCTGCAGCTCTGCGGAAAGATCATCTGAACGCATGTGTCCTTGGATAAACTCCAGGAGGCCCAAGAACTGGAACAATAAAAAGGATCTGCTGCAATCCTCCATCAAAATAACAACACGTTTGGTGGACATTCGTCCCGCACAATATTGTCAAGGAAATGGCAGAGGAAATAGAAGTACATTTTCTTAAATTATAGTTCCGAATTTACTGAGGTCAAATATAATAGTCGTTAAGGGACAATTTTGTCATGGCAAACTTTGTGTGTGGTTAGCACAAGACACATGTTTTGGATGACTAGTTAACAGGACATCTGCGCGCATCAACCTGAATTTACGCAAATATATTTATCTGACAATCCACGATTTACGGGTTAATGTGAGTTGTGCGCCTATCTCGGGTCAGGGTTATGGTTCCTATATGCTGCAGCTATTTGACCCATTTCTTGGCAAGCGACAAAACTCTATAGCTTGCAGGTAACGGACTGCAGCCCACTTTTTTTTCATGGGAGGCATTTAAAGGGCTACTAAATTATGGTCTTGTCTTCTTGGTAATAATTACAGGCAAGGTAAATCCCAAACAAAGCCAAGCAGCACCTGGCTCTCATTTTAGTAAAAAAAGAACTGTGAAAGCAACAACATAAGCTATAATAATAATACAACTTATTATTATTTAATAGGAATAAGTCTTCAACCATTATTGCTGGCAAGGAATGGCAATTTAGTATGGTAAAGCCATTGGGTTGTTTGTTGCTGCATTGTAGTCACAAGGTCTTTGCCATGTGTCATATTTTGTTATTTTATTAGGATCCCCATTAGCTGGTGCAAAAGCGTAGGTCCCTAAGACGAATCTTTAAAATAGGCCCTACTATTTGCAGGGCCGGTTCCAGGTATAAGCAACATAAGCGGTCGCTTAGGGCCCGGTCGCTACGGGGCCCTGACCACCCCAAAAAGGAACTCAGTCAGGTCTCAATTTACTATTGAGTAGTAAAATACCCCAGGTGCAATTTCTAAATTTGGTTGTGCATCAGAAGTTGGTAGTTAGTCTAGCCAGCCATCTAAACTTGTAGTAATCATGGCTGAATACCGACCAGCACACAGGGCACATGCACAGGGTCTCTGACCGCCATGGGGGACTCATTGATTTTATTAGTCATTCTCACTCAGGTATCATATTGACACGACATAAGTAATTACAACATGTGTAGAATTGCAGGAAATTTGCTTTAAAACTTCAAAAATGTCTCTCCACCCCATGGCAAAATTAGTAGAATTTTATGAAATATCTCATAAAATTGAAAGCTTTTCTCTCCGCACCATGGCAAAATGTGTATAACTGCCAAAAACTTGCATTAAAACTGCAACATTTTCTCTACGCCCCACTTCAAAATGTGTACAATTGCAGAAAATGAACTATAAAATGTACATTTTTCTCTCCATCGTCAAGATGGGGGCCACTATAATGTTTTGCCCCCAAGGTGGGCCCTCCCAACCAAACCTTGCTTAGGGCCCCAAAACGTCTAGAGCCAGCCCAAACTATTTCATACAGGGTATATAGGGAGCAGTGCAAACAACACTTCTTGCAGCTTACCGTGGGCTACGGAAACAACATCATGTTATTATTTTGTCCAATATTGTGTCATAGTCAACATCTAATTAGATAAAACTAACGTGACTGGACATACACTATTGACAATAGGCCTATGCCACATGTACTCACGGTATGGATCACACAGTATATTGGCAGTGAGGTGTTGTGATTGAACACTAGATGGCAGTGTTGAATCTAATGCAAATTAGGTGTGAGAAAGGAGGTTTGGGCCTGAATTGGTAGGGTATTGCCACATTCCACTGCTTATTTGCTGTGCATGACAAAAACTATAACATGTTTGATGTTGTATTGCTGTGATAAGTTATTGACTGAGGCTATCCAATGTCTAACTAAATAAAGTGTTTGGCTTTGGTGATCCATGATGATTAAGTGTGTGTAAATAAACTTCCTTGTGCTGATAGGCCACACAGTAGTGTATGTACATTATACACATTATACACAACACACATTAGTGTATACGACGTACATTAAACACAATACTCATTAGTGTATATGTAGATTATAGCCTACACTTTATACACAAGTGTACCAGTTCAATAAACAAAACTAATACTTTCACAATGTTATCATGACACCACCACAATGTCACCAGAACCCCCTTTTCTTTTGTCTGCTCATGTTGCAATATGGTTCAGATAAATAACCAACGGAACAATGGGTCTTTTATTTACGCATGTGTCGCAGCTTTACTTACCTATATAATATCAGTATGAAGGTTTATACAAAAGGCTATATCTGTGCGCATCTCAATGTATTGCCACAAATTAAAGACACGAGTCCTAAACATTAAAGCCAAAGCAATAGCCTAGGCCTGGTAATAAGGAATGGTTACTAATGAAATATTTACTTGACTGCAGACTGAGAAAACATAATTCCTGAATCACACCAGGGTATCATAAGGCATCACACTTGATGTTTAAGGCATGTACCATTAAAGAGTTAAAGGAAAATTCCGCCCCCCAATTTTGTTTTGTATTTGTTTCATTAGTCCATTGTTGATATAGTCCCAAAATGTTTTTGCATCATATGATGCTGCGTTTAGCATCATGATGCAAAAGGCATCATACAGGATCATTTCTGTATGTTGAAAGTTACATATGCAGAAAACTTGATTGCTGACAAGCAAAACAATTTGGGACTATATCAACAATGGACTAATGAAACAAATACAAAAAAAATGTTTTGGGGTGGAATTTTCCTTTAAATAAAACAAGTAGCTCAAATGTAATAGGAACAATTACAGTAAACTATCCAAGGCATCAATCAACTCCCACGCCACAAGGTACCAGTTACTTTCTATGGTCTGATACAATAAGCATTACAACAAGTTAGTCCTGGTGATGCACATTGGCCCTCGTGACTATTTCTGTCAGAACCAAAATGATTGCTCACATGGGTTACAGCAAGCTACTAGGAACAGTTCCACTTGCAGATGTATTGGCCTTTCACTAAAACTTTGGGAGATGCAGGCTCAGGTCCAAAAAAAGTTAATTCAACTCCACAAACCAATATTAATTCTATAACAAAACAAAGCCTAATAGACACTCTTTTTATCACAACGGCAGAATGTGTAGCTTATTACTAAACCATAATCTATAGGCTACTACACAATTTGTTTTGCATTTGATATTTACACGAACAAGTAGACTGACTTTACAATATTTATACCTATATCAGGCCAAAACCTTATGTCCATAGACCATAGACCTCACAGTGTCAATATAAGCATAGCATACAGAATATGCATGATTTGGTCAACTTCTGCATTGACTCCCCGTTTAGTAAAATATATATAACATCATTAGATTCCTCCGATGGGCCACAGACCATTAGATTAATTTTAAACTAATAAGGACCGTTGAAACCCAAACTTACCCACGTTCTCCTTGCTACTACATGACTCACGTTCACTGGTCCAGCTGTTACGAGGGCGGGAGGGAAACCAAGAAGACCGACGAACCCAACTTTTTAATATCCTATAAGTGGCTGGTATTCTGTTTAACTCTGTAGAACGAAAGGAAGGGTATTCGGGCTCTGAAGTGTTACAATACACTATCGGGAACCGAGTAGACTACTCATGCTCCACTTCTGACTTAACAGCGATGAGAGAGAGAGAGAGAGAGAGAGAGAGAGAGAGAGAGAGAGAGAGACGGGAAGCCATAAAGTCAGAAGGGGTGGGTGGGGGGGGGGGTAGCAGTGAAATAGGATGGCTAAACATGTAGGTGTGCTGCAAAATAAAACATATTCATGTATAGCACGCGAAAAATGCTGTTGCTTAGACGGGCAGGTCGTGTATCGATTGAGGACGCTAGTAATCAAAGTTCATGTTCATCGAGGGGGAGTCACATGACAATCTACAGCCAATCCAAGTTCCGATTCAGTCGTAAACTTTTATTAGCTGCAAATTTCCCACCAAACAACCAGAAATGCGCTGCGCCCCCTTCCTCCCCGACCCATTCTCTATATATTTCCTTCTTCATAAAGACACTTCACTATCTTTGGAATAAACTCAGCAACTCCAGAAACTCACATCTCATGCATTGTGGCGATGAAAGCTAGCCTTCTCCATTTCCTCGTTCGTTCCTTACTGTTGTCCCACCCTTTACGCAATTGTACAGCCAGTCTAGTCCTATATACTTTAATTTGGTTCTGTTTTTCTTTGCTCCTACCTCTGAAACAGTAACAGTCACATATCCTACATATGCAGAACATCAAACTCCAGTCGAATATCGGTCCGAGATACTGATAGCCTAGTACTCAAACAACCACTACATTACGGTAGCCAAGACCTATGGCGATACTATGTGTTGACAATTATTTAAGACACAGCATAATACTGCATTTACACCGCTGTTGTATCCAGCAGACGCACCAAACACCCCTCCACATGCGCACACATGCGCATAAACATAGCTGCGACAAACTGCGCGCGCATGCTGTACCCTCATCCCAGGTCAATAGGAGCAGTTCATTCTGTAAATGATGGAGACCAGTTAAAATATTTATTCATAAAAATATTGTATATATTTGCATGAAAACATTATTCTCCGGAACAGTAACAAATGCATGTGACAATTTGATTTGACGACAATATTGTCTAACTCTTCGAATCGAAATAGCCTAATTGATTTGATTATAATCATATTGGGTAGCCTATATTGCAAGTTGGTCTGTATACCATTTTATTGTAACAGCCATAGTGAGACCAGCCCTGATATTTATTCATGCGTTCATCCAATACATTTTGTTGGCTCTGTGAGCACATTGGGATATGTGTCTTAAATGAGGGAGAAACATGTTGCACCACACCCATTTAACAATAAACTTCTCATCTGTACAAAGGAACACAGTTTCACTATGCATATTTGAGACCGGGTCAGGTAACTCGTACGTCTGTATAGCTATCATATAATTAATGATATAAGTCTATAATGTTAACCATTATTATTAAGCCTTTTGTAATGAAGGTGTTCACTTGACCTCGAAGGATTAAAGATGCATGCGGCCTTCACATTAAGCATATTCCTCTTTCCACCTACATTATTATTTATGACATTTGCGAGTCCATTTTTGTTACTGAACAAACGACATTTGGAGAACATTCATTGTGGGCATAGTGAATTAGCAATGGAGGATAACTCAAGATTGGCCATCATTGATAACACTGAAAACAATGAATAGGCTATGTGTGTTGGTGAGTCTCGATTTATTTATTTACATTGTAAATACATTTCGGCCCACGTGAAATAAGTCAGCAAAATAAATACATCAAAGTTGGGGTAGGGCGGACTTTAAAAAAATTAAATAGCTAATATGAGTCTTAATTGTCTATATAACTGTGTATTAAGTTTTCCTTTGCTGCTTAAAATAGAGAAAACCAGACAATCATATTGCTTGTGGAGGCCAACACTGAAAGCGCCAGGAGTGGGTCAGAAGTTAACACAGAGACACTGGTGAGTTTATGTCGTCTATAAAGTTTTCAGGTGGTTACGACCTTATTATGGAAGTGGTCTTCCCTCACGGCAATATAAAGTACAAAGGGGGTAGACGGGTAGACAATGCTCATTGACAATTGTCACTCTACAGAAAACTTCCGGAATTTCGGCAGTAAACAGCAGTAAACATATAGAATTGGCTAAATCTAGCCTGAGAACCTCAAGTCAAGAGAGTTTTACTATAAGTTAGGAGCCTTGTTTAGTTAAGAAGCCATATGAACATCTGACTGTGGCGGCGTTGATTGACATGGTGAGTCTTTTTATTCTTAAAAGTAAATCAAATTAAGGATAAAACAAGAACATATGGACTTCTCAGAAGCTGTTCTAGAGTTGTTGTTGCAGGCTATGGCTGTGTCCTTTTTATCTTAATCGAAGAGATGGTTTGAAAAAATATATTGAGGCTTATAAAAAATGAACACAGTGGGGGCCCCGAGTGGCGCAGCTGTCTAAGGCACTGCATCTCAGTGTTTGGGACGTCACTACAGACCCTGGTTCGATTCCAGGCTGTATCACAACCAGCCGTGGTTGGGAGTCCCATAGGGCGGCGCACAATTGATCCAGCGTCGTCCGGGTTAGGGATTGGCCTGGGTAGGCCGTGATTGTAAATAAGAATTCGCTCTTAACTGACTTTCCTAGTTAAATAAAGGTTAAATAAAATATGATGTAAAAATATGCATAGGCTATGCACCCTATTCCAATTGTCACACTGCGCTGGTTACAAATACATTTTGTTTAAGCTCGATAAAACAACAAAAACCTAAAAAGATATTGTTAGACAAGACCTATAGGCCTAAAATAACTAAACATTTAAATTGAATATGTCTTTTTTCCTGTAGACTGGAGTTTATTTCGGAAAACAAGTAGGCCTATGTGTAGACTATATGATTTCTTACATCATCTACTCTGAGTAAGTTATATGTTTTGATTGAATTTAAATTTAAATTACAAACATCTTGCATTGTAGCCTACTCCAATGGTTTCATAATAACGTATTGAATACAAGGGAATAAAACGTACACATAAAAGCCTACACAGATATTTATCTTTCCATAAAAAAAGAGACATTTGCACTTGCATTTCCGTTACTGGTCAAAAAACAACAGGCCAACCTATTTCAAACAATACACTACAGCAATATAGTCTAATTATAACTATTTACATAATACAGTTTATCTGAAACCTAAAGTATTGTTGGCCCAATACTCTAATATTCTAGCCGACTGTCCTTTTATAACTGAGATAATTGAGATTGAGATAAAATACAGCTAAGCTATCTAGTGATTGTATACCTCTAAATTGTATAGTGGTGATGATGTGTTGAAGAGGTAGGCGCGATGTAGACTTTTGACTCCAAAATACATGGAAAATGTCTCCTCAAAACACATGCATGGTGTTAATCTTTCCATGCATCCGGACAGCTATACACCGAGTCGGTATTTAAGCCATAACGAGAAATTCCCCTTGACCACGCCCACAAATTGGGGAAAACAAATATGATGTCCCATTGACCCACATTGTAAAAGAGCCAACTTCGTAGTTGGTATTTAGTTATACAGAAATAACAAACAAAAAAAGGCCAAAAAGCAACTGTGTTGTACATGTAAGCAGGTTTAAAAAATCCCGACCTACGGTTTGCAATGCTCCCAGGTTGGGAAATAGAACCCAAGAGAAAAGCCCTGTGGCTTCAGACTATTTGGTGTGGAGAGTGGGAAATTGTGGGGACCAGGTGTCCAACTAAGTAGGCTACAAGCAGATATGTGTTGAAAATATTTCAACACTGGTAAAATATTTAACTAATTTAGTGTAGTCCGTTTGTAACTCCACTCACTACTTGTAGCTTTATAGTTATTTTGTAAATTCACTCCGGAGTGCCAGAGTGTGCTCAGATTGGCTCTGGATATTGGTAAATTCAGAGCATTGTCAGATTGTCCATTCATACATTCATAGGGTGCATTTGTAAATTCACTCTGGCTATCTACTCTGATTTCAGAGCACTCTCGTTGGAGTGTACCAGAGTGCAGCATAATTGATGAATTTATACTGCTCAACACCAGTTGAATATGGCCTGTGTCAGTAAACGTCGGCAAAAAGCTAATTGTTGCCAGCAGCACAGTTACAGTCACCAACACTCTGGATAACACGAAAACAGCCTAACCAGCTCTGCTAGGGAGAGTAAAATGGTCAGAGTGAGGTGTTCTCTTATTTGTGTCTAGAAGTAGCTAGCTAGCCAACATTAGCCAATTAGCTTGGGTGCTTGACTGCCGTTTTGAGGTCAGAACTCTCGGATCAACCCGCCAGAGCTTCCAGTGTACGCTCTGACTAGAGTGAAACGCTCTGAATTTACATACGGACAATTTGACAAGGCTCTGAATTGACAAACCCCCAGAGCGCACTCTGACACTCCAGATTGAATTTATGAACACTCATAATGCTTCCATAATGATTCGCTCTCAGAGAGTTCAGAGCGCACACAGGATGCTCTGGTCGAGGAGTAGGGTTGATTCGAGTGTTCTGACCTCACAACGGCAGTCAAGCACCCAAGCTAATTGGCTCATGTTGGCCTTCCAGACACAAATGAGAGAACACCTCACTCTGACCATTTTACCCGCCCTAGCAGACCTGTTTAGGCTGTTTTCATGTTGTCTAGTGTTGGTGACTAACTATGCTGCTGGCAACATTTTTTTTAAATGCCAACATTTACTGACACCGGTCATATACAACAGATGTTGCGCGTTCGTAAAATAATCAGCTATACTGCGCTCTGGCACACTCAGACGAGAGTATTCTGAAATCGGAGTAGATAGCCAGAATCAATTTATGAACGCACCCTTAATGTTCTAGTTGGTAGTTTGCTAGCACTCACTCACTTGGCTAACGATAGTAATGAGAACGCTTGGGAGCAGGTAATGTTGAAAATACATCTTTAGACATGTACTTTCCTTAAATGTAGTTTTGCAATGGACTTTAAACAAGCAGACAACAAGAAGATTGCGTTTGAAAAAGGTGTGTGCAAATTCGGTAACCAACGTAAGCACCGATTGTTTTCCCTACACAGGGGCAGACAGGGATTTGGAGGCCCCAGGCAGATGCCAGTCTGTATATAATGTCACCAACCTCTATACAGACAGGCCTCAAACAAGAATAGCTCTGTGCACAAGCACGAAAATGCACACAAACAATGATATTTTTGGCACCTAGTACCTTGGTAGGAAGTACCCAAATGGATATTCCATATTTACGCATCTACATGCATTGGAAATGAAGGCCTAGGCAAGAGTTTAGGTGAGCAAACACTTTCTATGTACCAAAACAGTCTCTGCTGATTGGTCAAATAACTCCTTACATTAATTGTGTCTCAAACATTTTCTCTTACCCACTAGCAGTACAGGCTAGCGGGTGTATCCCGTATCCACACCTTCGTCCATTGAGCTGAATGAAAACAAGGTTGTGATAAAAACATATCTTCGCTATATTTAAGACAGGGGAGAGTTGGGTAAATTGACCTAAAGGAGTACATTGAGCCACCCTTGTTTCTAGGAAACCACACACAAAATGTATAATTTGACCAAATATTTAGGAAGAGGTTATAATTTCATGGAGTCTGTGGAGGAAGAAACCCCATGGGAAAAGTGGTAAGCAAGTTAGGTCCGAAAAACTGATTTTCACCAAGTCAAATAAATGTATAGAGTTTTCATGGTGCTTCTATCTAAACCAAAGTAGATAATTTTAAGATTGTTTTATACATTAGTTAGGGTCTCTCTTAGCTTCAATATGAGGTCCTAAACCTAGCATGAAAATGCATCATTGTAGCTGTGGGGGCTAATTTGTCAAATTGGTTGCCTTGGAGTAAATTGAGCCAATGGTTGAGCTAATGGCAAGTTGAGAGAATTGAAGTATTTTCTTCCCAGGCATAATGCAATGCATTGTCGCTGGAATATGAGGTAACAACAAGGCTTGGGCCTATGTTAAAAGTTTTTTTTTTTTTAAGTACTAAGTGTTTGTTACACCCTGACTACACCGCTTGGGTCATGGGCGAGCATTGCAAACTAAATTTAGAAATCTATATTATTCAGTTATTGTACCCACACTGCTCGTGCGCGCCAACGAGCGTCTGTGTTGCCAAGGGCTAAAATAGAGTCAGTTCTATTTGTGACGCAGATCGCGCTGCAAGTCCTGCCTCTCCCATCTCCTCATTGGTTTATACAAGTAGATACCCACGTGCCTTCTCCTCATCGATTATTCCCACATGGGTGACTGAAAGACAAACTGCGCTGTCGGTCATCGTGTTAATACTATGAAAGTTTAGATGTCAATCGCCATATAAATTCAAAGTTGAAACAGCCTGGAAGGAGGAGAGATGACTAGAAACAATTTGGTTGACCGTTTTATGTGTGGATTAATTGTCGGAGTGGAGGATCTTGTGCGTTTCAAAATAACAACTCAATGTTTATATCCTAGGACAAATTAGCTAGCTGCAAGCTAGCTAAATAGGACAAATTAGCTAGCAAGTGCAAGCTAGCTAGCTAAATTGACATAATGTTTAATGCTTTTCGACCTGTCCCCAGATTAATGTAATTGGTTCAGAGTTTGTTTTGATATTTTAACCTGCGAGTCGTGATCGTGTTTGGTGTGGGGGGAGAAAATAAATTTATGCACGATGGCGGACGATGGCTCACGTGCGCAGCTGGTTTGGGTTCCGCGTTAGGTGTTAAGCCTGTGTGAATAGATGCTTAAAATTATTAAAAGACAAAAAAGCGATTGTGAATATGCTGAATTGTCTTTGGGAAAAAAGATAGACATGGGTTTAAAAACCTAGTAGTAATATTTCATTCAGTACAGAAATGTGTAGGAGGCTTAATTTACCCTAACCCACAGCTCAATTTACCCCATACCCAGGGTTAGTTGTGCCAAGAGACCACTTTTCTGGGGACAAAACTGTATTTTTTTGGTTTTCAAAACTGTAATGTTTACATGAATTCTGATTATTTCCAGTGATGCACAACATCCTGAAATATTTGTAGATATCTTTGTTAGAAAGAGTACTATGTTTACCTTGACAGCGTGATGCTGAGATTAAAAAATAGCTAAATTTAACCCACTCTCCCCAATTGTGATGTTTAAATGTTATCTTTCTTATAATTCACTGGTGTGTGTGTGTGTGTGTGTGTGTGTGTGTGTGTGTGTGTGTGTGTGTGTGTGTGTGTGTGCGTGTGTGCGTGTGTGCGTGTGTGTGTGTGTGTTGGGTGGATTATGGGCTATTGTATCAATAATGAGGAAGAGAAATTCAGGTTTTGCCATTTATTTCAACAAGTCAATGTCAAGGGTGTGTGCATTCAGATCCAACATCCCCTCCTTTAACTTAAAACATAAGAAATCAAGCTTATCAATACAACAAGATATACGAAGACATACGTAGAGGTCATCATCAGTGCAATACAAAAACGAGTCTATTGGATCATCACAATAATGTAATAATGTTTAAAAGTTGATGAAATATTCGAAGAAGTACAATTCCTCGTTCAATTATAACATAGGCTGTTGGTTAAATAAATGTGCATTAGGCTACTTTAGGCAGTTTAAGTTGTTGGGACACCAATGTTTGTGACATAGTCCAATGGCTGACTAGCTAGTATGACGTGACGCAGAGACACTTGTTTCAAAGATATATCAATATAGGCCTAGAACTGTACCGCCACAAGTAGCACCATAAGTATCATGCAATCAAATGCAATAAATGTGTTATAGCTATAGGCCTGTCCTTGGACTGCCTTGTCACTTTCGTAAAAATGTATAGATCAACATTGTTAATGACAATACAGCTTTGTTGGTAGATTTTAACATTACCTCCAAGTGCGTCCTATTTAGGCAGTAAAGGCTTATTTCCCGATATTCAAATCAGCAGTAGGCTAATAATCACATAAGCGTAAGTTATTGCTGCCTTCCTATATGGTTAGAATCTTTGATTTATCTAAATTAGGTCAAGAATCAATAAATATTCAATATATGGAGAATTTCTTATTTGTTTAGTTTTTGATAGGCTTATCAGATTGAATATGTCCGAGCAGTTGCAATCCAAAAAATACATTACAATACACACACTAGTATATTTGAGACAATAATATGCAATATCCGTTATGAAATGTACCTCCTAACCAATAATCCATATTGCAATTTCCCACCTTATAGAGACTACTCATGACTCCAAATGTGGAATTGACAGTGGCCAATAAAAAAAAACTCCCATCACCCCAATAAACATACAAATCCACATAAATAATACTTCGGAGGAAAAACAAAACACAAAAAGTACAAATAATGTGTATTAATAATCAACCCTTTTCCTCGAATGACAACATTGATTGAACATTGAAACATTTCTAGCCATCCTCCGCTTGTACATTCTGTGGACCATATGAGTGTTTTGCTAGTGCTTAGTTTCTGTGTTTTGTGGGCATTTGCATCGTTTTAAGCTAGATATTATAAGCAGTGATTATCCTCCTGAAGATAGCTATTTTCTGCAAAACAGAGCTGGGCATCGTTTCCCAGAGCCTTCGTAGCGTTAAGATCATCATTAGAACCTTCATACGATGTATCTTTAGTAGCCGAGGTGTTTCCCAGAGCCTTCGTTAGTATCGTGGCTCTTAACAACCTTCGTACATGTAGAAGTGATCCAGACAACTCGTAGAGCAGCCAAAGTGCATCCTTAAACGCTTTTTTGCCCTTCCGTGTGACTTTATTCACAGAAGATCTCCGATAAACATGAAATCAAGATGTTTAGGCTATCTGTCTGACTGTAACTTCAATGAAGTTGACTACAAATACAAAGTTGCCAAAGTATTTACAATTGTTACAAACAAGTGAAGGATAACATTTCGCTTAAAAAGAAAACTGAGATGACTGCATTAAAATATCAATAGGCTAGATTAGCCTATATAGGCTATTTCAATCATACTGAAATCAATGTAATGTTGAATCAATTGAGTTCTACTTTGCGACTAGGCTAATGTCTGTAATTTTTGCCTCTATGTGTTCCATGATGTATGACAACATGTGCGCAATGATGTGCCCAATTTGTGAGTTAGTGCATTATGATTGGGTAAGGATAATATGCTGCCTACAATAGCCTATGTGCAGGCATAAATTGCAATATCTCTATAGAAGCTGATCCGTCGTCAGTATTGTGGACTATTTGTTTTTGTGTTTTAAATGTGTCTTTAAAGGATTTGTCTTACTTGTTAACCCAATAAAACGGTGGACATAAAATGTGATCTCTCTCTCTCTCTCTCTCTCTCTCTCTCTCTCTCTCTCTCTCTGTCTCTCACTCTCTCTTTCAATTCAATTTTCCGGGCCTCTCTCTCTCTACCATCTTCAACTTTAAGCCATGTAATCATAAAAAATAGCAATTCAAATCACTCTTTTGTGTCCTCTTCTTCTCCCGTTTCCTTTTTGTCTCCTTCTTCCCCTTCACCGTCATCGTTGACTTCATCTTCGCACTCACCCTCGCCCTCTGCCTCTCCCTCCACCTCCATCTCTCCTCTTTGGCCCGGAAATTTGTCTTTGTTGTTCTCCTTTTTCCATTTCATCCGTCGGTTTTGGAACCAAATCTTAACCTGCCGCTCCGTCAGCCCTAAAGCATGAGACACCTCGATCCGACGCTTACGGGTGAGGTAAGGGTTGAAGAGAAATTCCTTCTCCAACTCCAGTGTTTGGTATCGACTGTAGGTCTGTCGGCCACTGCGTCTTCCGGGGGCTATAGAATGGAAATAGCACTTACAATTAAGCAGGAATCGTTGTAAGACCTGTATGCTATTAGTTTACACTGCTATTATATATTTTTAAAAATTGCAAAAGATTGATTGGTGTATGTGTGTGTGCCGGAGGTAGTTCGGAGAACTAGAACTTGTTTGAAATCTGCTAGAGGTTGGTGACATCCACATTTTGTTTACAGTATATTCCAAGACTATAGCCAAGCCTCTACCGTTGGATAGCTGTAGGGATTCATGTGAAGATAAACGCCATGCCAAGGGCTTCTGCTGAACTTTCACTGAATTCGTTTTTACTGTTGTTATTCATCTCTGCTCATTTTCTTATCTACTACTAGCGATCAACTGAGCCGCGGTGAATGGCACAGCACTGACTCAGATTAACTGGCATTTTTGAATCATTGCGCCACGGTTAACGGATAAAGTCCTACTGAGTGATAAGTGATGATCCGAAAACGTAATCATACGTTAGCAGATGTAGGCTACATGCCCTAAAAAGTACAACAACATAACCACACAAGAGCATATTAAAACGTAGCCTACTAACCGTGCGGTCTCATCCATGGAAACATGAGACTAGGAGACGGGTTTTGATTTAGGTGGCCTTGTCCTTCTCCGAGGTTAGTGCCATTTGACGATTTACAGTCTGGGTATTGCGCCATGCTCGCCTCTTGTTGGGTGCCATAAAGCGTTTGTCTCGGAAGGGCTTCGTATCCATAAAATTTTGTGGCATCTCCATGGCATGCCAAGGCGCATGGATTCTGCTGGTAGCCTGGTGTGGAGATCCCCGGCGTCCCACTGTGGAAGAAGTCTTGGACGTGATGGGGCGGGTGCTGAAAGCCTGGCGCCGCCGATCCTGCACCGTACACCAGCGCGTGGCTCCGGGTGACGCTTTGAGGGAACCTGCAGTCATAGTAAGTTGGTTCCAACGTTTCACCGCCTTTGTACTTGGAAAAGAGAGGGTTCACAAAATAGGAGCTCATGTTTTTCTATTCACAATGTTACAGCTGAAGAACTTGGTTTACGACCATTCCAATTACTGCCTTAGTCCTGTTCCAAACCCAATACATAAAACGAACGAAACCACAAAATCATAGAGACAGGTTTAACGAATAAGATAATAAATCCTGTTTCCTTATTCACCACCGTTCTGTTCCAGCACTGCCCTGCTACCAATGGAAGTCCTTTGCTTTTTCTTGCTTTTTCCTTTTGCAGCTTCAAATCAGCTTCTTATGTCGTGAATGGTTGATGTGTGCTATAGCTAAAGTTGGCTAGCCCCTTCCACACACAGTCACAAGCGTTTTTGACCCCCTCCCCTACCTCTCTCCGCACCAACCGTCAACCCCTCCCATTCTCACGGCGCTCTCGAATGTCTATACCTTGAAGCGGACTAGCAGGAAGGGATTGTGCATTTTGCTTTGAAGAACAAGAAAAAAACATTTTCTGTAGCCTAGACTAGGCCTATATGTAAACTATCCTTTTGTTTGGTCTTATAGGCTATGCATTGTCTACTTGAAAGAGTAGTGGTACATTTATAAGCACACAAAAATGGAAATGTAGACATTTCTTTCTAGTTTATAGGCCTACCTTTATTGCTCTTAAGAAAGTGATAAAAAAATCTATTCTGACTGCTAAGGCAGGGTCTATGCATTGCGTAAAGAATTTACATTCACGCACACACGTGCGCGCACACAGCCTACATCCGCACCCAGTGGCAGTGGAATTCAGAAAAGGTATTGTAGCCTATAGCCTATTGAATGTAAAATATTTGAGTTGAAATGGTTAACATGTAGAAAAATTGTATTTGCTAATAACAAATCATAAATATTTTGTTTATATTGTTTTTCTATTGCCAGAATTATTTTATAATGCTTTAATAGTTGTTGATGCCATTGATGTATTATTATTATTATTATTGTACATGACTTACACAATTATTCATGAAAATAAAACTGTAATAAATGTGGTTGGTTGAATTATTTTGTCTTTCATTAAAGCAAACATAATACAAATATTACAATATGTTTACAATAACAAAGACGAGACATTAGACATTAAGTTTGGCCGAGATGTTCTGATGTTCTTCTGAGGCCATAGCAGGTGTATCTTAGGCTACTCAACACTACACCTATCGGCTATCCATAAAACATATCGATACAATAGTATTAATCAGGTATATATCAACGAAGTGTTCTTCATAATAATACAACAAGAAAAAAGGAGATAGAGGCAGACAGATACATGAGTGTCGTAAGACATAGGCTAGATAAATTGCGCTATCGATCTTTTTTTTTTTAAGAAGAAGAAAAAAAAGATTGGCATATCTCAGATAACTACTGCCCATAGTAGAGTGAAGAAAGATACTTATTCTCCGTAAAAGTTACGCTTAGACTATTAATAAGAGGTAGGCTATTGACAAAAAAACGGGCCCTGTTGGTTGTTCAGTTGTATTCATTGGTTGTTCATCTCTAAATTTGTGACTAGTAGACCTAATCATTGGTCTAGTCTGTAAGGACACCATCTACCTCGAAGTCCCCCACAGGCTTCCGGTACAGGCTATATATAGGGGAACAGGCTACACGGGCTCGAACGTTTTCAATACTTAGTCAACAGCGACATCCAGTGGCATTTTGGTGTGTGGTACTACACTAACTGGACTAGTGATAGACCTACAGTACTTCACGTAGCCATGAGAGTGTGATTTCGGGAAATATAAGGCTAGGCCTACACATTTGGTAGAAGATTCAGTCTCTTCGGTTCTTGAAAAGTACACATTTTATTTCGTGTCCTCAACTTTTATAATTATAGGCCTACTCTTTCTTCAATGTTTGGGTTGGGATTAATGTTGAGACTGTGTAGTAGTAGTGCATTGCAATTCTATTTCAATCTGGCATGATTACACTATGATCCATAATCATTTCTTGACATTTAGACAATTTGGAAGGAATAGGTGCAACTCTCGCTCACAATTAAAATATTGATGCTTTATTAATCTAATTCTTTATTTATGCTTTATTTATCTAATCTAGGTTAAAATCATGACATTTCGAAAGTCAATGGCCTTCATCCGAATTAAAACAAAATGGGAATGGATACAATAATATTGTGTTTAGGAAATACAATTGAATTGACATTTAGACAAAAAAAACTAAGACAGAAAAACGAAATCTTTGCTGAAAATTATTTTTTTAAATGTCTGTTTCATTTATTATTATTATTATTATTATTATTATTATTATTATTATTATAAACTTCACCATCATCATCATCATCATCATCATCATCATCATCATCATCATCGTCATCATCATCATCATCATTATTATTATTTATTAGGCTATAATACAATTGGTGGTGTTGTATGGTAGGCTATATAATGATAGCGGAAGATTGGATATAATTAAATTATATGCCAGTATGAATCATATCAATAGAATGCTTCTACCACAAATGGGCCTATTGCTACGGCTGGTAGCTTGCTATTTGATAACTTCTTCTAAAGATACAAATCCTATAGCCTAATAGTGTAAGTAGAAATAATAACCATTTAATAATGAGCAAAACATTTATATCAGTCATAGCGGTCTTCATAATTGTTGGCATATAGTCATAGCAAAACTAGAAATTATGGCATGGTGGACATTTAAAGGCTATACAGAAGCCATAGACAGGCCAAAGTCATAAATAGATGGGTATGGGTTGAATTCAATCGAGGCTATTTCAGATTTACGGAGATGTCCATTAGACCGGGGACAGTGCCAGCGTTCAAACAGAATATTGGTGCACTGTGCTAGATTTGGAATAAAGGAAGTGGAATTTGGGCCCTTTCATGTGTTGGTCTTTCCCCCTCCGCCACATGCAGAGTGGAAAAATAAAGCGGGCGGGAGTCACGTTTGCAGTAGACAAAAACAAGTGCAATAAGCCCCCTTTAAAACGAGCACACCATATCCTCAAATAAGAACAATAAAGTAATTTACTCCAGACGTCTAGCCAGCTCTGCCAGGGTTGCTTTGTTAGATTACATTCGAGACAAACAGCGCTGCACGAGGGAAATGTCCAACTATACTAGGCTCTATAATCTCTGCATGCTGTCAGTATTGTTTGTGGCACTTTTTTAAAAGGAAAGCTCATTTAGTAAAGCGAGCAAGAAGGAAAAATAAACGCCAGACAAGATACTTCACACATCCTCTCAAATGAATTGATAGAACGCAAAATATGACTGGCAAATTAGTGTGGTGTCCAAGGTGTTCAAAAATAACATCATGACAAAGGGTGTGAGCAAATCTGTCGACGTTTGTTGTGGGTTATATGTCTCACATACCCACGACACATGACCATTATCACCCATCCAAACTGCAACATGGAGCACCAACTCAGCCACAATTGCCTCGAATCAATGACCGATAGTTTGCATGACGCATTGCCCTATTGAAAGTTACTTCGTAATGCCATCAATGTGTAGGCCCTATGTTCAAGATTTGTGATGTGACAACAACACTCATATAGCCAACTTTTTGATTAAAATATTGTGGAGTCCATAGGCACAAGAAGGCAGAGAAAAAAAACAATAAAACAACTCACGTGGTCCAAGAACTAACAAACTTTTGTCGTAAACTAGCCTACACCTTGTTTAAAATTAAGCACGGACTAAAGCCCTACATTGAGATAGGTCCATACAACGTGGTTGCATGAAATGCACTCTGACCTAGAAAATAGGCCTTTATTATACCTGAGTCACAATAATGAAGTTATACCGTGTGGCAAGTTTTGTTAACTGATCACCAATTAGAAATATAGCCAGGTTGAGACTGATACGAACGTTTGTACTACAGAAAACATTTCAGTGCCAGAATGTCAACCTAAAAGCTATTCGTTGAAATGGTTGCAAAAATCTGAAATTATTATGAAAGGATAACACGTATAAAGGAAGCAACGTGATGCTTTCTGAGCAATGAGTTTACACAGTGCCTCAAATGTCACCTAATTTTTCTCTCAGAACCATTCAGATTGCAGAAAAAAAGTGGAGGCGGGAAGTGGTCAGGAAACGTGCATTATGAAAGGAAATAGAAAATGAAGAATAATGAGTTAAAAGTCACAGCTGCTTTCAATAAGAAGTGGCCCGTATATCTAACTGTAGTATGTAGCCTATTTGAATTGTTGAATTACTAATCTCATAACAAGAATTTACTGCGTCTTGAACACTGCCATCTCCCAATGTCATTTTTTTCATATGTTAATATTTCTGATCAAGGTAAGAGTTTTTTTAAACGTTTTAATAAGAATGACATAACAAATACAGAAAATTAGACTATTTGGGTTATATTTAAAGATGACCAAAATCTACAGTATAAAGTTCAAGTGTCGAGAGAAAAAAAAGATTTAAAGACATACAGGCTACCACTAAATATATATTCACAGACGAAAACACAGACAAACGTTCCATGTACCTTGATTCATTTTCGTGTACAAAACACTCATTTACACTTGAATAAGATGCAACATGTACAAAAATACACAGGTTTTGTTATACACGTGAACAGATTAAACACCATTCACACATAGTTATCCAACTTCCCCTTACAGGCTACCTTTCTTTACCAAAATCCCATTTGTGGGTCTTGACATGAAACTGTAGGCCTAATAACGAATAAATAGTCTAACAAGCTGCATACATTCATATTGAGACGTGGGCCTAAATTGCGCTGTGCTACCTTGCCAATAATAGGCCTATGGCTTAATTATATCAGATAAAAAAGGGAAATAGTATCTATCAAGAGGAGAGACCATCGCACACAGTTCATGAGTGGCATTTTTCTGAATGTGTACTTGTTAATGTGTCCATAGGGCACGTTACTGCTCATTGGTTTCTGTCTTCTCTTTATTCATTTTCTTCATCTTCATCCGCCGATTCTGGAACCAAATTTTGACCTGTCTCTCGGTCAAATTAAGAACCAGAGCGACCTCATAACGACGGTCCCTGGTAAGGTACATATTGAACAAAAACTCCTTTTCGAGTTCGAGAGTCTGATATTTTGTATATGGACACCGTTTCTTCCTTGTTGAACGAGCGTGTATCCAATTCGCCACCGGGTTGCCTGTAAAATGATAGGACAGATAAAAAAGTAAATAAATTCAACACTTCTGATGAACTTTTGCAGTGTATAAACTACAAGTTCCTTTAAAAGCATTATCATAAACACTTCAACACACAATAAACCAAAGAGAGAGCATCATACCTCTCTTGATTTTCTAAAACTACAATAAGCCTGGTTCAATATAATCCATGTACATTGTCAAGTGTGTCATCAATGTTTTCCTTAATAATTATAAATAAGTATCTCTCTTATAGACATCCATATTTTAAGAGCGTCAACAGTGCTAGAAAAGTACCGAGTCGTAAAACTGTGAGTGCGCCCGTTTGTTTTATTGGCCCATAAATGATTTTAAAAGCCTTTAGCTTCAAGTCTCGGCAGGTCTGCAACAGATACAGCTAGATGCATTTCACCCTGGCATTCCTGTTGTGGCCTCAAATATTATGTTCTGTGTTTATTGCAGGGAGTTTGCTCGCTGTTGTCATGTTTTTCTACGTACTGATATGAGGAACTTTCAATATCAATGGTTGTGGTCCTCGCTTAATAGGTTGCATCTCAACGTTATGTTTTGTGACTTAGGCTACTCGGCTTCGGTTGTACCAGAACTATGAATATTCACGTGAGAAATACGCCATTACTGACTAAATAATACGTGGCAATAAACCAGTATAGATTTACAATAAATGAAAAAAAAACGAGCTATTATAATCATACTGCAGATCAAATCTATGGTGACTTTTGATCGTTTCTACAAGCTGTATAAGCCTTTTAGGCCTTTGGATGTGCATTCCAATCGTAGGCTATTAACCCAGAATGCAAATAATAATAATAATTACAGTAATAATAATACATTCATAAATAATCCACTGTAAATCAAATTCTATGATTAATAGGGCCACACCTCTTGTGTATGAATCCTGCATACCACATCAAATGTATCTAAGTAAAATAAAATATGCTTTTACGCACAAAATAAATGCGTTTACGTACAAGTTTAGGCCATGTAAGACAGTGGAGTTAACTGGAGATTCTAATCTCGTCAATGAAAAGCTTGATTCCAGAGTTCCCCATTTTATAGCCGTTTTATAGCTTCTTCCTATTTTACAACCTTAAGGGGATTGGCGTTTGTCCTGTCTAACACTGTCTAACAGCCCCCAGTTCCCCTCGCGTTCAAAGAGAAGGGAAAAGAGATTTCGTTTTATAGTAGGACAACAGACAAGGAGCGAAAACCCCATGGAAGACAAACACCCCCAACTCACCCACAAACAAACGACTCCAATAGCCGGTTGTAAAACAGCGTAAACTGCCATGGCTTCTACTTACTTGGGTCGAATTCTGGCTTGCCGTCTTTGTGCTTTCCAGAAGCCAAAACCTCTGTCTCTGGAGAAGGGATGACCTGCTGTGTCTTGTCTCGGATGTCCACCGAGGTGTTGTAGAAATAATCCGGGTATCCGTGGCGGTTAAAGGCGATGGAGTCTCCGGCACCGGGCTGAGGAAAACCATCTGTTTTGAGTCCGTAGTGTCTGCCGTTCGCAGGATAGCCTGGGAAGGATATTGTTCCAGATATGGGCTCTAGCCATGAGCGAACATACCTCGAGTCCGTTCCAATGTGAGGTTGGTGGGTGTATGGGTGGTATACCACTGAAGACTGGGGGTGAACTGGGCCCCAGGAGGAGGTAAAGACAGGAGGTTTCGGCGCAAAACTGCAGGAGGGGTATTCGGAGCACTCTGGTGCTAGTGTCGTCGGTCGAGAACCGGTGGGGAGAAGCTCTGGGGCTGAGAACCGCGATGTCAGCACATCCTCGCTCTCATGGTTTATCAAAGAATCCACATAATAATTGTTTATGGGACCAGTGGTCGACATGACGATGCCTCTCGTCTCTTTAACATGCATCCGATTATTATATGGACTGTATGTGTACTTTAAAACAATTCTTACCCGTAGAACAATCAAGCCAGGTAATTATTTATTCTGGGGTTCTTCGACTCTCATTGGCCACCACTGAACACGTGATTATATTTACCCCCAAATTATACAGGCGATTAATGCGCATGCACTCCTAGAACTGTGATGTACCTCAGACATTTGAATGCTATTTATGTATAGGATTTCTATTGTATGAGCAATCATTAAGACGGATTCACCACCTATCATTTTTTTTTTCGTTTTTCCTTGTCTATAAAAAATGGAGAACGGTAGGCTATATCCCCTCGTATTGGAGCATGAGGTACATTGATCACACAGCACGATACCCTATTTCTCGACGTAATTTATCTTTTTGTCGACCATAATCTGAATGGTACATTTGAAATTTGAGGGATATTCTTAAAGTAAAACAATTTATGAAAATACGAATGCCTTTTTCCTTTAGAGTTGTTCCAATCTGAAAGCACCGTGGACTTCAATGGTAATACCATTGCTGTAACATGCACAATAGCGAAAAGAGATTAAAGATCCAATAATACAATAATATACAACACATGTTTGATTCACATGAGGCTTTTATGTTGTAGAAACACATAAGACCAGTTAATGGAGTCTAAAACTTTGTGTCTGTGTAGATTCGGAACTCTTGCCCACCACTGCTGCCTAATTCGGATAGAGGCCGCTCGTGTTTTTATGTCCCTCAATAAATGTTTATGAGGACCGTTTGATTGTTCATAAATGTGTCGTTAATCAAAAAAACACAAATGATTAATTCATATTATCGCATAAACATAAATCCAACATAGACGAAGAACAATAAGCAAATTACAACTATTGCACGAATGACAATATAAAAACAACATTCCACAACAATTTAATGCAGGAAAAAAATCACATGCTAAACCTATGCATCAGAAAGGAGCTGGGAATCCCTGGTCTGAGGGACAATTCGGAGTAGGCCTAGACATAGGCTGATCCATAAAATAAAATATTGGTTGGATTGTGTGTCGATAACAGAAAATAGCCTAGATCTACCACAACATAGTGTATTTGTGATCATGTAGGCTAGTCAGTCCCTATTTATATAATGACTGAGCGCCTTGTGGAGTAAGTCCAGTTTAAATTGGGTTTAAGTGGTAATATTGCGGTATATCTGGTGTGCAGTTAAGGGTGACACTGTTCTCGTCTCTTGGGTGTTGACTTTGCTATTTCTCGCCCACCAGTTTGTGTGCATGCTCTACTACACATGCACCTCCCAACCTCACACTTTAAGCGGTGGTCATCAGGGAAAATAAAGCATAATAAGTCAATTGAATAACCTTACAAAAAATAGCAAACCTGCAATTGCCACCTGATCTCTTTAAGAAACCTTTGGTATGGGTAGCCTACATCTGGAAATCTATATACGTGTGTTAGTAACATTGGCTACTATTCATGATGATCAATTGGGGGCGATGATAGGCATGCATGATGTTCTGGGACACTCCGCAGTGCGGTGTCTGGGCGTCGGAGGACCAGTCATTGTAATTCAGTCTGGGCTAGGCCTAATATTCCTTTTGGCTCAACATGTCAGTCTGCGTTTCTCTCTTTTCACGGAAAATAGGATACCAAGGCTCAAATCACCTTCTATTCAGAAATGCAATAAACTACAAATGCAATAACACCTGTATTTTTACAATGCTGTCTTTTGGAACCTCACGGAAAAGATGGCCAACTGGATTAAGCCATTTCGATTAATCAATTCAATAAACCTAACAACTAGGCCTCCATATTTGCTATGACTCTGTGACTGTTGTAGACAAAAGAAATAACAAACATTGACGTCATTGTTAAATGATCAGCCTAAAATGTTAAAATATAATTTGCTGGACACGATGTAGCCTTAAAGCCATGCTGATAATCAAAAGGCTATATATATTAAGTGGTATATCAAACACCAAATGTTGGAAAAAGTAGGTCTAGGCTTATGTTTATTTGGTGGACCTATCAATCACACTCAAATGTACACATTAGTATTTGGTAGGTTCCTATCGACATTATACTTGTAGCCTACAGGGGCACGAATATAGGTATATACTGTAGGTCATGGACTGAGGTGGTCATGACTTCATCTGCAAAAATGGATGAGTAGATGGAAATGGTTATAAAGACAGGCGATAGGGTGAGTCTGTTGTATAGCCCAGATAATCGATTGTCTTGCTATCTATTACTGGCATCTGCGAACCAAAGTTAACAATGATGATCAGCGGACGTGAAGTACACACACAACAACTAACACAGACGAGAAATTACTGTGTAGCACTATTTTTTTATGAATAAGATCATATCAATATTATTCTCAATGCAACTGTCAATAGCCAATCAAAATGCAACTTTGGAAAGACTAGGCCTATACAAAATATTATGTTATTACCGATAATTGCTCCCCTTTGATTATTTTAGGCCTAAACCTAATATCTGGATTAACTGTTAACCTACACTACCGTTCAAAAGTTTGGGGTCACTTAGAAATGTCCTTGTTTTTGAAAGAAATGCACATTTTTTGTCCATTAAATTAACATCAAACTGATCAGAAATACAGTGTATACATTGTTAATGTTGTAAATTACTATTGTAGCTGAAAACGGTAGATTTTTAATGGAATATCTATATAGGTGTACAGAGGCCCTTTATCAGCAATCATCACTCCTGTGTAACAATTGCACATTGTGTTAGCTAATCCAAGTTTATAATTTTACAAGTCTAATTGATTATGAGAAAACCCTTTTGCAATTATGTTAGCACAGCAGAAAACTGTTGTCCTGATTAATAAAGAAGCAATAAAGCTGTCATTCTTTAGACTATTTGAGTATCTGGAGCATCAGCATTTGTGGGTTCGATTACATGCTAAAAATGGCCAGAAACAAAGAACTTTCTTCTGAAACTAGTCAGTCTATTCTTGTTCTGAGAAATGAAGCGCAAACTGTCTCTAACCAAAATAGAAAGAGGAGTGGGAGGCCCCGGTGCACAACTGAGCAAGAGGGCAAGTATATTAGAGTGTGTAGTTTGAGAAACAGACGCCTCACAAGTCCTCAACTGGCAGCTTCATTAAATAGTACCCGCAAAACACCAGTCTCAACGCCAACAGTGAAGAGGCGACTCCGGGATGCTGGCCTTCTAGACAAATGCTGATGCTCCAGATCCTCAACTAGTCTAAAGAAGGCCAGTTTTATTGCTTCTTTAATCAGGACAACAGTTTTCTTCTGTGCTAACATAATTGCAAAATAGTTTTCTAATGATCAATTAGCCTTTTAAAATGAAATGATAAACTTGGATTAGCTAACACAATGTGACATTGGAACAGAGGAGTGATGGTTGCTGATTATGGGCCTCTGTATAAGCCTATGTAGATATTCCATTAAAAATCAGCCATTTCCAGCTACAATAGTCATTTACAACATTAACAATGTCTACAGTGTATTTCTGACCAATTTGATGTTATTTTAATGGACAAAAAATGTGCTTTTCTTTAAAAAACAAGGACATTTCTAAGTTTCCAAACTTTTGAACGGTAGTGTACAGTCGTGGCCAAAAGTTTTGAGAATGAGACAAATATGAATTTTCACAAAGTCTGCTGCCTCAGTTTGTATGATGGCAATTTGCATATACTCCAGAATGTTATGAAGAGTGATCAGATTAATTGCAAAGTCCCTATTTGCCATGCAAATGAACTGAATCCCCCCCCAAAAATTTCCACTGCATTTCAGCCCTGCCACAAATGGACCAGCTGACAACATGTCAGTGATTCTCTCGTTAACAAAGGATGAGGACAAGGCTGGAGATCACTCTGTCATGCTGATTGAGTTCGAATAACCGACTGGAAGCTTTAAAACGACACCATTCTGTATACTTCTGGCCCTTATTTGGACACTGTGTTAACTAACCTCCAGACGAGCTTCAATGCCATTACAACTCTCCTTCCGTGGCCTCCAACTGCTCTTAAACGCAAATAAAATCAAATGCATGCTATTCAACCGATCATTGCCCGAACCTGCCCGCCCATCCAGCATCACTACTCTGGACGGCTCTGACTTAGAATACGTGGATAACTACAAATACCTAGGTGTCTGGCTAGATTGTAAACTCTCCTTTCAGACTCACATTAAGCATCTCCAATCAAAAATTAAATCTATTTCGCAACAAAGCATCCTTCACTCATGCTGCCAAACATACCCTCGTAAAACTGACCATCCTACCGATCCTTGACTTTGGTGATGTCATCTATAAAATAGCCTCCGACACTCTACTCAGCAAACTGGATGTAGTCTATCACAGTGCCATCCGTTTTGTCACCAAAGCCCCATATACTACCCACCACTGCGACCTGTATGCTCTCGTTGGCTGGCCCTCGCTTCATACTCGTCGCCAAACCCACTGGCTACAGGTTATCTACAAGTCTCTGCTAGGTAAAGCCCCGCCCTATCTCAGCTCGCTGGTCACCTTAGCAGCACCCACTCGCAGCACACGCTCCAGCAGGTATATCTCACTGGTCACCTCCAAAGCCAATTCCACCTTTGGTCGCCTTTCCTTCCAGTTCTCTGCTGCCACTGACTGGAACGAACTTCAAAAATCACTGAAGCTGGAGACTCCCATCTCCCTCACTAGCTTTAAGAACCAGCTGTCAGAGCAGCTCACAGATCACTGCACCTGTTCATAGCCCATCTATATACAGCCCATCTATCTACCTCATTCCCATACTGTATTTATTTATTTTGCTCCTTTTGCACCACAGTATCTCTACTTGCACATCCATCTTTTGCACATCTACCATTCCAGTGTTTAATTGCCATATTGTAATTACTTCGCCACCATGGCCTATTTATTGCCTTAACTCCCTTATTTGACCTTATTTGCACTCACTGTATATAGACTTTTTTTTCTTTTTCTTTTTCTACTATATTATTGACTGTATGTTTTGTTCATTCCATGTGTAACTGTGTTGTTGTATGTGTCAAACTGCTATGCTTTATCTTGGCCAGGTCGCAGTTGCAAATGATAACTTGTTCTCAACTAGCTTACCTGGTTAAATAAAGGTGAAATAAAATAAAAAAATAAAAAGGAGGGTGGTGCTTGGAATCATTGTTCTTCCTCTGTCAACCATGGTTACCTGCCAGGAAACATGTGCTGTCATCATTGCTTTGCACAAAAAGGGCTTCACAGGCAAGGATATTGCTGCCAGTAAGGCTGCACCTAAATCATCCATTAATCAGATCATCAAGAACTTCAAGGAGAGCGTGTAACGATTGTTGTCTTCTTCTGACGAGGAGTAAGAGATGTCGGACCAATGTGCAGCGTGGTAAGTGTCCATTTTAACATGTCAAACTGAACACTAAAAAAATACAAAATAACAAAGTGAAAGAACAAACGAAAATTGAAACAGTCCCGTATGGTGCAAACACAGACACAGGAAACAATCACCCACAACTCAAGGGTGAAAAACAGGCTACCTAAGTATGGTTCTCAATCAGGGACAATGATTGACAGCTGCCTCTGATTGAGAACCATACCAGGCCAAACACAGAAATACCAAATCATAGAAAAACTAACATAGACAACCCACCCAACTCACGCCCTGACCATACTAAAACAAAGACATAACAAAAGAACTAAGGTCAGAACGTGACAGAGCGATTCAATTGTTGTAAAGAAGGCTTCAGGGTGCCCAAGAAAGTCCAGCAAGCGCCAGGACCGTCTCCTAAAGTTGATTCAGCTGCGGGATCAGGGCACCACCAGTACAGAGCTTGCTCAGGAATGGCAGCAGGCAGGTGTGAGTGCATCTGCACGCACAGTGAGGCAAAGACTTTTGGAGGATGGCCTGGTGTCAAGAACGGCAGCAAAGAAGCCACTTCTCTCCAGGAAAAACATCAGGGACAGACTGATATTGTACTAAATGTACAGGGATTGGACTGCTGAGGACTGTGGTAAACTATTTTCTCTGATGAATCCCCTTTCTGATTGTTTGGGGCATCCGGAAAAAAAGCTTGTCCGGAGAAGACAAGGTGAGCTCTACCATCAGTCCTATGTCATGACAGTAAAGCATCCTGAGCCCATCCATGTGTGGGGTTGCTTCTCAGCCAAGGGAGTGGGCTCACTCACAATTTTGCCTAAGAGCACAGCTGTGAATAAAGAATGGTACCAACACATCCTCCGAGTGCAACTTCTCCCAACCATCCAGGAACAGTTTGGTGACGAACAATGCCTTTTCCAGCATAATGGAGCAACTTGCCATAAGGAAAAAGTGATAACTAAGTGGCTCGGTAACAAAACATCGATATTTTGGGTCCATGGCCAGGAAACTCCCCAGACCTTAGTTCCATTGAGAACTTGAGGTCAATCCTCAAGAGGTGGGTGGACAAACAAGACCCCACAAATTCTGACAAACTCCAACCATTGATTATGCAAGAATTGGCTGCCATAAGTCAGGATGTGGCCCAGAAGTTAATTGACAGCATTGCAGGGCAGATTACAGAGGTCTTGAAAAAGAAGGGTCAACGCTGCAAATATTGACTCTTTGCATCAACTTTATGTAATTGTCAATAAATGCCTTTGACACCTATGAAATGCTTGTAATTATACTTCAGTATTCCATAGTAACATCTGACAAAAAATATCTAAAGACACTGAAGCAGCAAACTTTGTGGAAATTAATATTGGTGTTATTCTCAAAACTTATGGCCACGACTGTATATATAAAGAAGAATATATCTCAAAGCCAAACGTTTACCATGAGCATTGCTTTTGGCCACTATTCCTGTGCATAAATGCTGTATGTTATGCGTAAAAGTAGATGGGAAAAAGTCATTTGCATTTCCTATAAGCCTAAACCTTGTCTATATCTCAATTTCAATTATTATGATCTTCTTTGTCTCATGATCTTGGTGGTCGGGATATTGCAGAGATTCTGTAAACGTATTTCTCAAAATATGAATAGGTGGTAGGCAAACAGCCTGCATATCATGCAAAGTATCCATATGTTCCTCTGTATCAGCAAAATGCAACAAAATAGTGAAAAATATCTCCACGACTGCTCTTTGATTGTGACCTGTAGGCCTATGGTCTAGTTACACATAGATGCTGTACATTACAGCTTCATGGACAAATGAGCCCCCTCTCAAATAATCTATTACAAGGAGCCAACCACTATAGACCTATACGACTATTAATACAAGTACTGCTACTATAGTAGTACCATACGGGTTCTAGTAATTATAGGCTAATACTAGCATACTAGTAAAAAACGAAATCCTGATTTGCAAAAGCAATACCCTGTGTTCCTGTGAATGGACATTCATTTTCAATTTACATTTTTTGTAATTTAGCATCTGCTCTTAGGCATTCATCTTAAGATAGCAAGGTGAGACAACATATCACAATCGTAGCAAGTACATTTTCCCTCAACAAAGTACTTATCAGCAAAGTTAGCGCTGGTAGGAAAAGACAAGTGCATTTTTCTTCAGTGGAGATGAAGGGTAGGAGACAGGTTAAAGAATACATTTTAAGCATTACGATAATTGAGACATGGATTGTGTATGTGTGAAATTCAAAGGGTGAATGGGCAAGACAAAAGATGAAGTGCCTTTGAATGAGGTATGGTAGTAGGTGTCATTGGCATGGGGATGTTTTAAGATGTTCTTTAAAGAGGTAGATTTTCATAAGTTAAACACGCTGAGTGTACAAAGCATTGGAAATTGGAAACCTTGGAAACCTTCCTAATATTGTGTTGCACCCCCTTTTGCCCTCAGAACAGCCTCAATACATTGGGGCATGGACTCTACAAGCTGGCAAAAAGCGTTTCACAGGGATGCTGGTCCATGTGGACTCCAATGCTTCCTACAGTTGTGTCAAGTAGGCTGGATGTCCTTTGGGTGGTGGACCATTCTTGATATACACACAGGAAAATGTTGAGTGTGAAAAACCCAGCAGCGTTGCAGTTCTTGATACAAACAGGTGTGCCTGGCTGCTACTACCATACCCCGTTCAAAAGCACTTAAATCTTTTGTCTTGCCCATTCTGAATGGCACCCATGCACAATCCATGTCTCAATTATCTCAAGGCTTAAAAATCCTTCTTTAACCATGTCTCCTCCCCTTCATCTACACTGATTGAAATGGATTTAACAAGTGACATCAATAAGGGATCATAGCTTTCACCTGGATGCACCTGGTCAGGCTATGTCATGGAAAGAACAGGTGTTCTTAATGTTTTGTAAACTCAGTGTATATTCTATAGTTTAATTTGTAAATACAACAGGGTATCACTCAGATAGTGTGCTTTCTTGCCTGGAAGGTTGATAAAAAAACCTAGTAAAATGTTTTATGTTGTTGTTGTAATAAACTATATAAGGTTATATGGTGCTTATTTCTGCATTTTAGTACCAACTATAGCAAAGAACTCCCGTAGAATTCAAGAACTCCCGTAGAATCAAATGTTCTTTCTTATGAGGAATCAGTGTGATTACCATCTCAGTGGTAAGTATACAGTAGCTTACATGAATGATAATGTAACATTTATAATTAGAATTATATGTTTTTAAGGCGGTTAATCAGCCATACGGAATATTTTAGAATGCAAATGTTGTTTTATAGGATATATAATTCCAGATGTTTGTGTGTAGGCCTATCCCACATTTATGCATGTCGCGGTAGCGCATTTGGAGAAATGTAAATACCAGGTTCTAGTTAGCGCTTTATTGAGTTGTGTCGGTGTAGGACTAGTTTGCACTCTTATTAATACGTAATTCATATTCTATTTATTTACAGATCTACACCCATGTAGGCCTTCACATGTTTTTTGTAAATTATCCATGTCAGCCTTTCTTCCCTTTTTGTGACCTTAAACTGAACAAATAAACAGTGAACGTTGAGCATTTGTGTCCAGTGTAATTTCTTGAAACTAACCAGGATAGGTGTTGACTCCATTTCAATGAACTTAACATTATTAGAGATATAAGGACGCATTTAGACACGCAACCTAATTCTGATATTATATCCACTTTGACCAATCACATCCAATCAGATTTTTTTCAGAGCTGATCTGATTGGTCAAAAGATCAATTAGTGAGAAAAAAAAGATCTGAATTGGTGTGTTTGTCTAAAGGTAGCCTTAGATCCTCTTAAAAAAGATTCAGGGATGGATCTTTTCCATTTCAAGTTCCTTAAATAAAATATCTGGATCTGAAATCAAATTGACATAAACAACCTTTATATAATATTGGGAAGATGCAATCGAACCAACACACACACACACAGTATTTTTTTTTTGTGTTATTTCGTACGTTTCTTGCATTATTACCTACAGCCGAATATACTTAAAATGCATAGGATGCTGTACTTTGGTTCATCACCCATTTCAGATTATTTGAGCACCATGCGGTTGCTAAGAAAATGACATGGCCACACCGCATGCAACGTTGGTCAACTCCACAGTCTAGTGCAAGCCATGAACACATGGGGTCTTGACTTCCATCACCGCTACAGCTATATTGGCTATATTATTCAGTCACATGGGAGTGTTGAAACACTCAACAACGTGCTAAGAGGAATTACAACTGGAATCATATGAATGTGCACGTAGATACGAATATTGAGTGACGGATAATCAATGCGAATCAGGCAATCTACGGTCACCATTTGCCTAGTAGGCCTAGTTTAAGGTAAAATCACTGCCTATTTAATATGGATCCAAGTGTTGAAGTATTCATTACATGTACCACATTACCAAATGTATGTGGACGCCTGCTAATCGAACATCTATTTTTTTAGTGAATGGCAATAATATGCCTCCACTCTTCTGGGAAGGCAAAACATTTTAAAATTGAAACTGTATTTTAAGATGTGAGGTCATTTCATTTAAAAAAATCTGTAATGATAGGCTACCCTGACTGTTTACTGACTAATGCCCATAATGTAGCCTATTTTTTATTAAATCATCCATTTGAGCACATTAACAACGTTATTGAAAACATTAAACAACATACCCATTTAGTCATTAGTAGGTATTAGAAAGGTAGCATATTAGCAAAGATGGTGGGACTATCGTTCATTATAACCTGATGTTTTCTTTCTTTGACCTTCAGCCCACAAAACTTTCATCATTGTATAAGAGGATTGAAATAATTATGTTTATGTTAATAACATCTTCAGTACTTTTGTTATTTCCAATAAAAAAATAATGATCCTTGATTAATGATAACATTGCAAGCAGGTGGTATTAGAATTCATCTTGAAGGTAACGTGTCTGTCTGTCTGTCTCTCTGTCTGTCTCTCTCTCTCTCTCTCTCTCTCTCTCTCTCTCTCTCTCTCTCTCTCTCTCTGACTAAAATGTAGGCTAACTGTAATTAATGTGGAAATACTTTTTTCTTATTTTTACTTCTTCTCCTACACACACAGAGAGAGAGAGAGAGAGAGAGAGAGAGAGAGAGAGAGAGCTCCGAACTCCAAATGCGCTACCGCGACATGCATAAATGTGGGATAGGCCTACACACAAACATCTGGAATTATATATCCTACTGTATACTTACCACTGAGATGGTAATCACACTGATTCCTCATAAGAAAGAGCTCTCTCTCTCTCTCTCTCTCTCTCTCTCTACCTCTCTCTCTCTCTGTGTGTAGGAGAAGAAGTAAAAATAAGAAAAAAGTATTTCCACATTAATTACAGTTAGCCTACATTTTAGTCATTTAGCAGACGCAGTTAATGCTTTCCGCATAAGATAGGCGCGGCAGATAGTCTAGTAGTTAGAGCGTTGGGCCAGTAACCGAATGGTTGCTGGATCGAATCCCAGAGCTGACAAGGTAAAGATCTGTCGTTCTGCTCCTGAACAAGGCAGTTAACCCACTGTTCCCTGGTAGGCCGTCATTGTAAATACGAATTTGTTCTTAACTGACTTGCCTAGTTAAATAAAGGTCAAATAAATAAACAAATAGCTAGATGAGAGAACCACATCCTAGTTCAACACAGTCACTTTCGCTCAAAGCTTTCATAAATCCTGAAATGTAGATTAACAGCCACACGTTATTTCTTGAACAGCAATGCTCCCGGGAATAATCCTATAAACTAATATTCAGTATGAACCCAGAAATATTTTTTCAGTTGTTGTTTATTAAATTCTGGAATTATATGACAATTTAATGTTGCTGGCGATAGAGAGTCTATGTGTGTATGTATTGATATTATCTATAAATGCATAACATACATTTAGGCCTATACCTCTGCCGTGGGATACGAAATTAGAGCCGTCGGGATTGGAAGAATGCTGTTTATTACAGACGTTCATTTGGTGGAGTTGGAGTAACATTGCGAACTCGTAAACGCAGTTAAAGCCACCACTTAAAGGCCTTACTGAAAGGAAACGTTTGAATAAAAGCTATCATATAGTAAAGACATTCATATTGGGGCAGCAATTCGGCGTTAAAGCATTGCTAGGCCTTCTTTCTCTTACGAGGGTTACTTTTGAAGACTATATATAAATGGTAGAAATGTATTTGGTCACGGAGACGGGCGCCGCACGGCAGATTAATAAAGGGCCTAATAATATTCCAATAAGTCATATTGAGTCCTCGCGTTGGTATTGCATCCCTGCAGGCAGACACCAAGCCAGATCACGCTGTCATTGAAACACGTTCCGTCTGTATAGGCCTATGTGTGATTGTGGTCCGTGCGTAAAAGTGAACGCAAGCATCTGGCAAACAACAATATCAGCCAATATATATACATATACCTATTTTATATAGGGAGTCACATTAATACCCATGTCTGTTTTACAAGTGAGCCATGACATACACAACATACTTAATGTACTAAATACTAAATATACAGACCAGGGAAGAGCCAATCAATATATGTGCTCACGGGGCCAACATTTGCTCTGGCCCATGTTTGTGGTAAATGTCAATGTTTGTCGTTCATGGATGATTTCAATTACATTTTGTCAAATCTTCGTGGTGATTAAGACAAAAGAGCTAGTAGCCTAATAGGTCAACACCGTCATTCTGCATTATGAAACCTGATATCATGCAGATGGTGAATATTTACTGTCACCGGCCTCAGAAAGGGTGTAGTTCTTTCAACCCATTAAACTTGTAATATCCAAAATACAGTCATTATACATCAAACCTGGGTTCAAATACGATTTCAAATAGCTCAATTACGTTCACATACATTCGAAGTAAATATTAAGATGTTATTTTTTTTTAAAAGACAAGTACAATATTTTAATGTAGGCCAATTTGGAAATACACTTGGAAAGTATTTGAAAATACTCAAATACTCTGACTCAAATACACTCTCATGCATTTAACGCGGGAAAATACTGTCAAATACAATTTGGTAGACTATTTGATTTTTACAAATAAAAATTAAGAAAAATTATTTGTTTTGGCCTGTGTAGGCCCGTTTGAAAATGCTCAAATACACAGAAAAATATTTTAAAACACCAGATTTTGAATCCAGGCCTTATATAATACAATAGGCCTACAATAGGCGATAATATACAAACACACATAAGCCTATATTTGTTACAATGTGTAACATAGGCCAATTGTAATTGTTAGTGAATTATAGGCAACGCTTATTGAATAAATTATGTATGTCTCATTTTACGAAAAAATGATTTATTTGTTTGCTTCCGTCACTCAATTTAGTGTCATAACAAACGGAGATCAGTCACTTCATGTAGCAAAAACGTTGAGATAAATTCACAACGGCAAATTTAAGAAAGCAAAAAGGCCCAGATCTAGTCTACTAAATCGGTTCAAGTGGACACAAGAGCGTGCTGCACATTTGAGCGCGTGGCACATTTCTGTTCCGTGACCATTCGATAAACATAAGACGGTCGGGATGTAATGTTCATTTAATGTTTCAAAATGGTTTATGTAGCAAAACCATGTTTAGGCCTAATTACAATTTTGCTTAGGCTATTTCAGCTGAGATGAAGTGCAAAAGAGAAAGCAAGCCCATCTAAATGACGAATTCAGTTAATTTAAAACAAGCCCTCATAATCTTGCGAGTCATTTTAATAGACATGTAGTTTCATTGTTATTTAATGATCATACAAATTATGTGATAAGGACACTAATATCATATGATAAAATATGATAGATAAAGACACTATCATGATCAAGTCTATCTATTCCAACAAAAGCATATCTAAATTAGTCTAGAGATGAGACTTGGATTTTCACTACTTGGCAGATGTCCCATATAGGCACCTGGAGACGGTCTTGGAATGCTGATTACCATCCTTAAAACACCTCCGGTCAATAATCCCGTCTGCAAGGCTAGACCTCAAAAGTCTGCGCCACAACACAAAGCTGAAAGGATTTTACCCCGTGATGTTTACAACCCCAATTCTCCCACTGCAGCCAAAAGACCTTTAGTGTCCACCACATAAAGCCAAAGAGCGAAGAAAAAAGGTCTCGTCGTGGATATTGGTGGCTCGGTTCATTTACAATGCCATTTGCGGCGACTCCAGAGCAGAGAGTATAATCTGTCGGAAATGGACGCCCTTGATGAAGGCGAACTGACGTAATCAAGGCAGTTTTTTGTTGCCGAGCCAGGAAGTCAATCCCAACAACATGAAACTACCTAAACCACGGATCAGCTAAGCGTGAAAGGGCAATCCATTGAGAATTAGACGCAATATCAAACGTCTCGCATACTGTGAAACGCTTTTCTTTTGACCGATGGGAAAGAAAATCAATAGAAAAAATACGAATAACAACGTGATGTATTTCTAGACAAGGACGAACGATCCTAGGCTATTAGTCTACGTTTCCATGTTCATCAACTGAAGCTACCTGTTAATCTTCAACAACGGGATACTGGACCCAATAATAATTTGATATGATTCATGCATGTGTCTTGTTTTGCATCTAAATCCAGTTTGAAAAGAGCAAGGTAATACAGCCTATGATGTCCACGATCTGAGTGGACATCCACCAAGGAGCGAACATATTTTGGAAGATATTTTGTAACACAAAATGTTTAATAGTCAAATAGATAGCATATTCCATGAACACATGCAGGTGCACAATCGTCTGTTCATTATATCAAAAAACATCGCTGTCCATCCAAGGTAGAGGTACATTCAACAAAATGATCACAGCACACATCATAATCCAAAATCCACTTGCAAACATACAAACCCCCCATAAACATCGCAGGACGGATTTCGAATGTCTTTAGGATGTAAAAAAAATTAAAAATACAGCAACAGAAAAACACGAAATACCATCGGTGTAAAGAAATGTTATGTGCTGCCAGTTGCAAATGTGCCAAATGAGCAGAGCCAGACGTGATCGAGTCCAAAGCAAAGAAGAGAAATGCCAGCGGCTATAGTCCTACCTTCAAACCTGGCTGCATGCGGGGATCCGTTTCCATGCTCCTGCAGCCATGTCTCGTTGCGGACTTTGTGCCATTATATACATTCCCTTAATCACCCGGTCTCTTTATCCTCCATCACCCGTTGGAGAATGTCGCATTTCCCTCATCCGGTGAAAGCAGTGGCGTGTGCCCGTGCAAACCAGCCCCATCGTAGTGCGGCTCTGTGGGTATAGAGTTCCTCCTCCTCACCTTTAAACGCATCTTTACTGCCGCGGCGCACATTATATTTGCAGATCATTAAACCCACCTCTGGCGCTGTACTCCGACCATCCTGACATTACTATTTTATGACCTTGACTTATTGGTCACCTGGCTAATATTTAAATCACCGCTATATGGTCGGTCTTTCCACTCCTTTCTCGCCCCTCTCTTTCTCAAAGCAAGCCATAAAGGACACGAAAGAGAAGGATAACCAGGGTAAATGATGCTCCAAACCCATTTATTTGATATCTTTACAACTGTCCAGCAACATAATTATTGGGATAAGGCTTTAGAAGTTAATGCACTTTGATGCTGTAATGCACAAGTTCACCGAAATGATAAAATAATCAAACACAAAACAATAAGAACAGAAATGATGAAAAGGAAGAGACCAAGTAATGACACGTTTTCATTAAAAGTGCATGGAAACCATTTCAGACACAGGACTGTCACTTTAAGACACATTTCACAAACAATTAAAGACTTCCTTTCGTGATTTTTGTAACATTTACTGTTGAAAAGCGATATCCCAAGTATAAATACAGTAAAGTACACCCCAGGTTAAAAAAACAACAACTTTTGAGCAAAATAATGTTTTCTAGACACAACCGCAAACTTCAAGAAGTAGGGCATTCAAGGAGTTGGTCTGATGGAAATTCGTGATGTCATCGGCATCCCCCTGCTTGAGGAACAATAGAGGAGCAATAGAGAAGAAAAGAGGAAAGCCCCCCACACCACCACTTTTGCTATGTATTTCATGACATACCTGAACCACCTATTGAGATGTGCCTTTTGTTAACTACGTCAGGTGTTAAATGAGGTGAAAAGGAGTCTGGAGTGCCACTTTAATATCCAGCCTTATAAACAATGTGCATCTTTAGAGCATCATAGCATTTCACTGTCAAATCATGAAACTTACATTTTTCATAAAACCATGCATGGACTCGAAAAAAACGTGAAGATGTTTGAAAGGCTTACAATTCCTATCCTGCTCTAGATGTTTTCTCCTGTATGTGTGCATGCCTAGCCTGTATGTGCAGCTTACGCGTAAAAATATTTCTCTCCAAATAAGATGTAAGGTTTAAGTATAGTCATAAGCAGAGGTTAGCTCTCTCACTCGACGCTCCCTGTTGAATTTCTTGAGCTTCATACGTCGGTTTTGGAACCATATTTTGACCTGTCTGTCAGATAAGTCAATACTCTTGCTGATCTCCAAGCGGCGCTCTCGCGTCAGATACATGTTGAACAAGAACTCCTTCTCCAGTTCCAGTATTTGATGTTTGGTGTAAGGACAACGCTTTTTCCGTCTACTTTTCGCTGTGAGCCAGTTTCCAAAGACATTCTCCAACCTGTCCCCTGTAAAAAGGAATGAGTTAAATTAATGTAATTCTCAGTGTATAGCCTAACCATAGGCTTATTTGTGATAGAAAACAATAATGAACTGACTTAATCAGGTTACAAAGGCCACGTCTTGACGACAAAACTATAGCTTATGTATTCTGCCTGCCATTTTATATCATTGCACGTTTTTAATCTATTCGACCATTATATTTGCAACTTCCCTTTTTAGCTGAACGGAGTAGGCCCACTAATCTGAGATGCAAGGAAAACGTTCTAATTTCTACTCCAATTGTTATACAACTTGTCGTTGACTTCGAAGTCTTTATGAACGGACGATATAATTTGGCTACTCTAGCTTTTAGTGAGATGATAAATGACCGCTTCTTAGAGGTAGACCTACAATCTTCAGTAGTCTACGCTCACTCAAGTTCAATTGAAGTAATTAAGTACAAAGACAGGGCCTATAGAAAAACATTTGTCTAGATCTCATCAGGCAAATAAAGTAAATCAATGGATAATTCATCTGGGCAATTTGGGTCCTTTTGGCGATAAGAATTACATTATGTTCTTCAATCCCTTCATAAATAGCCTAAAAGAGAGAAATAAAATGTAGCCTATATTAGTTAATGCCACAATACAGCTCTTGGTAAGTGGAATGGATATGACGGACTTGTCTAGTCTACCGACAAAGGAGTCCGGAGGGGTTTCAAATCTAAATGTTATTGACTTCCGTCTTGATTACATGGCTCAACGGGCACGAAAAATACAACTATTCACACAATCTGGAAATCATATAGGCCTAGTAATTGAACTGCGCAAAGGTATAGCCCTATAACCTACACATTCAGACTATTCCAGACCAGTGTTTTTATGTAGTCTAGTCATCGCTTCTTTTTTCAGTGAATCACTGATCAATTGTTATTTAAACATTTAGGATAAAAGTGTCATATTTTAATAGAAAGTTATCAATATTGTAACGAATCTGACGTTCATTTTCAGATTTAATGTAGAGAGACATTAGGGACTGAAGCAACTTATTCTATTTCGACCTAAATCACAAGTTGTTTTCAACAACACGTACATAGAGGCCCCATATCTGCCTGATTTTAACACGAGTTACTCGATAAAGTACCATTGTGTAAGCATTGGCGTGAATTTCGGATGCACGCGGTGTGGCAACATATGCTCAATAACAGGCCTAAGTAGAATAAATAATAATAATAATAATAATATGCCTAATAATACTAATCGATTCACCATTACCCTAAAGTTAACATAACTTCACAATGAAATGCAATGAACTTGAGGAAGCCTATGTACATAATACTTGTTGTTTTACACGTACAAAAATAGTTTATCGAGAATTTAGCTTCAAAATGTCGTTTCAAAGGTGGACAAACTGAAAAACAGCAGCGATCATGTAGCAGCCATTTCGTTGCCCTTCACCTTCCAAGAAACTTTCCTACGCGAATGCCTTGTGATGTGTTTTTTTGTCAGTTTGTCTGTAGGCCTATGTCTTCCCGGAACGGTTTCTAGTGCCCAGTTTTAACATAGTTTTGGACTAAGCACTTTCAATGGTGAATATCCATTGAACACGATGTTTTTTGTCTAGGAATAATCTTAATCTGTTTCTGGGAAAGCGGCCCCTCCGGTTATAAATCAAATTAGATATAAACCAGGCTACGTTAGACCCACATAAAGTGAATCGTGTTTTGTTATGAAGTCTTCATTGCTGTAATTAGTGCGTGCGTATTCCTTTGGATAGGAACAATTTACTAGTAGCCTAGAATGCTTCTTTATTATAAAATATCCAAGAGAGATGTAGCGACTAATAAGAATGAATGAGCGTCATCTCAACTGCAAAATATATTTGCGACTGTGCAGTTTAATATATCAAAACCAAAAACGCAGAATATCAAGTAACATTGCAAAGGTTTACCAATGCAAACTTTCAATTAGTTCAATGCTAAACAGATAATGTCGGTCGTAGCAAATTGGTAATGGACTGGCAGCTGAGTGTATGAAATAAAGTTGCTTAAATAAACAATGTCAAGAGTACACGCAGCCTCGCCTTTGGTGTTCACCCTTGAAGTCTATTAAGATAAACAGCGAAAAGTAGTCTAACGACAGGCATGCGCGTTAACTGTTATTGTGTTGCTGTATTTACAAATAAAATGTTTAGGAAAGAGATTAGGAACTAGGAGATCCTAATTATAAAGATAGTGTTGGGAGGGAATTGTAGCCTATGTGCTTACACTCTTAGAAAAAAAAGGTTGCTTGCTTCATATATGGAAATAGGTTCGATATAGAACCCTATATAGAACCCAAGGATTCCATATGGAAACAATTTTGGAAGAAGAACCTCTGGGATTCTGATCAAAGAACCCTACAAAAGGGTCCATGTGGAACCTTTTTTGTTCTATTCTGAACCTTTTTTTTCCCAAGAGTGTAACAAAAAACATTGCCTACCAATCGAATCAAGTGCTGAAAATTGTAGCCTACTACAAACTGTACCAATGATGAAAAATAGCATATAAGCCTATGCCAAGGCTCAGCGTTGCATAATCGTTTGAAGTATTAGTGGACTTTATCTCAAATCAAAAGTTTAAACATCGCAATAACATCAAAAAACACAAAAAACAGTTCCTCTTCTCATATGATATTGGCTTGTCCAACTGTGTGCTTCTTCTGAGTGTGATGATAAAGCTTGCTTATGTCTTATAAACTGTGTGTGCTCGCACTGATAATATGCTTGTTGATGTGTTATAACCCATGCGTGTGTGTTCTCGCTCTCTCAATATGCTTGTTTACGTGTTATATACCCTGTGTGCGTGCGTGTGTGTGTGTTTGTGTGTGTTACCTTTAACCTCACTGTCTGAGTTGTCTGTGCTACCGTCCGTTTTAAGGACGTTCTCTTTCTCAGGCAGTTGTTTCGTGGGACTGTGATTCTCCTCGAGTTTACTGTCTGCCACTGCCAGATGCGCCTCCTGATTGGTTTCGCAGGTGTCGTTAAATAGTTCTGGATTATCTGTCTCAATTCCGGACACAGAGAAGATACTTTCTGATCCGAAGCCATGCGCCTTCTCTTTCCTTAGGTACCGTTGATTAGCTGTCGAGGATTCCGGACAAGAATGTTCGTGCGTTTGACTGGGATGGCGTCTCTCAGCCATCCGCGTGTAGGAACAAGTTCCAACAACTGTATCCGTGCGTCCGTTTGGATCTCCGCTATATAGGCAGAACATTGAGTCCTCCTTCACACTGTCCGATGGGAAAGAACATGGAAACAGGGGTCGGATAACAGGCTGTGCTACCTGGGATGAATTTTTATATTCAGGCCCAAAAGCATTTAGTTGCGAAATGTAATGATGTTGATGGTAGACGCTGAGAGCCGTGTTTGTCGGAGATTGTGCTCCCGCTTTGGAGAGAGGCGAAGAAGCGATTCCATAATTTCTCGCTGTCGAACAGTCATACTCGGTCGCAACTCTTTGAGCATACATTCCGGAACTGCCGAAATAGCCCTCATCTCTGGACACAGAGGATCCTCCTACCAACTGTTCCACATGGAAGATAGAAGCTGGGATTCTATTTGGACATTCCATTTTATTGTTATCTATTTTGATACCACTGTTCAGTGCCCCCCTAAAGGATTATAGAGGGGTAGGAAGCTGACATATTTGAGTTGGGGGCATGGAGCATAAAAAAATATCAGCAACACAATTATGATTGTACGAGGCATGCCACGTGAATTTCAGACCAATGGGGGGTTGAAAGTGGCCTTGACGCACCAGATTACCATGACGACACTGGGGTCAAGTTGTCGAATTCTCAGCTCTAGGACAGAGTAAGGGCGCCATCTAGTAGGACAGATAGGGTACAGACACAAGTTCTAGAACACAAAGTCACTATAATTAAAATAGTGTTCTTTTAATTATGTGTTCTAGAAAACAAATGTGAGCGACTGAGCTGGCAAAAAAATAAGATAATAAACCTAAAGTAGCAACTAGATTTTGGTTATGTAAATTGGATAACATGTAGGCTAGATTCCATCATGATGCGTGTGGTCTGCTTTTTGTGTACAACTTCTCCACAAAATTATATATATATATATTTTATTTAGAGGAAACAAAAGCAAAAACAAACATTTCGGCAATGATTCTTGAAAATTCAACTGCCAAATAGTTGAATGATTTGATGTTTTCTAAAGGTGATAACGAAAATTGTTTGCTTGTTTAAATATCATTTAGCCTATAGTTCCTTCAAATTGGGACGAACGCAGTAGCTTTAGTTATAGGCTGTAGCAGATTTTCATAGAGTTAAAAAAAAGAGTGGCATAGGCCTAAGTTAAAAAAAGGGGGGGTGAATTGAGGACAAAGAGAGAGTGTAATAAGGACGCAAGGTTTATAAACATTGTGCCACTCTACTATCGATAGCCCAAAATGAATTAGTTCACTTCTAAGCTTTTTGAATGTGTTTTAGAGGCACAATTTCGTGAATTTGCATTACAATGCACTACTATTTTTTTTTATCGAAACGCCTATTTTTGTGCAAACCTTTTAATAATAGAAATGCATTTAAACAGTCGTTGGTATGACAAGCAATTAAAACGTAAGCAATAGTCTACACTTTCTGTTTGCCTGTCTATCATTAAAATTATTTTCGCCATTGATTTGTCTATGGTTTGAATTGTCTTTGGCCATTTTATCGTGCTGATCATTGATTAATATAGCTAATTGAATAATATTTGTTAGACTACACAATGGTGTTGCAAATATGTGCATAATGATTTTATTGAATTACTTTTCAATAAACCCATTTTATCATGGTTAATCTATTTCCAATTCTTGTAAACCTTACTGCCATATGTTGTTATGGGCTTCTAGGCCTAGATATTGGCTATAACTCCGACATTGCTTGTCCTAATATTTCTATATTTCTTAATTCCATCCTTTACTTTTTAGATTCTTGTGTATTGTTGTATATTGTTAAATATTATTGCACTGTCGGAGCTAAGAACACGAGCATGTCGCTACACCCGCAATAACCTGCTAAATTGTATTCGATTTTTTTTATTTTTGAATTGTGTGAGAGGCAATTTCCTAGCGAATCCTCTGTTTGCCCATAGTAGGAGCAATCACAGAAAATACTTGGGAACAATTCCAAATCTATTACTATAGGCTAGTGCCAATGAAGTGCTGAGTTTTCTTAGTTGATTCTTTATCATTGCAAAGTGGATTCAATCATCATCACGTATTAGTGTTAATTGTGTTGTGTTACTTAGTTCGTATACGGTAAGAGCGTGTCGCTAGAAACGCTATGGTCGTGGGTTCAATTCCTGCAGGGATCACTTACACAAACAAAATGTAGAGTATGCACCCACTTTATTTAGTTTTCTAAATCACTTTGGATAAATTCTGCAATTGACATGCATTATATACGGGGAACTATTTGTTGTATTTTATTTAACGTTTATTGAACTATTCTCCAGTGCACCCGATTTCTTTATATGTTATTTCATTCATTTATATTCCTGTAGACCTACATAATCTATGGTGATTTAACAAATGCAACATAACATACATTCCTACTCACAGGCATCCTATTTTATCAGATAAAGGATGTATATATGTTTTGATATAATTACTCAGTTAACGTTTCGCTGTCATAATCTGCCAGAGAGCCTTGCAATTAAAAGTAAACGACAAATGAACAAGCTATACCATCTAGACATACAAGTAAATACAAAAACAGGTTTGTTGTGCTGCGACTGTTTTGTTAGTTGGTTCTGATCTTATCGGTTATGTGACGGTGGAACTGTAGTCTAGTTTTGCCTTCAATGGCGCCGACAGAGGTCACTGACAATGACCCGGCCTGTCCACAGCAAGAGATCAGCTTTACCTGCTCTCTCTGTCACCGTTACTTCTTTTATTTTTTAAAGGCATATCTTTTTGCAAGGGCATATTTCGTTCAACATGTTATGGTGTAGCCTAACGATTTAAACCATTGATCTCGTTTTTACGTTTTCAGGGGAGAGAGAAAGTGAATATAGGCTGTCGGGCGAATCCTATAACTGTAGGGCTAGACTGTGTTTGCATCCTGAACTTCAGCGAAAAAGCATTTATATCAACAGCTTACATTATTTGTGCGAAACATCGAGAAATTGGCCGTATCTGAAATAAGAATTCATTCAGTCTTTTAGGGAGGTTGGGTTGATTTCCAGTCAAGTCAAAAATGCTATCCGTTTTGATATTGATAATATCGCCAAGTTATGTTTCTATGAAACAAACAAAACAACTATAGCTCACAGAGCTTTTATTTTCAAACTTTAAAATGATTGTTAAGAGATCGCGCTTTATTCGGTGTGGTGGCCTATAGGCTATGTGAGTTCAATATATGCCATAGCCTAACTGTCTTGCACTCAGATGTTGCTTCTTAATAAGAACACAACAAAAAAGTCACATGTAGCCCATTTTTGGATCATAGGCCTACATAATATCAATACCATTTTAAACAGGGTGACTGATCGTGAGGAGCAATATGAATTGTAATATGTGACTGACTGCGTGTCCAATTAACCGTAGCACCTGGTCGACCTGTCTTAGTCATTGACTTGGCATGCAAAAATGACAATTCTGGAACTCTAAGCACCACCAATGAATGTGGTGGATACTCTCAATGCAAACTGTGTTGTTACTATTAATTCGATTATTAACTTCCACCCTTCTTTGAATATCAACAATATATGTTCAGTAGGCCTATAACATTTGGAACAAAACGAGTTTGTTTATAAGGATGTGTTTTGATAGAACTGATCCAAGACACTGTGATTGGTTTTCGTGCCGAAACGTTGGTGTTTATACCCATTACATTATTTGGAGGATAGAATGTGCGACTATCTTTATTTTTTTTCCATAAAACGTCTTGGATCATAAAGTTTCATAATCTGCATATCATAGGCCGATAATATAATATGAAGCCATGTTTTGTTTTTAAATATAAGATCCATAGAGTTGATGGTGCAGTCTCTACTTTTTATTGTATTTATCACAGTTTTCTTTAAAGGGTTTTCAGGTAATAAGGTAGCCTAAAAATATTTCTAAATCCAATAATTTGATTGGAATTGCAATGGAATTCCACACATCTCTGACAAACTATGGCTAAAAGAAGGTGAGCCAGATGAACCCATGGAATCAACGTTTGTTTATTGATTTGATTTTAGGTCCGCCCCACTGTCCTAAACCCCACAACCTTAAACATATATAGTTGTATTAGACAGACACGCGTGTTCAAATCCTGTGCCATTCCTAAACAACTTACGAATGCCAATCCACCGAGGTGAAAGAACATCAAATATGTACACTGAAATATGCACACAGCCATGCACACAGATAGCCAACTTGACGGTGTGCGCTAAACCGACCCGGGGTAATGCATAAGAGGGGTTTACGAGTTGGAATAAACACGAGCACGTCAAAACATCCGCCTGAATTGAAATATAGAATGAAAATATTAATCTTAACGGTGGTCTTTCAAGTGGTTCAATACCCATTGCCGACATTAAACTGACTATTATTAATTGTATCCATGTTCTTATTATACATATTCACATTCGTAATTACTTTTAGCTTAATATGATTACTATATGGGCTTATTATATATGTGTTTTACTTATTGGTATTTCATGCCTCACGTGACTTTTCTTACGGGGAATGTGAATTACTTTTTTCGAACATGTGAGAAGAGGCAAAAATATTCAATAAAACCTAAAGCCTTAATGGGGTAACATTATTACTCACACAGCAAATCCTCCTGTCGCCACAAAACACACAATAAAATGGAGTCCCCCTCCATGCCAAGCCATCAAAATGACCGAAAAATAATATTCAATTTGAAGTAACGTTGAGCTATTTTGCGCTGGAAGCCCGCTCTACCGACACACTAATGTTACATTTACGCGTGGTGCATGTTCTCTGTATTAAATCATATTATACATCGTTCAGGTGTGATATACAAGAGAAGTAAGCATTCTATTTAAATGTGAATATCGTCAAAAAGCTTTAAAAAATGACCACACCGCACCGGGCTGGTGATGCATAGGCTTGTCATCGCCTTGTGGGGTTAAGCAATGTAATTTTTCTGATATAATGTGCAAGCACACACATATGCACACGTACACATTATTCTATACAAGCCTTTACGCACACCATAGACTACATATGGACCTTTACACACAAATACAATTTTTCAAAACCTGACCTTGATTTCTAAAAGATTTTCATTATTCCATCCTCTCGTCCTCTCGCATGCCTTCATACCATATTCGTAGCTAGCTTATACTAGCTAGCTTATAGGCTAAATATTTCAGAAAAGTAAATTAACCGTAGCAAAACAAAGAAAGTCTTCAAGAGAGCAAGCTCATATCACTATTGCTCCTGTTCAAACCTCTACACATAGGTTCCAAGCAATGTAGGCTTTATTCGAAGAATTCATCTTTCTCCTCCCTGTGGTTCTCTTCTCCTTAGAGGACGGCTATAGAGCCATTTGGGCCTTGTTACACAATTGTCTATCAAGTGCGGAAGCGTAGCCTCGTGAACATAACAACATTGACATAACACCAAATCAAAGCGCAGGACAGGATTTTGTGGAGCCCTGGATTAACATTTATTTGATTGTACCACAGCCAAGACTCCTCCCAGATCAATATTGAGAGGGTGTCTTGATTACGTTAATATTGTAAGCCGAGACCTGCCACCTTTGAGTGACGTTGGACACCACCAGACAGAACAGCTTATCGCATCATACTCCAGATCCCACTGGTTCATAGAGATAGATAGACGACTCATCTTGTATCTGTGCCATTATGGCGTCAGTGACAGCATGGGCAGCGCCGTTGAGACCATCTCCATTTCAAAGTAATATACATTTTATTCTTATGCATTGGCTGATTTCTCCCAATTCACAGGAAGCCCCACCAACTGGACAACTTTTAAATGGTGGAAGCACTCAATGGCAATGCCCATATTAAAACGAGTTATATCCATGATGAGTGCTCTATCCATCTCAATGCACTGGTCTCATAGGCACATGCACGCAAGAGAAAATGGGGAACAGGCGGGAGTCAAAGAAGAGCAAGCAATCTGATGCCGTGAGAGGGGCCCGGATTTGTGAAAGTCGGCAGTCCAGGTCCAAGGTCCCTCGGCAGGGTGTGAAAGCAGCAGTGTGAGAGTCTTGATCTCCAACATTGATCCAAAACCCACATCCCTGGGCCAGATTTCGTTTATTTTTCGGTAGGCTGTGAAATTAGTTTGGGGCGCGGGTTCCATGTTAGTTGAGCTAAGACAAATCGATACATTTTCGGTCATTATCTATTTTGTTTTTGCTAGTAAAAATATACAATTAAAAAGCGTATTATAAATATGTAGGCCGGTATATAACTATTATTTAATCCTGCATGTATGAGACTTTTGAGATGGCACATGAAAATATGTAAATGCCAAACGTTAAGGTTATTCTGGGCATGAAACAGTTTTGCTAGTTTCCAAGTGCTTTTCCATTTCAATTACAGAAAATTAATGATATAGTTTTATGACCCGGTTACACATATGCTCTTCGCCGTAGTGCATCCAATACACACGAACTGTTTTGCTTATTTTGGGTGCACACACGCCTAAAATGAAACAGATATTAAACAATAGAATGAAAAAAATGGAAAATTGTTTTCCAAAATTATAAAACAATCACAGCTGTTAAAAAACACGTTATATGCATCAGTTTTCAAGAGGTCAGTGCTGGGTTCTCTAAACATCCCCTTCTAAACCCCATCCCCCTTTCCCCCCGACCTTCTCTCCTTCGCAAACCTCATTGGCTGGCTGTTGGTACCCGCATTTCCGGGAGCAAAGCCACTCTCTGATTCAACTTTATTACGTCGGGTTAAAGGTGATGGCCTTGACTTCCCGGAAGTTCAAAGACAATATCTCTTTCTTTCTTACAAGACATCAAAATACACCTAAACGTCCCAAGGACTCCATATCTGTAAATTGGTGGGCATCGGTATGAATTACATTCGATATATGCACAGCTACAGAGTAAAACACATGCCACAGCCGCAGGTCATCGATAAGGAGGGCCTATACACCACCACATGGTCAATAAACTTGAGGGTTTTTTTCTCGCCAGAAAGCCTCTCAATAGATATCCTTGGGTTCGTTTTGTTATCACGAGAAGAAACGGATAAGGATAAGGATGACGTGAATATTGTGCACTAGTGATGATATCAACATGAGATTTTTGTATGTTTTAGAGTAAAAGGCCTTCTATTCGAGTTCCCCATTTACGACGGAAGGTATCTCACTCCACTGGGCAGACGGTGCAATTAAGAGAAAACTAACTATTTAGTGCCCCTGGTCTTTATGACAGTGTCTAGACTGGACTGGTCTAGTTTTCAAAATGACCATTGGATATTTATTTTAGTGCACTTATCAACCTCTCTCTCTCACTCTCTTATTGACACATTCACTCACCAACATCAGTAACACGGGCAAACATGCACGCACACGCAAATGTGTTTTCATTTAGCCTACATAGGTCATACATGGATGAAAACCAATTCAACATTATAGCACCCCTAATTACTTGCAGACTTTTTCGTGAAAACAAGAGCACTGGACAATGAAGACAAATATAGCGCCCTCATACTCCTGACAAATTGCGCACGAAGTCCGCCTAATTTTTAACTATTTTACAAGCATTCCAAATATTCTAATCTGACATCTTACCCTTAGCCTATTGATTTGTGGGTAGACATGGAGTCTTGATTTGTATCAATTAGCCTAGATACCTAGTTCTGCGATAGAGCCTATACATATTTCCCATTACTCTTCACATGAAATTTCAACGACTTGTCGGGGACATGCATAGGGTCTCACAACTTTTTATAGGCCGTTGTGACCAGTTTAAATAGCCTAGTATACTGTGCTAGTAAGGGCCTACTTAAGAAGTCACGTGGCAGGTAACATTACATTGCTCTTCTACAAGCGTTGAGGACCATAGCCCTACTGATAACTAAAGCCCAAGCATTCTGTATGAATACACAAATAGACTATAACGCATGTTCTTGGTGGATGATCTTTGAAATACAGACCCAGTGGAAATAATAACATAAACAGTCTCAAAGAATGGCTTGATTTAAGAATCACGATTCGTTTATTTTTGTTACATTATTTCACTCGATGCATATTTGCGACGTCATCTCTTCATACTGCATAAACTCAAAATCGGCAAGCAAACGGCAAGCAATTAACAAAAAGCTCACTATAGAATCAAAGAGCTTGTAAGCCATAGAGTTTTTAAGTTATTTGTTTGAAATCTTTCAAAGATAGTAATTAGTTTAAGGGATCAAATTTGATAAACAAATGAAATTCATATATACAGTCAGTCATATTGTATAGTCTCTTAAAGGACATTATTCATTTGGGACCAATGATTCGTGTCCAAGTTCTTGGTTGCGGCAAAAATGTGTCTGTATCGGCAAGGTACCTATGAAGAATCTGTGCGGCTGTCCTCAAGTCGGTTCAGTTTGTAGCGAAATCATTTCACAAAGAAAGAATAATGTTGAAATGCAGAGGTAAAAGAGAGAAATGTCACTGGAAAGACAGCATTTCACAAGTGAATTGAAATAGGCTATATAATCAAACAAAATAAAAAAATACTGAGAACTGTCGTCCTTGCGATTATAATGTTTCACATATTTGGCTTAATGTGGCAAACGTGTGAATAAAAAATCTTTAATTGCCAAAAATGTTGTACACAAAAATGAAAATGTTACCTTAATTTCTCTGCTATTGTCAGAGATACAGTTCTCTGAGGTCTTGCTTTTTGCTGGTTCTTGTTATTGGTTCAACAAAACAAGGAAACATAAAAAAAATATGAATAATTGCTTATCTTTCTTTTCAGTCCCAGCGTTTCCATGACCTAACACTTGTTTTTAGCTGAAGTCGACTCTGGCTTTGTCCTCCAAAGGCAATTCAGTTTTAGAGGTGATAATATTAATGATTATTTCTCACCAAAGCTATCAGTTTAGAGTTCACAATAAGGGGTTGCCAGAAAAATACTGCAGGCGATCTCGGCTTAATTTCTTTTCTTTCATTCGGCGGTTCTGGAACCAGATTTTGACTTGACGGTCAGTGAGGTTTAGCATTCTGGAGAGCTGCAGCCGTTTCTCCTTGTTGATATAAACATTAAAGAAGAACTCTCTTTCCAGTTCTCGAATCTGGAACTTCGTGTAAGGACACCTCTTCTTCCTCGTGCGTGGTGTACCTTAGAGCAATATAAAACAAATACGCAGAAGAATGTAAGGTCAAATGTATCCAACATGTACACTTCAAGTAAAATAAGCATATAGAGACTCGTTGAATCTTGTGGAGATTCAAAACGTAGGTTTGTTAAGTTTTATAAAACGTAAGTTTGCTAAACATGTACCCTTAATAAACATGTACCCTTAAGTTTGCGCATACATTGTATTTCTCTGTATCCTTAAATACATCCCCCAGTGCCATCCTATTGTGACATGGAGAACTTATGATGCAAAAGTATAATCAGCCTTCTCCTCTATAAAACCTCTGACTAGTTTTCTAACGCTATTCACAAGACATTGCACTTTTACACCCTACCTACCTCATTATTTCCCTCTCTCAATACACTGCCAAAATGGCAATATATGCCTATCAAGGAACATATTTACTTTCATATTGCGATCATCTATGGCAAATTAACACTGGATAGCTAGATAGGATAACCAATGGGTGGGATATTATTAAAGGCTAGAGACAAATTCTTCCACATGACACTATGCGGGCGTTTTGGCCTGCGAAGTGGGAACCACCGTTTCATAGTCTACGAATACATTTGAGATAATTATATCTATTTTTACCAATTTACCGATGCTCATTGGTTTATCACATGGACTATAACGAAGCAGAACGAGTTTGTTGGTGATTTACAGAATATCTCAACGCTTGAAATATTTAAATCACTGCTTAGTCTACAAACTGAAATACTAGGATAGCCTTTTTGAGAAGAGCATGGATCCCAAAGAAACCCAAACGTTATTATTATCACAACCGATATTTTCTGAACAATTTTACATAAACATTTACATAAAATCTCGATAAAACAGTTAACATCTGCTGTTATAGCGTAAAGCAACACGTCGACAGAAGCAACACAATATAATTTTTACTTTTATAGGAGGCTGCCGAGAAGGGAAACATCACAGGACGCCCAAAAGCAGTGTTCTGCCCAATTGCTTTTTACCCTCGACAGCCTGGCGAAACATGCCTTAAAAAGCCCAGCGCAAGTTCATGATCAAAGTTAGCATTTGTCACAATAGCGCGCTCTTAAAATTTCACAGACTCTGGGATAGCTGCTGCCTGTGTGTAACGTATCGTTTTTTGAAAGCGCTTTCCCATCGTAAAAATTATTCTTGCTGGAAGAAAGAGCTTTGTAGGTTATAATAAAATCCTTTGAATGCTTATAAAACTCCACATAAAATCTGACCGACAAAACACAGGGCTAGTCCCTTAACCTTTTTCCCATTTACAGCTTCGGTACCTACTCGAGTGGCTGGTTTTGCTGGCGCTGTCGTCTTTCGTGACCGATGAAGAGGCACAAGAACCCGAATTAGTGTTTTCCTCTTCATCTTCTGGGTCTTTCTCCGGGTCGGCGGCGCTGTGGAGGGCGGCAGGCGGTTGAGACGCTGAATCCAGTTTACTGGAGTCGCCCTTCTGAGAACAGTTCTCTTGCGAGCTGTTATCCGCCCCGCTGTGTGTGCTTTCGAAAAAGCGGTCAAAGCCCTGCGGAAGAACGTTGTTTTTCCCTACACCCGAGTAAAAGCCCGTGGAAGGGTGGTTGGAGCTTGGGTGGTGGTGGTGGTGATGGTGATGGCTGTAGACACTTTCGTTTTTCATCAGCATTTCTGTCATGGTGGACGATGGCGGAAGGCAGTCCCTGTGTACCAGTTCCTCCCCTGAGTAGCAGGACGCATAGTTTCCTCTATGGTGCCACTTACTTGAAGGCTCCAAACTGTAAGAAACGTCTCGAACCGGTTGCACTTGGGAGAGGTTCGTGGAGTAAGGGTAGGTGATTTGCCGAGAAGGGGCCTGTGGCAGGAAGGAAGAGACGGCAGAAAATTCGGGGACATAATAGGTGCAGCTGGGGAGGTAAAGGTTGGACCCACAGCTTGCTCTGTCGCCGAACTCAGAAGTCCTGTCTTTTCGCGTCTGTGAGCAGAAGTTTCCCAGATTAACCGAGTTAAACATCGTTCTTCCCGTTCTCGTGCACTATAGATAGATTTTTTGGATTGAACTGCAGAAGGAGAACATTTGGGAAGGCGAGATGACGCGCTATCCATCTAAGTCACCCCAAGACACGTGATCGAAAGTAGATATTGTCATATATCAATTTGAAACACTTACATGCGTAGGAGTGGTTCACTTTGGTAAGATATAGGAGGTTCAAACGATTGGTTTTCCAACACCGCATGAGCATTATAAAAATCTATATCAGGTATCTTAGCTACGTAGCCTATAACCATGTAATCAAAATATGAATACCTTATAGCACATGCGCAATGCAATATAGCATATAACCCTGACAGGTATGCTAAGGGTTTTTAATGATAATAATAATTAATAATAATTCAAATTATTATTATTGTTATTATTATTATTATTATTAGTAGTAGTAGTAGTAATAGTAGTAGTAGTATTGGGCCATGCAAATATAGGCTACTATAGTCTATATCTTGATAGTTACTAGGCTACTACTACTACTACTACTAGTAGCCTATAAAAGTTATTTTGCAAACCTTCACTAAATTTCGACCATATGAGATTGCAGTGTTTGAGATTTTCACCCATTTCCCCAATGTATTTTCCTAGCAATGAAAAGCCTCTTTTAATCCATTATCCTAAAAACCCTTGAAGTGCATATTGAACATATTCTATAAACTCTTGAATTATTACAAATACGTTATAATAAGACATACAATGTATTCCAGTCTTCTTTAGTGAATGAAAATACATGAAGGCCCAATTTAAATATAACCTGAGATTTCAGGACATCGAAGATAGTTAAAATATTCATTATCATACAGTCCGATGGTTTAGTTCCTCGTGAAAGTATTATAAGTTATGAATTGCAAGTAAACCTGTTGTAATAACTGGTATAAAGATCTCGTTAAGGGACCCAATTTTAACGCAGTTCATTGCTCTATCCCCAGCACCAAGATCACTTAAAGAAAGAAACTAATATAAACTATTATTATTTTTTATTTTTTTACATATATGGCTGCAACACAGCCCAGTGTTCGGCGACGTGGAAACTAGGAATTCAGAGAGAAAAAACACAGCTTTCGATTTTATAACCTGTGTGTGCGCGCGCGTGTGTGTGCCCCCATGCTTGCCCCTGCATGATTATGTTTAGACATTAGCCCGGTTTCACATATATTTTCTTCCCTGCATTTTTGCGTCAACTAGAATCCGCGATGACCATTCCATAATACCAAGACATAAGACATGCCAGTGCTACCAAAACCAAATGGTTTCATTGAATTTTCCGAAAGGAAAAGGGCCAAGTGTACAAAACATATATTTCAGAGTTATGCTGTGGACTAATAAATAGTGCATAGTTTGAGATTCATGCAGGAACATGTTCACGACCTCGGTCCATTCCATTGGAATTCAAATAATTTCGTGTTTTGAAATTAAATTCATTGTAATCGGAGAATTGACCAAGACCTTGGTCCTACTCCCCTAGACTTGACTCAAATAGTTGAGGTCTGCATCACTTTCTAAATGTGGTGGCTGTTATGGGGGGGGACAGTTTGTTCAAAAGCCCAAATTTCAACAGAATAAAGGTCGAGGCACAAGACGCCTGCAATCAAGTACAAAGAAACCAGACAGCTTTCCAGACACAGCACTTGAATTTGACCACCAAAATCCTGTAAGCAACCACCATAAAAGGCCGAATAGCTGCAGTAAACAGACTTTTCTTCACCTCTTTGGCTACTAGGCTTTTGTTAAAAGGAGCGAAGTTTACATACAATTGTGCCATTTTAATTCCTTACATTTAGACCACTAACACAACATGTGGCATATCCGAAACAGACATTTACAAGAAGACTACATCATTGTGTTTACTGTGTTAAATATATCATAGGCTCCATGCATGCCATTCCAAAGCTGTTGAACTTCAAGAAAAGAAAGGTGAGGTGTGCACACTAGAATTTAATTGAGTGTAATGTTAGTCATAGTGTTCGCTTTTAAAGATTTCTGTATATCTCTTGACAAATTCAGCAAAAGATTAGACTGAATGTCGGCACAGAAACTGCACCCGGAGAGCAGTAGAACTAATAAACAAATAGCCTGCCATAAAAATGGTATCCTCTTCCTGGGACCGTCGGCCGTGTATGACCATTAAATGCTCTCTTCCATGCTGCAAGGATGCCAAGTGCACTATTCAGTGTTCATTTGAACATACTGGCTATATACTGTTTCTTTTAGGCACAATACAGATCCTTTCTATAGTCGCTTACATTGTAGCCTATAGCATCTGAATGTGAGTGATATTGCTTTCATGAAGGCTGACAGAATGTAACGATTGCGTCTGCATGCACTTGAAGAGCTATGGCTAGGTTGGCGCAAGTCTGCTCGCAATATGACCCAAGTCTGCTCGCAATATGACACATAAAACAATCTAGGTATTAGTTCGATTTGAAAATAGATTTTTGTCCTATACAGTTCTGCTGAGTTTGGTATTTCCTAAAACTGCATCCGACGGTTTAATATTGTGCATAGGAAATATAATATTGATGCGGGTAGCCTAATATCCCCAAAAGTGCCAATGGTCTCTTGCGTCTTGAGACTTGAATGAAAGGGGTGTTGTAAATATTTGCCATTCTCTGCTTGAAAACACCACTGTTCGGGAGAAGACTTTACGACATGTGTTTGACTGCGGAATCCTGGCAACGCCTCGCCACCCCTTATAGTAATCCAACAAGACTACTGACCTATTTTTAATCCAAAGAGAAATCATGAAAATAGAGACCAAACGGAGACCAGGTCAGGCGAAATTTTCTCTCAAGACAGTGGTCAAGTTAGCTCCGTGAATGTCTATACCCTCAAAAAATAGAGCAGAAACAATCTCTCAATGTGGCAAGCGTGTGAAATAATATTATTGTCCCCTCATGGCCCAGATCATTTTAATTGGATGTAAGCCAACCTATTAAATCCGGTTGTATGAGCTGTGAACAGTTTCAAGCATCGACAAAAAAAAGGCCATGGTTACACCGAGGTCCTGGCTGCAGCAACGAGCCGCAGCAACTGAGAATAGCAAGCAGGTTTTAACACACATGCCCTTAGGTGAAAATATCAGGAGTTCATTGTGCAGTAAGCACACAATCTTACGCATTTCATTGTGCATGTTTTGTTTTGCAAACCACTAAAGTGGAAAAGTGGATTTATCAATAAATAGCCTAATTCAAATACAAGGACTGCAGGTGAGTTAGGTATAGGCTATAACTTACTTTTTGGTAAGTCAGTTTCAGGATATAGCATTTTGAAAGGTTGAAAGTTACATTAAGCTACTATTCATTAGAAATAAATAGCTTCTAAATATGCTAACAAATATAACGTGCTAGCCTATTTATTGTGGAAATTAGCCATACTATAAACGATACTATAACTTGCCTATACCATATAGCTTAACACAATAATAAACCATGAATAAAACACTTAACGATAAAGTTCGTAACGTTAAATCTGTTGATTTTGCCGTCTTGTTTTGGGGATAATTTGTGGCGAGGGTAGCCTACCTCATGGATATAACAAACCCAAATTTGCTATGAAAAAATATTTTGGAGGGTTAGCTGAGGTGTGGTCTAGCCCAGGGAGAGTCAGCGTTGACAGAACACGCTCCTCGAACAAGCTATATTTGCTTTATGCTTATGTGTGGGAAATTAAAGCCAAAACTGCAACAGCATACATTCCACAAACAATTTTGAGGGCATTTAAAATGCTCATTCCATATAGTACTTTTTTTTTCATTTCTTGTTTTTAATCATGGCTGCCATCTGTCACTTACAATAGGGCCTAATATAGCCTACAAACCCAGTGATGTGGTTGGATTGCGCGTGTTGAGGACTATTTTCTCCACGTGTGTGGTAGAGTCGTGTGTAGGCATATAGAGTCGAATTTATAGTGTCATTTCACTTTGTGCACTTTTGCATTTTATGAAGAAGACAAAATATTACAGGCTACAAATTTACCGATGCATTTGCGAGATTTGTCTGTAATTTGTGGGGTGAATCTGCACGACTCGCGTGGACAGCCTAGGCAAAATAATTAAGGAAAAAATTAAGAAAACCTTCTGCACAGTAATTGGTTTCCAGGTGCTGACAGGAACAGCTAGTATCCACGAACACTGAAAACGTTATAACTATACTCAACGTTATAACTAAACTCGCCTTTCTTTTCGAGTGTGGGATTTGTGCACTTGTTTTTAAAAATAAAATTGGAAGCTGGTTTACAGTCGTTTACCAAATACTAATTTGAATCCCGAACATGCAAAAATAAGCAACAACAAGTTAATATTATCAAGCTGTGGTTCATTTCGTTACCTATCTGAAATAGGATGCATACAAACTGATGAACACATTTTGAGTTGGCACATCTTATTTCGTTAAAAAAGACACCTCAGAACATTACAAATACTTGGATAAAATGGGTCCATTGAGTGATAACACTGTTCGAGAAAGCTATGATATATATAGGCTTATCAAATGTTGACGATTATAAAACCAATCCATATCTGTAAACTGATAGATTATCAAAATAAAAAACTAATTAGAGGATGAAAAATTAATCGACTAGCACAATACACATGTTGCCTTGTTTCAAAACAAAATACAACCAGGCAGGTCACCCATGATACAAGTCAGTATTAATGTCAATCCATTTCGGAGGACGTCGGGAGATGACGTGGAAACCGGCCACTAGAGGCAATAGTGAGCGCTGTTACCTTCAAGTAGACTTTGGTTTTGCCAGGGCTTCGTGGATGGTAAAAAGGTTGCATGTTCGAATCGAGAGATAGATATTTTTGTTTTAACTTATCCTTGGATGAATACAGAGAAGTAATCACACTTTGGAACAACTTCGAAATGTGATTTTTGAGAAACGTGGATGAAGGTCTAATTCTGACGTAAGACTATGAGAGCTTAGGCCAGGCCAGGCCATACAATGACACAACAAACACATATTGATCAAATTGGATATAAAGCTGACATCCAGTGGAAAGCACAGCGCATCAAAACAACAAACTAGATAGCGACCTAATATAAAAGCACTATACACTTTTATATTATAGGCACTATACTACGACTGAACAAAAAAACAAAAATTCGTAAATGAGCCAAAAATAATAAACTGGTATAGACTACATGTGCCATGTGCCCTGGAGCTCTCAAACGCAATATGAGCATACAAGTAAGTGATGGTTACACCAATTCAGGTAATGAGTTGAGATTCAAGTGGAAATTGTCAAATATTAAGGCTATGATGCCTCAGTTGGTTGGAACAGGGTATCTGCAACACCAGGATTGTGTAAACTATATTTGATTCCCGCATTGGAAACATACGAATGGATATTCAGTACGTGGACCGTACATCGCTTTGGACAAATGCATATACATCATACATGCATATACATATATTTACATATATACATATATTTTGAAGGATGGTTTCCATAAAATAATTTAATTTACTGAACTGCCTGAGTGGAACTGGAATTGACCCCAAATCGTGTTTATTTTTTGGTCCAATATTTGATGGCAGACGTCATGTAACCTTACGAATTGAGAATTATTCGTCACATATTTGTGTGGTGTTCAGGTGATAAGCCATGTGGTCGATATCCCACGATCAGCAATGTCTCCATTTTGCATGGCATACCCTCAAATCAACTGATAGAATATCAACCAGAGGTTTCAGTGGGTACCAATGCATGACTTCCGATGACCACAAGTAGGCCTTCACGGTAATTCAGGTGATCCATTATTTACTTGGATAGGGTTTATAAAATCACCTGCTACTATTCTGAAAATAATCAACGTGTGAATTTCTTCATAAAAAAGTTGCACATTTGCGTTGCTCAGATTACGCCTACTACTAGGCTAGTGCATCTACAATCGTAGGCTATTTTATCCTCTAAACTGGGATCAAATTGCTTATAGCCTAGGTCAAAAATCACGACATGTCCAAAATACCCAATGAACTTTAGCTGATCTGAGACATTTGGCATTTGACTATCTGAGATCAGACAAAAAAACGCAGTAAAACTTTTTTCTTAAGTATCTGAAAGGTAAAGTAGATTTATGAGAAAGGAAATAGAATCTGTATTTTCTTACCAAATATCCGTCTTTGTTTCCTACAGGATTCGGTAGCGCATAAGCATCGGGCCCCTAATTAAGCCTCTCTCTTTATGACGTTTAATTTCCTCTCCAACTCTAGACACTGCTGCCTTCAGATCTAGCGGAGACTGCCGCTTTTGAAGTTGGCATCCCGATCACATTGGATATATTACATCTCCTATTCTTATTGAGAAACAATTTATTCTCTCAAAAACGCGCCCTGGAACCTTTCCTCTCCTGTCCCTCTCTATCCACCTAAGTTGTAAGTCTTACTTTACACTCAACGAGAAATGTATTATAAAATACAACCACCATACGATTTATAGGAGCAGTTTTCCCCCTCTTTTTTAACCGGTCATTCTTGCCCTTTTCCCAAAACATTGACGATGGACAATGGAGCCCCATATAAGGAGCTTACTAACTTGACCTTCAATTTGTCGGGGGGTTTCCGCCCACATAGACCGCAGGAAAAACACGAACAATGTGCCACACCGTCCGCAAGCGCAGCTGTGTGGAAATCTTTAACATCAAAACAATGCACAGCCATATGTATGGCGCACTCATGTGGAAAGTTTTAAAAGTTTCTCAGATTTACGCCTCTGAATGCGTTTTTGGCATGTAGTAGGTAGATATAGGCCTATAGCCTAATGGCAAATATGACGAAGGATTATGTCGCAAAGCTAAGCCATGAGCCCCACAAGCACACGGAACAACCCACAGTAACTTTATTTGCCAAATAGGCTGCTAATAAAATGCAAATAAGATTCCACATCAAGTGACAGTAGTTACTCAAAAAAACTCAGGTGATGGGTTTTAGTTCATCAAGACATTATGGAGATTAACTATAGGCAATTTAATAGCAGGTCTACTTTGAATGTAAAAATAGACATAAGGTGTGCGTAAAACCTATCTGATAAACATGCGTAAAAGTCCAAATTCTCAGCGTGCATAAAGGTCGATATTCCATGAGGAGATGCACATGATATGGGATGTCTAAACAGCAATATCGCAAAAAAAGATTGGAGAAAGGTCGTGCGTAAAACCTACTTTAAATCTGAACATATCAAACATACCAACATAGATATATGCTATTTAATAATAATAACAACATAACTACTTTGAATTTAAGAATAGAGAAATGGTGCTCATTACACATAGGCCTTTCAGATAAGTTTGCAATATAGTAAAAAAAAATGGACAAAAGGTGTGTATAAAACCTTTTTTTTTATCTAAACATATCAACACAGCCATATGTCACAACATCATCACCTTAAACGTAGCTTACATTGTTTAATATAGTTGAATCTATGCCGAACCAATGCGCGGTTGGTCTTACTGAAATTAATGCACGGTGGTTTAGGCGTAGGCCTTATATTGGACGATGTATTTAGAAAAATCTTTGGAAAAATCTAAGCAAAATCTGAATGAAAACTCCCTAAAAGAACGAGGATGTCAAAAAAAGCACGCAAATTAAATGAAAAACCATTTTTAAAGAATAGGTCCAATCTTAATTTGGCATAGGCAACCTTTTAGTTTTACTATGCTCCCATATTATATTGGGGTGTCGACATTCACATGCCTATTCTAATTCAATTGTTGTTTGCATTTTATATGTGAAAATACAAATAAAAACAGTTAAGAAATAGGTCTAGGCCACCTCAGAAAATTAGAAAATGTAAATTCCTTCCATTGTTTGTTTTCATTGTGTTTAAGAACTTTTTCCATCTTCATTGCAAAATGACAACGCCCATATGGGTGATGAAACAAAAACCGCAAAAAATGCTTGCATCAGTTCATTTGTTGTCACTGCAAAAGGTGGGATAACACCTGCGCGTGAGGTTTGGACATGTGTAATCCAATATCATGTCAGATTCGTGGTTCAGATATCACTGTCTGATATATTGTTCACAAAGCCACATTTGGAGATCTATTGGTTGCTCGAAAGAGAGTTGTGTTTCCATGTCTGTAAATAAGCAGCACATGCTCCAAATATGACCTCGACACTGAGTTACGGACTTTAGTGGTGAAAATCTGAAGACTTTAGCTATGTAGGCTACAACTTCATGGTTTGACACAGACACTCGTTAAATATTGATATGACAACAAAAGACACAGTGAATTCGCCAGTCTAAATCGTGACCTATCATCTTTCTCTTAATTTTATTTCTTACCTTCACGCACGCACTCTCTCTCTCTCTCTCTTTCTATCTCTCTCTCTCTCACACACACTCAGACACAAACAAACAATGGTGTCTGAACTTGGCAAATGGCTTTGGAAGTGAAAAGCAAATGGTGGGAAATGCGTAAGAATGAAGGCAACTTCCTCTTTAAAAATACCACGTATCCATAAATGTACATTATTTCAAGCAATATAAAGGCACATGGATCTATAATCAGTCCTTGTGTTTTTCTTTAATAAAACTATTGTGTTTAATTAGTAACTAAAATGTTTGTATAGCCTACTGAATATAGCAAACATTATTGGCATAAACATTGTATTTCTCTTACTTGTACTGTTTGTATTTTGTCGGGTATTTTTAATTTTCTCAAATACTTTTTATTAGCATATAGCATGGATAACGACTACACACAATCCGTCGAACAATATTTTCATAAATAGCCTAGTCGTTATTATCGGTTGGGAAATTATACTACAGCAACGTTAACAGCAACAACAAGAAAAAACTAAACGCACTTTCTTAAAATTAACGTAGCCTATGCCATTTGCAGTTTCATTTTTTTCTTCATTTTTTCATTTAACCTTTATTTACCCAGGCAAGTCAGATAAGAACAAATTCTTATTTACAATGACGGCCTTTCATCCTGAAATGTCAGACGTTTGATAATTCTAAAGACTAGTTAGTGATCAGGCCTGAAGCACGCAAATGTTAAGTCTCTATTTTTTCGATCAAGATGCTGAATTAACAGAATAACACTTTTAGGCAAACCCATTCATGTTTTTGCTTACAGCACAGTTCAAAAAGCCTAACAGAAAATCCTGTTTTACGCACAAACCTTACGCGTAAAAACGGATATGGTTGATATTCACTTCTTGTAGAACTAGGCTATCTATGTATTTTCTCTTGTTAATTTTTCCATCCCTAGACCATGGTCTGTTTAATATGTTAGGCTTACGTTTCACCCAATCAGTCAATTCTAACATTAACGTGGAAAATATAAGAAATAAGCTTGGAATAGATTGCATTTCCTAACTACAAAGTTAATGTGACATTCCTTTCATAAACGATCACAAAAAACATCACACAAATCAGTGAAAATCATCCGAAACTATGGGAAAAAAGTGATGCATCTCACTCATGTCATAGAAGAAGAATATCCTGAGCATGCAAAGACGGAAATGACATGCACTAGTGTCCCTCTTGCTCTTTGTCGCTGTGTGTGTGTGTGTGTGTGTGTGTGTGTGTGTGTGTGTGTGTGTGTGTGTGTGTGTGCGTGCGTGCGTGTGTGTGTGTGTGCGTGTGTGTGTGTGATTTTGAGTAGACGTTTACGCACGACGTTTTTAAAGACTCTTGGGTTTCTCTGTCCTATTTGTTGTAAATATATCTCATGATAGTTTAAAACAGTAGGCTCAACTCAAAAACAGATTGAGTATTCGTTTTAGGACAGTGGATACGCAGACTGAACCTATAAACACAACAGAAACGTTCACAAATAGTTTCTTCAGACCAATTTGCGGAATAGGTCCTTTAGCATGTGACGCAATGGTACGTAGCGCAGAGACACACACAGTAGGCTATTTATTATTCCCTTTCTCCCTAGCCCGTCTCCCTCCACAGAGGGAGGCTTTGGTCCCACATTCAAGGTCTGCATCAACGCCGTACACAGCTCTGACCTTTGATCCCCACAGACAAGTTGCCATAAAAGAGCCTGGAGACCGTCTCAAAGTCAAAACTATCTGTTGGTTATCCAATATGATATATGTCATACATTTACGTCTGCATTTTCTATACATGATACGTTTAGCAGATCCACTTGGACGTAGAAGATGCAAAAAGGAGGTTAATACAAACTCATTTGATGGAAATGTGAAAAGACGCATTCAGTGTCTCAATGCGTATAGGGGGATATAGCAATACGTTATAGGATTTCTGCATTTATAATGAGATTAAGATATTGGTACTTGAATACTTGAGGAATTGTAACCCTGAGAATAAATCTAAATTCCACACGACTTGTTTGACAGCAGGAACAGGAGAATAGACCGTACAGTCACACCTAGCTATAGCTATAGCCTACCGAATTGTTTTGGAAGGTCACTGCAGTCTATTTCCCGTTTCTTTTTTGGAGACATCAAAATATGTCGGTTCGATTGAACAACTGCTCACCATGAAATCAAAACATTTAACTACATCTCAAAAAGGCTTTTAATGAAATATGTTTGTATAACGCAAATATGGTCAAAACCTTCGGGAAATGTTTATATTCTATTATTTGCCAAATTAATGAAAAGCCTATTGATGGCCTTTCGCCTACTCGATGACTTGACCTGAGAAGAATTGTAAGCATACATTACTAAAGTCAAACGAGGTTGAAATAAATACTAGAATATACGTTTTGCTAAACCCGATGTCAAGGTGAATATATCTGTGATCAGAAGTAAGCCTATGTGTGAATGTGGAAATCTGAATGCATTTCTAAAAATAAAGTTTTCAGTAAATTGAAGTTCAGTGCGAGAAATCCAGTTGCGTAAAAGCATGAACATTCTGAACACAAAGTGATGGTTGCTTTGGATGTTTCTGGCCTCCGGAACTGTAACAGTTCAATTCAATGGGTCTAAACCTATAACCACCGCGCTGAGAAACCAATGTTTTCACAACTTAAAGTTCCTATCATAAAAGTCTATGTATTTAGCAACGTGTATACATACACACATGGTTGGAGTTAAATTAGGCCTACAGATTAAAGAGCAAAGCCAAACAAACACTGAGGCATCCCTCCTAAAAATATCGCCATATTGTAATTTCCAATCATCGGCCCATATCACTGAACCATATTGTTATGTGGTGGTGGAAGCAGTGGAAAAGTGTTTCATTGCTAATATATTATTTTATTGCATCCTCTTCGCAACCTTGTAAAAGCATAGCTTGCGATGGCCAACTTGACCAAAAAAGGAAATATAACTGGATTTATTGTAAGCATTTCTTGTACTACTATACCTTATAAAATGATTTGCTTGAAATGTGAGGCTGAGAATGAAAAAAGGCACCAGGCTACTTCTGTGAGTTTGCCTCGGGTATCTAAGTTGAATTCTTCTTCATTATTTCGTTAGTTGTGAGGATTAACAGAATGGCGTGTGCTCTAGGTTTACATGCGCTCTACAGTTAGACCTACACGCACACCACAACGTCTGCAACCCCTCCACTACTTGTTGCCATATTGATGTTACTCACAACCCCAACTAAATAATACCAATGAGTATAATTACACCAACAATATGATAATGATATAAAAGTTAACATATTTTAATAGACATAGTAAACCGTACACATATGAAACATTCATGTAATTCATATTGGTATAGGCACATTTATTCTATAAAGTGGATATAGATGTTACATAACACAGACAAAACGAAAATCTATCATATTGCTCATTCTAAAATGCAGTTATTGTAAACATTCTTATTTTACAATATAGCATACGTGAGTTGGTTTCATTGAGACAAAAGGGGAACGTATTGAATAACACTGGAGAGATGATAGAGAGGGAAACAGAGCAGCACAAGCCATTCAGGACATTTATATTTTCATGAACAAAATTCCTAGGGGAGAATTTATTCCCAATTATTTACAAACACGGTCACGTTGACAATAATACAGCTACTGACTATAGGTACTACTTTTGATAACATTAAAATCTACTTATAGCTTTCATTATGAAAATTATTATAACGATAATAGAAAATATATAACAGACAACAAGCAATAATCATCAATGCATAGAAGGTAAGTGAGTTTCAGTATTTGGTGTTGGAACGGATGAGCCCAAATAATATTGAATGAATCCTGTTGACCACTTTCTAGGCCTTTTTCACATGTCACAATGGATATGCTATTACAAGCCTTGAGGAATTTGGCCTACTTCTCAAAACATGTATTAGCCTTTTTTGTATTAACTATCAGTACAATAGAGTAAAACTGATTGCAATTCCCAGATTCATTGCTCTCATTCCTGCCCTTGTAGGGCTAGGGGACGCACTTAAATCAGAACACGTTCACCTACTCCATGATAACTGCTCAGTTATTTATACAGGTTTAAAGAGGGATCCGAGTGTTTACGAAAAAGATATTGGTCTCCATAAGCCCCCAATCATTATTGCAGTAAACAGATCGCAGTCCATAAATAGTCATGACGGTACATAGGCTATTACTTTGCACCCAAGCGACAAGAGAATCCGCGGATCATTCCGCACAGAAATAGCAGCATGTACACTTGCCCACCCCTCCCCAAAACAAACTCAAATAGCTTATCGTAATCCCCCCACTAGCCTTTAAGACTGCAACTCGGAATATTTGTGTGTGTGTGTGTGTTTTAGCGGGATGAGAAATGTAATAGCAGATAATCCACTTTTGTAAATCAAAGTGTTGTAATTTACAAACAATATCGAAATGCACTCATGAAAATGGCTCTAGAATGGATGGCTCTGACAGACGCAGTAGGCTGTATGGCCAGTTGTTGTCCTTGACCGTGGCCATGCAAGTCTCCTAGAGCACATGATTGATTGAAAATGAATAACTTAGGCTTTTAATTGCATGCCCCAAAACCATCTTAAGATCCACTGAGATAAAAAAAAAAAAAAAAAAAAATGGCTGAATATGCCAAAGCCCAAGTTCAACCTTCCATGAACGTTGTAACACTTGTTTTAGGAGTTCTGGGGTCGATCATGTCATGACTTATTTAATACTGATGAAATGTAGATTGGATGTAAACCATTATGGGCCATAGCCATATTGATGCACCGTGCCTACATAGAAGTAGCTACGTGAACTCAAACTTATGAAACATCATTTGGGTCAGTTCAATCTTAATTCCACTCATGAGACTAAAAAGGTTTATAAATACATGCTATGCATTCGTAAATTTGATTGAGTTATTCTTTAATATTGAATATCCATTAGTATGGATTCCGTAACTTTCCATTAGCTTCATATTCTCAACAAGCAGGCATATGCTTATTACTGAAATTGTTCATATCTTAAATCAAATCAATTTGTAAAAATCCAATATATATATAATTTGATTAGTTAAATGTGTTTGAAATTATTGTACCGAATGAGTCACAAGTGTTAGTGCATTGGTAAAAGGATGGGAAACTAAATAGCCAAAGAAATCTTTGAAAAAAGTTACAAATCCCAAATTATATTTTCCCTATTAATGTTAATTGAAACTTTGTGTTGCTTTAGACTGCACTGTGCCTGCATTTCATTCCTGGGCGCTGACTATTTCGAATGTTCCATATCAAAGAACACATAATATAGGGAAGACTATTTAGCTCTTGCACTGTCACTACTTGTATTGATAAACGTTTTATGCGATATAAGGTCAGATAAAGATATTATTTGGTCTCTTGATTTGTTTTTCGAGATAGATGTAGTGATAACTCAGATGAGGTCGTTTTGTTTCAGAAAATATCCTTCTTCTAAAGGACGTGAGACGTCATACTGTGCATGCTATATGCCATCGAATTTGATTACGCCAAAATAATCAACAGTATGTTTCATCGAGAATACAGCCTGCCTATATTCCCCTTTAAAATATATCTCTCCCTCTTAGAAGAAGGACAAGGCCTGCTCCCTAAGCATCAATCTCTTCTTCTTCATCCGCCGGTTCTGGAACCATATCTTAACCTGTTGGTCGCTGAGGTTCAGGCGGTCAGAGAGTTCCCTCCGCCGCTGTCTGGTGATGAACTCATTGAGCATGAACTCGCCTTCCAGCTCCGCCAGCTGGAGTTTGGAGTAGGGTTTACGTTTCTTTCGGGTTCGGGTGTGCATTGGGTACCACGGGGCGCCTGGAGAGAGGGAGAAGTGGATGGGTGAGCATGGGATGAGGCTCTATAGCAGGGCTCTCCAAACCGGTTCCCGGAACGCAACGGTCCTGTAGGTTTTCACTCAAACTCTAATCTGGCACACCTGATACTAATAATTAGCTGCTTCATAAACGGAACCAGGTTAGATACAACTGGGTTTGGAGTGAAAACCTACAGGAGGGTAGCTATATAGCTTAGCATGCATCGCCAAGTTAAGGTAAAAATCCTGCGCTGCACCAATGGGTTGGTTCTACAGAGCTGATTACCCGTTTTTCAAAGCACAAACGTATTTTGAAAGACTTTTGTCACTAAAGTAAGCTGTTCTTGACCCAGTCTTATAGCAGACCAATTACCAACATGTAGATTGCAGATTAGAATATGGACACAAGCAAATGAGCTACATTCTACTAGTAGGTCTACTGTTTATCAATTTAGAAGTTCACTAAATAATGTGTGGGACGACAGGGGGACAGATCACATCTTTCTTGTAATTTGATTGTGGAGAGACACTAGCTATAATTCACAATACTCTGTGTCACACAAGGTTTACAGTGGCAGTTATGGTCGCCAATCTCTCTCGAGCCTGCAAGCATATGACATTGCCAAAAGACATGCAAACGAAAGTTCTTGTGAATAACATTTATTGTTTCGATGTATGATTTTGTTAAAATATTGGTGCAATTATCAACAAACTCTCAAAAAACACGAGTCTGTTTTTGCAGACTTTATCCTGAAATTCCATAGGTTGAAATGGTTCAAAATCAAATACTGTTGTTTCGTATTATTATTTTATTTTATTTTATTACAAACAATATCTAGTTTTTATGGTGCTGTAAGGGTTTCCTGGTGTGTAAAGGCTGAGTGCAAACGAACATATGAACCCTTTCTTGAATGCTTCCCCTAGCGGCGCTCACCCCAACATGCAAGCTTCGTGTCAATTCAGCATCCTAATCATTTATATAGACAAATAAAGAAATACGATTTTAATGGAAAAACAAGCGTATAACATTCCATTGTTAACATCCAATAAAAGGCAATGTATTGTCGTATATAAATAAATACCCTCACCTCCGCCCGCTGCTGTGCTTGGTGCGTGATTGCCAGGGGATGTCAACGCCTGAGCGATGCCTGTAGAGGCTTTGCTCCCTTCATTGAGCAGCGATGAACTGGAGTCAGATTCTAGGGATTGACAGGATAGCGGATCTTGGGTCAACTGCTCCACGCCATAGTCGTACTTGGAATATGTACCGTTGTTGCCAATCCCGTTGTGCAGTCCATGCTCCGTCGTTATGGAGGAAGAGGAGTCTCCTCTTGCCCTCTCTTCACGTTTGAGGTTTGCGCTTTCAGCGCAGGGTTCCCTGTTGCCGCCACCGTTGCTGTAAAAACATTTGCCTTCATCTTGCCTGGTGATTTCGCATGCACGATTGAAAGAGGGGTTAATGGACATGGCACTGCTAAAGTAGGGTTGAGGATATCCATTGCACGGCTCCGACGCGGTCCAAGGAAGGGAGCATACATTGTCCCTTCTTGGGTAGGAGAGAGAGGGTAGACCCGCCAGTTGTCCCCCGGACGCTCTAAAATTGGGGAGGTAAAATGTGTCTCCCGTGTGGATGTTTACCAACGGTCCCACAAACCCGGGATTAAGAAGATTATGCTCGCCCATTTCGGCGGGCCCGACCAAGAGCTTCTAGTTTATAGTAATCTGACATTTAACATAGTTAAACCGAGCGGCGCGCCTGATTGGTCGAACTAGTGTCACATGTCCCCACCAATTTGCCTTACGGAAGGTACCACCCACTATGTCCATGTCTGACCAAACAAAACATTAGCTTCTGTATTACGGGTTTTATATGCTTTTTAAAATACTTATAAACATTTTATGCAAAAGGAAATCTGGGTTGTGTTTTCTCCTTATTGCATGTGCTTCAAAATACTCTACTCTTTCATTTTTAAGTGATACCCCAATCCATTAATATTACAGGCCATCTTGATCTCAGTAAAGTTTTCCCAGAGCTTGCTTTTTATTTTTAATATGTCATTTAACAGTTACAAGGCAGCTGCAAAAATGTCTGTACGTGTTCAATTGTTTCCGACGCACAAAAAAATCTACAATTGTTGGGTGTGCTTGACTTTATTTTAGAGCAAATTACAGATGAATCGAGTGTCATATAAAGCTGTGATGCTCCACTTTACGGGCCTGTTTTAAGGAACGACTGATGCCCACAGCCTCACTCCTCTCGTATTTACAGTAACGGGGTCAGTAGGTTGCAACCGTTGGCTCAGTAAAACATAAGACGATCTGCAATAAGGTTATTTTAAGAGCGTATATTTCAAATGATACTCGTGCTTCTCTGAGGAAAAACTTAAACAGATACCCTATTAAACGTTCGTGGCTATGCGCTGGGTAGCTCGGTATAAACTCACTATTTTAACAAGGAGGTCGAAGGAGCTTAAATGCGCTTCATTAGTCGAAATTAATCACAGTGCATTTTTATTAATTGATATGCAACTGAGCACCCCTGTCACAATCAAGTTGAGTAAAGTGAGCGAGGAAGGGCGGCAGGTAGCCTAGTGGTTAGAGCGTTGGACTGGTAACTGAAAGGTTGCAAGATCGAATCCCCGAGCTAAAAAGGTACACATCTGTTCGGCCCCTGAACAAGGCAGTTAACCCGCTGTTCCTATGCCGTCATTGAAAATAAGAATTTGTTCTTAATTAGCTGAGTAAAGTTCTATCGAAAATATTATCAGGTATCGAATTATTAGGTATCTGTATGATAGGCCTACTGCGAAAAAAGGGCTCACAGAGGAATGATAACATTTAATGGGTGACTGACTGGTCCCATAAGGAGTGTTCCATTGTGGAAAGTGATCCTCTAAATATAACAAGGAAATGGAATTTAAGACTTAATTTTTGGTTAAGACAGGCATACCCAGTACTCATTTGAACTATTTACATTCTTGGTGTAATGTTGTTCTTCTCGAAATGCCTGACAACCTTCACCGCGTTCTAATCATTGGCCTACTTGCCAGGCGATAGCAATTACGTAAGATGTCAACAAAATATTACTTATTATATAATTACTAAATGGCTTACCATTGTTATTACAGTTGCTATTTTATCAATGTGTAATAACCCTACCAATACATATCACTTTCTATAGAAGCCTTGGCTTCTGCGGCAGCTGCTGCTATGCGACAAAAATGAAATAATAGTGTCTGTAAGGATTCATATTCATCAAGAAGGATGGAAAGACAGTTATAAATATGGCATTGTAAATTAGGCCTAACGTAAACTTTGGAGGCTGGCAGTGCATTTGCAAGTGCATTTCACACTACTTGTCTATGGCCCATTGAAACTTGAAATGGGATAATACAAGCTACACATTAGAGCTATGGAAGGAAGGCTACAGAAGCAGTTAAAATATGGCTTCAGTATACGTGAAATCCTTAATATTTGGGACATGCGTGTTGAAAAAGCGCCACAGGTCTGGAATAATGAAACTGCATGTGAGACATACATTCTGTCATTCCAAGTGCACGCATAGCCTGTTTTAGCTGTCAATCAATGTTGCCTTTTTACAAATGAGACAAGACAATCGACGAAAACAGAAACAATATCTGATTTCAAGCTAGAGTGTTTTTGTTTTAAGGGGTAAATATAGACATATTTAAACATATAGGCCTAGGTTTACAGTAGGTCTACAGCAGGTCTAGAGTATGTGTATCTCCATAACGTGTTAATAAAATGCCCTAATATGTAGAGCATTTGTGTATTATGTAACACTATCCTACAATTGATACTCAGTTAGTTTTAGAGTTGAGAGATTTTTTTAGAGCCCATTGTTCTGAACTGCCATCAGATACAGTATTTTTAAAAAATCGTGCGTAATAGTCAACCCAAAAGGACCCTTTTCATAAACAAATTACTGCAAATGCAAATGAATGAAACACATAACATGCATTTCTTAGGTCTGTTTGTGGTCTTGTACTTATTACATGTTTTGTTCTGCTTCACAAAACGAATATGTATAAAAACAAATTTGCCGTTGATTTTCCATGATCAATAGCCTAGCTTTTGCTGTACAAGTTCACTAAATGTTGTAGGCATATTATCATCATTATCAGAAAAGAACACTAGTCAACGACCTCCAGTCATCCACGGCTTCAGTCATTGCACAGATTAGTGTACTCTTACTAGGATGATATTGACCAAAGTAGCAAGGGAAATCTCATAACAACAGTTTATGATATCTAGGAACACGAGTACACAGGCCAATACATATTTGATTTTATGCTAATGAGCCTATCCATTTCTCAGCGCACACAGTGCTAATCACAAATGATGAGGTTAAAAAACAGTCCGTTTGGCAATCACGGATGTTACCTTGGTGAAACAGAAGATAGATAACCATGCCCCATAATGACGGCCATTGAAAAAAAGAAATAACTCCAAACCCTAACGACTCGACAGGAAGTAGAAAAAACAACATGATTGTGTATAAAGAAGAAACGCAAAATTTAGAAACAGCACAGGTATTTTCTATTGAAGACAAGACTCAGGAATCACATTTTAAACACTTTAACATACAATTGTAAAAATATGCTGAAACTTTCGCGTTTCTCTTCTATCAAGTTCTTTCTTTCCGCTTTTTTAGTGAAGAACGCTATACCAATTGGCGCTTCGGCAGTTCAAGGTCACTGTCTAGTGCATTGAAGTCTGCTGGCTCATTGACACAACTGTCTTGGAATCCCTCGCCATGTCCAGACAGGGGCAATAGCGTAAACAAAGAGCGTTTCCTTCCTTTGAGTTCGTTACATGTTGTCAGAGTTACAGCCCCGTTGTGAAACTCATGAATGATTCTTTTAAGTCCCCCAAACAATCACACTGAAGCCAAATATCAATGTCAACCCTATTAACATTAGGACACTATACCTCATACTTCGATGGTAGCATGGTCATACTTAGATGGTAGAATATAAAAAGTATCGCACTTGAGTTTTCTAATTGTTGAGTAGGCTAATTATAGAATGATTCAGTCTATAGCCAACCCAGTCTATAGCTTATAGGCAAGCCAAGGCCAATCGTAATGTTAAATTGGCTATCTAAAATAAACAAAACTGGTCGAGGCAACATTGGTTCTGGAAGGGAATGTGAAAGAATTCAAGCTAAGGACTGCAACTTAAATTCCTTAATAATGTTTAATGCTGACTGACGGGTTTCCGGGCGCCTTCACAACACTTGTTTGTATTTAGTTGTTTATTTATTATTTAAACATACTTAATCAACATGGCATCGATATATTGTGCAATTTTAATTTGTGTTTACACAGATTACAATGCTATTTTAAATGTAATCAACTTTGATTAGTCTACAACTCAATAAAAACAGAACAAAACGCAAGATCAAAATTACCACATAATATAGGCTACTTCATGGGCACAAAATATACCTACTCTACTTCATGGCATCGACTTGGAAAACATTAATATAGAATCAATTTCATCCTTACTACTGTCAATACATTATTTGGTAGGCTACTTTTTATTGCTAACCTAAACCGAATACACACAACGAATACATAGCCTAAATACATCACCTGTGATGTACTTTTGGAATTCTGTTTTCTATTTGATAGGCTATGGACTATATTGCAACAGTCCGTGTTATTTGTTTGGTAAGGCACAGCCGCATAATATGGACCCACATGCGGTTTTGGCACTGTGATGCAAATCTCATAAATCTCTCTCCGCATGTGTATGTGTGTGTGTGTGTGTGTGTGTGTGTGTGTGTGTGTGTGTGTGTGTGTGTGTGTGTGTGTGTGTGTGTGTGTGTGTGTGTGTGTGTGTGTGTGTGTGTGTGTGTGTGTGTGTGTAAGGACTGCCGACTACCTGCCAATTTACTAATCCAGAATGAGTTATTACAATAAAACATGTTAGTCATATTATGTCGCCAAGCAATGTTGCTTGAAAAAGACTCTAACCCACCATAATATCTTACAATATGTCCTATAGCCCTGCGTGAGAATGCATCATCAGCAATGAACGGCTGCGGCTATTTCTGATACAACGTCCACTCGAGCACAGTTCAGCTGTTCAGGATAAAGACAGTTCTTCTGGCTGACAAACCAGCTTTAAATCACGCAACATGACCACTGACACATGCTATAAGAATGTCACTTGAAATATTATTCGTAAGGCTACTACTATCAACTACTGTTGATAAAAAGGAAACATTTCCGGATGGGTGGGTGAGGTGGTTGTTAGGATTAGGGTAAAGCAATATGTGATGGAATCTCTCATCATTAGCACAATCATTTGATAAAAAAACTAAAACACGAGACAACGTTGTTCTTCTTCAAATTCTGCTCACCTGCTATATGCTGCAAAAGGGTGAATCCACAATCCCGTCTCCAACTTCCTGCTATTTCCATCTATCCACCACCAGAGGCTGTCATATTCCTTCTTCTCGGTGCTCAGCATTCCCATTCAGGACAGCACACATTCACTCACTCATACTTGGGCCTAAACCCTGGTTGACTGACAATGACAGCCACCTTCTCTTTCTGCGAGTTATTTCCCTAGATCGGTCAGCACGGTTCTAAGTTAAAATATTGACACTAACACACGAGTGGATCAAATTCCTGTTTTAATGTAATTTCTATCATGTAAATTAGGTCAGATAAGACATATGACCAATGAACGAGTATGTCAAGATGTTCAACAAAGAAATATAACATTTGATGATTCAAAAACGATATTGTGAACGTTTTAAGGAACACTGTTCAATTGTAGGGAGGCTACTCTAGAAGTGAGACAAAAACAACAGTTTTAAGGTATAGAGGCCCTGTGATTTGAAAAGTAAACAAGAAAGGAGCTCAACTACCTGGTTTACCGGGAAATATAAAATAAAGGCCATTTCAAATTTCTGGGAACGATGCGGAAATGTGCAATTTAACCTAGAGAGCATCTAAGGAAAGCGGATTACACAGCTCAGAAAATGCATTTGAAAAACATTAGAAAAACTTCAATTGAAAATACACATGAAAGTTTTCAATATTTCATGCAAATAAATCCATATTGTATTATATTTCATTGGATAAATGCTACACGAAAGTTACTATTTTACGCAACTAAACAAGTGCGTAAAAGGCTCACTAATTTCCATAAAATGTTGCCATTTGTTCAGCAATTGTTTAAAATGTTTGTGTGTGTGACTTATATTCGAAATCAAGCAGGAATTAGGCCGTGCTATTCAATATGTCCAGTCTATCAAAAGTGTGCGCTAAACGTCTCCATATATGCCCATGTATGATTGTCTCCAATATCTTCCAAATGAAAGAGCGTTCGCTTGCTATTTAAAATAAAACAAAACAGCAAATGGAATAGTTTCGAAGCTGCCCATTTTACTTGCAACAATATTATACAAAGCCATAAAATACTAAATAAAGAAGGCGACTCCTACAGAACCTTTAAGTTTGTCTTCTAACAGTGCCTTACCTAGGTTAGCCTACTTCATGAAAGTGCGGAAGAAAAAGGAGTGATAATTCATAACATTAGGCTACTGCACCACATGCTAAAATACGACCATAGGGGTGGATGCAAACAAAAAATACAGTTACACCGTAAGGGGACAAGTCTCATGGCACTAGGGTTAAATGTTCTCTTTGCCATTATTACAGTCCTAAATCTGAAACGGGTAGGATACGCTCTTGATATATAGCGATACAGTTCTTCACATCGATTTAAACTCAAGGTAGTATAAAAACAGCCTACATACCTTCAAAATGATTTTATGGGCCACGTCTGTTTTCCTTTAAGGCAGATGCACAGCTCATCGCAAGGAGCACACTTTAAATCTCGACTTGAAAAAATACGCTATACAGCTCAAACTTGTCGGTGTCAAACGTGATGGACTTGCAAGACGTCTATGGTCTGTCTACCTGTTATCCACGCTCAAAATACCACACACTCCCAATGATGACTGTGTAAGTGTGCTGTATAATTTAAGGTCTGGAGATCGGGGCGAGATAATTCTGTAAGACTGTCAGGCAAAGCATAAGGAAAAAGTGTAAGAAATATAAATGAAAAACAGGAACAGATTAAAATGCTTGGAATTTGGGGGTGATATCAAATAGTCATGGGGGGGCACAATCCCTGACAGTATCCTCTTTTATGATATGCTAAATAGTGATAACCTACTGTCTAGACTCGAAAAAAAAAAGATTATATTGCCTTTGCAAACAAATCGCGTGGCTGGTACCCACCCCCACCTCACCAGAGAGAGGAAGCACACCCTTCCCTAGTTATGTCCCTAGCTATGCACGAGCTGTTGTTATGTCAAGGTCAAAGTGACTGCATAGTCATGGTCAAGGGTAGTCAAGAAGTGACGTACAGACACAATAGACGAGGAGCTCTGCAGCTACATTCCAGTCTACTACTAGGCCAACAACTTTTGATTGGGCCTAAAGTTAATTTAACAAAATATCAAGCAACAATTATGTCAATAGAGCTATAGAAGGGTTTGTCCAATTTTAAGAATTCTTAAATGCCTTTGGTCGGATCACGTTTTACAAGTTAGCTAAGGCTTAACGTTCAAACAAGACGAATTTGCTGCGTTACACGAATAAGCAACACGACGATGGCACAGATTGTGTTACTATTTGAGCATTTGGGCTACAATCCAACCAACGATATTCCTGATTGTAAGGCATGCTACCAACATCATACAGCCTACGATTCAATATTGAAACGGGGTAGGTTTGCTTTTGTCTTTTTTGCCACAATGCCAATTTAGGCTACTTTTTGGACCAATATGAAAACAAGTGGGTCTGTTCTCAAAATACAATTTCCATGAGCACATTTTTCGAGACAAAGATTCATTAGTCAACGTGATATTTGAAAAGGAAACTCGTGTAGGCCTACGTCAGCAAGAGGTTTTGCTCGATTGAATTAAAACTCAAGATACTTTGGATAGCATATTTAAAGAGAAGTATAACCCAATGATTGATCCCTCAAACGTGTACTCTAATCATACGTCATTCACAAGCATTCTTACCAACATGCCAAAAGCAATATAATTTAGTATTTAGCTGAGATTTTAAAATGAATAGCCGAGCATGTAAAATGCAGACTATTCAAGAGATACAAGAGTGAGTAGTTTATGCACAACTAAACACGTGCGTTATTTCCTTAATACTGTATGTTTGTAATTTGTTCACCAATTGTTTCAAAAGCTATTGTGCGACTTATTTCCATTATCGAAATTATATCAAAGGGAAATGTAGGCTACAAATAGCCTTTAGACAATAGTTTAGAAGACTATAAGCGTCATGAGAATCTCACTGAAGTTAATAACGTCAAGTTAACCAACATATGTTACAAAAGATTGAATAGACCACTTTTCGAAATTCGTTTGGAGAGTCAAATTTGATGTTTCGGTATAATCAACCACAATGGACCTTTTTGTGATTATCCGTGATGATTATTAATCAAGTGCGTCATTCGGTATGTGTACCTTGTTTTAAATGATCAAATAAAATAAACATTTCTCGACCAAATAATGCACAGAGAGCTTATGAAGGCTTCCGGAATAAATTAGTTCATGCCACACCTTGGAGCACAAATGAGTGAATGAAATTGCTGCAGACACTAAACACGTAAATAATCTGATTTTTTAAAGCCTACTCTTAAAATGACTCTTTGCTAATAATCTACACAGACAATTCTTCTTTCGACAAAATATCTAGCCTATCATTGCGTTTTGAAAATCATATTCAGAATCTGTTATGCAGTTAATTTAGGTTTCACGGAGATATTCTCAATAACCTATAGACGGACTAAAACCAGTGATTTCGTTGTCATGACAATCTTCCATTATGGAATGAAGATATAGGGAGGCTAATTTATATCAGCTAGTCCTGAAGTAGATCGACTTCTCGGTCGAACGCAGAATTTAAGATAATATGATGAGGACTAGTTAAAGTCAGGATTGGGTTTATCATTCTAGAATTTAAACCATAATTGAACATTTTCAGTTTAGGGGTTCTTAACAATTTAGTCCTGGAGTAGTCTATGCTTAATGTCATTGAAGCTGGTTACAACGGTAATGACGTTCAAAGAGGTAGACCTAATGTTGTCATATTGGTTTATGTGTGGTAAACATATGCCACTTTATCAAATGATTCCACGTGAAAATTCGACGTCAGCCTACTGGTTATTTATCGAATAAGACAATTTGCCCCAAATCATCATCATAATAGCCCAAATAATATGAAAAAAAGGTTATTATTGCCATTTTGATTTCGGGTCCATCATTTAGTTAGCATCCTCAACAAATGTTCAAATGCTTTTCTGATTTGCACAACATTTAGACATACATTCTTAGCTGTCATCAATCAACTAATTGTCAATGTGCAATATCTATTCTCAACCAGAACTCAGGGTAGACAAAAATCCGGGACACTAAAATTAGTATATGTTACGTTTGGTATGGTACTGTATGTATACATTTTTTTGTACGATATGTTACGAATTATAGTTTGTATGATATGTTACAAATTACAATTTGTGTTACGACCTGTAATTCATATAATATTACGAATTTACAATACATATGTATCATATACTAATTACAATTTGTTGTTGCTAATGTTATGTGGCTAGGTGGCTAACGCTAATGTTAGCTTGGTGGCTAATGTTAGCTAGGCTTGGGGTTAGGGTGAGCTAACATGCTAAGTAGTTGCAAATGAGCTAAAAAGTAGTAAGTAGTTGCAACGTAGCTAATTAGCTAAAAGGCTAACGTTGTCTTTGATGAGGTTGGAACACGCAACCTTTGGGTTGCTAGAGGTTCATGTTTCATTCCCGACCAACCACTCTCCCTCTTGCTTTTGTCTTAAGAAACCATACTAATTTGAGTGTCCCGGATTTTAAATTACTATTTTCTACATCCTATAAAGTGACACCGAATATGTCATACAGAGACAGAAGAGTAGACATTAAGCGATTATACCAGACAAGATCTCGATCAAATAGAAAACAGATTCTATCAAAAAAGTCATTTGACCTTGTTGGTCGTTATATTTATTTGTATATGAAACACGTTTCCATTGAGTAAATGTCGATCAAACAAAAACATGACAGTTTAAATGCTGCACAAAAGAAAGGAATAAAACAGCTTTTGTGAGTGCACAGCCCGGATGCAATAAGACCTAACTCACTATACAAACCAAGTGAGAAAAGATTGTGCATTAATATGAAACATGTTTTAATATTCTTATATTGATTACAATCATTCCAGTTGCATGACAGACATATCATTCACTGAAAAAACATTATCTAAATATGATAACCATAAAATATAGCAATTTACAACCTCTGTCATAAGACAGAACCTTTAATTAAATAATAAACGCACGGCACTGTACATAGACAATAGCAGACTTGCTCATTCCCTTGGGATCAAACTAAAACCTCCATACAATATCATTGAAATATAGTTTTCAGTCTTGATGCGTCCAATACCTGAAAATGTCTGAACAAGATCACTGTATGACATCCCCAAAGACCTCGGTTTACTTTATCAGTCACAAAAGTTTTTAATTTAGGTCTCAGGCTATACTAACAATGCTGGTAGCTTTCGACGCTCCTGTAAGGATGTGATCATTCGTTCCAAACCAGGTTTAGTAAATCTTCTGTATTTCCCCCCAGTTTATGTCCAAATAGGGAGGTGAGATTAAGTTTGTGTTTTGCAATGCATCATATACCAGGTGAGAATAATGTCAATAGATAAATATCGAGCGTTAGTGATGAAAAAGTATTTGAGTTGCCATGCCAGTGACATTGGACTGAATCAAGTGGCATGCATATGAGAGCTTGATTTAGATTTACAGACGAATTTCTTCTCCTTCACCCGCCGGTTCTGGAACCAGATGGTGACCTGGCGTTCGGAGAGATTAGTAGTGGCAGATATTCGCCGTCTCTTGTCTTTGGTGATGAACTTGCTAGCTGCATACTCTTTCTCTAGCTCCTTCAGTTGGATCTTGGTGTAAGGAACTCGCTTTTTGCGGCCTCGTCGGTAGCTGCTGACCTCTGGTTGCAAAGGCACGACATCTGAGAAGAGAAGGGCATAACAACCGTTGGTATTCTACAACAATTGAAAACTAGGAGAAACAATTTGAAAGATATATAAAAACGTGTGGGGGGGTGAAATGCTATGTGAAAGTTCCCAGCACTGAGGCATTGCATTCAAATCATTGCATTTGTTGAAGTTCATGGTCCCCGTAGAGTGGCTATGCTAATTGATTAAGATGGGCCTAAAATACTTGAAGTAGGCTATGGTTGGACTTAATTTATGTTACATCCCAATCATTAGGGTTTAAAAATATATCATCTAAATGTCTAAACGTAGGCCTAATGGTAGGCGAGCCCATTAAAGGCGCTGGCATGGTCATTCGGTGGTTTGCATTGGCGGTGCAGCATTTACGGTGATCCTGCCTCTGCTGAAGCAGGGCATTCATACTTCTTGCGTTTAGCGGAGCAGTGCAGAGATGTTGTGAAGGAAGTCGTCAAGGAAGTGAGTTTGTGTTGATACAGGACCTCCCGCCCCTACCGTCAACCAATCATGTCAATGCGGATCCCTCCGCATTGTCACAAAATTTGAGAGGCGCACGGCGACGGCAATTTGGTCTCTGCATGCCTCCAGGGCCCGCTATTGCGTTACACCATCCATACCGCGCCTCCGACCACATTTTCGGATCAAGCATGCCAGCCATCTCTAGGCCTACCATGATTACTACTTAGTCCAAACATAGATATTTAACCTATGCATATTCAAAACATAAATTGGCATACTGATATGGAAACACTACGAATATTAAGCCTTAATAATCGGAATTGGGGCTATACAGTCACTTAGTCTATGAGAGTGCAGGAACAGGCTGGGCATTCAGTAGCGAAGCCTATCTAATATTGATAGCCCCTGATCTTAAACTTGAATGCAGCTACAATTGATGTAATACAGCTAAATAACAAGACATCACATCTCATTAAGCTGTGTGCAAACAACCTCAGTAGGTTGGTTGGTTAATATAATATTTATCCTTAATACTAAGTTTTATTTCAGCGTGTTTAAGAGTGCATCCATGGCAGAGATGAGATGAGATAAACGACTATTTTAATGAGGTCATGGACAACATGAGGAATGTGCAATGGTACAACCAAACCCAGGACGATAAAAAAAAGAACTGTAATCTATTTAAAAAACAGTAGATCTATTCTGTGTTATGGGCATATAGCGCCAATATCACACTATCCCAATATTGACTGTATTGGCCAACGACAAGTTTGGGGAAAGTGGTCATACAAGCTCCAAAAATCATGTGTGTCAACTGAACTAGATTGTGAATGATAAACCAATCAATCCAGGAATCCATGAGCTATTATTAACAAGATGGGACGTGATACTGGTATTCAGAAATGTAATGGGCTATTCAATAGGGGCAATTGGCCTACCACATAACTAACGGATCAATTCGTTTCAACTATAGACAATGAGAACGCATACACTTCAAGCTTTGATTACAATTGATTTGGAATTGAATTTGAAATATTAAATAAAGAAATTGAGAAAAAAGGGTCTCGCCATTGCAAATAAACCTAATGCGTGAAAGGGGTGAGCTTCAATACACCACTCCCTGTCGTGACTAGATTTACTGGCACTGAGCAAATATGTTATTTTATCGGAGAATGCAACGGTGCCCTGCTCCAATCCATAAACCTAGTTGTATGCTAACATGAAATCAAAGGTCTTGTTTTTGCATTTCATCTGTTGTGGTCATATCGTGAAGCAGCCTTGAAGACGAATGATGGTAGGTTGAAGGAAACTAAATATTTTGGTAAGGTTATGTCTTTCCAATCTGTTTTCTTTGCTTCTATATTTTGGCAGACTAATTTCTAGCCCCATATCCGGCTATTGAAAAACCCCATGGCCTCCTCTCCGGACTTCAACTCAAGGATGAACATAAATAAACACGCCTTCACCCTGTGGTATCATGCCCTGTATAGTCAGTCATATGTTTATTTGAGATGGCTATACAAAGGAAATAGGTTTTAAATGCATAAATAAAATACATTAAAAGGAAATGTTTCAATGTGACATATATAAAACATGTAACAAGTACACTGGTTATTTAGATCCTTTCTTATAAGAAACCACAATGCAAGCCGCGTGGAATCCCCCCACCACCACCACACATACACACACTAAAAAAAATGTCATACCTGGGAAGGGCGACTTCCAGAGATGTGTTGACTGTGTTTGCTCTTTAGAACAGTACACCTGTCCATCCCAGCCATTAGATAGAGCCCAGTGCTGGTAGCCATCCATGGGAATCAAAGTTTCATGTCTCGGTTCCGGGTGCGCACTGATACTGGGAACCACCGACACGTCCAAGTAACCTGGGACAGTCTGGTATGAGCTGGCAAAACCCGGGTAAAATGCGAACTCCTTTGCCCGGCTTGACAGCTCTTCGGTGGGCAGTGCCGCGCTGGGTTCTGCATATTTCTCTGCGGGGTGGTAAGAGCATTGCTTCTGCTGCAAGTTAACGTTGTGCGAGTGTGACAACCGACACCCGTAATAAGGGCTTCCGAATGGGTAGCCATAACCAAGGGTGGCGCTGGAGGAAGTCTGGGGAGCGGGGCACTGTCGCCCAGTGTCGTGGGAGGGTATGTCCGAGTACACAGAACCCTGGTGGCTTATGGTGCCGGAGTGTCGTCCCAACGCCGAGTGTGATATCAGTTCCCTGCAATGGGTAGCAGGACAATTCCCGCTTAGTCCCTCCATGGATTGGTTTTTATTCGGATTACTTTCATTCAGGCTTTTTTCATATACATACATCAAGGTGTCCGCCCAGCGTGGATGCAGAACCATCGAAGTTGTCATATCAGGGGTTGACAATGCTTTTTAAAAGTCAACTACCCCAAGACGGACACCTCATCCCCAAGCACATTTTTTTTTGCGCATGCGCAGCGCAATACCCAAGTGTCCAGTTCATTATTGAGACCCTGGGATCCGCCGACACGTGATACGATAACGAGACCGACACGAGGGTGTGTTGGGGGTGGGGGCGAGGGGCTCATCCATTTAAACCGCCTCTGGTGCATGTTTCTTGATTGCAATTTTAAGTCCAGCGGATACTCTCATTGGCTTATCATCGGCAAAAGTATCCTTAAAGGGGACATCAAACATCCCTAACAGTTTTAAGGTGGAGGATGCCATGATCGTCATATTTTACAAAACGGAAATGAATTTCAACTGAACCACATAAAGTATCAATTCGCCAGGCCAGTGCTATTTAGATAGGCCTACGTCTGAAGATTCTCGATTCTTGATAAGGTAAAGATTACACTTGTCTGAAGTACTTTGCACTAACAATATTTGTATGTAATCAAACCGGCTAAGATACATCAATTAGTCTGTCAAACACTATCTTAGTCTATCACATTATTTTAGTATGTCACGTTATCTTAGTATGTCACATTATCTTAGTCTGTCACATTTTTTACCAGAAGATTGTTGTAGAGCGCAGAATAACACACCACCCTTCAAAATGGAATTGTAACCTGGAGGACTTTTGGTTGGAATGATCTTCCTGTTGTCAATAGCCTAATATCGAACATGTTCAGATAATTCTCCATGACAGCTTCATTTATTTAATTTGACTGACATGTTAAATGTTCAAATTCTTTGTTTGTGTATATAAATAAATAAATCACAAAACCTTGCCAGGCCAGTTAACGACAACCCTCAAGGTGGTCGACAAGATGCCCAATCTTATGCTAATAGCAAGTTTTTCTTTCCTCCAATAGTCCTACCACTAACGTAAACAGGCAAATGCAATTGACACAAACGATGGAAATAAAATATAAAATAAAACCTCTCTCCACGGCACAGAGAAACCACTTTTGCCCAGTTGTATACTCAGAAAGTTGTTTGTTGAAACATGCAACTGCTTGGTCTGTATAATTTGGGGGTAGCCTAACAAACAGAAATTGCGGTGCAGTTTTGGCAAAACGCTGAAAATATGAAGAACATCGGCTATTATCCACCTCCCCTAATATTTTTGGGGGGTTATAGCAGTGGTCCATGCATATTCTCAAATCTAACGGAATGGATTATCTTCTCCAATAGGCTAGTGAGCAAAAATGTGTATTTATTTTCCCCTAATGCCAGTTGTTGTAATCTGAGTCAACAATCTGAGTTAGGGACACAAGGTCTTGGTCTTGCACCGGTCTCTACATTATTTCATTGGACAAAACGTTATTGACCAAACATAATACCTTATATTTCAGGTTTAGTAATAAGTGCATACGACGTTCAAAACGGAGTTAAAAATGTAGGATATTGCTAAATTCTAAGAATTGTGTTTTTTAGAGATGTGTATGCACTGAGGGAACGTGTTAGTCGCACTATAAACAAAAATTGTGATTATTAGGCCCATCTAAAATCCCTGCCATGATGGTCAAGAATCAGTCTTATATAGCTAAATGCACCAGGTATGGGCTCTGTGTCAAAAATCAACATGAAACAAACCACAACCTGTAGGCTATTGAAATTGAAGAGATAAAGAGAATAAAATCGTTAAACTATATATTCGGTTTGTCGCAGGAAATAGGAACTAATCTGCCAGCGGAGCAACTCACAAATATTGACCATTCATTCAAATTGCAGACACAAGGAAGTCCAAGGTCAAGGTAGGGAACGCAGACTGACATGGTCGTAATAAGTCTAGACAGGCAAGAATGAACTTCACACCCGCATTGTGGAGCTTACGTGCAACCTCACTGCAATTAGGAGAGACAACAATGACGCTTCCAAGTAGCGGTTTCAGAAAACAAAATCTGGATGGAACAGTCGGCTTGACATACAAAGCATATCAAACCAAACATTTAGCTACCAGAGAAACAACATCTGGGTAAAGCAAAACATGCTTCCCATACTGTTTTTGTGAACACATAGGCCTTTTAGGCCTATTCACAATATACTCACATGTTCATTATGAGCAAGAATGATACAAAATAAATTGTTGGCCTACTAATATTTTCACGAAGAGTGAGGAAGATACAATCGATATAGTACCCTATTTAACGAACACGCATAGGCCGAATGCAACGTGTGCTTCACGTGGCCAATGTGATAACGTTCGATTTATTCCATCATATGATTAACACATGGGAATTTTCCTTTTCAAATTGCTAGCAGTAGATATAAAATATGAACACATTTCTGCTATAAGTAAAATGTCAATTGTAACATACACTAAATGTGAAATCTAAAGCAGCTACGAGTTAATTTAAAATACCATTTGTATGTCATCTTTCATTTATACACGTTTTTATACAAGAAACTTTAACTTATTTTTCCTTATCCATGGATGTTAAAAGTATAAGCCGACATTTTGTAAATCAAAATTCACGACTTGAAAGGCATATAGCATATAGTAAGGTTTAGTTTATTTCCATGGTAAACAACATTGGCAGCTTAGAGCGGAATTGTATTGTACAGTCCATAATAAATAAACAACTAATGTACATTATGTCCCCCAATAAAAGCAACAAAACAAGTTAAAGCTTTGATTTTCAGAATTTGGGAAGTTGCCGTGCATGGGTTTGGTATCAATGAAGCTAATACGCTTTCTTGCATATTACTTCCCAAGCATCCATTTCAAATGGTTTAGTAGGCTAGTCTTGTATGCTAACATGTATGCAGGCCCTAACGTTAATTATTCATGCTATGGAGCTACCGAGTATAACAACTTTTCCTTTTTGTTATTTTTCCTTCATTCATATTTTTTTTTCCGACCTACTAAATATCATGAGAACTTTTCTGAAACCGACTGGATTGTTTCAACTTGTTTTGGATTGTTGGATCAACTAATGTGAAATATATTTCTCTCTCAAGCGTAGTATAGACTATGAAAATAAAACGTTCTGTAATCATTAAAGCTACACTCTAAGGTATGCATACCATCAAACATGGGCCAACACCAACAATAACTTAAACCGTGGGGCAATTTTCCAAGGTGCATCCATAAATAGCACTTCCTAGGATTCGTATAATAGCTACATTTATCATTAAAAAATCAAGTAGGCCAATCAACATTCCATGAGAGCAACATGATAGGAGTCCTCCTGCATAATTTGTATAAAACGTTTACAAATGTCAAAAGAAACATGAGTAAGACATGACAGTTATATCCTAATTTATAAGGCATGTTCTTCCAAAACCAAGGGGTATATTCCATAGTTTTCAATTTGTTTGATGTTATTTGTTTTGTAGGTTAGTCTCATTGAGATCATATTTTCTGCAAAAGAGGCATACCATGATCTTAAATAACCAATGAGCATAATCTGGAAATCTTAGTTTTATATTCGGTTGTGTTTGTAATTCGCTTGTCTATTTTGTGTGTGTTTGCTTGTTACGAAGCATAGGCCTATACGGCGCTTTCCGGCACGTGGACTCAAGTTAAGACGCACAGGGTCCTAATCACATAATTTCATATAGATGCAAGATGGCCTACACTTGTCTAAGTTATATCAATAACATGTATAGTCCTGGTGAAATGAATGGACTGTCCCACAACCATGTGGCATCATGAAAACAACAATCATACATGTAGCAAAGATTCTTCCCTCCGGAAGATGTTTCATTGATCCTCAGCGGTAGATTACACTTTACTCGACTCTGTAGTGTTCAAATGACAGCACTGTGCATGACGACCACCTCATTAATACACATTTTTCTCCCATCTAAATTAGATTATGAATTTAAAGTGAAGTTCGGGTAACTGAAGAACAAACCCATCAAGACGCTTTTAGTATTCATTGTATTTTTCTGGCAATACGTTCAAACCAGGAGCATAGGTGGTAATGTATGCGATTCAGTTCCAGTGAAGTTGCTCAGTGGGCAGACACTTTCTCCTCTGAAAGGCAAGAGAAGCCTTCTGTAGGCCTATCAGAAACACGTGTCAAATTGGTGAGATGAGTTTTCCATATATCCTTTACCACCTTCACCAAGCTGTCGAATCTGTAATAACAGGTGGAGATTTGATTTAATAGTAAACTTGGTCATTGTTCAATTTGATTCATGACACCAAATGATCAATGGTAAATAAGTCTCATCTAAAAATACAACTGGACTGTTGTAATATATAGCTTAATCAATGCCGGTCCTGCAACGTTTTAATGCGAATAGTATCAACAACCTTATACGATTCGGCTCATCTGCCGACGTATAGGCTATGATGATGCACTGGTTTTGACAGTAACCTTATTTGATTGAACATCCACCTCTGCAGAACCTGGATAGTAAACACAGTCGCAACATTTTTTTTTTTGTGTGTGGAAGAATTGATAGTCTTTCTTGATTCATACAAAACATGAGATGGGGATTCTGGATTTATCTTGACCAGGGATCTTGGCGAACGTGTTTAAATCCTAACGGGAAATGAGGTTTTGATTTAGCCCACAGGGTTCCACTCACTTCTGAACGGGTGCCAGAGCCACATACCCGAAACGTCGAAGTGGTGAGTATTAAGTATAGAAATCTATTTGGAATATGTTTAAAACATGTCCATTGTCTAGTATGGACCGTTTTATGCATTGAGCTGTATGTAACCAAATGTATAGTCTGTTTGTATGTAGTAGTTTGGCCGACAGCACTCCATGGATTTCCCAATCGAATTAATTATAAGACCACAATATACAGTGTATCCAAGAATCTGAAATAACACAAATCGTTCTAAGATTATGTGCTCCCTATCGTTCAAAACTTGTCATTGATGCTCCAATAGTTGTATTAACATTTCCTGTCATATTCTACATGGGCTCCAATTCCAAATCTGTAACATGTTACGCACAACATTAATTAGTGGATTTAGAAGGCACAGATAATGTCAGCATGGGTAACTGCAGATACATCCGTCAACCTAAAAAGAGAGACAATGATAACGTCAGTATATAATTTCATCAACGACAGAAAGTGGCAGTTATTGTATGAGGAAAATACCGTGCGCTTAATGATAAAACAGGCAACACTCCACATGAGGAAAAATAACAGGCTTCCAGGCCATCAGACATGATCTCACATTAGCTATAAGAACGGACAAATACCGAAACTCATTCATGTCAGATAGGCCTATATAAAAGAAATGAACACAAAGGCTGTAACAGAAAAAGGCCCACAACGTATTTGTATAAAGATTTACTATTATAATTATCCAGGCGAATAGTAAATGGTCTGGGAGCATATGAGATCATTTAAATCGTCCAAGGTGTGCCCCCAGCCTTCCATCACAAAAGGCCCGGGGTTAAGTTCCTTTATTGCCAAATTAGGCAACTGGCGGTTCCCTTCATTCGGCTTTTACCAAATAACTGTAAACTCCGAAACGGGACAATTAAGATTCCTCTTACAATTTCAATTACATTCACCATCCTGAATTGTACAAAGGTAAAGCTAGATCGAACTGTGACAAGTGGGGAGACGCAACCTATCTTGAGAGGTAAGGTATCTTTGTACTCGGAACTTCATGCGTAAATTAGGCCACCTTTGCATTACTTGGAGTTAAGCGCAAATCTAAAATTGCCATCTGGCCAGAAGAGCATTTTAATTAGGCCTACATTAAATACCTAAAAGTAGTCAATTCCCTCATGTCTATGTCTGAAGACCATTTGTGGGCTATGGTCAAACTGGACCTATGAGGCTATTGGCACAATTCAACATAATCCGTTATGATGGTCACCATGTGCACTATACTCCATATGACATTGATTGGGCAAGTCTTTTCTAATCAACATGATCCATTATTATGGCATGTTAAAACACGTACATTTCACTGTATTGGAGGTGATTTTCTGTAGCATCTTGGTATCAACGCAAATAGCTCAATGGCAATAGACATGTCATATGCACCCTCAGAAGTCCAAGTTCAAGTTAAGAGACGTCCATTGCCTCCTTCTGTCCAGACGCCAACAAAGTTTCCAGCCCTTTCTAATTAGGCCACCATGTGCACTATACACTATCTGACATGGATTGGACCCGTCTTCTCTCATGAAAAAAATTATCTGCTAACACTGTTTCATAACATATAGGCCAATAATGTTGTTTACATCACATGCTGATGTTTTGAGTCTACACTTGTTGGACGGACATTAGGACATATTTTTGTTGACCTAAGTAATCTGCGTCACTTCGTTTTGGTTTCGAAATGAATACATAATACCGCACCAATTTCGTAAGGTCTAGCCTCCAGGCTGCGATTTTCTGAATCTTTTTTTTAACCCCCGCTGAAGGCATTAACAGTGAATTCGGAAAGTATTCAGACACCTTCACTTTTTCCACATTTTGTTGGAAAATGTGGAAACGTTTTCATTCTAAGCCTCATTCTAAAATGTATTAAATTAATGTTTTTCCTCATCAATCTACACATAATGCATACATTTATGCATTAAAAATAAAAACAGGTACCATATTTACATAAGTATTCAGAACCTTTGCTATGAGACTTGAAATTGAGCTCAGGTGCATCCTGTTTCCATTGGTAATTTTTGAGAGGTTTCTGCAACTTTATTGGACTACACCTGTGGTAAATTCAATTGATTGGACATGATTTGGAAAGGCACACCCCTGTCTATATAAGGTCCCAGAGTTGACCGTGCTTGTCAGAGCAAAAACCAAGCCATGAGGTCAAAGGAATTGTCCGTAGACCTCCGAGACAGGATTGTGTCGAGGCACAGATCTGGGGAAGGGTACCAAAACATTTCTGCAGCATTGAAGGTCCCTAAGAACAGTGGCCACCATCATTCTTAAATGGAAGAAGTTTGGAACCACCAAGACTGGCCGCCCGGACTAACTGAGCAATCGGGGGAGAAGGGCCTTGGTTAGGAAGATGACTAAGAACCCGATGGTCACTGACAGAGCTCCAGAGTTTTTCTGTGGAGATGGGAGAACCTTCCAGAAGGACAACCATCTCTGCAGCACTCCACCAATCAGGACTTTACGTTAGCGTGGCCAGAAGGAAGCCACTTCTCAGTAAAAGACACATGACAGCCCGCTTGGAGTTTGCCAAAAGGCACATAAAGGACTCTCAGACCATGAGAAACAAGATTATCTCGTCTGATGAAACCAAGATGGAACTCTTTGGCCTGAATGCCAAGCATCACGTCTGGAGGAAATCTGGCACCGCTCGTCCCTACGTTGAAGCTTGGTGGTGGCAGCATCATTCTGTGGGGATGTTTTTCAGCGGCAGGGACTGGGAGACAAGTCAGGCTCGAGGGAGCAAAGTTCAGAGATCCTTGATGAAAACCTGCTCCAGAGTGCTCAGGACCTCAGACTGGGACAAAAATTCACCTTCCAACAGAACAACAAACCTAAGCACACAGAAAAGACAATGCAGAAGTGGCTTCGGGACAAGTCTCTGAATGTCCTGGAATGGCCTAGCTTGAGTGGACCAGCCAGAGCCATGACTTGAACCTGATCGAACACTGCTTTCATGGAGCGGGACACTAATCTGGATGCTTATAAGATATCTCACTATGCCATCAGATGAACCATCAAACAATCAAAGTGTCAATACAGGATTAAGATTGAATCCCACTAAACCGGCTCTGACGCTTGTTGGATGTGGCAGGGCTTGAAAACTATTACTGACTACAAAGGGAAACCCAGCCATGAGCTGCCCAGTAAAGCAAGCCTACCAGATGAAGTAAAGGCCTTTTATGCTCGCTTCAAGACTAGAAACACTGAAGCATGCACAAGAGCACCAGCTGTTCTGGACGACTGCGTGATAACGCTCTCGGTACACGATGTGAGCAAGACCTTTAAAAAGGTCAACATTCAGAAAGCCGCTGGGCCAGACGGATTACCAGGACATGTACTCAAAGCATGTGTAGACCAACTGGCAAGTGTCTTCACTGACATTTTCAACCTCTCCTTGACCAAGTCTGTAATACCTACATGTTTCAAGCAGACCACCATAGTCTGGAAGCGAAGGAAGCAAAGGTAACCTGCATAATGATTACCGCCCAGTAGCACTCACGTCGGTAGCCATGAAGTGCTTTGAAAGGCTGGTCATGGCTTACAACAGCATCCTCCCGGATACCCTAGACCCACTCCAATTTGCATACCACCCCAACAGATCCACAGATGACGCAATCTTAATGCACTCCACACTGCCCTTTCCCACCTGGACAAAAGGAACATCTATGTGAGAATGCTGTTCATTGACTACAGCTCCGCGTTCAACACCACAGTACCCACAAAGATCATCACTAAGCTAAGGACCCTGGGACTAAACACCTCCCTCTGCAATTGGATCCTGGACTTCCTGATGGGCCACCCCCAGGTGGTAAGGGTAGACAACAACACGTCTGCTATGCTGATCCTCATCATTGGGGCCCCTCAGGGGTGTGTACTTAGTCCCCTCCTGTACTCTCTGTTCACCCATGACTGCATGGCTAAACGTGACTCCAACACCATCATTAAGTTTGCTGATGACAACAGTGGTAGTAGGCCTGATCACCGAAAATGATGAGACACTCTATAGGGAGGAGGACAGAGACCTGGCAGTGTCGTGCCAGGACAACAACCTCTCTCCCTCAATGTGATCAAGACAAAATGAGCTGATCGTGGACTACAGGAAAAGGTGGGCCAAACAGGCCCCCAAAAACATAGACAGGGCTGTAGTAGAGCGGGTCGAGAGTTTCAAGTTCCTTGGTGTCCACATCACCAACGAACTATCATTGTCCAAACACACCAAGACAGTCATGAAGAGGGCATGACAAAACCTATTCCCCCTCATGAGACTGAAACGTTTTGGCATGGGTCCTCAGATCCTCAATAAGATATACAGCTGTACCATCGAGAGCATCCTGACCGGTTGCTATGGTAACTGCTCGGCATCAACAGAGGGTAGTGCGTACGGCCCAGTACATCACTGGGGCCAAGCTTCCTGCCATCCAAGACCTATATACTAAGTGGTGTCAGAGGAAAGCCCCAAAAATGGTCAGACTCCAGTTAACCAAGTCATAGACTGTTTACTCTGCTACCGCACGGCAAGCGGTACCGGGAGACTAATGGGGCGGCGCACAATTGGCCCAGCGTCGTGCGGATTAGGGGAAGGTTTGGCAGCAGAGATGTTCTTGTCCCATCGTGCACTAGCGATTCCAGTGGTGGGCTGGGCGCAATGCATGCTGACACGGTTGCCAGGTGTACGGTATTTCCTCTGACACATTGGTGCGGCTGGCTTCCGGGTTAAGCAGGCGTTGTGTCAAGAAGCGGCGTGGCTTGGTTGGGTTGTGTTTCAGAGGACGCACGGCTCTCGACCTTTGCCTCTCCCAAGTCCGTATGGGAGTTGCAGCAATGGGACAAGACTAACTACCAATTGGATACCACAAAATTGGGGAGAAAAAAACTGCACTGTTGGTTAAGGGCTTGTAAGTACGCATTTCACGGTAAGGTCTACACATGTTGTATGCAACGCATGTGGCAAATAAAGTTAGACTTGATTTGATCTCTGGAGAGTCCTGAAAATAGCTGTGCAGCAATGCTCCCCATCCAACCTGACAGAGCTTGAGAGGATCTTCAGAGAAGAATGGGAGAAACTCCCCAAATACAGATGTGCCAAGCTTGAAGCGTCATCCCCTTGAAATCAATGCCAAAATTGCTTTAAAGTACTGAGTAAAGTGTCTGATTACTTATGTAAATGTGATATCTGTATTTCAGTTTTTTATTTTTAATACATTTGCAAAGAAATTACTAACCTGTATTTTCTTTGTCATTATGAGGTATTGTGTGAAGATTGAGGGGGAAAAAAATATTTAATCCATTTGAGAATAAGGCTGCAATTTAACAAAATGTAGAAAAAGTGAAGGGGTCTGAATACTTTAAGAATGGTCTGCTAATACAGGACTAGTAAGGGCCCAGTGCACTACTTTTGATAAATACAATTTAGCTTAAAATTGTTAAGTGTTTACCAGCATTTGTAACTTTGAGTCTGATAATTATCTGTACAAAACAGTTAAAATGGTTATACTTGTGAAATATAAAAATACTTGCTAGATATGTTTTCCAGTTTCTTCAAATAATTTGCAAATGCAGCATATTTCTATATGAAAACTGAAATGGTCTATTCATCCTTTTCCATTTCAGTATATGCTCATTCAGAGCAGCTTACAGTAAGGAGTGCATACATTTTCATACTTTTTTGCACTAGTCCCCCATGGGAATCAATCCCACAACCCTAACATTGCAAGAGCCATGCTCTACCAACTGAGCCACATCACAAACCACTTGATGTCTCAATGTACTCAAGTACTGTATTGTGCATTGTTGTTCTTCATGGTGATGGAAAGTGTACAGGTACAAACCTAGATTACCAGCCTATAATACATTAGAATGACAATCACAGAGAAAGGGACAGGGCAACAAGTCTTAAAATTCCAACTATTGAATCCTGCAAGATACTGTTCTTAATTATACAACTATCTGGTTTGCCAAAGCAGAGATGCTGAAAATGTTTTTGGACGCTCTACAGACATCTATTGGTCAGCTAATACTAGTAAAGGCAAACGGTAATTCAGTCAAATCTTTGTAAAATATATATGAACAGCTCCTGGAACCATTTAGAATGGTTGAAGTAACATCATGTAACTTATAAAGAAGATAAAACCAAACAGCAGCCATAAGGGTTTTACAAGCAATGTCAACATTAAGGTGATATAAAACATTTCTTAAGGGGTATGGCAAGATGATAGAGTCCCCGATTTAAGCCTGTGGAAAAGTAACAGATTTAATAAAACACGAGGACACATTTGTTTAAGTGGCTGAGCCTTTGCCCAGTGCAACACTTGTAGCCTGCAATGGAAGCTTGTTAAGATTTTAAAAGTAGGCTTAGGGTTATTTTTAGGAGCTGCAAAGAGAAGTGAATTGGAAGTTAATGTCAGGGATATAGTTCTGGGACACAGTGACTAAGAAAAAGGAGCAGCTCTGTCAATCCAAGTGTGTGAGTTGATCTCTCTAACAAGTGTAGTCATACTGTCAAACAGTGAGTAAATAAAGGTAGTTTAACTTTCACTAGAGGGGATTGTGGTACGGAATGAGTTTATTTGTGAGTTTCATCTGAGGATAATGGTAATGATGGTAACACTATACAAGGAGCAATTAAAAACATGCCCCTTATAGCCAACTAGAACATAGTCAGTATACAAAGGTAAACTATAATCTTAAACAAGCGGCAAGTGCACCTAGGCATCAAGTTAGCTGTTCTCAGCAACCAACTGCTGGGTTAAAAGTTATGCAGCCTCTTAAAACAACAACTTAATGTCATGCATAGACTAACCAAGAGATGTACAGGACAAGAAGGGGGGTGTAACACGTCAGGTGTAACCGAGCATATGGCCCTGCGTAACTGGAAAAGGTCCGTCTTTGGAGGAGGAGCCTGGGCTCCATCTTAAGAAAAAGAGGAGAGCGGCCATCTTAGGGGGAAGACGCAAAGAGAGGGTCCATCTTGGGGAGGAGGCATTGGTCCATATGGGATGGAGAGCAGGAATGGTCTGAATCCCAAATGTCACCCTATTCCCTTCATAGTGCGCTACTTTTGACCAGGGCCCAAATTGGACTCATAAAAAGTAGTGGACTATATAGGGAATAGTTTGCCATTTGGGACGCATTCTTGGTCCCATTTTACAGTATAGTGATGGCCATGCATGAGAATCTGCTGGTCACTCAATTCTCTATACATTTAAGGGCTAGCACTGGAAATAGATCCCCTTTCTACAGAGCACTTACCCTACTGCCTCATTAGGGAGGGGAAAATACAGTAACATACAGAGAGTTGCAAATGTAGCATTATGGCATATCAGTTATATAGTACTACTAATAGTAGCAGTAGATTGAAATAAATGGAAAGACACATTCGTCTTGACATACAGTCTCGCAATGAAATGAAATTGAACGTACTGACCACTTTGTAGTGCAGTGCAAGTCAAGAGGGATGCAACAGAGCCATACAACATGACTCAGAGTAAAGAGGTTCATCACAATCTGCTACACATTATATTTACTTAGTGTAATGTGGTACTAGCACCGTTTGGTGCATGCAGTGGTAAATTATTGCATTACTGTAGTCACCTACTTGTAGCAGCATCTCTATTTTTTTAAATATTTAAATATTTTTACCTTTATTTAACCAGGCAAGTCAGTTAAGAACACATCCTTATTTTCAATGACGGCCTGGGAACAGTGGGTTAACTGCCTGTTCAGGGGCAGAACGACAGATTTGTACCTTGTCAGCTCAGGGGTTTGAACTCACAACCTTCCAGTTACTAGTCCAACGCTCTAATCACTAGGCTACCCTGCATCCATCTATCTCTCCATTTCTTAATTCCTCCATCCATCCACCCATCAATCCAGAGTTTGTCTAATCTTAGACTTTATAGAATAGGGTCTTGTAATAAATCTAGAATCAGGACAGAGTGTTCTAACTACATTGGACACCATGATGTTAAAAACAAGTATATTCTGCATATGCTTTCTCTGATAATGGTGGTTGAAATCTACAAACGAATTTATGGGCCCATATCCAGTGCTGTAGCCTATATATATGCAGCTAGAACGTTGATGCCGACTTCTGAATGATCAATGGAAGATCAAAGTTCAAGTTCAAGATTGTGACTCTTCAGACACAACAGCCTGCACACGAAATGAAGACCTGTTAGTTTTATTTAGCCAACAAAAAAACAAACAAAAAAAACACAGCAAATCCTGTAGGATCCTATCCTACAGAATAGATAGGAACACAATCAATATGAATAATACTAAATAATTAATCATTTAATCTGTTTCAAAGTAAATCGATGGGCAATTTGGAGACAAGTTGTCAATACACTTTTTTGCTGACGACATTTGAAACATTAAATGCCACATCTCATTTGGGATGTAGGCTATGGTTACATAGACAGTGTACAAAACATTAGGAACACCTGCTCTTTCCATGACAGACTGACCAGGTGAATGCTATGATCCCTTATTGATGTTACTTGTCAAATCCACTTCAATCAGATGAAGGGGTGGAGACATGTCAAATAAGGATTTTTAAGCCTCAAAACAATTGAGACATGGATTATGTGTGTGTTATTCAGAGGGTGAATGGGCAAGATAAAATATTTAAGTGCCTTTGAAAGGGGTATGGTATTAGGTTTAGTTTATTAGGCTCTCCATTAGCTACTGCACATGCAGCAGGTACTCTTCCTGGCGTCCACAAACATGCGCACCGGTTTGCGTGTGTCAAGAACTACAACGCTGCCGGGTTTTCCAAGCTCACTAGTTTCCCGTGTGTATCAAGAGCGGTCCAAAACCCAAAAGACATCCAGCCAACTTGACACAACTTTGGGAAGCATTGGCGCAACATGGGCCAGCATCCCTGTGGAACGCTTTCAACACCTTGTAGAGTCCATGCCCCAACCAACGAATTGAGGCTGTTCTGAGGGCAAAAGGGCGTGCAACTCAATATTAGGAAGGTGTTCCTAATGCTTTGTATATTCAGTGTATATCCCATTCACCATCTTAAAGTGAGCAAATAACATGAATTGATAAACAATATGTTCATTATAAAAGACGATTTAAAATCAAAACATTTTTACAGATCTTAATTCAGAATTATTTAATTTCGTACATCTTCGGGAAAGAGACAATGCTATCGGAAAATACCACGTGTCAAACTAGTTTTGATATTAAGCTTATAATATTTAGCTAAATTCTCACCCTCAAGGGATGCAAATAAGGCATCTTATTGAATTATGACAGGCTATATATCCTGCAAAAAATGTTTGTAAAAACATATGAGCCTGTCTGATATAACGAGCAATAAACGTGGAATACTTCAAAAACCTTGAATATGAATGAAGGTTAACCTGATTGTGATTTATCGTATTAATCTTGAAATCAATAGCCTAAACCTTTTACATGCATGAGTCTAATAAATACAAAAAAACGATATAAATCAGACACAGTGCAACTGTGGTAAAAATATATATGTTGTTTGTCAAGGCAGCTTACAAAACGCACAAGCAAAATATGATTTGTCAGATACAATGGATGGCAAAATGCACACAATTAACAGCCAACAAACAAGAAACAATTGTATGTCTAGTGTACAATAGGCTATTCTATACATTTCCTAATCGGCTTATCTTCATAGGATGCATGAACGACGCTGCACGCTTGAACATGCATGGTTTCATGTTCATAGCAAAGTCAAAAGGACAAAAGCTGATAAATATGAAGAGCTTAAATACTTTTTTCGAACATGCATCAAAATTAAAATGAAATAAATAAATAAATAGCCTAATAAACTGACAATAATGAAAGCCTAACCACTTGCTCTTTGTTTTCCTAATAATGCATGTGTGATACAACCAAAATAATCAGGATGTAAGATACATTGATGTGGTAAAATTAATACTATATTTAAATATGTCAAACGCTACTGTATATAATTTACATAAACGAATTGTGTATGTTTTGTCTCGGCAGGCACTTTAATTGATACCCATAAAGAAAGACGATTATTTTATGCAGCCAAGGGAACCAAACAGGTCACTCAGTGAAGCCTGCACAAAGTTTAAAAACAAGAAGAAAATAATTTCTGTATTACTAACAATTGCCGAGATCTTTTTTATTGGTTCAACGTGTTGTGTTAAGCTGGGCTACTCACACAACTCTTTAATAAGTAGAGGTAAAGTACATCTCAGATATAGGTAGGCCTATATCCAAGCTGCATGTACGCATTCATAATTAGCCTTTATGGGAGATAAACCCACATAGTAGGCCTATATTACAAGATACTGTTAAAAAGTGTGTGTTTTTTTAACCGCAGCAAAACATATATAAATGAAGATAATATCTCCAAACAATTTAATAAAACTAGATACTCTTACTAGATACTCAACTGGAATTGGTTTGATCATAACTTGACATTTAAATGATTGACATGAATGGAGTATATGGCAGTCTGTTTTGATAAGCCCCTGGATGACTTCTACTTCGCATAAAATGTTTAACCACATAACCACATGTTGTTGAGCTTCACTGAATTATCACGGCAGAAATCACGATCCTATACCTCTCTAAAGTGTGCTTAAAATGGCCGAGTGATGTCTAACGCTTCTCCCATTGAAATGTAAGACATGTAACAGTCCACCTCTACTCATAGACTGCGCGTAAAACTGCCTCGATGTTTTTATTCTATAGGTCAAAGTCGCATGTTTGGAAAGATCTCAGTGAACCGATGGTGCACTAATAGGGCTATTTTGTTTCAGTGAAAAATTACATTCTTGAACGTTGGCCGTGTGAACTATATTACAGAGTAAAGATGACACATTTTACTTGTCTGTCATTGGTTAAGGGATAAAGTAACTGGGTAAATAGGCAGAGTAACTGCTGCATAAAACCATTATTGGGATGCAGACTCAGAGGATATGATATCTTTAACAATATATTATAGGGGACATTCAATATGTGAAAGATCACCTTTTCTGTCAATGGGAGTCTCACACATACCAGGACTGAAGGGGAGGCTGTCCCTTCAGCCTTTATGCCATAAGTGCAGTAAGGACTGTGGTTGGATCTGGCAACTCTGCAATCATTAGCATTGGGTAAAAGGTCCATAGGGCTAAAATCCATATTATTAACTTTTCCAGACTTGAAATGGATCACATTGGATTATCCACAAGAAATGTGTAATAAAGGTAAACTTTTAGCTGATTGATCAGAATGCATGGACATAATTTCCAAAAGAATGGCATAAGCTACAGCAAAACGTCAAATCCTGTGCCTCAAAAACCTAAATTCAGGAAGAGAACTGGCACAAACAAGCTTAATCTAAAGAACTAAAAATCAAATTCAAAACCTTTTAAAAATCAAGAAACATACAGTACCAGCCAGAAGTATGGACAGACCTACTCATTCAAGGGTTTGTCTTTATTTTTTACTATTTTCTACATTGTAGAATAATAGTGAAGACATCAAAACTATAAAATAACACATATGGAATCAGGTAGTAACCAAAAAAGTGCTAAACACATCAAAATATATTTTAGATTTCAGATTCTTCAAAGTATCCACCCTTTGCCTTGATGATAGCTTTGCACACTCTTGGCATTCTCTAAACCAGCTTCATAAGGAATGCTATTCTAACAGTCTTGAAGGAGTACCCACATATGCTGAGCACTTGTTGGCTGCTATTCCTTCACTCTGCGGTCCAACTCATCCCAAACCATCTCAATTGGGTTGAGGTCGGGTGATTGTGGAGGCCAGGTCATCTGATGCAGTACTCCATCACTCTCTTTCTTGGTCAAATAATCCTTACACAGCCTGGAGGTGTGTTAGGTCATTGTCCTGTTGAAAAACAAATGATAGTGGGACTAAGCCCAAACCAGATGGGATGGTGTATCACTGCACAATGTTGTGGTAGCCATGCTGGTTAAGTGTGCCTTGAAATCTAAATAAAATCACAGACAGTGTCACCAGCAAAGCACCCGCACACCATCACACCTCCTCCTCCATGCTTCACGGTGGGAACCACACATGCGGAGATCATCCATTCACCTACTTTGCGTCTCACAAAGACACGGCGGTTGGAACCAAAAATCTAAAATTTGGACTCACCAGACCAAAGGACAGATTTCCACCTGTCTAGTGTCCATTGCTCGTGTTTCTTGGCCCATGCAAGTCTCTTCCTTTAGTACAGGTTTCTTTGCAGCAATACGACCATGAACGCCTGATTCATGCAGTTCATGTTGAGATGTGTATGTTACTTGAACTCTGTGAAGCATTTATTTGGGCTGCAATCTGAGGTGCAGTTATAACTCTAATGAACTTCTCCTCTGCAGCAGAGGTAACTTTGGATCTTCTTTTCCTGTGGAGGTTCTCAGGAGAGCCAGTTTCATCATAGAGCTTGATGGTTTTAACGACTGCACTTGAAGAAACTGGTCTTGATCATTGCATTCTGCAATGATATGCCATCCCATCTGGTTTGCACTTAGTGGGACTATCATTTGTTTTTCAACAGGACAATGACCCAACACACCTCCAGGCTGTGTAAGGGCTATTTCACCAAGGAGAGTGATGGAGTGCTGCATCAGATGACCTGGCCTCCACAGTCAACTGACCTCAACTTGTGGCTACTTTTAAGAATCTGAAATCTAAAATATATTTTGATTAACACTTTTTTTGGTTACTACATGATTCCATGTGTTATTTCACAGTTTTGATCTCTTCACTATTATACTATAATGTAGAAAATAGTAAAAATAAAGAAAAACCCTTGAATGAGTAAGTGTGTCCATACTTTTGACTTGTACTGTATATAGTGTCATTCGAAACTACAATTATTCACAATATGATTGCAGACCTATTGTAAATGTAAATGTGTGCAAGTACAGCTGTATGCACACGCACACGATCTTGGAAGTAGGAATGGCATTACACGGTTTGTATTAAAAACCGCAGAAAGAAGACTCCATGGTAATTGAACTTGGGTGGGGTTGGAGACACATAGCAACCGACTGTTGTTTTTCCAGCCAAGTAAATGACTGTTGCGTATGGGGACCAACCTTGCCTTACTCCATCCATGACAAAGCCAGGGAAGAATTTAACACCTTTGCCAAGGCCCCCAAAGTAATATCCCTGCTGGTACTACCCCTTCCCTTTCCTTCAATAGATTTCAATTCACTGTTCTTATTGCTGTATACAAAGGAGTAAAGCTTAACATACTTGCTCTTTTGGGCATGTTATCAAATTGATGACCTTTTATAGCACAATGTGTAATGGAATTGGCATGATAGCACAAACAGACTGGCACTCATGCTAGTTTACATGTTGTGAGATGCTGTATTCTGGCAGTCGCAGACAGTTTTTGCAAATCCACATCTTACTAATATAAAATATATCACTCACCCCTACATAAAATCTTTGCTGATATACCCTTTTCCAAGTTTACCTCTAAAAATGATCACACAAGTGCCAAAGTATATGGTTTGATGTTGAAGTTGTAACAATTAATAGGTTTATGATAGTTACGTTGGTAATCATGTCTTTAAAAAAAAACATTTTAACCTTCAGTAATTTCAATGAATGAAATACTCCCCTTGATTTGGAAGGATATGACTTCTAAGAACCTCCTGATATTTGTATCATCATAACCAAAGAGCTGAGGACCGATTACTGTGTTATTGTTTGATTTTGTTGTCATGAGACTTAGATGTGTCATAAAAATCGAATTCTATTTGCATGTGTGAACGCCATGGGATGCATTTGCTCCATTGTTTACAATTTTGTTGATGGCTCACTTTCACGAGTGTGGCTTTAACTGGTATGCAGAGTCCTGGAATAGTCTAATTGTTATTTTGAGTTTTGACTAAGCCTAGCTGCCAGTATGCTTTGCGTTGACATTCTGTTAAACTCCTAAAGCCAGACCATAAACCCTGTATGACTATGAAGACAAGTGTGGTGTATGTCACCTGTATTTTACCTGTGGTAAAAACATAGTTTTATATTACAATGACATGAAGTCTGACTGGCGCGCTATAGAGGAATCACATGTCATTTACTGTAGGCCACATCTCAGCATTACTACAAGCACTCTTTCTTATGCGATGAACGGCATCAAACCACGTTCAGACTCAGAGGCTCTTGTCATAAGCTCACATTAACATGTACATTGCACATGACAGACTGGTCCTGTGTAAATTATGATCCATCAAATGTATAAAAAGTTAAATAGAATAACAAAAATGTGAATTTTGAATTGAGTGAAATTAATTCACATTCACAATCATCTGATTCATTTCATGGCTGTAATTTACCATCTGTTAGAACAGCTCTTTCCAAAAGGCTGCTGGGAAACCTTGATTTAAAAACCCCCATTATTAACATGGGATGGCAAATTTCATACCCACTGAAGTCATCCTCATCACAGTTAGACAAACCCTCACACACAAACTCACGTGCATACATCTGACAGTGCAACTTAAACACTGAGCTGCAAAAATGTCTATTTAAATCATCTAATTCATCAGTCAATTAAAATAGCATGAAAAGGGGACTAGATGGAAATGTGTATTTGGGAAAAAAGTTATTTTCCAGAATTACAGTTTTGCCGGATGCCAGGTCTGCTTGAGTAGCTTGGGAAGTTATTTTTTTCTCTGCTAATGGGCCACGTTGAGAAACAGGATGTGGTGGAGTCTGAGATGCCACCAAATGAGACCATGGGGTGATTGGACGCCAACTAAAGCCCCCCTCCTAACCTTCAAACCCACAGCAATCTCACCCATCACTTCATGCCAGGGGTGGCCAGTTGCAAAAGCCTGCTTAGCTCCAATATCCAAGAGTTAGGTTAACTGTACCAGACAATATACACACCAAAATGAACCAGAGACTTATGTTGACATAGGTAACCAATACCAATACAGTCCAATTGAAATGGTTTTAAACAACACTTATTTAATATGTTGTAATATACCACTGAGAGTCAGAGAAAGAAAACATGACCTAATTGTCTCTGCCCAGTGCCCTTGGGCATCTCCCATTCTACATAGATGGATGATGGCCAGCTGTCACACAGATTGACGAGTCCAGCTGGACAGAGAAAAAGCGACAGAGGAAAAGGATGTTAAAAGGGAAGGAGACAAGCAAGACTGAGGACAGAGTTGGTTTGGAACCATAAGGAAATGGCCCCGGAGAGCCAAGATTGCTATGAGTGTGTTTGAAGGATTTTTCAATGTTTTTTGTCTGCCCTCACCATGTCACATCAAAGTTGACAATATTCAAGTTTACTGCTGAATCTCTGCAACAAGGGAGGGGGAGGGGGAGGAAGGGAAAAAGAGAGAGGAGAGAAGGGGTGGGTGGGTGGGGGGGGTAGAAGGGGAGGGAGGGAGAAGTGAAGGTTCTTTGCAGATGTCCCTGGGGGTAATAAATCACTGGTGCTTGGGGGGACTCAAATAGCTTTGACTGAAATCTCTCTCCCAGCCCTGGGGCTACAGACAGACTAAAACCTGGCATTTCAAAAATCTCCCCAAAGCCATTAAAGCTACTTCTGCAACCATCACGACAAAGAGAGCTCTTGACTTTAAGATAAGAACCACAAGATAAGAACTACAACATACACTACCAGGTAAAAGCTTTAGAACACCTACCCATTCTAGGGCTTTTCTTTATTTTTTACTATTTTCTACATGGTAGAATAATAGTGAAGACATAAACACTATGAAATAACACATATGGAATGATGTAGTAACCCAAAAATTGTTAAACAAATCTAAATATATTTGATATTAGATTCTTCAAAGTAGCCACCCTTTGCCTTGATGACAGCTTTGCACACTCTTGGCATTCTCTCAACCAGCTTCATGATGTAGTCACCTGGAATGCATTTCAATAGCAGGTGTGCCTCGTTAAAAGTTAATTTGTGGAATTTCATTGCTTCTGAATGCGCAAGGCACTCTCTCAACCAGCTTCACCTGGAATTATTTTCCAACAGTCTTGAAGGAGCTCCCACAAATGTTGAGCACTTGTTGGCTGCTATTCCTTCACTCTGCAGCCCAACTCAATCGAAACCATCTCAATTTGGTTGAGGTTGGTTGATTGTGGAGGTCAGGTCATCTGATGCAGCACTCCATCACTCTCCTTCTTGGTAAAATAGCCCTTACACAGCCTGGAGGTGTTTTGGGCCATTGTCCTGTTGAAAAACAAATGATTGTCCCACTAAGCCCAAACCAGATGGGATGGCGTATCGATGCAGAATGCTGAGTTGGCCATGCTGGTTAAGTGTGCCTTGAATTCTAAATACATCACAGACAGTTTTCACCAGCAAAGCACCTGCACACCATAACACCTCCTCCTCCATGCTTTACAGTGGGAAATACACATTGGGAGATCATCCATTCATCCACACCTCGTCACAAAGACATTTTCTGTATTGACTGACCTTCATGTCTTAAAGTAATGATGAACTGTCCTTTATCTTTGCTTGTTTGAGCTGTTCTTGCCATAATATGGAATTGGTATTTTAACAAATCGTGCAATCTTCTGCACACCCCCACTACCTAGTCACAACACAACTGACTGGCTCAAACGCATTAAGAAGGAAATAAATTCCACAAATTAACTTTTAAGAAGGCACACGTGTTAATTGAAATGCATTCCAGGTGACTCCCTCATGAAGCTGGTTGAGAGAATGCCAAGAGTGTGAAAAGCTGTCATCAAGGCAAAGGGTGGCTATTGTTAGACTCTCAAACTTAAATATATTTAGATTTGTTTAACCTTTTTGGTTACTAAAATTATTCCATATGTGTTATTTCATAGTTTTGATGTCTCACTATTTTTTTACAATGTGGAAAATAGTAAACATAAACAAAACCCCTTGAATGAGTAGGTGTTCTAAAACTTTTGACCGATAGTGTACATTATTAATATATCTTGTGTAAATTCATCCAGTGTTCCCAACTCTTGACTCTGTCCACCTTTTGTTGTTTAACAAAGTGAGATTGAACGATATACACAAAATACTCTAATGTCAAATTGGAATAATAAAAAATAAAAAACATTACTTTTTTAAATGAAAAAATAAAACACTAACATACTGTATCTTGATATGTTTTTAACCCGACTCATGTTAGAATCACCTTTGGGAGCGATGACTACAGAGTCTTTCTGGGTAAATCTTTAAGAGCTTTGCACACGTGGATTGAACAATATTTGACCATTGTTATTTTTACAAACACTTCAAGCTTCTGTCAAGTTGGTTGTCGATCATTGCTAGACAGCCATTTTCAAGTCTTGCCATAGATTCAAGCAAATTTAAGTCAAATGTAACTAGACCATTCAGCATTGTCTTGGTAAGCAAACCCAGGGTATATTTGACCTTCACTAGCCACTTTAACTATATCTCATATGTATATACATCTCAATCTACTGTATCTGCTGTTTCGGTCATTGTCCTGCTGAAAGGGTACATTTGTCTCCCAGTGTCGGTTGGAAAGCAGACTGAACCAAGTTTTCATCCAGGATTTTGGCTGTGCTTAGCTCTATTCCGTTTCTTTTTATCCTAAAAAACTCCCTTGTTCTTGCCAATGACAATTATACCCATAACATGATGCAGCCACCACCATGCTTGAGAATATGAGGAGCGATATTCAATGATGTGTTGGATTTGCCCCAAACATAGGTGGTCAGAGATGGTCGCATCGCTTCCGGTCCTTAGGAAACTATGCAGTTATTTGTTTTTTTAATGTATTATTTCTTACATTGTTAGCCCAGAACATCTCAAGTGTTATTACATACTGTCGGGAAGAACTATTGCATATAAAAGCAATGTCAACTTACCAACATTACGACCAGGAATACGTCTTTCCTGAAGAGGATCCCTTGTTCTTACCTCCACCCTGGACATGGGATCTTATCCCAGAGGCCGACCCAAAACAATGCGGTCGCCGCAGGAGATGCAGATGGAGCGGCCTACTGGTTAGACTCAGAAGGCGAGCACACCATCCACCGCTTCCGAGCATATTACTCGCCAATGTCCAATCTCTAGATAACAAGGTGGATGGAATTAGGGAAGGAGTTGCCTTCCAGAGAGACAGAAATTGTAACATTCTCTGTTTCACGGAAACATGGCTCACTCAGGATATGTTGTCAGAGTCGATACAGCCACCCGGGTTTCTTCATGCATCGCGCCGACAAAAACAAACATCTTTCTGGTAAGAAGAAGGGAGGGGGTGCATGCCGTATGATTAACGACTCATGGTGTACTCATAACAACATACAGTCCTTTTGTTCACCTGACCTAGAATTCCATAGAATCAAATGCTGACCACATTATCTTCCAAGAGAATTTTCTTTGAATATAGTCACAGCTGTGTATACCCCCCCCCCCCAAAACTGAAAGCGTGAACCACGCCTAATCATGACAAGGTGACTGGAAACAGGACCGAATACAAACAGTGCAACTATTCCCTCCGCAAGGCAATCAAACAAGCAAAGTGTCAGTATAGAGACAAAGTGGAGTCGCAATTCAACGGCTCAAACACGAGACGTATATGGCAGGGTATATGGCAGGGTCTACAGTCAATCACGGATCCCGCTGAACCTCAACACTGGGGCCCCACAAGGGTGCGTTCTCAGCCCTCTCCTGTACTCCCTGTTCACACATGACTGCGTGGCCATGCAATCTTCTAACTCAATCATCAAGTCTGCAGAAAACACTAGAGTGGTAGGCTTGATTACCAACAATGACGAGATGGCCTACAGGGAGGAGGTGAGGGCCCTCGGGGTGTGGTGTCAGGAAAATACCCCCCCCCCCATCCACATAGACAGGACATTAGTGGAGAAGGTGGAAAGTTCCTTGACGTACACATCATGGACAAACTGAAATGGTCCATCCACACACAGCGTGGTGAAGAAGGCGCAAAAGCACCTCAGGAGGTTGAAGAAATTTGGCTTGTCACCTAAAACACACAAACTATACAGAATACAGATTCACAATCGAGAGCATCCTGTCAGGCTGTATCACCGCCTGGTAATGCAACTGTACCGTCCTCAACCGCAAGGCTCTCCAGAGGGTAGTGCGGTCTGTGCAACGCATCATTGGGGGAAAACTACCTGCCCTCCAGAACACCTACAGCAGCCGATGTCACAGAAAGGCCAAAAAGATCATCAAGGACAACAACCACCTGAGCCACTGCCTGTTCCCCCGCTATCATCCAGAAGGCGAGGTCAGTACAGCTGCATCAAAGCTGGGACCGAGAGACTGAAAAACAGCTTCTATCTCAAGGCCATCAGACTGTTAAACAGCCATCACTAGCATAGAAAGGCTGCTGCCAACAAACAGACTCAAATCTCTGGCCACTTTAATAAATGGACTTAATAAAGGTATCATTAGTCACTTTAAATAAAGCCACTTTAATAATCTTTACATTTCCTACATTATACATATGAGATGAGTATACTGTATTCTTTACCATCTACTGCATCTTGCCTATGCCGCACAGCCATCGCTCATCCATATTGTAAAGACCCTGGGTTTTTATAAGCGAGGATATCGACTCTGCTGCTCGAGCATGCTTTTGCGGCACAGTCGATAGCGCGCTGGACTTCGGGCTAGAAGGTCGAGGGTTCGAGACCTGCTCCCTGCCTGTTTCATTACAATATATTTATATGTACATATTCTTATTCATCCCTTTATATTTGTGTATAAGATAGTCGTTGTGAATTTGTTAGATTACTTGTTAGATATTACTGCATTGTCTGAACTAGAAGCACAAGCATTTCGCTACACTCGCATTAACATCTGCTAACCATGTGTATGTGACCAATGCAATTTGATTTGATTTGTTTTCAGGACATAAAGTGTATTTCTTTGCCACATTTTTATCCATATTACTTTAGTGCCTTATTGCAAACCGGATGCATGTTTTGGAATAGTTTTACTTCTTTTCACTCTGTCATTTAGATTAGTATTAGTAGTGGAGTAACTACAATGTTGTTGATCCATCCTCAGTTTTCTCCCATCATAGCCATTAAACTCTAATGCAAGTACATTATACACTAATGGCAGAACAGCAAGCCAGAGTAAAGCCAATGACATAGCCACCAGACCGGTAAATGTACCTTGGCAACATAACTAAAGGACCAGAGATGTAACATAGCAATGAATACATTTGAGTAGATTGGGATGAATGAGCAAAAATATACCCATTTGTGTCAGGGTTAGACTCAATTCAATGAAGGAAATTAATGGAAATTCAATTCATAGCCTGGAAAAATGTCCCTAGTGCACTTCTTAAATTGACTGGAATTAAAAGGGAATTGACTTCAAATCTATAGTTCGAGAAGCCATATTGGATGGAGGTGCACTATTTCCTTAGAGAGGAAGGGTTTGTTTAGGATGTGCTGTCAGCAGAACTGCCTGCTCATTGGCTACGTCTGAAATGGCAACCTATTCACTATATAGTGCACTTCCTTTGACCAGGACACATAGGGCTCTGGTCAAAAGTAGTGCACTATATAGGGAATAGAGTACCATTTCAGACAGAGCCAATGACTTCCTGGGGAGAATGGAAGGATTTAGTGGACAGAAGGACATTTCTTTCCCATGTGACACCTCTCCACTATGACATGACAGATGTGTCAGCGTAAGAACGTTTCTGAGCGCAATTGGCATCCTCAAAGCTTTTAAGATTTCTGTATCTTACTATTAAGCCACTATTATTCTTAGAGAAAAATAGAAAGCGAGAAAAAGACAGGGGAAAAATGCAATGAGAGCATTAACTTCAGCCAAAGATGATTGATATACTGACAAGACACATGTTTCTCCGCCCTGACAATGGAAGTCGTTGTCCACAAAGCAGCACGACGGGCTGTCTAGCTCCCGCCTATACTTTCTTTGGATTGGTGGATATATCTCATTATTGTAATAGTTTTTTGAACATTCGTTGAGGGTGACGTCAAACCGCCTGTATTCAATGGAGAGAGATGCTATGCTACTAGCGTTACGCCATGAATATGCATAGCCATCTCGAGACAACTCCGATATAAAGTGTTTTTTCTCAAGGTTTCTGGGATGTTGTGTGTCCTACTTATACTGAACAAAAATTTAAACATGCAACAATTTAAAAGATTTTACTGAGTTACAGTTCATATAAGGAAATCAGTTAATTGAAATACATTCATTAAGCCCTAATCTATGGATATCACATGACTGGGCAGGAATGCAGCCATGGGTTGGCCTGGGAGGGTATAGGCCTACCCACTTGGCCGCCAGGCCCACCCACTGGGGAGCCAGGCCCAGCAAATCAGAGTGAGTTTTTCCCCCACAAAATAGCTTTATTACAGACAGTTGGAGGCAGCTTATGGTAGAGAAATTAACATTCAATTCTCTGGCAACAGTTCTGGTGGACATTCCTGCAGTCAGCATGCCAAAATGCACAATCCCTCAAAACTAGAACACAATGCCACATATGTCTTATCTCATGAAACATGGAACCAACACCTCACATGTTGCGTTTATCTTTTTGTTCAGTATTCTATATATAGCAGTACACTCGTAACAACTAAAGCATTGCAGAACTTGTATTTGATTAAATAAACCTCACGTAGCAAATAGAGTGCATTCGGAAAGTATTTAGACCCCTTCCCCTTTTCCACATTTTGTTACGTTACAGCCTTATTCTAAAATGGCTTGAATTAATAGTTTTTCTCATCAATCTACATACAATACCCCATAATGACAAAGCAAAAACAGGTTTAGAATAGTTTGCAAAACCCTGCACCTTATTTACATAAGTATTCAGACCCTTTGCTATGAGATTCCAAATTGAGCTCAGGTGCATCCTGTTTCCATTAATCATCCTTGAGATGTTTCTACAACTTGATTGGAGTCCACCTGTGGTAAATTCAATTGAATGGAAATTATTTGGAAAGGCGCACATGTCTATACAGTGCCTTGCAAAGGTACTCACCCCTCTTAGCGTTTAAAAATAAATAAATCATTACAACCTGTAATTTGAATGGATTTGTATATGTATTTCACGTAATGGCCATCCAAATTGGTGAAGTGAAAAAAACTACTTTGAAACTGAAAAGTGGTGTGTGCATATGTATTCACCCCCTTTACTATAAAGCCCGTAAATAAGATCTGGTGCAACCAATTACATTCAGAAGTCACATAATTCCACACCACTAAGCAAGGGGCACCACCAAGCAAGCGGCACCATGAAGACAAAGGAGCTCTCCAAACAGGTCAGGGACAAAGATGTGGAGAAGTACAGATCAGGGTTGGGTTATAAAAAAATATCTAAACTTTGAACATCCCACGGAGCACCATTAAATCCATTTTTGAAAAATAGAAAGAATTTTGGCACCACAACAAACCTGCCAAGAGAAGGCTGCCCACCAAAACTCATGGACCAGGCAAGGAGAGCATTAATCAGAGGCAACAAAGTGACCAAAGTTAACCCTGAAGGAGCTGCAAAGCTCCACAGTGGAGATTGGAGTATCTGTCCATAGGATCACTTTAAGCAGTACACTCCACAGAGCTGGGCTTTATGGAAGAGTGGACAGGAAAAAGCCATTGCTTAAAGAAAGAAATAGGCAAACATGTTTGGTGTTCGCCAAAAGGCATGTGGGAGACTCCCCAAACATATGGAAGAAGGTACTCTGGTCAGGTGAGACTAAAATTGAGCTTTTTGGCCATCAAGGAAAACACTATGTCTGGCGCAAACCCAACACCTCTTATCACCCCGAGAACAGCATCCTGCGGTGGGGATGTTTTTCAGAGGCAGGGACTGGGAAACTGGTCAGAATTGAAGGAATGATGGATGGCGCTAAATACAGGGAAATTCTTGAGGGGAAACCTGTTTCAGTATTCCAGAGATTTGAGACTGGTATGGAGGTTCTCCTTCCAGTAGGACAATGACTCTAAGCATATTGCTAAAGCAACACTCGAGTGGTTTAAGGGGAAACATTTAAATGTCTTGGAATGGCAGTCAAAGCCCAGACCTCAATCCAATTGAGAATCTCTGGTATGACTTAAAGATTGCTGTACACCAGAGGAACCCATTCAACTTGAAGGAGCTGGAGCAGTTTTGCCTTGAAGAATGGGCAAAAATCCCAGTGGCTGGATGTGCCAAGCTCATAGAGACATATTCCAGGAGACTTGCAGCTGTAATTGCTGTAAAAGGTGTCTCTACAAAGTATTGACTTTGGGGGGGTGAATAGTTATGCACGACTCAAGTTGTCTTATTTCTTGTTTGTTTCACAATAATTTGTTTTGCATCTTTGAAGTGGTAGGCAGGTTGTGTCAATCAAAAGCTACAAACCCCCCCCAAATAAATTTTAATTCCAGGTTGTAAGGCAACAAAATAGGAAAAATGCCAAGGGGGTGAATACTTTCGGAAGCCACTGTATAAGGTCCCACAGTTGACAGTGCATGTCAGAGCAAAAACCACTATGATGTCGAAGGAATTGTCCTTAGTGCTCCGAGACAGGATTGTGCCGAGGCACAGATCTGGGGAAGGGTACCAAAAAATGTCTGCAGAATTGAAGGCACCTAAAGCACTCTCAGACCATGAGACACAAGATTCTCTGGTCTGATGAAACCAATATTGAACTCTTTGGCCTGAATGGCAGCATCCCTACGGTGAAGCATGGTGGTGGCAGCATCATGCTGTGGGGCTGTTTTTCAGAGGAAGGGACTGGGAGACCAGTAAGGATCGAGGGAAAAATGAACGGAGAAAATGAAACCCTACTCCAGAGTGCTCAGGACCTCGGAAGGTGAAACTTCGCCCCAGTCTAAGAGGACATTCACCTTCAAACAGGACAATGACCCTAAGCACACAGCCAAGACAATGCAGGAGTGGCTTTGGGGAAATTCTCTGAATGTCCTTGAGTGGCCCAGCCAGAGCCTGGACTTGAAAATAGCTGTGCAGTGACGCTCCCTATCCAACCTGACAGAGCTTGAGAGGATCTGCAGAGAAGAATGGGGGACACTCCCCAAATACAGGTGTGCCAAGCTTGTAGCGTGATACCCTAGAAGACTTGAGGCTGTAATCGCTGCCGAAGGTGCTTCAACAAAGTACTAAAATAAGTAAAAATAAGACTGTAACGTAACAAAATGTGTAAAAAGTCAAGGTCTGAATGCTTTCGGAATGCACTGTAAGCCATAAATGTTTTGTTGACCAAATTTGACACTCTTTCATTGACCTCCATACAAAAAAACTTTGCTTGGTGGGCAAAAAAATGAAACAAATGTCACCAGCTGGAGGGAGACAGATTTTCCGCTGAGTTGGGCCTGTCTTCCTCTCTGCTTCAGCCCAGAGATCTGATCAGACTAGATCTCAATGCCTCAGCATACCAGTGCCTGTCTTGTTTATTCAGCCTCTCCATAGTGTGGTGAGCAGCACTACCACCCCCATGCAGTAAAGACAGGTACTACAGCTTTGTTCTTCCTCACTTTTCCAAAAGCTTACTACAAAGCACCTATTTATTAATGTAGCTGTCCATCTGAGTGCCTGTGGGCTTTTATGGATACACTTCATAAACAGACAAGGCAACTCTAGCGATATCACTATCTGTGCAATGTGTGCATCCCATATTCCTCCTAATTATCTAACATTATCAGCCAATATTCTCAGGGCATGAGAGGCCCGACTTTCTCACACAATCAAGTCAACATCTCCTCTTCTCTTCAACACAGCTACTGTAATGGTGCAGTCGCCCACCACAGGAGGAACACTAGAGGCAGGGCACCATTAACCTTGCGGCCATAAAGCTAGGAGGAGCTTCCGTTAGATGAATGAGGACATGCGTCGACAAAGTGCACCAACTCCTGGTGTGATAGTTTCTGCATGTCTACACAGCAGTCTGTCTGTTCCTCTTGCGCACAGGAAATGCCAGGCTGGCTGTGTGCCCAGGCTAACACTCAGCAGCAGGTTCCCATCCTGAACTAAACCCAGCAGAGCAGGGCCGGCTCCAGACATAAGCGGTTGCCTAAGGCCCCCAGCCGCTATTTCACTTTTTTTTTTGGAACTCAGTCAGGATCTCAACTTACTGTTGAGATTCAGAATAGTAGAATACACAAGGTGCAATTTCAAAATGTGGTTGTTTTTCTCTTGTTATGTCAGTCACTGAATTATCCATTTCAGCTAATAATTTTTGGATTGTTAAGTTAGTCTAGCAAGCTATCTAATTATGGCTGAATACCAACCAGGCAGGCAGGGCACGTACCTACAAGCCCTGACCTCCAAGGGACCCCTATTGATTTTGTTAGTCACTCTCCCTCAGATATCATTAACATGGTATAAGTCTTGGCAAAATGTGTTGCAGGAAATGTAGCTTTAAAACTTAACTTCTCTCTGTCTCATGGCAAAATGAGTAGAATTGCATGACATTTTTTATAAAATTACTAAACTTCTCTCCACCCCATGGAAAAAATGGGTAGAATTGCTGAACGCTTGCTTTAAAACGGCACATTTTACTCTACTCCCCAAAGCAAAATGCTTAGGGGTATGAATTCAGAAAGTACTCAGACCCCTTCATATTTTCCACATTTTGTTACGTTACAGCCTTATTCTAAAGTGAATTAAATAAGCAATTTTCCTCATCAATCTACACACAATACCTCATAATGACAGGAGGACAGAAATACCTTATTTACATAAATATTCAGAAATAGCCTTTGCTATGAGCCTCGAAATTCAGCTCAGGTGCATCCTGTTTCCTTTGATCATCCTTGATGTTTCTACAACTTGATAGGAGTACACCTGTGGTAAATTCGATTGGACATTATTTGGAAATGCACACACCTGTCTATATAAGGTCCCACAGTTGACAGTGCATGTCAGAGCACAAACCAAGCCATGAGGTCGAAGGAATTATCCGTAGAGCTCCGAGACAGGTTTGTGTCGAGGCACAGATCTGGAGAATGGTACCAAACAATGTCTGCAGAATTGAAGGTCCCCAAGAACACGATGGCCTCCATCATTCTTAAATGGAAGAAGTTTGGAACCACCAAGACTCTTCCTAGAGCTGGCCGCTCAGCCAAACTGATCAATCGGGGGAGAAGGGCCTTGGTCAGAGGTGGTCAGAGGTGTGACCAATAACCTGAATACAGGTGTGCCAAGCTTGTGGCGTCATACCCAAGATGTCTCGAGGCTGTAATCACTGCCAAAGGTGCTTCAACAAACTACTGAGTAAAGGGTCTGAATACTTATGTATATGTCCTATTTCAGTAAAAAAAAATGTTATACATTTGCAGAACTGTAAAAAATAAACAGTTTTTGCTTTGTCATTATGGGGTGTGTAGATTGAAGACAATTAAAAAAAAACCTTTTAGAATAAGGCTCTAATGTAACGATATGTGGAAAAAGTGAAGGGGTCTGAATACTTTCTGAATGCACTTTCACCAAAGAATGCATTGTCACCAAATTATTGTGATAATATCGCATCGTGAGGTCCCTGGCAAATCAAATCAAATTTTACTGGTCACATACACATGGTTAGCATATGTTAATGCGAGTGTAGCGAAATGCTTGTGCTTCTAGTTCCGTCTATGCAGTAATATCTAACAAGTAATCTAACAAATTCACAACAACTACCTTATACACAAATATAAAGGGATGAATAAGAATATGTACATAAAAATATATGGATGACTGATGGCGTGCGGCATAGGCAAGATGCAGTAGGTGGTGTAGAATACAGTATATACAGTTGAAGTCGGAAGTTTACATAAACCTTAGTCAAATAAATTTAAACTCAGTTTCACAATTCCTGACATTTAATCCTAGTAAAAATTCCCTGTTTTAGGTCAGTTAGGATCATCACTTTATTTTAAGAATGTGAAATGTCAGAATAAAAGTAGAGAATTATTTATTTCAGCTTTTAATTTTTTCATCACATTCCCAGTGGGTCAGAAGTTTACATACACTCAATTAGTATTTGGTAGCATTACCTTTAAATTGTTTAACTTGGGTCAAATGTTTCAGGTAGGCTTCCACAAGCTTCCCACAATAAGTTGGGTAATTTTGGCCCGTTCCTCCTGACAGGGCTGATGTAACTGAGTCAGGTTTGTAGACCTCCTTGCTCGCACACGATTTTTTAGTTCTGCCCACAAATTTTCTATGGGATTGAGGTCAGGGCTTTGTGATGGCCACTCCAATACCTTGACTTTGTTGTCCTTCAGCCATTTTGCCACAACTTTAGAAGTATGCTTGGGGTCATTGTCCATTTGGAAGACCCATTTTGCAACCAAGCTTTAACTGATGTCTTGAGATGTGGCTTCAATATATCCACATAATGTTCCATCCTCATGATGCCATCTATTTTGTTACGTGCACCAGTCCCTCCTGCAGCAAAGCACCCCCACAGCATGATGCTGCCACCCCTGTGCTTCACGGTTGGGATGATGTTCTTCGGCTTCAAGCCTCTCCCTTTTCCTCCAAACTTAACGATGGTCATTATGGCCAAATAGTTCTATTTTTGTTTCATCAGACCAGGGAACATTTCTCCAAAAAGTATGATCTTTGTTCTATGTGCAGTTGCAAACCAAACCATTTTTTAATGGCGGTTTCGGAGCAGTGGCTTCTTCCTTGCTCAGCGGTCTTCATTCATCTCTAAGGAACAGAACGCATCTCCTTTCTGAGCGGTATGACGGCTGCGTGGTCCCATGGTGTTTATACTTGCGTACTATTGTTGGCACAGATGAATGTGGTACCTTCAGGCGTTTGGAAATTGCTCCCAAAGATGAATCAGACTTGTGGAGGTCTACATTTTTTTTCTGAGGTCTTGGCTGATTTATTTGGATTTTCCCATGATGTCAAGCAAAGAGGCACCGAGTTTGAAGGTAGGCCTTGAAATACATCCACAGGTACACCTCCAATTGACTCAAATTATGTCAATTAGCCTATCAGAAGCTTCTAAAGCCATGACATCCTTTTCTGGAATTTTCCAAGCTGTTTAAAGGCACAGTCAACTTAGTGTATTCAAACCTCTGACCCACTGAAATTGTGATACAGTGAATTATAAGTTAAATAATTTGTCTGTAATTATTTTTTGTTGGAAAAATGATCCGTGTCATGCACAAAGTAGATGTCCTAACTGACTTGCCAAAACTATAGTTTGTTAACAAGAAATTTGTGGAGTGGTTAAAAAAACGAGTTTTAATGACTCCAACCTAAGTGTATGTAAACTTCCGACTTCAACTGTACATATGAGATGAGTAATGTAAGACATGTAAACATTCTTTTAAAGTGGTGTCATTTAAAGTGACTAGCGATACCTTTATTAAGTCCATTTATTTAAGTGGCCAGAGATTTTAGTCAGTATGTCGGCAGTAGCCTCTCTATGTTAATGATGGCTGTTTAACAGTCTGATGACCTTGAGATTGAAGCTGTTTTTCAGTCTCTCAGTCCCAGCTTTGATGCACCTGTACTGACCTCGCCTTCTGGATGATAGCGGGGTGAACAGGCAGTGGCTCGGGTGGTTGTTGTCCTTGATGATCTTTTTGGCTCTCCTAGGTGTCCTGGAGGGCAGGTAGTTTGCCCCCAGTGATGCGTTGTGCAGATGGCATTACCCTCTGGAGAGCCTTGCGGGTGCCATTTGGGATGTAGCCTGTGTGTTCCCAGCGTTGTGGGTCTGCAGCAGGCAGCACCGACTCAGCTGCAGAGCCACCCCTAGCCTTTTGGGGGCCCTAAGCGAGCTTTGTTTGCAATTGCCATACCAGGCGGTGATACAGCCTGACAGGATGCTCTCGATTGTGCATCTGTAAAAGTTTGTGAGTGTTTTAGATGACAAGCCAAATTTCTTCAGCCTCCTGAGGTTGAAGAGGCGCTGTTGTGCCTTCTTCACCACACTGTCTGTGTGGGTGGACCATTTCAGTTTGTCCGTGATGTGTATGCAGAGGAATTTAAAACTTTCCACCTTCTCCACTACTGTCCCGTTGATGTGGATAGGGGGGTGCTCCCTCTGCTGTTTCCTGAAGTCCACGATCATCTCCTTATGTTTTTTTTAACGTTGAGTGAGAGGTTATTTTCCTGACACCACACTCCGAGGGCCCTCACCTCCTCCCTGTAGGCTGTATTGTCGTTGTTGGTAATGTTTTACTCACGTTGGCTACGGAGAAGGAGAGCCCACAGGCTTTGGTAGCGGCTGTGTCAGTGGAACTGTATTGTCCTCAAAGCGAGCAAAGAAGTTCCCTGCCCTATAAAATGTTTTGCCCGTGAGGTGGGGGGCAAACAAAGCTCGCTTAGGGCCCCGAAAAGGCTAGGGCTGGCTCTGCAGCTGAGTCCGTGCTGCCTGCTGCAGACCACAATGCTGGGCACACACAGGCTACATCCCAAATGGCACCCTATTCCCCATATAGTGGACTACTGTTGACCAAGACCCATAGGGCTCTGGTCAGTGGTAGTGCACTAAATAGACGGCGTGTGAGTTTCAAGTTTGGAGAAGCTATTTCATCCCCTAGAAAATTTTTATTTTTGATAAAGCGTTTGTAGTCACATTTAAGATGGTCTATTATTCCTAATGTGATGATTAGATTGGATAGTCATAAATTAGGATTATGATATACTGTTACCAAAAAAAATAAACGTTCTTAACATTTTGCTTTCTTTGCACACATTGGAGCTCAGGCCCAGCTAGAGGAACATTTAAAAGTAGGATTTGGGAAAAATGTTGCCCTTCATGAAGACATTTCATGACTGGAGACATATTAGCAGAATATTTAAAATGGCCTAATTCCACAACATTTACATGGGTAGCCTACTCTGACACTAACAAACTGAGATCAATAAAAACGACCTTGTCCTTAATGCAATCATCTAATCTTGGCCTACAAAAAGGGGATACACATATTGTAGCCTACACCCTACAATATGACATCCATCTTGCCTGGAGGAAATTAATGTTAATGACAGTGAATATGCACACTCGCCGGGGTTATGCCTAGCCAACTGTTTGCTCAATTTAGGAGTTGAAAACTAAAGACAGATTTGTTTTTCTTGGTTTTTTCCCTTTTGTGTTTTTCCCGCAATTTAATTTTGGAATATTGCGCTAGGTTTAGGACTATTTTAGATGCATTTCGCTGATGTTAAAATCACAGGCCACAGACGCGATAGTCTGGCGTCCCATTGTCACATAAATACGTGTCTCTGACAGTGCATTTCCACATAAACACGTTGGGGGCGATGAAACAATGGAGCCCCGTTCACTTTCAATGGAGAGAAGTGAAGTGGGCGGGGGACCGTTGGGCGATGCTAGTAGCATGGGCGAGGGAGAGTGAACAGGGTTGGGGAAAGCTGAACTTAATGAAAATACTCCATTGACCAATCGAAGTTCACTATAGCTTCCAGCCCCTACTGGATTGGCCGTTGATACCTAGCGCTACCTACTCTGCTAGCTAACACCCACGTGAGGGAGAAGCTAGAACGGCTATCTAAATTAAGTTTATTCGCTAAGTGCACAGGACACAACAGGTGTAAAACAGTACAGTGCAATTCTTACCTTGAGACCTCTTTCACAACAATGCAAAGAAAGAGTAATAATAATAATAATAGAAAATATAACAAAAAAGCAAAAACACAATAACTACAATGGGAGTTAAAGAAACACGAGAATGCAGGTACTGTATATACAGGTGGATATCCCTTCTAAGACCAACATCTTCGGGGAGGCACAGCCTGAACGGGAACCTCCCCAACATTCCCAACCAATGTGGCTCCGGGACGTGTTCTCTATTCATTTGAATGTTTTGACAGGGAAATTCCTTGAGCTGTGATGAGAATCTGAAAAAGTATGAAAGCCAACGGTCCAATATTCTAGTTTGCGTACATGTTTTGGACTCTGATAGACCCCAGCGATTTGATATGTGCAGCGTATGCTGCTGAAATGGTGTTTCCCGACTGTAGACTATGCGCTTGTGATTTTATACAATACACAGATATTTTTTTTAAAGAAGCTAATGATCCTCTGTAACCAAATCATGCTCTCTGGTGTAGTATTTTCAATGATTTCTGTATAGTCAGGAGTAATTATATAATTACAAATGTACTTTTAGACTAAGCTGCTCCTAGCCTATTGTACACGGTGCCTTTGCACTATATGTGTCTGTTTACACTTGGAAGAGGCATTACGCATTGACACATGGGAAGCCATTCAATTTCAATTGAAGGAAAGCAAGAGAAGTGGAGTGGGCAGGGACCTAAACAGGTGGAATCAAAGTTGGGGAAAGAGGAACTTTATTAAAATCCTCTGGATATCGTGGCGCGAGTGTCCAATCAAAGCTCACAATAGCTTTCAACCCCTACTGGATTTGCTGACAATGACCGTTAACACCTAGCACTACCTACCGTGCTTGCTAGCTTGTTAGCACCCACATGGGGGCTTAAGCTAGCGTGGCTAAGCAAGTGCCGCTTGTATCGTGTAAATGCTACATAAGGAATAGGCTGCCATTTTGGAGGGAGATGTAGACAGACAGAGGTAGCTGACTCGGGCTGGCTGCAGCTCCCTGATCAGGCTGTAGGTGGCAGCATAGCACCCAGGACCAAGTGCTGCCTGGGATGCAGAAGGCTTCAAGTGGTTGTCAGGGAAATTCTGGTCTCATTGATCAGGATGGCTGGCTGAGAAGAAAATAGCCTGAATCTTACTCAGATAGTGGACACAGTAGCATAGACATCTCCTGCATTGGCTTATAAGCTCACATATAAATTGTGTACATTTGCTTATGTAGGCTCCTTCATTGGGGAGAAAGTAACAACGCTCCTGGGTATACTCTATTTCATTGCAGCCTATGATCATGTGTCTGTTTACATTCGTGTCATTAAGTTATACATATTAGCCCTTGCCATACAGTATAGCCCCCCCTCCCCTCCCCCATCTAACTATCCCACTTCGCTCATTGCCGCTCCATCTCCCTCTGTCTGAATCACATTCCAGCTATTAAACAGCTCTGATAGGAGCATTACATCACTCAGAAGACCATCTCTGGCGTCGGGCCAGTGGCAGAAAGGCAATTAAAATTAATTAAGGAACAACGCCCAATTAAGAGGGGAGTCACAGGTCAGACAATGGCTGCATTCATCACCTCAATGCTCAGTTGGAGAGACGAGGCCACGTACTCTTATTTTATGGCCAGACTACATCTTATACGCTCCCCCTCTCGCGCTGTCTCTCAGTGGTCCATGCCAAAGAGTACTTTGTGTTGCACTACATAAGAATTACACAATCAAAAGATATTAACAGGGCCCTTCATAAAAATGCTATTTTGTATGTTAAGTCCAGAGTGCCAGGGGATAGTAGTAACAAATATTTCCTAATATACTACCTAATCATCCTCCATATATGAACTCTTCATACCTCCTCTATAGAGGTACGTTGACACAAAGAAAAGAATGTATAACAACCCAAGAAGAAGAGAAATGAAAACAGATTAGGGGAACAGATGAGCTGAGGACCTCACAGAACCAAAGAGGAATAATATGAGACTGTACAGTCGTATTTGATACCATTCCACCTATTCCACCACAGCCATTACCACGAGCCTGTCCTCCCCAATTAAGGTTCCACCAACCTCCTGTGATACTCTTGCTCCCTCCCTCCCTCCCTCCCTCCCTGCACCAGTCCGTCATTAAGATTCTGGTGCCATGCGACTGCAGCACTTTGCAAATGGAAGGCTGGACATAATTTCCCTAAAATGCTGTTTTTTTATCACCTATTTCCCCTTGATCAGGCTGCAGAGCGCATGCGATTGATGGCTGACGGCCCCTTTGACAGCCCAGCGTTTTTACGGCCAGATTTACGACCTATCTGCCGCTCAGCCCTGCTCTTTACGGCTCATACTCGGTAAAAATGCTTTTTTTCACAGATAAGGGCTAAAGGGAAGATCGGGGGACGGAGTATAGCTGTGTGTGTGTGCGCGCGCTATAATAGACACAGAAACAGAGACACGTTAACCCGGCCAGAACAAAAACAATTTAAGGTGCTGGTCCTCATAACATATTCTCTTTCTTCATTCTTCTCTTTATCAATGTCCACGTTTTATTCTTTCCACGGCCAATGCTAGGTATGACTAGAGAGATTCTACCAGGAAGAATCCATAAAAGGAGAAACAGAGAAGAATGTGTAGTCGGTGTTCATTTTAAACCCTACAATCTTCCCCTGCAGTAAACTGGGTGTTAATGTCTTCCAGAAAAGAGAACTTTACTATTGACAGATAGATAAAACATGTGGTCCTATAACCTCTGCTCTCTGTCTCTGATGAACCTTACCACTCTGAAATTCACACAACATGTAACAAGAACACACAAAGCCAAGTGCCATGAAACATTGGATGATGGGGGATATGAATGGCTGTGTGTGTGTATATGTGTGCACTTTTCATCCATTACATGCACAAATATGAACTGTGGCTATTTATTACGTGTAGCCCTCGATCACCCTGTTATAGAGAGAGCTACAATGATCACAACTGAGATTGTATCTGATCTCTGACAGATGAGAAATGGTAGGAGGAAAGTCAGAGAGAGGAATAGACCCTTGATTTTCAAAATCAGAGAAAAAAAATCACTATCTGGGGAAAATGAGTCATCAAAACGCTATTCTGTGTTACCCACTCCCCCTTCATAAAATCGTTTCCTGTACCCATAATGCAGGAGACATTTGCAATGTCTCTGTGGTTTCCCTTCAGCCTTCTCTTCAGCTCCTCTCCAGTCTACTTTGAGCTTTACGCATGACATCCAAACCAATCGCCAGCCAATGTTGCATGTATCTAAGCGGCTTTTTTAGAGGCCATTTCACTAGAGCCTTTCATTTTTACACATTTCCTCTGAGGACTCGTAACTTAGCTACTGAAAAGAGACTGGCCACAGTGCTTACATTCTTAAAGGTCACGTCAATGAGAGGTCATTGGCTTAGACGAAAAACTGCCCAACAACGAATAGTCAGATATTCAAGAGAGGAGGATAGAGAATGGAATAGAAAACAGACAGCTCACACACACGCACATGCGTACAAACAGGCCATGCAAACACGAACACACACAGGCACGCACGCACACGTGTTAACGCAGGCACCTGGTACCGTTTGGCTGGCTGGTACTGGTTCACAGCTCCAGACAGATGGGAAAATGGCTCCATCTGACGCCCTTCCCCACCTCCCTGTAGGCCATAAATCTCAGCCCTTCCCCTGGGCAACCTTGCTTCAGCTCACAGCTAAAAAACGTCAATACAAACATGATTATGCTACAATTGGAGGTACTGAGGGAGCAAATTCAACAGAAAAACAACAAACACTGGTAGCTACGGGTACCAATATATCCTTGTACCATCCACTCAGCTGCTCTCTCCATCTTGCACTTCGCAAGTGAAGACAAGCAACAATCGATTGCCTGTCGGAAGAGCTTTGACACTAGTGTGTGTCTCCCTAAGCCCATCAATTACGTCAGTATCTCAATTACTTGGCTATCTTTTGTCAACTTTGCAGCGTGTTACTGTCTAATGGAGTAGCATCGCACCCATCAGGACCAGGGGGCATCTCTGAGCCCGGGCACCCTTTACGTCCGTTGTCTTCACACGGATGAGACAGGGGTTCGATTTTAATGCAACCGGCTCACTGAGAGCCTGGGGTTGAGCAGTAAAGAGGAATGCCACTGCCTGCCTGCTTGTAAACTCTGCTGTCTGGGTGGGAGGGGGTGGATGGGGGTTTGGTTTTAAGGGCCAGAGAGGAATTTGAGTCCTTCAGGGGATAAACACCTACCGCCAAAGTTAGGATCAATTCACGCAGTGCATATTATGAGCATGCACACTTTAAACAGCTATCTGCATAGTGATGATTTTGGAAATAAAACAGCATCTATGTTGCAGTTGCTTGCTCCTGTTGCCTTGTGCTCACTGTGTGTGTGTACACACACACACACACACACACACACACACACACACACACACACACACACACACACACACACACACACACACGTTACCACCGGCTAAATCCATGAAGTTAAAATGCCTATTTACTCTGTTCCATCTGATAGCATAATCCACTGTCTCATCAGCCCAGCCAGACAATTTATAAACTTGATCTCTACTATAAAAAGCATCTAGAATATTTATTTAACAAGGCAAGTCAGTTAAGAACAAATTCTTATTTACAATGACGGACTACACCGGCCAAACCTGGACCAATTGTACGCCGCCCTAAGGGACTACCAATCACGGCCGGTTGTGATACAGCCTGGATTCAAACCAGGGTGTCTGTAGTGACACCTCTAGCACTGAGATGCAGTGCCTTAGACCGCTGCACCACTCGGGAGCCCTAGATATTGTCTCACATTTCATTTTCAACAGTGGAGACTTGTATAGACCTTGTGATTGTTTTAGCTGTGTTGTTGTCCAGCATCTCTGAACAAAAGTGTGCTGATGAAAGAGCACATTTTCTGTGCCAGGTGAAACCATGCATCATTAGCTCATTGTTATGGATGATACCAAATAAATGTCACTAGAAAACAGCATAAACAAAGGCAAATGCAGCTGCTTCGTTGTTATTCTGGCTGCACAGTTCGACATGACTGTAAATAGCTGTAGTTGGCTAGTTAGCAAGCACGTTGCCAGCCAATATGGCAATGGAACATTTAGAACAAATGACTGGGTCGTGTTCATAGATACAGAACGACTGGGTCGCGTCTCTGGCAACCGAAACCGAGAGAACAAACGACCAGCTGGCTTGGGTAGCAACCCTAGATCTGTGTCGGGACTATATCTTGTGGAAGGATGAAATAGTATGAATAAATGAATCAAAATAAAGTTTTTCATGAAAATATGTCAATCATTATTTGAATATGTTGGTAACCCCTTGCATAAAAGTGATAATGCCCCTAAAGCCGGTGTTTGGAGGATATATTGATACAGTTTGAAAGCCCTAGACTTCGTCTCGGGCCTAACAACGCCCATGTCAATATATACTCCAAACCCCGGATTCTCGGGCATTATCACCAAAATCTTTAATGACAACCCTCATCTAACTTAATTTAGAACCTGAACAGTGTCCTGTTCCATATCTAATTGCTAAAAGGCATGTACAAAGCATACTATAGAAAGAGCCACACAGAGCACCAGTCTCAGTCCTCTCCTGGCTGTTTTTTCAAGAAATATGGAATGTATTTAAAAGGTGTGTGTGTGTGAGGGGGTGTAGGGTGCCCTTGTGACTGCCCAGCCCAAGAAGAGGGGGGTTCTCCACCTCCCTCCTGCCTGCCCTCCACTGCCTCATCCCGGGATCGGATCAGATGGACGATCAAACACTAATCATTCCCTCTCGGTCCATCGAGCGTAAAGCTGTCATTAATTTTGTGGAATTACATCAAATCCGGGACATTCTTTATGCGGCCTGCGGCCCAGCGACAGTTATACGACAAGGACTGCTGGGCTAAGCAGATGGGGCAGCTCAGCCCTGCATACTAACTACCGTCATCTCTCGCTCTCCCTCCCTTTAGCAATCTCAGTACCGATGCTGCCTATACCTCTCCCTCTAACCCATTTAAATCTCTCACTAGCTTTCTCTGTCCTTGGTTTTCCTCGCCTCCTACCCCCTTTTCTTTGTCGTCATTCAGTCCCTTGCTCTTGCTCCCCCCTCCCATCTCTCTCACACAGACGCTTATTTTCTCTTTAGCATTAATCCACTCCATCACCATGGTTCTACTGCCCCTGTCCCCACCCCCCCTGGGCTAGCCGCTTGCTGTCAATCACCATTTTTCCTCCACCCTATCTTCTCACTCCCCTCCTCTCCATCTCTCCTTGTCATCCCAGGTTGATTTATTTCTTATTTTATGTACAACCCCATCAAATGTCCCCCTCATCCTCCTCTCTCCTATATCCCCTCATCCTCCTCTCTCCTATATCCCCACCACCTTCCCTCATATATCCCCTGGTGTACCCACCCGCTACCCCACCGTCATCTGATACTTTGTTAATAACCTTGACCCTATGGATTCTAATCATGACCTCTACCAACACTGACATTCCAACCTACTGACCGATGGATACATCAATCCAGAGACCTGTAACTCAACCAATCACTCAAAATTCACCTAATAGAATTTACAATGTTCATTCTTGAAATACTTCACTGTATCATTCTTCCCAAATCAAATCAACACACACACACACACACACACACACACACAGCTTACAACCTACACAACCGTGATTTGAGCCTCAAGATTATCACCGCAATTAACACCACGTGCCAATGGTTTCCACACAGGTTTTAGGTTTCCAGACATTTCTCAGTATGGTTAGGTTCTTTGTGTCACAGACAGCAAATTGATGGTTACTGTGTCTTCCCAGAGGCATGTTAACATGACCACTGGTTGTGCATGTTTTCCCCCCCATAACATTCCATGTTGAGGATGACAATAGGAGGGTTTGGAGGTAGCTTTCCATCTGTCTGTATACCGTATGGCAGTAATTGTGCACTGTGCTGATATGGGGGTGGCTGGTGGACGTTCTCCTTACTGTGATACATAGCAGCACGAGTGGTGGGCGTGGAGGAAGAGGCAGGGGCTTGGACTACGCTGATTGGTAGACCAGATCTGAATGGCATCTCCTCCCCTGGAGACAAAGGGTGGAGTTCCAGCAGCGCCTCTACCATGTGTGTGTGTGTGTGTGTGTGTGTGTGTGTGTGTGTGTGTGGTTACACAGCTAAAAGTGCATTGCATGAAAACGCTATTGTGCTTCATTCGTGGCAAGTTTCACCTGTGAACCATGCGAGGCTCAACCCAGTGTCCCCACTGCAAGCCGACAACATCACACACACCGAACCCTGTGCACATGAAACTAAATAGCAGTAGCTACCGGAAAGCCCTCATTATCTAATCATGCGGCACTGCTAAGATGGAGGTAACGCAGCTGACCCAACTTATTATTACAGTCTTAAAACAACAACTCGCAGAAAGAGAAGTGGGGAAATCTACTGTCCATTCTAGAGTTTTATGTGCAGACTACAGAAAATAACCCACGTCAACATTCAGGTCAGAAGACTTTGGGAGAACACAGACAAGAAGGCAGAGAAGTGTAAATAAAAAAGAGGGATGAAATACAAAACTCTTCTGTTACAAATTCTGTGTACCAGTTTTGCTCCTAAAGATGATTAGAATAGCATGGTATTGTTTTTCCTGTTACTGAGAATGGAATCAGAAGGATGGTGGTCGGGGTTAATGTTAAGGTGCACACTTAGGAAATAAAGGTTTCAAAAGGGGTTTTCGGCTGTCACCATAGGGAGAACCCTTTTTGTTTCCAAGTAGAATCCATTTTGGTTCTAGGTAGACTTTCAAATCAAATAAAACTTTTGGGGTCACACACACGTGGTTATCAGATGTTAATGCGAGTGTAGCGAAATGTTTGTGCTTCTAGTGCAGTAATATCTAACAAGTAATCAAACAATTATCCAACTACCTAACACACACAAATCTAAAGGGATGGAATAACAATGTGTACATGTAAATATATGGATGAGCGATGGCCGAGTGGCGTAGACAAGATGCAATAGACGGTATAAGATACATTACTTATCTAATATGTATATACTGTAAGATATGTAAACATTATTAAAGTGCCATTGTTTAAAGTGAGAAGTGATGCATCTATTAAAGTCTGCAAGCGTAGCCCAAATACTTATTTTGGGTTCCATGTAAAACCCTCTGTGTCAAGGGTTCTACCTGGAACCGTAAAGGGTTCTTCAAAGGGTTCTCCTATGGTGACAGCCAAAGAACCCTTTGAGGTTTTAGATAGCACCTTTTAGTGAATAATGAGTCCCAGGTGTGCCGCCAAAGATACCAGCGTGTGGAGATATTGGTAACAACCCCCCCCCCCCCTCCCCCAACCACTCGGTTATGGACACCTCACGGGCCCTTTATTAGAGCAGTCCCCAACCACTCGGTTATGGACACCTCACGGGCCCTTTATTAGAGCAGTCTCATTCACTGCCTGGCTGCATACAATTACTACTCTATGGTCGGCCCATAGACCACTACATACTCTAGCCAGGTATGAGAGGACTAATGTGGCATCGCCTGGACAGACACATCCCTCCCAAAAAACATTTACAGAAAGACAGGCAACTCATATTAATAATTTACGATACTGACAAAAATATATACGCAACATGTAAAGTGTTGGTCCCATGCTTCATGACCTGAAAAAAAAGATCCCAGAAATGTTTCATACGCAGAAAAAGCTTATTTCGCTCATATTTTGTGCACAAATTCATTTAGTAAGCATTTCTCCAAGATAAGCATTTTGCCAAGATAATCCATCCACCTGACAGGTGTGGGCATTATCAAGAAGCTTTCCACAGGGATTAAACAGCAAACACCTTTTACTACAATACGTGTAAAACCCCAGCATTCAAAGGCACTTAATCTTTTGTCTTGCCCATCTTTTGTCTTGCCCATTCACCATCAATGGCACACATACATTCCATCTCTCAATTATCTCAAGGATTACAAATACGTCTTTAACTTGTCTCCTCCCCTTCAACATCAACACTAATTGAAGTGGATTTAACAAGTGACAACAATAAGCTATGATAGCTTTCACCTGGATTCACCTGGTCAGTCTCATGGAAAGAGCAGGTGTTCCTAATGTTTTGTACATGGTCTATAATACAAACTTTTATATTGAGTGGATCCTGACACAGTGAATTTGTGAAGTAATGTATTTTACTTGTATACATGCTAGATCAATCCGAGAATATAATGGTTGTCTAACAGTGCTATGCTGTGTAATATGCTGTGATTGATAGTAAGTAACTGCAGTTGAACACAAACAATCTCTCCAAAGTTAAGCTTGGGTTTTGGGGACAATACCATGGCAAGGAGTGTTTTCGGCAGTGGTGTAAAGTAGTTTTTTTGGGTATCTGTACATTACTATTTATATTTTGTACAACTTTTACTTTACTCCTAAAGAAAATAATGCACTTTTTACTCCATACATTTTCCCTGACATGCAAAAGTACTTGTTACATCTTGAATGCTTGGTCTAATTCACACAATTATCAAGAGAACATTCCTGGTCATCCCTACTGCCTCTGATCTGGCAGACTCACCAAACATATGCTTAGTTTGTAAATTATGTCAGTGTTGGAGCATGCCCCTGGCTATCTGTAAATCAACAAAACAAAGGAGATGATCGTGGTCTTCAGGAAACAGCAGAGGGAGCACCCCTTATCAACATCAACGGGACAGTAGTGGAGAAGGTGGAAAGTTTTAAAAGTTCCTTGGCGTACACATCACAGACAAACTGAAATGGTCCATCCACACAGACAGTGTGGTGAAGAAGGCGCAACCTTAGGAGGCTGAAGAAATTTGGCTTGTCACCTAAAACTCTGACAAACTTTTAATTGAGAGCATCCTGTCGGCCTATATAATTGCCTGGTCGGCCTGTATCATTGCAACTGCACCGTCCTCAATTGCAAGGCTCTCCAGAGGTTGGTGCAGTCTGCACAACGCAGAAACGGGGGCAAACTTCTTGCCCTCCAGCACCTTTAAATTTGTGTGTATTAGGTCATTGTTGTGGAATTGTTAGATTACTTGTTAGATATTACTGCACTGTCGGAACTAGAAGCACAAGCATTTCGCCACACTCGCATTAACATCTGCTAACCATGTGTATGTGACCAATAAAATTTGATTTGAAATTAATTTGCTTAAAAAGAAATTAGCAATTACATTTACTTTTGATAATTAAGTATCAAAAGTACATTTAATTGCTAAAATATACGCAATAATCAAAAGTATAAATAATTTCAAATTTCTTATATTAAGCAAATCAGACGGCACCATTTATTATATATATATTTTTTAATTAATTTAATTTACGGATAGCTAGGGGCACACGACAACACTGACATCATTTACAAACGAAGCATGTGCTTGGTGAGTCCGGCAGATCAGAGGCAGTAGGGATGACCAGGAATGTTCTCTGTTTAGTGAGTCCCCCAGATCAGAGGCAGTAGGAATGACCAGGAATGTTCTCTGTTTTCATACTTGTGTAAAAGTATTTGGTTTTAAAGAATATTTCAAACCAAATACTTTTAGACTTTTACTGACGTAGTATTTCACTGGATGACTTTCACTTGAGTCTTTCTATTAAGCTATCTTTACTTTTACTCAAGTATGATAATAGGGTACTTATTCCATCACTGGTCTTCGGGGTGTTGACTGCACCCACTCAGGTAGGGTCCTGATGACTTAGTGATAAAGTGAGGTTGGTTTGAGATTCACCTAAAACACTAGATGGCAGTGCAACAAGGCTTTCAGTGGACTCAGTATGGCAGTGTCATTTTAAAAATTGAACCTTTATTTAACTAGGCAAGTCAGTTAAAGAACACATTCTAATTTGCAATGACGGCCTACACGACTAATGACATTACTTGTAGTGAATACTTCAATAAACTCAACTCGTATTCTCCAACAAAACCTCAAATAAATCACATGCCTTGAGACTTGATTTCAAGTAAAAATATGATTAAAATAAAACATGACAACTAGACAAGGAATATGTTACAAAGTGTCCTTCATATAAATAACTACATTGGCTGAACATTGTCTAACTTTCCTGAACTCAAATACACATTTCTAAGGGAATGACACTTGTAAGTTGACGCCTCCAAACATCTACAACACAAGTGTCCTCAACCTCCTACTATTATGAGTCAGCAGAGACCTATCACTGTTTACAACATATTATTTTATTACATTACATTACTGTGGTTGTTGAAAGATGTATACAAGTAACAGAATTCGCAAAAACATTATCTACTGATAAATCAGCTACAGGGTATGATAGGTCAAAGCGCACACTCATGGACACGTCGGCTCTTCCGGACACAGTTGCGCAAATTACGCAAACGTTCCAAATATCCATCTGTTAGTTCGGTAGTTTTCATATGAAGTACAGTCTGATTACATAGTAGCCTAAAGAAAATAGACAAACTGTAAACAAGTCAACCAATCTCAACAGCCGCAGTGAGTGACCGCGCGTTTTTACTACCCCACTCAGCACAAGGGAGCTGTAGTTCAGGAGCAATAGTTACAATCACAGAGTTTTCTAAACTATATATTAGGTTCTATACCTTTCAGGATATGCTGTTCTCTCAAGAACTGTATTTACCAAGCCAACTGTTTATTTTTGTTGCAGTAGCAGGCACCCAAGTATTAGTTGACAGGCGGTTGTGTGCATCACTTTATTTCAATCATATCTTTGAGGATAGGCAGCACTAAAGCCATTGGTGGAAAATTGCATACCAGCATTAGGTAAGCTTTTTAAAACAATTCCATAAGAATGTATGTGTATTCATTTATCAATGTTGTTAATGCCAACACCTCATTTGGCCGCCTTTCGTTCCAGTACTCTGCTGCCTGTGACTGGAACGAATTGCAAAAATCGCTGAAGTTGGAGACTTTTATCTCCCTCACCAACTTCAAACATCAGCTATCTGAGCAGCTAACCGATCGCTGCAGCTGTACATAGTCTATTGGTAAATAGCCCACCCATTTTCACCTACCTCATCCCCATACTGTTTTTATTTATTTACTTTTCTGCTCTTTTGCACACCAATATCTCTACCTGTACATGACCATCTGATCATTTATCACTCCAGTGTTAATCTGCAAAATTGTAATTATTCGCCTACCTCCTCATGCCTTTTGCACACATTGTATATAGACTCCCCCCTTTGTTTTCTACTGTGTTATTGACTTGTTAATTGTTTATTCCATGTGTAACTCTGTGTTGTTTGCTCACACTGCTATGCTTTATCTTGGCCAGGTCGCAGTTGCAAATGAGAACTTGTTCTCAACTAGCCTACCTGGTTAAATAAAGGTGAAATAAAAAAATAAAAAAATGTCTTCCATGACAACGAAACTAAATTTGATGACTCTTGACAAAACTTGAATCAACTAGACTGCCAATTAAATTTGCTTAGCCTACCTCAATTCTTTAGAGTTTATCAGTAAATTAGACATTTATTGTCAAACCAGTCAAACCCTTTGATGTAGCATACATTTGATTCCAAATTGGTGAGTGAATATACATACACACACACAGTACCAGTCACACTTACTCATTCCAGGGTTTTTCTTTATATTTACTATTTTCTACATTGTAGAATAATAGTGAAGACATTAAAACTATGAAATAACATGTGGAATCATGTAGTAACCAAAAAAGTGTTAAACAAATCAAAATACATTTTATATTAGATTCTTCAAAGTAGCCACTCTTTGCTTTGCACACTCTTGGCATTCTCTCAACCAGCTTCATGAGGTAGTCACCTGGAATGCAATTCAATAAGAGGTGTGCCTCGTTAAAAGTTCATTTGTGGACTTTCTTTCCAGCTGAATGCGCTTGAGCCAAATCAGTTGTATTGTGACAAGGTGGGGGGGTGGGGTGGGGGAATATACAGAACATAGCCCTATTTGGTAAAAGACCAAGTCCATATTATGGCAAGAACAGCTCAAATAAGCAAAGAAATGACAGCTTGTCATTACTTTAGACCTGGAGGTCAGTCAATATGGAACATTTCAAGAACTTTTGACAGTTTCTTCAAGGACAGTCGCAAAAATCATCAAGCGCTATGATGAAACTGGATCTCTTGAGGACCGCAACAAGAAAGGAAGACCCAGAGTTACCTCTGCTGCAGAGGATACGTTCATTAGAGATAACTGCACATCAGATTGCAGCCCAAATAAATGCTTCACGGAGTTCAAGTAACAGACACATCTCAACATCAACTGTTCAGAGGAGACTGCGTGAATCAGGCGTTCAAGGTCAAATTGCTGCAAAGAAACCACTACTAACAGACATCAATAAGAAGAAGAGACTAATTTGGGCCAAGAAACACAAGCAATGGACATTAGACCGGTGGAAAGCTGTCTTTTGGTCTGATTTGTCAAAATTTTAGATTTTTGGTTCCAACCGCCGTGTCTTTGAGACGCAGAGTAGGCAAACAGATTATCTCCGCATGTGTGGTTCCCACTGTGAAGCATATAGGAGGAGGTGTGATGGTATGGGGGTGCTTTGTTGGTGACACAGTCTGTGATTTATGTAGAATTCAAGGAACATTTAACCAGCATGGCTACCACAGCATTCTGCAGCGATACGCCATCCCATCTGCTTTGCGCTTAGTGGGAATATCATTTGTTTTTCAACAGGACCATGACTCAACATACCTCCAGGCTGTATAAGGGCTACTTAACCAATAAGGAGAATGATGGAGTGCTGCATCAGATGACCTGGCCTCCACAATAACCTGACCTAAACCCAATCGAGATCGTTTGGGATGAGTTGGACCGCAGAGTAAAGGAAAAGCAGCCAACAAGTCCTCAGCATATGTGGGAACTCTTGTTGGTAAAGCATTCAAGGTGAATCTGGTTGAGAGAATGCCAAGACTGTGCAAAGCTGTCATCAAGGCAAAGGGTAATACACATTTGATCAGTTTTTGGGAAAGAAAATATTATTAAACAAACCGGAGAAGTGCCCCCACTGGCATTTCCAAGTCTCTGGATGAGCTGGAGACATTGACGGAGGAGCAGGACAAGGATGGGGAGGAAGGAGAGGGGGACAGGGACGACTTGCTCCTGTTGGTGCCCAAAGCTCAGCTCCTGCAGGTGGGGGTGGATAGATGGACAACTCAGTTTCACTCAACTTCTCTATAAATATTTCATACTCATGGTGTAATGAGTCCAACATGAGTACAGTTTGCAGGTAAAATTAATGCACACGAGGGAAGTCTCATAATAGTTCTGTTGCTTGAGGTTACTCCATTCAAGTTAAGTGGTTTACCATTCCCTGTTTGGATCATCTCCTTTTTAAAGTAATAGTTGCGTGCGGGAGTGTGGCGATGCAATCTTACAAGCACATAGCTAATGTCTGGCATGTGGTCGAATCACACCTCAACCATTACTTTTTACCTTAGTCATTCCATGTCATTTCCGTAAGCCATGACACCCAACATATCTTATGTATACTGAACAGAAATATAAACACAACATGTAAACACAACATGAACTGATTTGGCTCAAGCGCATTCAGCTGGAAAGAAAGTCCACAAATTAACTTTTAACGAGGCACACCTCTTATTGAATTGCATTCCGCACGCAACTGTTTCATGATCTGAAATAAAAACGACCCCAGAAATGTTCCATAATCACAAAAAGCTAATTTCTCTCAATTTTTGCACACATTTGTTTACATTCCTGTTAGTGAGCATTTCTCCTTTCCCAAGATAATCCATCCACCTGACAGAGGTTTTGTTTACCTGGCCACTGTTTCAAATGCTAACTTTTTTGCATTTGTGGCACAACTCCAATGCAAGTCAATGGTATCTAATATATATTTTTAAATATGCTTCATATCCAAATAATCTATAAGTAACCTCATTGAGTTACACAAAACATTTTTAGATACTAGATTGGATTTTTGACAGAAATGCATTTCAAACAGTGGCCAGGTAAACAAAACCAAAGCAAGGGTTAGGGTCATACCTGGTGCATAGACTGCTTAAAAAATCAATACGTAATTTAGTAATTTGTGTGAACCATCCCTTTAACAATGGGGGAGGGGGGTGATTATGATCACCTAATAGCAGGAACAGCACCATCTAGTGGTCAGAACATGGTAATATCAAGACTGGGACATAAACCCAACAACTTCAATTACTTATTTCACTAAACAGGGAGGAAAAACATCACCATATTTACAGAGAATACAATACACAGGATGAAGAAACAATACTCTGAGCCACAGCTCCATAGTACTTGTAAAACATAGAGGACGGATACTATAGTTGAAGTCTGAAGTTTACAGACACCTTAGCCAAATACAATTAAAATCAGTTTTTCACAATTCCTGACATTTAATCAATCTAAAAATCCCCTGTTTTAGGTCAGTTAGGATCACCACTTTATTATAAGAATGTGAAATGTCAGAATAATAGTAGAGATAATGATTTCTTTCCACTTATTTCTTTCATCACATTCCCAGTGGGTCAGAAGTTTACATACACTCAATTAGTATTTGGTAGCATTGCCTTTAAATGGTTTAACTTGGGTCAAAAATTTTGGGTAGCCTTCCACAAGCTTCCCACAATAAGTTGGGTGAATTTTGGCCCATTCCTCCTGACAGAGCTGGTGTAACTGAGTCAGGTTTGTAGACCTTGCTTGCACACGATTTTCAGTTCTGCCCACAAATTTTCTATGGGATTCAGGTAAGGGCTTTGTGATGGCCACTCCAATACCTTGATTTTGTTGTCCTTAAGCCATTTTGACCCACCTTTAGAAGTATGCTTGGGGTCATTGTCCATTTGGAAGACCCATTTATGACCAAGCTTTAACTTCCTGACTGATATCTTGAGATGTTGCTTCAATATATCCTCATAATGTTCCATCCTCATGATGCCATTGTAACGGATGTGAAACGGCTAGCTTAGTTAGCGGTGCGCGCTAAATAGCGTTTCAATCAGTGACGTCACTTGCTCTGAGACCTTGAAGTAGTAGTTCCCCTTGCTCTGCAAGGGCTGCGGCTTTTGTGGAGCGATGGGTAACGATGCTTTGTGGGTGACTGATGTTGATGTGTGCAGAGGGTCCCTGGTTCACCCCCGGGTATGGGCGAGGGGACGGTCTAAAGTTATACTGTAACATTGATGCTGTTGACCCAGATCACTGGTTGCTGCAGAAAAGGAGGAAGGTCAAAAGGGGGGTGAGTGTAACAGATGTGAAACGGCTAGCTTAGTTAGCAGTGCGTGCTAAATAGCATTTCAATCGGTGACGTCACTTGCTCTGAGACCTTGAAGTAGTAGTTCCCCTTGCTCTGCAAGGGCCGTGGCTTTTGTGGAGCGAAGGGTAACGATGCTTCGTGGGTGACTGTTGTTGATGTGTGCAGAGGGTCCCTGGTTCGCACCCGGGTATGGGCGAGGGGACGGTCTAAAGTTATACTGTTACACCATCTATTTTGTGAAGTGCACCAGTCCCTCCTGCAGCAAAGCACCCCCACAACATGATGTTGCCACCCATGTACTTCACGGTTGGGATGGTGTTCTTCGGCTTGCAAGCCTCCCCCTTTTTCCTCCAAACATAACGATGGTCATTATGACCAAACAGCGCTATTTTTGTTTCATCAGACCAGAGCACATTTCTCCAAAAGTACGCATCTCCTTCCTGAGCAGTATGACGGCTGCGTGGTCTCATGGTGTTTATAACTGCGTACTATTGTTTGTACAGATGAACGTAATACCTTCAGGCATTTGGGAATTGCTCCCAAGGATGAACCAGACTTGTGGAGGTCCACAATTGTTTTTCTGAGGTCTTGACTGATTTCTTTTGATGTTCCCATGATGTCAAGCAAAGAGGCACTGAGTTTGAAGGTATGCCTTGAAATACACCGACAGGTACACCTCCAATTGACTCAAATTATGTCAATTAGCCTATCAGAAGCTTCTAAAGCCATGACATCGTTTTCTGGAATTTTCCAAGCTGTTTAAATGCACAGTCAACTTAATGTATGTAAACGTCTGACCCGCTGGAATTGTGATACAGTGAATTATATTTGAAATAATCTGTCTGTAAACAATTGTTGGGAAAATTACTTGTGTCATGCACAAAGTAGATGTCCTAACTGACTTGCCAAAACTATAGTTTGTTAACACGAAATTTGTGGAGTGATTGAAAAACGAGTTTTAATGACTCCAACCTAAGTGTATGTATACTTCCGACTTCAACTGTATATACTCATTGTTGGGGTGGGATTGGCGTGGTGTGTGGGGTGTCTATGGGTGGCTTTCAACCATTTCTTTGGATTCGTCATGTCTAACTCATTGTTAGAAAAAAGTGTGGTCCAAATTGAATGTTAGGTACTATATTTATTGAATATTATATGATTCCTATTAATTTAAATGACCGAATTGGATGCAATCAATTAGCTTAATTTGTCAGAGACCAAATTATATTTCAACCAAATAATGTTGCAGATATGCTAATCTTAATCGTTTCTAACAACAAACTATTTCACAACAATCGGAGATGGTGGGTGACAAAATCCTCTTTGTGCTTTATGGGGTGGAACAACCCACATGTTCTTCCCTCTAAATACTGTAAATCCACTGACTCGTACATCTCAAGTTTCCTACTCCATTGAGAGGTGATGGCGAAATAAGGTTCCAACTCATCTCGGTTTCACAGATCCTGAGTTCTGGGACAACCGTCAACATATCTCGGTTTCACAGATCCTGAGTTCTGGGACAACCGTCAACATATCTCGGTTTCACAGATCCTGAGTTCTGGGACAACCTTCAACATGCAAGCCAGCACAAATACCCTTTTTCACTAACTCTTTTGACTCATCCCATTCACTGCTGTTACTGTTAATTATCTATCCTGTTGCCTAGTCACTTTAGCCCTACCTACTGTATGTGTACAGCTTTTCACAATTCTATATGTATTACAATTAGATGCTGTAATTTTATTTGCAATTAGATGTTCTAAACATATTACCCACCACATGGCTGGACCACTCATTGGACAGGATTAGGTGACTGCCGATGGCGGCAGATTGACGAGGGACGCACTTTCTGAGCTAAAACTGACCAAGACGCATCTACAACAACAACATTCTGCCCAAAAACAATGACAATTCTTCTCAACAGTGGCATATGGGCTTTTTAGGTGAGGGCGATGCCGCCCTTTGATAAGTAGTGCCCACTTAGTCAAAGCAGGGGAACAAAATATTTTGCTTGTCCATTCCCAGCGCTCCTCTTAAGGGTGCTGTTGGAGAGATGCATCTCTTCAGCGCTCCACCAACGTTCTGTACAAATAAAATCTAAAATAAATGATGTAGCAGATATAGGATACGATAGAAAGAGTATGTGGCCTATTCTATAGCCTACAGGCTGGATAGAATGTATGACAATGTAATGAGACGGACATCCAGAGGCAGCGCTGCTATTGGCCGGGGACTTTAATGCAGGGAAACTTATATCAGTTTTATCAAATTTCTTTCAACATTTTAAATGTGCAACTAGATGAAAAAAATTCTAGACCACCTTTACTCCACACACAGAGACGCGTACAAAGCTCTCCCTCGCCCTCCATTTGGCAAATCTCACCATAACTCTATCCTCCTGATTCCTGCCTACAAGCAAAAATGAAAGCAGGAAGCACCAGTGACTTGGTCTATAAAAAGTTGGTCAGATGTAGCAGATGCTAAACTAAAGGACTGTTTTCCTAGCACGGACTGGATAATGTTCCGGGATTCTTCTGATGGCATTGAGGAGTACACCACATCAGTCACTGGCTTCATCAATAAGTGCATCGAGGACGTCGTTCCCACAGTGACACACGTACATACATACCCCAACCAGAAGCCATGGATTACAGGCAACTGATGAACCATCAAACAAGCAAAGCGTCAATATGGAACTAAGATTGAATCGTACCACACCGGGTCTGATGCTCGTCGGATGTGACAGGACTTGCAAACTATTACAGACTACAAAGTGAAGCACAGCCCAGAGCTGCCCAGTGATACGAGCCTACTAGATGAGCTAAATAACTTTATGCTCGCTTCGAGGCAAGTAACACTAAAACATGCATGAGAGCATCAGCTGTTCCGGATGACTGTGCGATCACGCTCTCTACAGCCAATGTGAGTAAGACCTTTAATCAGGTCAACATTCACAAGGCCGCTGGGCCAGACGGATTACCAGGACGTGTACCCCGAGCATGCACTGACCAACTGGCAAGTGTCTTCACTGACATTTTCAACCTCTCCCTGTCTGAGTCTGTAATACCAACATGTTTCAAGCAGACCACCATAGTCCCTGTGCCCAAGAACACTAAGGTAACCTGTCTAAATAACTACTGACCCCTAGCACTCACGTCTGTAGCCATGAAATGCTTTGAAAGGCACTATTATTCCAGAAACCCTAGACCCACTCCAATTTGCATACCAAACCAACAGATCCACAGATGATGCCGTTTCTATTGCACTCCACACTGCCTATTCCCACCTGGATAAAAGGAACACCTATGTGAGAATGCTATTCATTGACTACAGTTCAGCATTCAACACCATAGTGCCATCAAAGCTCATCACTAAGCTAAGGACCATGGGACTAAACATCCCCCTCTGCAACTGGATCCTGGACTTCCTGACGGGCTGCCCCCAGGTGGTAAGGGTAGGTAACAACACATCCGCCATGCTGTTCCTCAACATGGGGGCCCCTCAGGGGTGTGTGCTCAGTCCCCTCCTGTACTCACTGTTCACTCATGACTGCACAGCCTGGCACGACTCCAACACCATCATTAAGTTTGCTAAATGACAACGATGAGACAGCTTATAGGGAGGACAGTGTGGTGCCAGGACAACAACCTCTCCCTCAATGAGATCAAGACAAAGGAGATGATTGTGGACAACAGGAAAAGGAAGACCGAGCACACCTCCATTCTCATTGACAGGGCTGCAGTGGAGCAGGTTGAGCACTTCAAGTTCCTTGACGTCCACATCACCAACAAACTAACATGGTCCAACCACAACAAGACAGTTGTAAAGAGGGCACAACAAAACCTATTCCCCCTCAGGAGACTGAAACGATTTGGCATAGGTCCTCAGATCCTCAAAAGGTTTTACAGCTGCACCATCGAGAGCATCCTGACGGGTTGCATCACTGCCTGGTATGGCAACTGCTCGGCCTCCGACCGCAAGGCACTACAGAGGGCCAAGCTTCCTGCCATCCAGGACCTCTATACCAGGCGGTGTCAGAGGAAGGCCCTAAAAATGGTCAAAGACTCCAGCCACCCTAGTCATAGACTGTTCTCTCTGCTACCTCATGGCAAGCGGTACCGGAGCGCCAAGTCTAGGTCCAGGAGGCTTTTAAACAGCTTCTACCCCAAAGCCGTAAGACTCCTGAATAGCTAATCAAACGGCTACCCTCTTCTATGCTGCTGCTACTCTGTTATTATCTATGCATAGTCACTTTAATATCTCTACCTACATGTACATATTACCTCAATTTACCTCGACACGGGTGCCCCCACACATTGACTCTGAACCGGTACCCTCTGTATATAGCCTGCTATTGTTATTTACTGCTGCTCTTAAATTATTTGTTATTCTTATCTCTTTTTTTAAAGTATTTTCTTAAAACTGCATTGTTGGTTAAGGGCTTGTAAGTAAGCATTTCACTGTAAGGTCACCTGTTGTATTCGGCACGTGACAAATACATTTTTTTTTACACTTTTTACACAATGCAGGTTTCTCTAATCAAATAGCCTGACCTAAATGGAGCTCAATCAAATACATTTTTTGCTGTCATGTGAAAAAAAAAACATATCCTAAAAACAGGACAGGTTAAAGTGAAATAGACTATATGGAATGAACATTCACAACTGTGGTCCAGGAGTTTCACCCCATTGTCATGATTAGTGGTTTCACATTTGTATCCATACATTTTTGACAAGGTGATCATAGCGAAAAATAAAATACTTCTACATTTCCCGCTGTGTAAACACACTGCAAATAGGCTCACGATAACTCCTGATAAAGTTGGGTAGCTGATATTCAGAACTTAAATAGCCAAATTTCTTAGTCACAGGAATCAGGACTAATAAAGCCAATGCAATGGCCTGTTTTTTCAAAACGGTGGGCCTACAACATGGATGGGAATTCATAAAATTCCATTGTTGACCGGCTATACCCCAGTAAGCACGAGCCGACATAATTTGGACGTAATCCCTAGTCCTGCCCGGATTTCGTTTTAATGTGTTTTACAAACGGTAGGCTTACCACATAGATGGGCATTCATAAAATTCAATTTCAGAATTGAACACTGTAGGCTACACCTCAGTAAGTATGTACTGCTGCCTACACCTCAGTAAGTATGTACTGCTGCCTACACCTCAGTAAGTATGTACTGCTACCTACACCTCAGTAAGTATGTACTGCTGCCTACACCTCAGTAAGTATGTACTGCTGCCTACACCTCAGTAAGTATGTACTGCTGCCTACACCTCAGTAAGTATGTACTGCTGCCTACACCTCAGTAAGCACGAACTGCCGCCGATGTCATTTGGATGTCTTTTTTTTATGCAGTTCCGGACCAGCCTTGATTTCCACATCCACAGACATTGGTTTTTGGTCTGGACCAAATCTGGACCAAACATAGTCTACGTCTATGTTTGGTTCAGATATTGACCGGTCTGTACCAGCCTTGATTTGGCCCAAACATAGACGTCTATAAATGACTTATTTTCAACTTTCAGTCAGAACCAAAAATCTGCCTGATTTCAACATCTGGAAAATAAGTATTTAAACTTTCATTCAGAACTGAAAATGAACCTGATTTCAATGTCCGGAAAATATGTTTTTTAAAACCATTTTAAACATACGGAAAATATGTTTCCACCTTTCATTCAGAACCTACATAGAACTTAAAATGTCTGGAAAATACTTATTTTAGAAGTCTTTTCAATGTCTTTTTGCTTACTGGGATTATTCTAGTTTTGTGGGGGGAGGAATTGTTTGCTCTTGCCTATGGCAGCAGAATGTCAAGGACCGACCCTGGCTCACCATATGTCTGCTACAGAGGGACAAAAGAGAGCCATGAGAAAACAAGTTTTCAGTCAGTCACGGAAATAAAAGTGCTGAAAACAAAGTGGGCTCCCTATTTAAAAAGAAGATGGAGAACACGATATGAAGGAAAAATACTGGAGTTCTGGTGCACGTACAACCAACTAGCCCAACAATTATACTGCGATATCTTCAAAACAATACAACATATTGTCAAAAATAATATTTTGATACGCAATTGTATCAACTCTTTCCCCCATTACTAATTTCTAGATGTATTTACGAAGCACTGTACGTGTATCCTATTTCTCATCTATCTATTCATCTTTCCTTGCTGTAGCTTGATAAAGGGAGGGTGCAGAAATTGATCTGCGACGTGCAGTGGAAGGAGGAGTGGCTCCAAGAGAATAGGATTAAGAGGGAGAAAATAGAAGTGGAGCTTGGGAAAGAGAAGGATTGCAACAGGGTAATATAGTCAAGTGTATTGCAATAAGTAGGCTACACACAAAACACATAAACCATAGACCATTATTGGCACACAAAAACACACATCCTAATATAACTGCCATTCCCCTAGTTTCTCTAATCTGTCCTCATCGGACATTCAAATCATATCGGAAACTGTTTCCAGTTTTTTTTTAAAACATCCTCTGCCACGTTCACAGTAAACACAGAAAGACACATATGCTGGCAGCCTGGCATCAACACCCATCCATCACATTGCTCCCCACAGTAATTCACAAGAGGCTGGAAGTCACACTTAACCTACCAACTCTAAACACACCAGTGCCCCCTGCAGGTGCTGCTGAGCGATGCCCGCAGGGAGGAGCGTGAGATGAAGGCCAGCCTGAGAATGAACCTGAAGGAGAAGGAGCAGCAGCAGCTAGAGAGACAGGCAAGGATCAGGCTATGTGCCATTTATAAATCAGGTGGATTTATGTCTATACACTGAGTTTACAAAACACTAAGAAGACCTGCTCTTTCCATGACAGACTAACCAGGTGAAAGCTATGATCCCTTATTGATGTCACTTCTTAAATCCACTTAAAATCAGTGTAGATGATGGGGAGGAGACAGGTTAAAGAAGGATTTTTAAGCCTTGAGACAATTGAGACATGAATTGCGTGTGTGCCATTCAGAGGGTGTATGGGCAAGACAAAAGACTTAACTGCCTTTGGACGGGGTAAGGTAGTAGGTGCCAGACACACCCGTGTGTGTCAAGAACTGCAACGGTGCTAGGTTTTTCACGCTCAACAGTTCCCCCTGTATCAAGACATAGAGCCAACTTGACACAACTGTGGGAAGCACTGGAGTCAACATGGGCCAGCATACCTGTGGAATGCTTTCTACACCTTGTAGAGTCCATGCCCCGACGAATTGAGGCTGTTCTGTGGGCAAAAAGGGGGTGCAACTCAGTGTATATTTAACTGCTGTTATGTGTGGCATGACTATTTATCAAATAAGATCTAAAAAATTACATTTTAGTGTAAGATTTGGTTTGAGTAAACCATGTTGATGTTTCAATCTCTGTTAGTCTTACCATGTAATGGTTGCTGTGTACACATTCAAATACATACAGGACCTGCTGGACTACATGCATCAGCTGGAGCAGAGGCTGGAAGTGGCTACAGACAATAAGAGGAAGGAAGTGGCTCTCTACTACTCAACCCGTGATTGATATCAACACCACAGAGGCTTATGTACAGACCCAAAGCCAAGCACTCACAGTATAAATTCTAGTCATATACAGTTTAGTACAGACGTTGTCACATTCTTGGATGCTCATGAACTCATATTTAAAGAGACACCCTGTCTTCCTTTACAGCTCGTGGCGATGACTCCTAATATGACAAATGATTTGAGGATGAGAAAGCCTCTTCAGAGGATGAGAAGCCTACGTCTCCACTACACTACCAGAAACCCAGACTACCCTACTGGAATGCCACCCTGGAAAGCTCCTCTCACCGGAGTGTCGAGGGTCCCCAGACAGAGACAGTAGGCCACCATATTACAGCCAAAGTCAAACTATATACATACCACCAAAACACAGAATACGTAATGGACACAGCATAATATACTTAACAAAAATAGATACATGAATTAGGCCCTAATCTATGAATTTCACATGACTGGGCAGAAGCGCAGCCATGGATGGGCCTGGGAGGGCATAAACCCACCCACTTGGGAGCCAGGCCCAGCCAATAAGAAGTTGTTTTTTTCTTACACATTTTATTTTCACCAGCACAAGGTGCACCTGTGTAATGATCCTGCTGTTTATTCAGCTTCTTGGTATGTCACACCTGTCAGGTGGATGGATAATCATTTGTGCACAAAATGTGAGATAAATAAGCTTTTTGTGCATATGGAACATTTCTGGGATCTTTTATTTCAGCTCATGAAACATGAGACCAACACTTTACATGTTGTGTTTATATTTTTGTTCAGTGTATAAGACTATGGCTCATCCAAATAACACAAAAGCATGTTATTAACAAAACATACCAAATGACATCAGTACATGCATATCAATATCCCTGAAATCCTCACTTTAGTTGTTTTCTGTGTTTTTGTGTGTGTATGTGTCCTTCTATCAATCTGGACTAAGGATGAGGAGGAGCACAAGACCAGTAAGGGTGAAGACCAGACCACAACAACCCAATCATAAGGTGACCATTCTGGCCTTCCGACATACACAGTGCAGACTGCTGTTAAAACGGCCCTGTTCCTGTCCTCTTCATGTGTGAGAATATGTAAAGCACTGCAGCAGCGCCCCTGAATTAAAGAACAGCGGGAATAAGAGCATCTATAAAATGATAATGATTTTCCTCCCCCCCAAAAAATATTTGAGTGTTATAGAGGTAATGCATCAGCTGGAGTAGGCCAGCGGGAGTAGAGCAGAGCCACATAGGGAGGGATGGGAGTAGAGGGAAATAAATACCAGTGCTGGAAGCAGTGTGGGGATGATCCATCACTAGTCACCCACAGTGTTCCGTATTCACCACAGCATTACTCATTCTCCCACTCTCTCTCTCCAACCATTATTAACTACTATGCCCATTCTCTCTCGCTTTCATGCATGCATCCATCCACAGAGCCTCACCTAATGTCTCCCCATCTCCCTCTTTCATTGTGAGCTTGCTGACTGCTCCCCCTTGTGGTAAAAAAATGAGGACAAATTGATTGAATATCCTACAAACAGTGATGGGCAACTTTGAAGGGGGTGGGGGCCACAAAAAATCTGAACTCACCATGACGGGCAGCAGTGGCTCGTGGGTCTGCATACCCACATATGCACTCAGAGCCAGCCCTAGCCTTTTGGGGACACTAAGAAAAATATTGCCAGAGGCAATTCGACACATTTTGCCAATGGGTGGAGAGAAATGTTTGCAGTTTTGAATATGATATTAGAGTGAAAGTGACTAACAAAATCAATGGGGCCCCCCCGGTCGGTAATTGGATCAATACTACAAGTTTAGATAGCCGGCTAGTTGAAAGCAATCTGTCCAATACACTATTTTTATCTTGGTATACATTTTATCTAGGTGCTATAAACTAGCCCGATACATTTGGGAGCCGGCTGTAAAGATGTGTGTAGAGTTGTAAAAGTGTGCACAAGAGTGATAGAATGAACAAGTTCCCTCTTTGGTTTACTTTCAGAGTGCTTCACACTGTGTGGATGAGTTTTTGCAATAAAACACTGTCTGTTTACCGATTTATGCTCATCTCTATCCTGTGATTTTTGAGGCAGCGTTAAAACAAACGGTCCATATACTCTATCACAGACTGGCTGGACGGAGCGGAAGATCAGGACGGCGGTCAGCTGACGGCTACTCTGCCTCTGGTCGTCTTTCCAATTTATACACTCTCTTACTATTCTCCAATACTCCCTCTCTACCCAGCAACGGACTTTTTGCAGTAGTCCGCTCCATGCACTTTCCTCCCTCCCACACACAAACACCTGTGCCCCCCCCACACCCCATCAGTCCAGTCTAACATTCTTCTCAACCTTCCTTCTTTAGCACTAAAACATCTACATTCTGAAAGCAACCTCCTCTACATAATCCGCTGGCCCTATTCCTCCCACACCTGAATCTGAGATGGAGGAGAAGCGCTCATTGTAAAATCAACGGTCTCATGCAGTTGCTTATACAGCCTGCTCTGAGTCTGAAATCTGGTTTGTGGTTGTGCTCTGTTTGCTCTGTGCTAAAAGGCAAACATTAGAGCTACCCTCTTTGAGAATCCCACTACCACTCTACTATGGCATCACATATCACACCACCACTCTTCAACAAGTCATTCCTTCCTTAATCTGCTCCTTTTCATTCGCCCTCACTCTCGGTTAATATTATGATTGTCTATCTTATAAGGCCTCTAACTCTGTATCCTTCTTGGGCTCAAGAACATTCCTATCTGCCATCTACAACTAATCTACAAGGCTTCCCTGAGTGACCCTTGAATGATGTATGGTCCAAAATGCCTTTACCCTCTGATGTATCTGATAATATTCTCCTCATATTCATCTGCACCCAAGGGTAAGAGAGGCTCCCCCTCCTCCTTTTTTCTCTGTGCACTTTTTTTTAGAGCAGTCTCACTCCATGCAGCCAAAGGCAGATCAAATATAAATGAAGGCAGAAACACATAAAAAAGGGGGAATAAAATATACTGCCCAGCCTCCTTAAATCCCCCATCCGCGTTCCCATGGCAACGTGCCTCAGCGCAGTCAAATATACAAGGTCGTTAAAAGCTTCCTTGTAAAACAGTGTATAATGTATGGACCCTGTTTTAATCCTTGCACTGCTTTATCGATCTCTGTTTAATGAAAGTTAATTATAGCAATCATTTAATTAGCAGTCCTATCCCAATTTATTACATTTTCTCTCTCCCTATTACTAAAAATGACCATGCTGAAAACACATCCATCATTGAAGGGAGGCTTGTGTATGTCTGTAATGCATGCAAAGATTCATTATGCCAACTTTCAAGATCAGAGTGAGCATTTTCGCAAAAAACAGTAGGGCCTATCCCCCAATCTAACCAAATCAGGTGGGCCGGTTAGGTTATACATGACTGTCAGTAGCTAGGTTTCCATCCAATTTGCGACAGATCTTCATGCGAATATTTTAAAATCCGCATAAAAAATATGCGCATTTTCTCACCAGTGAAATGGATTTGACTTCTTGAGGATAAAAGTCATTGCGTGATGACGTAATTTAAATAAAATGTACTTTTTTCGCTTAATGTGTTTCAATCGCATATTTGACTAGTTTTGTCACAAAAACTGTTGCGTTAAATAGCAAATGTGTCTAGTCTGGTTTTGGTACGTGTGCTCCTGTCAACAGCTCGCAGTGCAGATCGGATGTGCGGTTAGGGTAGTGTAGTTCTACATGACATTATTATGGATAAGAGCGAGAATAATTTGTATTTGTCAAACAAGCATCAATCACTTTGTCACCAGAATAAAACCCTCGATATCTATTCGAAAGGAGCGTCCAGATCACCGTGCACTTTCACCACCCTGTGAAGTTCATCATTTATTTAATCTGTAGCCTAATAAACTGTATGGTTTCCTGAGTCGTAATGGGAGGACCACACACCATATCATCGCGTGACTCCCACAGTTGCTTAGATATAATGGACATATTATTAATATTTGCTCATAAGGCGTTTCCACCACAATTTCTCTCATAATAGGCCTACATTTTACAGACACAAAAATATTAAACCATGATGAACGAACAAATTATCTGTCCGCATTTATAAAATTGTACCAAAACTACCTGTTTCCATCATATCTGTCGTGATATTGTTTTTAATACGGTATGACTTTACACGCATAAAACTCTTGATGGAAACTTGGTAAGTGTCCCTGTAGATGTGGTCATGGAGAACATGACATTACAAACTAAGAGGTAACAGTTAATGGTCTAAATCTAGAGGACAAGAGAGCAACCACTGCACTTACTGTCAACTTGAGTCGACGGATGAAAAATGGGTCTTCCCCAACGTCCTGCAGCTTACTTCATTGCAGTTTCAATATGCAAATGCACATTAATTCATAGTTACTTTAAAATATTAATTAAAAAGGGCATGTAATTCGTCATTGTCCATGTTTGGCTAATTGCGCATGGGCAGAAGCGTATGGGGTGTATTCATTCGTCGGATTCCGTTGCAAAACGTTTAGCAACGGAAAAACATTGCCTGTTTTTCCAAACATTGGAAATGTTTTTAACATAGAAAAAATATTGCCTGGTCTGATGAATCCCGGTTCCTGCTGTTTCATGCTGATGAGAGGACTAGGGTATGGAGAAAACTACATGAGTACATGCATCCATCATGCTGCGTGTCAACATTGCAGGCTGGTGGGGCATGTTTGCAGGGCCCACGTTGGGGCAACATTTGAATGCCACAGGATTTCTAAAGATGATTGCCAATCAGGTGCATCCCTTCATGGTATCTGAGATATCATTTTTTATTGAACTTTTATTTAACTAGGCAAGTCAGTTAAGAACAAATTCTTATTTACAATGACAACCTATTGGGGAACAGTGGGTTAACTGCCTTGTCCAGGGGCAGAATGACAGAGTTTTACCTTGTTAGCTCAGGGATACAATCCAGCAACCTTTCGGTTACTGACCCAACGGTATATCCACTAGGCTACCTGCCGCCCCATGGCTAGAATTGTCCAGGAATGGTTCCACAAACAGGACAGTGAATTCAGCTTACTGCAGCGGCCTGCACCAGTCACCACATCTCAATCCCTGGTTCGAGCCCGGCGAGGGGACGGACTAAAGTTATACTGTTATATTGGTGCCGTGACCCAGATCACTGGTTGCTGCGGAAAAGGAGGAGGTCAAAAGGGGGGTGAGTGTAACGGATGTGAAACGGCTAGCTAGTTAGCGGTGGTGCGCACTAGTGTTTCAATTGGTGACGTCACTCGCTCTGAGACCTTGAAGTAGTGGTTCCCCTTGCTCTGCAAGGGCCATGGCTTTTGTGGAGCGATGGGTAACGATGGTTCGTGGGTGACTGTTGTCTGTGTGCAGAGGGTCCCTGGTTCCAGCCCAGGTAGGGGCAAGGAGAGGGACGGAAGCTATACTGTTACATTGATGCTGTTGACCCGGATCACTGGTTGCTGCAGAAAAGTGTTAGGGTTGCGTCAATCGAATCTGGTATCAGGATAAGTATGACACTGAGTCACCGAATTGTATATTATGTACTTATTATTAGCTAAGCAATAAGTGGTAAATGCAATTTTCATATATACGGGCTCTCTGTCCCACCTCGCAGGGCAACCAGAGAACTGACTTGTTCCTGACAAAGATATTATAATATACTCTGACAGAAGTAGTTCCTGATTCACAGAGTAGAGACTGGGCGTGGTTTAAACTCACTCACCCAGCCTATCGTTGATTGTTGGCGCACGAGCTGGTCCCAGCCCCCTAGGCGCTTCAGCAGTCAGTCTTTGTAGTTGTGTAGAATATCTAAGCGCCCATGCACTCGATACAGTCATCACACACCTGGCTCCTGTTATCTAACAAAAGACCAGTTGTTCCCTACCCTACGTTCTGTATGTGCCCCCAACAATTCATGATAGCTGCCTACAACCAAGGCCAGCCACAGCCTTTCCGCTAGTCACACCATATGTTGCAAAATGTTGCTTTTAACATACACAGACACCCTCATGATAGGCCAAGCATATTTTCAATCCTCACAAAAGGAGAAGGTCAAAAGCAGGGTGAGTGTAACAATGTGAAATGGCTAGCTAGTTAGCGGTGGTGCTCGCTAACAGCGTTTCAATCGGTGACGTCACTCGCTCTGAGACCTTGAAGTAGTGGTTTCCCTTGCTCTGCAAAGGCCACGGCTTTTGTGGAGAGATAGGTAATGATGCTTCGTAGGTGTCAGTTGCCTGTGTGTGCAGAGGGTCCATGGATCGAGTCCGGGTATGGGTGAGGGGACAGACTAAAGTTATACTGTTACACACGCAGGTTAAAATACCAAAACCAACTGTGAACCAACTATATTAATTTGGGCACAGATGGTGGGAAACACACAAAACATTCATGGACATCAGTTAGATAGCAGTTGCTAGCAGTTTTTCCTGGGAGATGAACATTTACCTGACCATGTATATGGTCCTCATTTAAACTGGTTCTTTGTAGAATTTTGACCTGGATCATACAAAAATCGTGTGTTTTTATTCTCCAATAATTCATCCACAGATACAAAGGGAAACCTAGTTCGATTTTAGTTAGTGTGATTAATACCCTGTGAAAGTAACTGTCCCTTCCGATTTACTTACATACATTTACTTACATGTCCACTAACCTTTTGAATTCACGATTATACCGTATCATCAAATTCGTGAAAAGGCGATCATTTAAGATATACAATTATATTTGTGTTTATGGATGAATTTAAGTCTACCAGTAAAGTTTTTGCACTGAAGACCATTGCACTGCATTTTCACCCGTTGAATATCATTCAAAAGCTTACAAAAGTTCAAAAATGACAATTCTATCCTTCCTGGAAAACGAGGTACCACTTTCATAGGGTATGGGCGCATACGAGCAGATCACTTTTCAAATCAAATCAAATTGTATTGGTCACATAGACATGGTTAGCAAAAAAAAAAACACATGGTTAGCTAATGTTATTGTTAGTGTAGCGAAATGCTTGTACTTCTAGTTCCGACACTGCAACAATATCTAATATCTAACAACTACCTAATACACACAGATCTAAATAAAAGAATGGAATAAGAGTATCTAAATATAAATACAGTTGAAGTCAGAAGTTTAAATAAACTTAGGTTGGAGCCATTAAAACTTGTTTTTCAACCACTCCACAAATTTCTTGCTAACAAAACTATAGTTTTGGCAAGTCGGTTAGGACATCTACTTTTTGCATGACACAAGTCATTTTTCCAACAATTGTTTACAGACAGATTATTTCAATTATAATTCACTGTATCACAATTCCATTGGGTCAGAAGTTTACATACACTAAGTTGACTGTGCCTTTAAACAGCTTGGAAAATTCCAGAAAATGATGTCATGGCTTTAGAAGCTTCTGATAGGCTAATTGACATCATTTGAGTCAATTGGAGGTGTACCTGTGTATGTATTTCAAGGCCTACCTTCAAACTCAGTGCCTCTTTGCTTGACATCATGGGAACATCAAAAGAAATCAGCCAAGACTTCAGAAAAAAAATTGTAGACCTCCACAAGTCTGGTTCATCCTTGGGAGCAATTTCCAAACGCCTGAAGGTACCACATTCATCTGTACAAACAATAGTATGCAAGTATAAACACTATGGGGCTACGCAGCCGTCATTACCGCTCAGGAAGGAGACACGTTCTGTCTCCTAGAGATGAACATACTTTGGTACGAAAAGTGCAAATCAATCCTAGAACCACAGCAAAGGACCTTGTGAAGATGCTGGAGGAAACAGGTACAAAAGTATCTATAACCACAGTAAAAGGAGTCCTATATCGACAACCTGAAAGGCAGCTCAGCAAGGAAGAAGCCACTGCTCCAAAACCACCCTAAAAAAGCCAGACTACGGTTTGCAACTGCACATGGGGACAAAGATCTTACTTTTTGGAGAAATGTCCTCTGGTCTGATGAAACTAAAAAAGGACTGTTTGGCAATAATGAACATTGTTACGTTTGGTGGGAAAAGGGGGAGTCTTCCAAGCAGAAGAACACCATCCCAACCGTGAAGCACAGGGGTGGCAGCATCATGTTGTGGGGTGCTTTTCTACAGGAGGGACTGGTGCACTTCACAAAATAGATGGCATCATGAGGCAGCAAAATAATGTGGATATATTGAAGCAACATTGCAAGACATCAGTTAGGAAGTTAAAGCTTGGTCACAAATGGGTCTTCCAAATGGACAATGACCCCAAGCATACTTCCAAAATTGTGGCAAAATGGCTTAAGGACAACAAAGTCAAGGTATTGGAGTGGCCATCACAAATCCCTGACCTCAATCTCACAGATAATTTGTGGGCAGAACTGGAAAAGCATGTAAGAGCAAGGAGGCCTACAAACCTGACTCAGTTACACCAGCTCTGTCAGGAGGAAGGGGCCAAAATTCACCCAACTTATTGTGGGAAGCTTGTGGAAGGCTCCCCAAAATGTTTTACCCAAGTTAAACAATTTAAAGGCAATGCTACCAAATACTAATTGAGTGTATGTAAACTTCTGACCCACTGGGAATGTGATGAAAGAAATTAAAGCTGAAATAAATAATTCTCTACTATTATTCTGACATTTCACATTCTTAAAATAAAGTTGTGATCGTAACTGACCTAAGACAGTGAATTTTTACAAGGATTAAATGTCAGGAATTGTGAAAAACTGAGTTTAAAATGTATTTGGCTAAGGTGTATGTAAACTTCCATCTTCAACTGTATATACCCTCTGGAGAGCCCTACGGTTGTGGGTGGTGCAGTTGCCGTACCAGGATGTGATACAGCACAAACAGGATTCTCTCAATTGTGAAGTTTGTGATAAGCCAAATTTCTTCAGCCTCCTGAGGTTGAAGAGGCGCTGTTGTGTGTGGGTGGACCATTTCAGTTTGTCCACGATGTGTACGCCGAGAAACTTAAAACTTTCCACCTTCTCCACTGCTTTCCCATCGATGTGGATAGAGGGGTGCTCCCTCTGCTGTTTCAGTCCACGTTCATCTCCTTTGTTTTGTTGACATTGAGTGAGAAGTCCAAGATAGTCACCGCCTTTCAAAGTGTGTTGCATTCTTGGGATAAAAATGGACCAAATTGCATCAACTGCAAGTTTCTGCAGTTGCTCTTCAACAACTTCATCCTGCAGCCAACATCTACTTTGTGGGAGGCTCTATTGTCAACCAATCATTAGGGTGTTCTTGTTTGACCAACGCAAACGTGACCAAAGATGTGACCAATTACTTAAATTCATGTGTAGCCTACAGTGAATAAATAAATGTGATTTAGGCTCTCTCACTAATTGATTGTATGATGTTCACGTGTATGATTTCAGTTTGTGAGTGTGGGATACGAGTGTTTCTCAACACTATAAAGACAACTTTTTAGAAACAATGGCAACACTGCCAAGTTGATCTGAGCCTTGCTGTTGGAAAACCACATTAGTGTCTGACTTTCGACTGTAGCAGATGCACCTGGGACTTGCAGTGTCTCTAATAAACCAAGTTCTATTTTAGCATTTGGCATCACAGAAATGAGCAGTGCGGATGAAATGATTGAATAACGTATGTGTACATTTGTTTTTGCAACGCTAGCACATGCAATGTGGTTGGTGCAGTCAAGGTGATCGGGCACCTGGTTCGATCCCATGTAATAAACCATTTATTTTGCTCCTACAACTCTGGTCTCTTCTGCCTTATAGGACACATTTGGTATTGTCTTTTTTATTTGACCTTTCAAGTAGTCTATGGGCTAGGAGTAACCTTGATCCGTGGTTCAGATTTGTTTAAATAGCCACTGTGTCACGGTCGTCATAATGAGGAGACCAAGGCGCAGCATGATAAGTGTATATAACTCTTTTAATGAAAAGAACGAACCGTGAAGCTATATGACTAGTGCAAACAGGCAACTAAACATAGAATAATAACCCACAAACTATCTCAGGAATATGGCTACCTAAATATGGTCCCCAATCAGAGACAACGATAAACAGCTGCCTGATTGAGAACCAATCTAGGCAACCATAGACATAAACACCTAGACTAGAAAACCCCATAAGCATACAAAAACCCGTAGACAATACACAACTACACAAACCACCCTTGTCACACCCTGACCTAACCGAAATAATAAAGAAAACAAAGATAACTAAGGTCAGGGTGCGACACACTGATAAATTCAGCAAAAATAAATAAAAATTGCATTACCAATTGGGCATGGCTAATTCAACTAAATTACTTGGTTTGATAATACCCTAACAGCCTTTTCACACTGCAGTATCTTGCTGACCTGTAGCCTACAGTACAGTGCTGGTTCAGATATTTTCTTTCAGCAAGGTTCCAGCAACTGTTGTGGATGTGCAACCAGGCCAGCGCAGTACAGCTCCACTCAGATTGGCTCGACTCAGTAGCCTAGTAATAAAAGGGTGGCATGTTACACACAAATGTGTAACATGCCAATGTTGCCCCATTCACTCCCAATAGAGTAGCAGTAGATTCACCTTGCTATGGCATGACTACATCGCCCCCTTGTGTCCATCTGTTTTTACCAGGTATGCCATCTGTATTGAAGCAAATTACATTGTAATACAAATGAACACACACATATAAAAGAGAAGTTTCTTTATAAAATCAAATTATTTGAAAATACAACAACATCCAGACGTACAGAAGAGACAACTGCCTCAATGACAATAAAATAAAATAAAATAGTAACAACAACGACAGGCTACACAAAGCGTTGTTTTGAGAAAGGGACAGCAGGTAGAAAAACAGTAGAAAAACAATAGAAAAACAAACTACCAGTACATTTTATCTCAAAAGAGCATACAAACAAAAATGGGGATTTCATGTTTTGACACAAACAGAAATACAAATCTTAGGCTGATTTTGAAATCCCTGAATTTAATTAAAATGTTGTATCCTTAGTTTTTTACAAATTCAATTCAAATGTAAAGTTATGGTTTTAAAAAGTAACACCAACAAATAAGAACAAAATGCAAATTAAAACAAGTATAGTACATTCTGAAAAGCTATTCTTTCTCATAAAATACCCAACAATCCTAAAGCATTGAAAAGGAAGCGCTTATTATCAATAATAAAAGCTGTGAAGAGCCACAAATATTCAAACTAAAAAAATAGCACACATATTTCAAATGAATGATCTAATTGAGATTCTTCATGAATTATAACACTGGTGTAATTGTTTTTTCTTTGGCCAATCTATTTTCAGTTACCATCAAACAATCACTACTAAATGTCAGCTGTCTATGAAAAGCTTTTGCACCAAAATATATGCCCCATTTTCTTCAAATAGGCCTAAGAAAATACAGGTTCCCACATCTAGATTTCTTTCTACATTGGTTGCTTGCTAAGTGCTCGCTAAATGCACAAGAACCATGGCTTTTTGCTACATCTGCTTAGCTTCAAACAAAACATTGACTACTGTATATAAAAAGGAAACAATGAACAAACACTTAAATAAATGTCCTTTATTCATTACTGCTATTCCAAGAAGCTCCCCGGGAGTCCAATGAACCTGATTGAAAATCTCATTTAGAGGTATGACGATGGTATCAAATATATTGCTAATGTGTCTAATATTGTGAGACAGAGGCTGAGAGTCCTCTGCAGCATTATGAGACCACACACACACACAGAACACAGTTAATATGGCTTTTGTTTTGAACGAGCGCTGTCAGATATCCCACTACAGTAGCTACGGTGTGTGAACTGCGCTCCAGTAAGGGTTGAGGTTTATGCATCAGGGTGTGACTGACTGTATAGGAAAGTTCTCCCTCTACTCCATGAGGGCTGAGTACTGACTAAGACGTAGGCTTGTGCAGTGGCTGCTGACGTGAAGGTGTAAATCACTCTTTCAGAATAACTAATGGCCTCAATGCACACTGGGGATTAACTCCAAATCCATTCCATAGACTGGAAGTCTTACTCAGCCTGAGGTCCATGTTAATGCTTTACAACCACAGGTTTGAATAAATCCACACACTGCTGTGTCTGTTTGTCATAGTAAGAGGCCAACGGCAAGGTGCCAACGGTATGCAATCTGAATATACTGTAGATGTGGGGTTTGAGTTATTATGAGCATTAATATACCGCTCCTTTATCAAAGTAATATCTTGTACAGTAAATGCTTGGGACAGGAAGATACATGTATAGATAACTGGGTGGAATATCTCAATTGTGGACTTTCAGAGAATGAAATGTAGTCATTCTAAATGGACTAACTTATCTAAATCTCAAATTCATCAGAAACATTTCTTATTACACATGTAAAGTACAGTATAGCAAAAAACGAAATGACATCAAAAGAATGCCAGAATCCCAGCTTTGCATAGATCAGGGCTCTCCAACACTCTTCCTGGAGAGCTACCGTCCTGTAGGTTTTCGCTCCAATCCTAATCTAGCACACCTGATTCTAATAATTAGCTGGTTGATGAGCTGAATCAGGATTGTTACAACTGGGGTTGGAGTGAAAACCTACAGGAGGGTAGCGCTCCAGAAACAGGGCTGGAGAGCCCTGGCATAGATTCACTTTACAAATGAAGAATTCTCTATATGACTGTAGTAAGAAAATCAACCATATGGTTCTGTGCATGTTCTTGGAGAGAACTATGGACCAAAACTCCTATAACCCAGTTTATGTATGTAGACAGTTTCCAAGATACTGTCTCATCTGCTCTATGGTAAAGTAAGCACAAAACACAAAATGTACATTATACAAGTAATGTGAGAAACACTCTCACGCTCACCCTCACACTCATTCACACACACACATCTACATACCACACACACAGTCATTTCCTGATTCAGGCAGCTCATACAAGGCTATCTCCCTCTCATGGGTTTGCATATAATTCCAATATTCCTTATTCATCGCTCTAGGAGGGTGAAATTTCATGGACATCGATGATATGTGTAATTATGACCTACATGCTTGAGTTATTCCATTGGATTAATGGAATGGACCCTAGACTGAACTGGTCCGGTGAGTGTTGCTTAGTGATCCAGTAATCCAGTTCCATGTATTCTTCATCATATCGCTGCTCATTATGGCTCACTTTCAATGTGCTGTACTGTTATCAACACACCACCTGAGCCTTGGCTTGGGGCTGGGAGTAGACACCCACTTTCATTATCACAGATACTCAGCTATGTGCTGGATTCTGCCCACCCAGATATCGGATCCCCCCCTGGTAGACCACCAGGCATTCCACTGAGAACAAAAGGAAATGACAACGAAAAGAGAGTCCTCTTTCACATTCAGATCCCGCTTGAATGGCTTGTAGATGAAAAGAACAGGGAGTGTAGCGGACCATCGGTGCTACCCCACACTTCCTTGTGGTGATTTTCTTCAACATTCCCACTGGTGAGATGTGGTCCTTCTCTAGAGTCTAGAGTCACCTTGAGTCAAAGCATTGGCATTAAAAAAGCATAAAATTGACCCTGCACACGTGGATGTTTAATGAGTGTGTTTGTGTGTTTATGAACTGTATGTGTTGCTCTGAACTATAGCTTGTAAAAATCCTTGTTGTTTTTGTTTGTCTCACCCTACAGAGATCTAAAGTAAGCTCTGTCCCAATGAGTGAAGTCACAAGCACAGACAATGCAAAGATCAGAAGGGACTTGCCAGTTTGCGAGATGGGTTGCCAGATTGAGAATCTATCGCTAGTTTGAGATGGCTCATCAAACATGAGCACGACTGAAGCCCAAACATACAAAACAACAATAAACTAGAAAAATGCATAGTAATACACATGAATATACAATATGATGAAATATGAATGCAAACGTTTTCTTTTGGAAAGTCATACAATAGAAGAAAAAAGGTCAAATGTCACTGGAAATGATTTTCAAAGGCATGTGTGGCAATGGTTTCCACATTAAGAGTTTGGTTGTTGCAGATGTCGTTTCGTCATTGCTCTTGCACTTATCCTAGCCGTTAAGGAAAGTGGGGGAGTGCATTTCCCATAGACCACCTCTCGAAGCTGCTGCCCCTCCGTTTAGCATTTCCTTGCGTTTCTGTTTGTTTGGCGACAGCGTTGTAAAGTAACATAATGGTCAGTGTTATGGTTGGCACAGTGATCTCTCGCGACCCTTGACCCAACTCAGTGACATTTAGTGCTTGTTTTTCTCCCTCTTCTCTTATTTCCCAGACTACGTGTTCCACTTGTTCCTATAGAAAGGGCCCGTTTCACCAGGGAGTGTCAGAGTAGGTTCAACACATACACAGCCTTTACTTCTCTGTCTATCTAGAGCAAAGAGGGAATTATTATGGGTATACAGTGTGTATGTGTGTATATTTGTAAATGTATGGGGGGGGTAGTGTAACAACAGAGGTGAATGCTACGTCTTGGCAAAGACCCTTGTTACAGGATGGGCTGCTCATGTAGGGAGATGACTTGGTGTGCTAGGACAGGGAGTGTTGGTCTGTCTGAGGGTGGTGGAGCAGGAGGTGATGTGTGTGGGTCAGAGTGCATCACTATGTCTCTCACTGGGCTCTCCCAGTCGCCCCTTTCTGGGACCCCCCTGCTGCCACTGCAGCCTCCCCCCAAGGCTCCCCATCGCTGTCCGCCCCTCTCTCCCTATCCTCATCCCCCCATTCGTCCTCCTCATCTTCCTCCTCCAGGCTCTTCTCCTCCTCTCTCTCTTTCTTGATGGCCTGGATGGCAGGGGGGGCGGCAGCAGAGGCGCTGTCCCCAGAGTCGCTGCTGTCCTCAAAGGCTTCAGGGTTCTCCAGCATCTCCCTGATCAGAGGAGGCATGGGGCCTGGGATCTCCATCTTCAGAGTGATGGCCCTCTCCGCACCTACAGTACAGAGAGAGAGAGAGAGAGAGAGACAGAGACATGCATAAACATGAGTTTACATTCACATTTACATTTTAGCCATTTAGCAGACTCCTCCAGAGCAACTTACAATCAGTTAGTTATTCATTGTTAATTATTTGGGGCTCTATGTCTCTATCAATACTGATTGAAAGCCGGAGTCTGAGGCTCTACCGTACATGCATATTGATCTATGTGTCAGGATGTGTTAAGGCTATAGCCAATGTTATGAATAGAGATCTAGGCTGTGCCGTGTCTCTGTTCTGTACTGTGTACTACATCCTTATCTGTACTGACCCTTGGTGCTGATGCCCCTGAGATCAGTGACCTTCATCAGCATACGGGGGAACAAATGTGGCTTGTTGGGGCGTCTGCGGCGGGCGTAGATCTTTAGGGCCTCCAGGAGGGGCTCCTGCAGCTTGTCTACCTTCTGGGGCTCCTCCAAGTCCATACGGTCTGAGGGAGAGAGCCAACACACAGGGTCAGGAGGGGGGGTGAGCAATGATAGAGGGTGAGGAAGAGTAAGCAGCCAATTCCAGGGTCGGGGGGGGCTGGAACATTAAGAGAAGAGGAGAGAGTGCTTAGTATATTAAGACAAACACACATGCACATGCACACACACACACACACACACACACACACACACAAATGTACACAAACAATAACAGCCAATGCTGCAGTACCTCCACAGATGAGGCAGATGGCGCTGAGGAGGCCAGTCTCTGTGTCATCCATCTCCAGAGGCAGCAGCTGGCCAGCAAAGGCAAACACCAGTTCTGTGAGCGGGCCGAAGCCTGCGTTGTGCATCTGGGTCCGGTTCAGGGTCAGCCCGTCTGAGAAGGTCATTGTGTCCTGCTCCGGAGTGTAGCGAGTGCAGATCCTCAGCATCTGAGAGTGAGGAGAGGAGAAGATAGAGAGGTTAGGGGAATAACGACAACAAAGATGATGAAAAGGGAGGACGAAGAAGAGGAGTGACAGAGGACAGTGACATGTGCATTGTGAAATGTGTGTGTATAGTGTGTTGAGGGAAAGCAAAGTATGGATAAGGGAGAGAGAGGAGTGAATAGATTGTAGTGAGGGAGAGAAGGGTGAAGGTGGAGGGGGAGATGAGTGAAGGTGGAGGGAAAGATGAGTGAAGGTGGAGGGAGAGATGAGTGAAGGTGGAGGGAGAGATGAGTGAAGGTGGAGGGAGACATGAGTGAAGGTGGAGGGAGAGATGAGTGAAGGTGGAGGGAGACATGAGTGTGAACTGTAAAGAGCAGTGGGGGAGAGAGGAGTACAGACAGAGTGGAGGTGGGGGTGGGGGAGTGTTCAGGTACCAGTATGTCCAGACAGGCTGATTTGAGAAGTGTGATCTGGTCAGCGATGGTGAGGGTGGTGAAGCCTGGCAGGCGCTTGGCAAACTCCACTATCTTGATGATGCACTTGGTGGAAAGTTCACTGAACTTATCCCACAGCCCCAGATCCAACTGCACACGGTGGTCTGCACTGGAGTTCTGGAACACAGGAGAGACAGAGAGAGAGAGGGGTGAGATTTGTGTGTGCCTTTGTGTGCGTGTGCGTGTGTGTGTGTACTTGACTCACTGTAGTGTATTTGCCCAGCTGGACGAGTGAGGGGAAGGTGTCTTTGTGGGCCTTGCTGACTTTGTTGACTAGCTCCTCCAGTTCTCCACTGAGCTCATAGCTCTCCGGCAACACCACCTCCTCCTTCACATCTTTCTTCTTCTTGTTCCTGTCATTACGCACTGCTGCATGGGGGACAAGGCAGCAGGTGCCCTGGCGGTTAGAGAGTTGGGCCAGTAACCGAAAGGTGGCTAGTTCGAATCCACGAGCCGACAAGGTGAAAAAATTGCCAAAGTGCCCTTGAACATGGCACTTAACTCTAATTGCTTCTGGGTTACCGTCGATAATGGCTGGCCGTGACCCTACTCTTTGAGACAACACATTTTCAACTATTAATACACTCTTGAACATATGTGACCTAGGACAAAACAAAGCACCCACTAAATTAAATTCAAACGAAGGAGGGAGAAAAGATGAGTGAAAGGGAAAGTGATAGATTGGTGGTAGTTGTTGTCATCTAATAGAGCAACACATCCCTCATGCTTCTCTCCTTCCTTCCTCTCAGGATGTCCACTTATAGAGCGGCTATATTGTGATTTCAGTGCTACCCCACTACAGACAATAAACTGTACTGAGATCCCTTTCCAAAACACTCTTTGCCACACAATCACTCTCACACGCTCTCTGTATTCAAACCATCTCTGATCCCACCTTTACACTTGAGCACAGCATACCCAGAAGGTATGGGCAAAACTGGCTGTAATGTCATCTTTCTGAGGCCCTGGCACTCACCTTCTTTGGACATGCCGACCTCAAAGCACTTCTGCAGCCGGCAGTACTGACAGCGGTTACGGGTCACCTTGTTGATCTGACAGTTCTTGTCGCGGTGGCAGGTATACACCATGTTCTTCTGAATACTGCGCCGGAAGAATCCCTGAGAGAGAGATACAGGGATACAGAGATACAGAGAGAGATACAGAGAGAGAGAGAGAGATACAGAGAGAGAGAGAGATACAGGGATACAGAGATACAGAGAGAGATACAGAGAGAGAGAGATACAGAGAGAGAGAGAGAGAGAGAGAGAGAGAGAGAGAGAGAGAGAGACCAAGAGAGAGAAATCAGCCATTAAACCATTGTTTCCGGGAGCATAGATCTCTCACTCCATAGCCACAGGAGGGGATTTGAGCCCATACATGTGTCCTTAGATAAAGATTCCACCAGAGGGCAGCACAGGCATCTTTTCATCCTCTAACGTCATAATAGTGTTGAACTGCATGGAAACAATTATGGTAGACTGTCTGTGTGCCCCAGTCTGACTGTTCATGGCTTGTTTGTTTGTGTATGCATGTTCTGTATATATCATGTATTTGCTTGGGTTTACACATCCTGTCTGTACATATTGACTGAGTCTCTTTGTGTGTCTCACCTTGCAGCCCTCACATGAGCTGACCCCATAGTGGTATCCAGAGGACTTGTCCTGGCACACGAAGCAAGGCTTGTAGATGCGGGGAGGAGGGGGCGGAGAAGGTGAACTGGGCACCATCTCCTCAGAGCTGGTGCTCTGGGTCTCTACTGCTGCTCAGATAGAGGGAAAGTTAGAGAGAGAGAAAGAAAGAGATTGTTTATTTCACTTTTGGTTATTATCTATTTCACTTGCTTTGGCAATGTAAACATATGTTTCCCATGCCAATAAAGCACTTTGAATGTAATTGGAGAGAGAGAGAGAGAGAGATAAAGCACTTTGAATGTAATTGGAGAGAGCGAGAGAGAGAGAGAGAGAGAGATAAAACACTTTGAAGAGAGAGAGGGGGCAATAAAGACAGACTTTAACTTACTGCACATTTCAGTATTGCAGCTAATAGGTAAACTGCATGTCAGATGATTAATGCAATTAATGCAAAACATCTTTGAAGGCATGTTACAAGTACAGTACACGACTGCGGTTCAATGGGACCCACAGTGTTGCTCCCTAAATAAGTTAAGCTGATATATAAATATGGAGTAACTGATAAAGGCAGACTTGTCAACAAACAAGCCCAACCCCCCTCTAGCCCAACCTTTCAGCTCTACCCAGGAGGGCAGCTCAAAGGCAAACATTTTAAGAGATGGGGGGGATTGGTTGGTTCAGCGCTGATTGACATTGGAGAGAGAGAAAGAGAGAGATCGAAAGAGGGAAAAGAGACACAATTAGCTGATGGCCAGATGGCTATGCTGATAAAATGCTGATTGGCAGATGATATTTGATTGCCGTCTCCACTTCTGGGGAGTGGGGGGTGGAGCATACCTCTGACTGTCTGACTAACTGACAGCTGAATGGTGTGTGTGTGTGTGTGTGTGTGTGTGTGTGTGTGTGTGTGTTTTAATTGGAATGCCTGTCCAACCCGACATGCTTGTATACCTCTAGCCACATTTGAACAAACAGACTGAAGGTGTTTATGAGACTGCTGTCTCCCTCTGTCCCTCCCTTCTGTCTCGCAGGGGGAAAATGGCACACAATATAACACCATTTGCTGTCCCACAAGCAGTCATTCAACTGCTGCCAATGAAAACCCTCAAAATAAACAACGTCAAACACACACACACACACACACACACACACACACACACACACACACACACACACACACACACACACACACACACACACACACACACACACACACACACACACACACACACACACACACACACACACACAGAGAGACAAGAGAGACAAACATTTGAACACAGAGACAACACGACATGGATGAAGCCCAGATGAGTGAAACCTTGGTCCATGTCTAAAAGGGAAATCGTCTTTATTTTGTATTCACCTTAATTCTAAGAGTGCAGTCCTTCTCTTTTTCATCACTGACCATTTCAGGTCTATGCTCCATCTAGCTACTCAACATAACTATAAATGCACTGTGTTTTTCCTGACTTCACACACACAACAAAGATCAGACATTTGCATAGACACACACATTAATTTATAAATGGTCAAAAGCACATATACACATACATTTAGCTACATTCACTGACCAAGCCCCCCAAACAATCCCCTCTAACATGCCTTTCAACTTTCACCTTCAGTCACCCCAACTTCACCTCCACATGCCCATTCCCAAACCCCCCTGTTTTTCTCTTGTTTCCTGGCCCTAAATTCCTCTGCGCAGGCTGGCCAGGGTTTAATAGAGGACCAGGCTCGTAAGCTGGCCTATAAAGGCTGTGTCTGGGCTGGGAAGGAGGCCCCCGGCCAGGCCAACCGCCTCTTTATTGGGATCCAGTCACCTTGGACAGCCATTCACACCACCAGCTGGACCCTCGCATCCCTTCCCCGTAAAAAAAAAGACAAAAAAAACAAAAATGGAGGGGTTGAAAATCCAAAAGCCACGCACAGCCCCCCTCCTAGCTGCCATCTTCAATGGATAGAACAGTTCTGGCCCAAATGTGGACCTCTACCCCCCTCCAGCCCCCTCTCTCTCACACTAGGGCCTGCGTTTAACAAGAGAGGCGAGACTTCAAAAATAGTAGAAAAGGGTATAAAGGAAAAATGTCATAAAAGAAGAGCGGGACAAATGAAGAGAGAAATACAGGGGGAGAAAGAGAAAGACACGAGTTGGAGGACAGAGTGCTACCAGTGGCTAGAGAGGTGGAATAAAACTCTGACCCTTTAGCTTTGACCTTGACTGATGAGATGTTTTGTAAGACCACCACCACCATTAGTATTAGCTACCAATGGCCTAACAGTGTATTACCACCACTACCATAAGTACCAGCTACCAATAGCCTAACAGTCTACTACCACCACTACCATTAGTACTAGCTACAAATAGTGTGACAGTCTATTACCACCACTACCATTAGTAATAGCTACAAATAGTGTGACAGTCTATTACCACCACTACCATTAGTAATAGCTACAAATAGTGTATCAGTCTATTACCACCACTACCATTAATAAATCAAATCCAATGTTATTAGTCATGTGCACCGAATACAACAGGTGTAGACCTTACAATGCTTACTTACGAGCCCCTAACCAACAGTGTAGTTTTAAAAAATATGGATAAGAATAAGAGATAAAAGTAACAAGTAATTAAAGAGGAGCAGTAAAATAACAATATATACAGGGGGGTGCCGATACAGGGTCAATGTTTGGGGGCACCGGTTAGTTGAAGCAGTATGTACTACATGTAGGTAGAGTTAATTTTTGTGACTATGCATAGATGAAAACAGAGAGTGGCAGTGGTGTGGAGAGGGGAAGGGGGGGTGCAATGTGAATAGTCTGGGTAGCCATTTGACTAGATGTTCAGGAGTCTTATAGCTTGGGGGTGGAAGCTGTTTAGAAGCCTCTTGGACCTAGACTTGGCCCTCCTGTATCGCTTGCCATGTGGTAGCAGAGAGAACAGTCTATGACTAGGGTGGCTGGAGTCTTTGACAATTTTCAGGGCCTTCCTCTGACACCACCTGGTATATAGGTCCTGGATGGCAGGAAGCTTGGCCCCAGTGATGTAAAGGGCAGTTCGCGCTACCCTCTGTAGTGCCTTGCAGTCGGAGGCCGAGCAGTTGACATACCAGGCAGTGATGCAACCAGTGATACTCTCGATGGTGCAGCTGTAGAACCTTTTGAGGATCTGAGGACCCATTCCAAATCTTTTCAGTCTCATGAGGGGGAGTAGGTTTTGTTGTGCCCACTTCATGACTGTCATGGTGTGCTTGGACCATGTTAGTTTGTTAGTGATGTGGACACCAAGGAACTTGAAGCTCTCAACCTGCTCCACTGCAGCCCCGTCGATGAGAATGGGGCGTGCTTGGTCCTCTATTTCATGTAGTCCACAATCATCTCCTTTGTCTTGATCACATTGAGGGAGAGGTTGTTGTCCTGGCATCACACGGCCAGGTCTCTGACCTCCTCCCTATAGGCTGCCTCGTTGTTGTCGGTGATCACGCCTACCACTGTTGTGTCATCTGCAAATTTAATGATGGTGTTGGAGTCGTGCCTGGCCATGCAGTCATGAGTGAACAGGGAGTACAGGGGGGGAATGAGCACGCACCAATGGCCCTGAGGGGCCCCTGTGTTGAGGATGAGCGTGTCGGTTGTGTTGTTACCTACCCTCACCACCTGGGGGCAGCCCGTCAGGAAGTCCAGGATCCAGTAGCAGAGGGAGGTGTTTAGTACCAGGGTCCTTAGCTTATTGATGAGCTTTGAGGGCACTATGGTGTTGAACGCTGCGCTGTAGTCAATAAATAGCATTCTCACATGCGTTCCTTCTGTCCAGGTGGGAAAGGGCAGTGTGGAATGCAATAGAAACTGCATCATCTGTGGATCTGTTGGGGCGGTATGCAAACTGGAGTGGGTCTAGGGATGATGGTGTTGATGTGAGTCATGACCAACCTTTCAAAGCACTTCATGGCTACCGACGTGAGTGCTACGGGTCGGTAGTCATTTCGGCAGGTTCCCTTAGTGTTCTTGGGCACAGGGACTATGTTGGTCTGCTTGAAACAAGTTGGTATTACAGACTCAGACAGGCAGATGTTGAAAATGTCAGTGAAGACACTTGCCAGTTGTTCAGTGCATGCTCGGAGTACATGTCCTGGTAATCCGTCTGGCCCAGCGGCCTTGTGAATGTTGACTTGTCTAAAGGTCTTACTCACATCAGCTGCGGAGAGCGTGAACACACAGTCTTCCGGTACAGCTGGTGCTCTCGTGCATGTTTCAGTGTTATTTGCCTCGAAGCGAGCATAGAAGTAGTTTCGCTCGTCCGGTATGCTCGTGTCACTGGGCAGCTCTCGGCTGTGCTTCCCTTTGTAGTCTGTAATGGTTTGCAAGCCCTGCCACATCCGACGAGCGTCAGAGCCGGTGTGGTACGGTTCAATCTTAGTCCTGTATTGACGCTTTGCCTGTTTGATGGTTCGTTGGAGGGCATAGCGGGATTTCTTGTAAGCTTCTGGGTTAGAGTCCCGCTCCTTGAAAGCGGCAGCTCTAGCTTTTAGCTAAGTGCGGATGCTGCCTGTAATCCATGGTTAATGGGTGGTGTATTTACGTACAGTCACTGTGGGGATGACATCATCGAGGCACTTATTGATGAAGCCAATGACAGATGTGGTGTACTCCTCTATGCCATTGGAGGAATCCCGGGAACATATTCCAGTCTGTGCTAGCAAAACAGTCCTGTAGCTTAGCATCTGCTTCATCTGACCACTTTTTTATTGATCTAACACTGGTGCTTCCTGCTTTAATTTTAGTTTGTAAGCAGGAATCAGGAGGATAGAATTATGGTCAGATTTGCCAAATGGAGGGCAAGGGATAGATTTCTATACATCTCTGTGTGGTCCAGAGGACTTTTCCCTCTGGTTGCACATTTAACATGTTGATAGAAATTCGGCAAAACTGATTTAAGTTTCCCTGCAAGTCCCCGGCTACTAGGAGCGCCGCCTCTGGGTGAGTGTTTTCTTGTTTGCTTATGGTGGAATACAGCTCATTCAATTCTATCTTGGTGCCAGCCTCTGACTGTGGTGGTATGTAAACTCTCTCGGTAGGTAATGTGGTCTGCAGCTTATCATGAGAAACTCTACCTCAGGCGAGCAATGACTCGAGACTTCCTTAGATATCGCGCACCAGTTGTTGATTACAAAAATACATAGACAGCCGTCCCTTGTCTTGTCAGACGCCGCTGTTCTATCCTGCCGGTATAACGTATAACCAGCCAGCTGTATGTTAATACTGTCGTTGTTCAGCCACGACTCCGTGAAGCACAAGATGTTACAGTTTTGAATGTCTTGTTGGTAGTTTAATCTTCCCAATAACGCGTCCATTTTATTGTCCAAGATTGCAAGTTCGCGAGCAGAATTGAGGGGAGTGGTCGTTTATTCGATTGCCTCCTACTACTCAGAAGGTAGCCCGCCCTCCGGCCTCTCTTCCTCCGCCTCCTCTTCACGTGGATCACTGGGATCAGGGCCTGTTCCCGAGGGAGCCGTATATCCTCCGCCTCTGGCTCTTCAGAGTCGTGAAAGAAGAAAAATAATTCTGCTAATCCGTGGTGAGTAATCGCAGTCCTGATGTCTAGAAATTATTTTCGGTCATAAGAGATGGTAGCAGCAACATTATGTACAAAAATAGTAAAAAAATAACTTACAAACAACGCAGATAAACAAAACAAAACACAATCATTTGAGGGCTCGTAAAACGTCTGCCTTCTGCTCCGGCACCATTTTAGCTGAACATTTTAGTACCAGCTATCAACAGCGTAACAGTCTACTACCATCACTAACATTAGTACTAGCTACAAATAGCCTAACAGTCTACTACCATCACTAACATTAGTACTAGCTACCAATAGCCTAACAGTCTACTTCCACCACTACCAGGATAATAGCGAAAGATATTGCCACTCCTATTTGACATATCAAATCAAAACAAATTGTATTGGTCACATACACATGGTTAGCAGATGTTAATGCGAGTGTAGCGAAATGCTTGTGCTTCTAGTTCCGACAGTGCAGTAATATCTAACAAGTAATCTAACTAATTCACAACAACTACCTTATACACACAAATGTAAAGGGATGAATAAGAATATGTACACATAAATATATGAATAAGCGATGGCCATGCGGCATACGCAAGATGCAGTAGATGGTATAGAATACAGTATATACATATACATATATCTACATGTATATACATATACTGTACATATGAGATGAGATGCTATCAATTTATCAAAACGTCATTCCGCTACCTAAGAATAGTAAAGCCCCCTTTACTGGCTCAAATAGCCGACCAATCAGCCTGTTACCAACCCTTAGTAATCTTCTGGGAAAAATTGTGTTTGACAATGCTATTTTACAATAAACAAATTGACAACAGACTTTCAGTGCGGTTATCAGGAAGGACATTCAACAAGCACTGCAACACTTAACAAAAAGCTGCAGTTAGTTTCAGAATGGTTGGCAAGGAATAAGTCTTTCCTACATATTTCAAAAACTGAACGCATTGTATTTGGTGATAAATCATTCACTAAACCCTAAACCTCAGCTAAATCTTGTAATAAATCATGTGGAAATTGAGCAAGTTGAGGTGACTAAACTGCTTGGAGTAACCCAGGATCGTAAACTGTCATGGCCAAAACATATTGATACAACAGTAGCTAAGATGGGGAGAAGTCTGTCCATCATAACGCGCTGCTCTGCCTTCTCAACAGCACTATCAACAAGGCAGGTCCTACAGGCCCTAGTTTTGTCGCACCTGGACTACTGTTCAGGCGTGTGATCAGGTGCCACAAAGAGGGTCTTAGGAAGATTGCAATTGGCTCAGAACAGGGCAGCACGGCTGGCCCCTGGATGTACACAGAGAGCTAATATTAATAATATTCATGTCAATCTCTCCTGGCTCAAATTGGAGGAGAGATTGACTTCATCACTACTTGTATTTGTGAGAGGTATTGACATGTTGAATGCACCGAGCTGTCTGTTTAAACTACTGGCACACAGCTCAGACACCTATGCATACCCCACAAGACATGTTACCAGAGGTGTCTTCACATTCCCTAAGTCCAGCACAGACTTTGGGAGGCACACAGTACTACATAGAGCCATAACTACGCAGAACTATATTCCACATCAAGTAACTCATGTAAGCTGTGAAATCTGATTAAAAAACGGATAGAAATACACCGTATGGAAGAGCGGTGACTGTGAAGCAGCACAAACATAGGCACAGACACATGCATACACACACATGATAACATACACACTATACACACACGTACACATGGATTTTGTGTTGTAGATATGTGGTAGTAGAGGAGGGGCCTGAAGGCACACACTTAATGTGTTGTGGAATCTGTTGTGAATGTATTGTAATGTATTTAACATTTTAGAACTGCCCTAATTTTGCTGGACCCCAGGAAGAGTAGCTGCTGTCTTGGCAGTAGCTAATGGGGATCCATAATAAATACAAATACAAATACTATTACTAGCTACCAATAGCCTGACCGTCTACTACCACCACTAATAATACCATTGGTAATAGCTACTAATAAGCTACGAGTCTACCACTAACATTAGTACTACTACTAGACCAATAGCCTAAAACCACTACCAAAACCACTACCACCATCGGTAGCCCAACATCTTACTACAACCAATAGCCTACATTGGGATGCTACCACTACTTCAACTGTTACTCCTATGGTCACAGGAACCACAGCCACTGTTGCTTTTACGGCTTGTGATTAGAGTCAGAACTTTTTCATGACCTGCAATCCCGACCAGGAATAACTCTGGGCCCTCGTTCACTATAACGTCTCTGATCAGTGTTACAGAAGACTGAGGTTGCTTAATTGTGATCGCATGTAGATATTCAAGTGAATATGTCTGAGCATTCCAAAATATAATCCTGGGCCCCAAATCCTTCTACCATGGCCTGAGACAGACAGAGACCCAGTCCCAGGATACGTCCAAAATGACTACTTTTTACCAGGGCCCATAGGAAATTAGAGCACTATATATGGAATTAGAGTACTATATAGGGAATTGGAGCACTACATAGTAGGGAATTAGAGTACTATATAGGGAATTAGAGTACTATATAGGGAATAGGGTACCTTTTGGGACACCCATGCTGTCTGTAGAGACAGGTAATGGAGGTGGGAGTGGGTTGGTGCTGAGTGAGGGACACTGTAACCGGAGTGCTGTTTTCTGTTTATGTAGTAACACTACAATGAAAGAAAGGCCCAGAAAAAAAGCTCCTATTGAAAAGGAGGAGCTGCATGTGGCGCCAGGGGAGAGGTAGTGACTGACAATGTCTGACGTGAGGGGGGAGAGGTGGAGAGAGGGAGAGACAGAAAAGGGGGAGAAGACAACAGGACACAAGATAAAGGGAGAGAGGGAGACAGAGAAAATGGAAAGGGCATAGAAGGAGTGAGGGAAAACAGGAGAACACAGACAAATAGATTAGGACAATCCCAGCTCTACCTGGCTGGAAGCGACCGAGAGAGAGGGGGCCTGGATCTGTCATCATCCTGAACTGAGCCTCAGCCTGAAAAAACGCCCCTCTCTCTCTCCTTCTGTCTCTTTCTTCGCCCAGGGCTTACCTCACAGCGTGTCACTACATCAATCAGCATCCATAGGACTACCCCTAGACAAGCTTTTAGACCAGCTCCACCCCTCACAACTCCTTCCATCTCACTTTCTCCCTCTCTCTCTCCCACCTCCCTCTCTCCATCCTTGTTTATCCCTCTACCCTCCTTCTTCCACCTTTTCACTTTGTGCAAAAGTGGGTCTGTGTCTACCCTGGTGCTTTAGTTAGCTGCAGTTTGCTCTCTCTCTATCTCTTGCTCTATTGCCTTCACCTTTTTTCTCTCCCTCTTCCTTTCATTCTCTCTGCTTCTCCTTCAGTGTGTTTCCTCAGCTCTACACATCTCTCTCTTGCTCTCTCTCGCACTCCCCCTCTTTCAATTCAATTCAAGGGGTTTATTGACATGGGAAACATATGTTAACATTGCCAAAGCAAGTGAAGTAGATAATAAACAAAAGTGAAATAAACAATAAACAATAAAAAAATAACAGTGAACATTGCAGTCACAGAAGTTCCAAAATAATAAAGACATTTCAAATGTCATATTATGTCTATATACAGTGTTTTAACGATGTGCAAATAGTTAAAGTACAAAAGGGAAAATAAATACACATAAATATGGGTTGTATTTACAATGGTGTTTGTTCTTCACTGGTTGCCCTTTTCTTGTGGCAACAGGTCACAAATCTTGCTGATGTGATTGCACACTACGGTATTTCACCCAATAGACATGGGAGTTAATCTGTGTAATCTGAGGGAAATAAAATTCATTTTGTGTGCACATAACCTATCTTCTCTTGAGAGCCAGGTCTGCCTATGGCGGCCATTCTCAATAGCAAGGCCATGCTCACTGAGTCTGTACATAGGCAAAGTATTCCTTTAGTTCGGGTCAGTCACAGTGGTTAGGTATTCTGACACTGTTTACTCTCTGTTTAGGGCTAAATAGCATTCTAGTTTTCTCAGTTTTTTTGTTAATTCCTTCTACCTCTAATGTATCAATCTCTTTGTTTTCTCATGATTTAGTTGGGTCTAATTGTCTTTTTCTCTCTCTCTGCTTCTCCTTCAGTACTCCTAATCCCCTCTCAGCTCGACACATCACTGTTTAGAAAACAAAAGCTCCTGTGAAACCTGAGGCCTTCCTTATCAGCCCCCAGAAGCCTGGGACTCAATTAGCATGACAATCCCCATCCTGAGTGCCGTGTGTCAGCCTAGGCTATGAGGAGGGGTGATGGTGGGGCAGGTACAGCAGAGCCATCACAATTCTGTGTAATTCTGTGTAATTCTTCTTCATTTTTATTTATTTATTTAACTAGGCTATTTATTTAACTAACTATTTATTTAACAGTTAAGAACAAATTCTTATTTTCAATGACAGCCTAGGAACAATGGGTTAACTGCTTGTTCAGGGGCAGAATGACAGATTTGTACCTTGTCAGCTCAGGGGTTTGAACTTGCAACCTTCTGGCTACTAGTCCAACGCTCTAACCACTAGGCTACCCTGCAGCCCCATTATGCAGGGGAGGGAGTGAGTCTTCATAGTCCCTCATTGTCACTTATACATGCGCCACTTTCTACCATCAGTTGGCCTTCACACACTCCCCCATCTATCCCTCTCTCTCTCTCTGCCTGTCTTTCAACCATGCATCCTAGGTCTGTCTGTCTTAACTCCCTCTACCTATGCTCGCTATTACAGCTGGGGCTTGAGGCTGACATACATTTTTCACCTAATTACAGAGTTTTCTTGACTTTTGAGACCTATTAGATGTCTGAATGAACCTCAATGTAGATACAAGCTTGTCAGTTACACAATGATTATTTTTTTTGTCCGTGTAGGCTATAGCCTACGTTAGTACAGTTTGCTTGCTACAACAGCCGGACCGTGAAGAAGCTTTAGTCAAGACCTTATGCAAACTTTTCACCCATTTGTCATATATGTCACATGGATCCTAGTGGTGAGAAATGCATTTTCATATCAGGCACACACCCACACGCACACAGTGTAGCGTGTTGAATGTGTGCTGTGATGAAGGGCTCCTTTCATTCGCTGTGGGCGACAGAGTGGGGCACATTGCCTAAGGGGCAGTTCAGATGTCTCAGGGGTGGGCTTCAGCCAGCCTGGTGGGCTTGACAGACCTTCTCCATGGGATGTTACTATGGGAGTATCCTGTGATTTTGTCTACGTTTATCTTCCCTTGTATATTTTAAAAAGTTATATTTTATTTACTAAGCAAGACAGTTAAGAACAAATTCTTGTTTTACAATGACGGCTTACCTGGACGACGCTGGGCATATTGTGCGGCGCCCTATGGGACTCCCGATCACAGCCGGTTGTGATACAGCCCGGGATCGAACCAGTCTTTGTAGTGACGCCTTAGAGCGCTGCGCCACTTAGGACCCATAAGTAGTGTTCCTGACCCAGGTATCTGACAAGGAAAAACTCCATGTCCTAGTGATACCTGGCAATAACGTAATATCATTTTTTCCTGGTCAGGTCACATGACCTTTTCTAGTTCTAATGATTGATTTTGAGATGGCATTTTATAGAGATGAGATTCTGCACAAACTTCAGTTGTGCCAACATAATGGAATCTCGGTACATGACTGTAGGCGTTCAGTTTTAAATTGGACGTGCTCCAATCTACAGTATGGCGCAATCAGGTCTCCAAAGACTCATTTGGTTTGCAAATTTCCTTTTACATAACTTCTCGCCTCACAAAATGTTCTGGAGTCTGCTGTGGAATGTGTGTGCGTGTGAATGTGTGTGAGTGTAGCCTGGTTTCAGCTTATGAACATGTTGGAATGTGTGTGTCGGTTTTCAGTGTGACTTTCAGTGTGAAATAGGGGAACAACACATACAGTATGTGGGAACAACACACAAGAACACCAAGCCTGATCTGAGGGAGAAAATGGAGACTACGTTAACTCATCCCATCCTGTATATACCAACAAACAGGAAAACAATCCCCTTGTGTGTCTTCAAACCCATATGCTCCACCATGACCATTCACTCTTTGAAATGAGCATGATGTGGGCAAATGTGTGATTTAATGGATCATTCTAGAGTTGTAGCTGTACACTGGTGTTGAACAGACTAATTCTCTATAACAGATAGGCCTATGTTTACAACCAATAAGGATTCACATTTTTTAACCAGGCAAGACTCCCAATCACAGCCAGATGTGATACAGCTTGGATTTGAACCAGGAACTGTAGTGATGCCTCTTACACTGAGATGCAGTGCCTTAGACCGCTGCGCCACTCAGGATCTCCAAATAGACGTGAACCCCAGGAGAGGATATGCTGAGTGCGTGGATGCGTTAGCACGCCGTGGGGGGGGGATTTCAGTCTAAAATGTGGAGCAATGGCACTTCCTTTCGTCAGCTGTCTTAAGTTCAATACCTACACCCCCAATCCTCTCTCACCTCCCTTCCCCCTCCCTGGCCTGTCCCATATCCCTCCCTCCCTCTCTCCCCCCTCTGCCTTCCTGCTCTGTTGGGAGGAGGAGCCCTTCCTGTCATTGGCAGTTTCTTTGAAAGGAAAGCCTGTGATAAAACCAGTCTACCGTCCAGGAGATGGCTCCATAAAAACAGCAACACCAAACGCACAGGCAAGAGGGGGTCACACGCACAAACACATGAGCACACACCAGCTCATGCATGCACACACACAATCCGAGAGGAATTATCACATCCTTACTAGAACGACACACAGCCATGGACTATACGGAAAACACACACACATACACACAGATAATGTGGAGAGTAATGCTGCAAGTTCACCTACAGATGTTTGATCTTAATTTGATCACCCTGTTGCAGGGAACAGGAAATGGAAATAGGAAATGTACAACTTGTAGTGTATTTGAGGTTTAAAAAGGCTTCTGAAGTTTGTAATTTCCATTTTGAAATGTCAGACTTGAAATTTCAGACTTAATTATTAAAATCCACAGAATACTTTATATTTTCTGTTGCTGCAGGGTTATTTTCCTACTGTAGCAGATTGGCTCAAATGAAGATCCTACATCTGTACTGGCTTCTGTATATGTCCAATACAACTGCAGTGTTTAATGCAATATTTACTCCCATATGTTTTTCTCCTAACAGAGATGGACAGGAAGGCAGGGTTTCTCTGTGTGAGGGGGGTTCTTTTTTAGGGACGGTTGTTAAATCAGGATTGCCCCTCACATTCACCTCACATTGCATACAAAGCAGCCTTTCTTCTTTACAACACCTCATAAAGCTACCTTTTTATTTCACCCCTTTTTTTAATGAAACGGAGTCAACATTTGGCCTCCCCTCATCTCCCCTACTCACCAACTACCCCTACTTTCCGCACAACACTTTCTTGTCAGATGACCAACACTATGGTTCAAACAGCCATGCCTTCCTAATCCCAACTTGATGAACAACAACACTGAGACAAAAACACACATAGACCTACACACACACACACACACACACACACACGCTTCAATTGTTTCCAAACATCCAACCATTGAAGTCAATGTGTTGTGGCCATGGATGGGAAAGACTGTTATGACACAATGAAGAGGGGAATTACAGAGTCTGAGACAAGCTAGAACAAGACTAGATGGTAAAGACTATTCATTACAACAGGTGAGGCACTACAGTGCTGCCTGGCTGCTCCTCATACTACAGTAACTGCTTTTCAATAACTCTACCAAGCTAATCCCATTACTTTTAAGATTGTTTGAGTTACACTGAAATTGGGAAACAATTTGTCATTACTGTCAAGAACCACTAATCCTAGTGCAATACAAGTGGTTCAGTCACCACAATTACTAAAGCACTCATCTGACTGAGTGAGGTTTGAGTATCTAAACAACCTAGCTACAAGTCCCACAAGGCATTTCAACTACTTTGCGTTAGCAATTTAAGACCAGGATTCTCAACCAGTAAATCAACATATCAGTCATCAATATATCAATCAACTAATCAGTCACTCAAAATCAATCCCTTTTGTGTGGTCGGCCAGCTTAGCACATCTGAATAGGCCTCAGTTAATAACTCAAACAGCAACTCAAACATACACAGTAGCTAAAGCTTGGCACAGGTTATTATTGTCTGAAGAGTAACAATCAGTTGACTAGCTACTTACTGGTGTTCTGCTCAGCATTGCCCTGCCACAGGAAGACAGGATCCCCACTTCCTCTGGGGTTGGATCCCAAACTTCGATACATACACACTCCCAGAGACAGACAGACAGACCATACACTAACACACACAGGTAGTCCTGAGGCGTCACGTCACGCCATTTACAACCATTCTATGTCTATCTGGGAGAAACCATAGAGAGGTGCCTGACGACAGTCCAACATTGTACAAAATATAGTGTACCAGTCAAGAGTGTGCAAGGCTGTCAAGGCAAAGGGAGGCTGCTGTGAAGAATCTCAAAAATGAAATATATTTTGATTTGTTGAACACTTTGTTGCTTACTACATGATTCCATATGTGTTATTTCATAGGTTTGATGTCTTCACTATTATTCTACAATGTAGAAAATAGTAAAAAATAAAGACAAACCCTTGAATGAGTAGGTGTGTCCAAACTTTTGACCGGTACTGTATAATGTAGAAAATATTTATATCATGTAAATGAGTGGTTCTCTGACTTTGGAAAACAATTACAGACTAATACAAAAGGTAGGGTTGACTGGGTCCTTCTCCCACTTGCCCTGGCCCAATGGCACTATGACAAAGCCAGCCCAGAGGTGTCCCAGGACACTGGGCAGGACGCATGGGAGTGTACGCACCATGGACAACCAATATTATTTACTGTGTTCCCTTGCCCACTGAAGACAAGCTATAAAATGCTATTACTGAATTCCATCAGGGGCCTGTGAAATCTGTGCAGGCACAAACAGGGACAGCCGTCTGAGCACTGAGACAGACACACAAAAGCACACACACCACAGACACAAATACACACACCGTCTATGGGATGTATTCTCTCTCACTCTCCCTCTAAACCCTCTCAACTACCATCTACCTCACATATAGTATTTCACTCTGTCTCCCTATCCTTGTTTTAGACAGATTTAATCAAACTGGCCCAAGTATGTTTGTGTAAATTCTTACTGTACAACCTGTTGCCTTTGTGCATGCATGTGTTACTATGGAAACTAAAAACATATATCTGTGAGTGTCAAAGTATTTGCCATTTTTATTTGACCATGAAAAAAGTACATTTCTGCTAATGTATTACTCTACATGCTGCAATGTAGATTTCATCCTGCCTCTCCAAATATTCTTAGAGAAATATTCTGACTTTACAGTTAATCTGTAACCATATTGTTTAATCCTGAAGGTGTGTCCGATGTGAAATGGCTAGCTAGTTAGCGGTGGTGCGCGCTAACAGCGTTTCGATCGGTGACGTCACTCGCTCTGAGACCTTGAAGTAGTGGTTCCCCTTGCTCTGCAAGGGCAGCGGCTTTTTTGGAGCGATGGGTAACGATGCTTCGTGGGTGACTGTTGCTGATGTGTGCAGAGGGTCCCTGGTTCGAGCCCAGGTTGGGATGAGGAGAGGGACGGAAGCTATACTGTTACAAAGGCACAGCATTTAAGACAAACTAACATTTAATCCTATTTCACCTGAGCTTCCTAACATAGTCATGACACGTATAATGTGGCCATATGACCTTCAAGGTGGTAGTGAATAAGACATCAAGGGCAGAGAGGAGAGAAGCAGAGAGAGACAAGGGATTAGTGTTATCACTCCCAGAGAAGACATGCTGGCCTATTCTCTGATGAAAGGACAAAACCCCCTGAATACAGAAGAAGGGATGGAATTGTAGGGGGTAAATCTTAATCCCTAATCAAACCCCCATTCATCCCCCTTTCATCCCTCCTCTTCTTGCTGCCCCGTCCCCTGCAGGCAGTCTAATCTCTTAATTGAGCCTTTTGTAATTATAATTGAATAATTAAAGGCCTTCATTAAAGGCAAACAAATGATGTTGACGTATTCTGACAAGACACAAGATCCGAGGGATACTGTATGCATGATTCAGTGAGACCGACACACATATACAGCAGCACACTCATAAGAATTCAAAATAACGGCATGTATAGTCCTTGTTTGGTGTTGCTTTCATTACTGTACAATACCATGTCTACTTTATTTAATGGTGTTTAAAATGATGCCTTTCTCTTTCTTTATTAGGAAACCCACCAACCAGTGTGCAAAGAGGGACACACGCACACAGATCCTGACTTTGGCCTGTCTGTGCTCTCTCCATTACGCCTGACATTGAAACCAAGGGAGGCAGAAAGGTCCTGAACCAAAAACAACAGAAAACAGGAAAACTGGCCACACACACACACTAGGGCCACCTGAATGCCTATCCCTGATTGTGAGAATTTAGAGAAGTAACATGACCAAGTTCCACACTGTGGCAGAGCCTCTATTCCAATCTACCCCCTGGCGGGTTCCATCATAGGTTGGCTGTGTTGTTGATACTAGTGCTGATGCGTTGTGTTCTCCTGTAGGCCAAATGTTCTATTCTGCTGATGATATATGAGAAAGACCTACAGCCTTCAGAATATTTACCTTGTCAAATTCGATAAAACACAATGCGGTGTGTCGAAGTCATAGAGCTGAATATGAGCTTGGGTTGTCTTTTTGTGAAAAAGTGATGGCCTCGTTTGTTGTTGACAAACCTGTCAATCTATCATTGACCTCCTTTCTGTAGATGCTAAACAATGACACACTGTAGTTCAGCTTCCAAGGGCAAAAAACATCAAACATCAAACACACCAGCCTGGTCTCATAGACTTGACTTAACATAGTAATGTAAAAATTAGTATGACATGCTAAGTTTGGTATGGCTATATAAGACAGAAGTTTACTTAAAGCTGTAATACGTACATTTTTGGTCAACACAACCAAATTCACAGAAATGTATGTTATAGATCTGTCATCCTCATTGAAAGCAAGTCTAAGAAGCAGTAAATATGTTCTATGTGCGCTATTTCTATACTTCCCATTCTTAAGTTTCCTTTTGCATCTTTAACTTTTGGTTTCGTACACCAGCTTCAAACAGCTGAAAATACAATATTTTTGTTTATGGAAAATATATTTTGCAGCGGTTTAGATAGTACAATAATTCTCTACAATATACTTGTTTGTTTTGTCACATAAACTGAAATTAGGTGAACTATTCGAATTTTAGCAACCAGGAAATGTCGGAGCATCTTTAAGGCAAAAAGGAAAGTAGGGTGCGTGGTATAATGCGAACGTCTAGCAACCCAAAAGTTGCAATGTCATCAGCCTACTTTTTAAGCTACTTTTTAGCTAACCCTTCCCCTAACCCTTTAGTCTGACTCCTAAGCTTAACCCCTAGCGTAGTAAATGTTAGCCACCTAGCTAACATTAGTCAAAACAAATTGCAATTAATAAAATATCATACGAAATGGATGAGGTACATCCACAAGTTAATATATAGGCTACCATACGGAACATAACACATAATAATTGGAGTGTCCAGTGATTTTCTTTTACTATGTTACGTCTACCCCTGAGTCCAGGTTGAACACACTCACAAAGACCCACTTCTTTGAGAATGTGAATGAGTTCTTACTGGTTATTATGCTATCCTACTTTCTAAATTAGATTTTAGTCCGACCTTTCCATGTTTGGCAATGTAAGGGTGAGCCATTGCTAGCTCATCCGTCTGTTGGCAACAATGAGGGCTAACCAGTGTGAATAGAGTGGGTGAATTACGCCTCTTCGCGAGTTATTGTCTCTCGATGTTTACTGAGGTTATTGGGAACAGAGGATGGAAACAGAACACCGTTCTAAAGATGAACACTCAACACTCTAGATCCCTCTTTTCTCTCTCCCCCGCCCGGGGCCATCCACGCCTATCAAAGGACATTTCTGTGGTCTTTAGACCTATTCTGTTTTCTCCTTATCTTTGTCTCTTTCTCAAACTGCCTAACAACAGATACTATTTTGTGAAGGCAACCAATCTTACGACCAGAGAAAAGTAGTTTATAAACGGAACTTAATTCACTTAAAGTGTTCGTGGAAAAATAAATCTCATTCTCTTCAATCAAAAGGTGTTGTGGTGGCCACGATGTACATTTGCGCAACAGAAACGTAATAATAAGGACATTTTGGACAGGCCATTATAGGACCTAGACTGTTACCGAATAAAGAACGGCTAATAGTTTCGATGTCCAATACAACCGTAGCAGTATTTTGTTGTCCTCCTGTCCCCTCAGAAGTTGGCGATTGTATTTAGCGAGTTGAGACCGGCTGTGGTCTCGCTCGTCCTGACAGCTCATTCGTCTTCATTACGGGAAACACCGTGGGGCTGACAGCGCCTGAAACCCTGGTGTCTTCACGATTAATGAAGATATATAGGCATTTCACCTTGAATAACTTAAACTAACCAGCACACGGTGTAGGCCTACTGTCATGAAGTAGAATTCGCCTGGGTCGCAATTATTAAACCGACACAAAAGGCGCTAAGGGGCACAGCCTTGCGTAAAAGCGTGTAGGCCATCTGGATGAAATAGATAAATATAACATCTGTAATAGTTTCCTGTGTCTTCCCTGCCTGAACACGTTCCTATAGCGCAATGGCAAGGCCCACCCTCATCTTTCATATTCAAATGAGCATGCCAGAAACACCATGTTGCCAGTGCCAGAGTATGCTATTATCATATGAAATACAGTGGTGAGGGTAGATGGGCTGCATAACAATAACAATTTATTTTCTCACACCCATTGTTTTCACTCCTTTTCACTCATACAGGCATGATGTGTGTTAGCAAAGTGGCAAAGCCTCTAGGAAGAGAGAGAGAGACATGGCCCTGTTATACCCCAAGGCCTCAGTTGTTACTGTAAAGCTGTATTGTCCTACTTACTCATGCTCTAGTTATTCTTCATTAACAGTTTTGCCCTCAAATGAACTTTTAAGTTAGATGCTAATTATGTTTTTAAGTAGGCCTAGTTATTCACATTGCATCAGTTACCCAGATCTCTACTGAAATGGGTCATAGGCTTTGATCATTGGGCCTCTTGTGATCCCTTTTAAGGATCCCCGTTCATTTTGACTTTGGTAGTTAGCTTCTAAACACCTCACAAGGTCAGGGGGCCCATATTGTGAGAGAAAGCTAAATCAGTCATCTGAAGTCATTCAAAAAGAAAACAAATGTGATGATGAATAAATATGCAGTCCCACACACTGAGCACATAAACAAACAGACTGGAGGATGAGAAAGGGCACTGAGAATCAAATGGAATCGGTCTCTTCCTGTGGAGAGAGCTCTATGATAACACCAGCACTCCGATAAGGACACACATGCACACTGAGATTGTCACTCTTTCCACATGATCACAATAACACCGACGGCCTGATGAGGAGAGTGAAAACCGTGTCTCTGCACAAACACACACAGCACACACACAAGCCTTTTACAGTCTGATGAGTCGAGTGAGGAGACAGAGCAAATACTTCACTTACACTGAACACTGGCTGTCCCACCCCAGGCAAAGGGGTCCAGACCAGGGAAGAAGGGGGTGGCCTTGCCCAGCATACAAGCCCCCTGAGTGGACACGTCGAAGAGCGGCCGAGGGGCCATCCCTAGAGCCTCCATACAGTCAAACATGTTCCTCTCTCTAGCTCCACACACACTATTTTGTCCAACAACCACAACAACACCAGAGTCCTCTTCTGCTGTGGTTGTTCAGCTGAGCTTAGCTAGCAGTGACGTCTCAGAGGAATTTCCACCCAGAGAAAAACAAGAGCAGCTCAGAGCAGGACTGGCATTCCAGGCTTGTGGTTGTTGTAATAGTGGACCTCTGTCACTTTCAGTCGGGGTGAACCTTCTCCAGGTGCTGTGCGTCTGTCTCAGCCTCTGCTTGGTTCCACTCTGATGAAGTCCTTGACTGGCTTCTCTCTGTGTATTGGTCTTGGAGTTGAACAGCTTTTTTCCCTTTTGTCTTCTCTTTCTCTCTTCTCTTGAGCTCCAGACTACTTCCCACTCTCACACACAGTCCTCAGTCACCCTCTCCACTGTCTGGGTGATTCTCATTGGGAGTTGTAACTGATCTAAACACCCCCCTCTCCTTAGCTCTCTGGGCCTCTCACACACAGCCAGTGATACTGTGGAGTGAACCAACAGCCTGTTCTCTCAGCAAAGGGGGGAGCAGGGAGCAGGGAGGGAACTAGAAAGCCAGGGGCGGGCCCATTAGTCTGGTCGGTCACATAACAAACTTTCTATCCTATGTTCTCCCTCTGATTTCCCTTCCTCCTCTTCATATTTCATATTTTACAAATGAAAACAAACACCATGCCTCCCTCTCTGTCTTTCTTTCTATTTCAATTCCAATTTAAGGGCTTTATTGGCATTGGAAACATATGTTAACATTGCCAAAGCAAGTGAAATAGATAATAAACAAAAGTGAAATAAACAATAAAAATGAACAGTCAACATTGCACTCACAAAAGTTCCAAAGGAATAAAAACATTTCAAATGTCATATTATGTATATATACAGTGTTGTAATGATGTGCAAATAGTTAAAGTACAAAAGGGAAAATAAATAAACGTAAATATCGGTTGTATTTACAATGGTCTTTGTTCTTCACTGGTTGCCCTTTTCTTGTGGCAACAGGTCACAAATCTTGCTGCTGTGATTGCACACTATGGTATTTCACCCAATAGATATTGGAGTTAATCAACATTGGATTTGTTTTTGAATTCTTTGTGGATCTGTGTAATCTGAGAGAAATATATGTCTCTAATATGGTCATACATTTGGCAGGAGGTTAGGAAGTGTAGCTCAGTTTCCACCTCATTTTGTGGGCTGTGTGCACATAGCCTGTCTTCTCTTGAGAGCCAGGTCTGCCTTCGGCGGCCTTTCTCAATAGCAAGGCTATGCTCACTGAAACTGTACATAGTCAAACATTTCCTTAATTTTGGGTCAGTTACAGTGGTCAGGTATTCTGTCACTGTGTACTCTTGCTCTTTCTCTCAGCCCCCCTCCTCTTCTCCTTTCTCTATTGAAAAGCCCCCTTCTCCCTCCCACACAAACTTGAGCCTCCCACATCCCTCCTTAGGGTTCAAACACCAAAGTCATTTATGTGTCCCCAATGCCACTTCATAGTGTCCCCATGGGAGGGCAAATGTAATGAGTCAACAGACAATGTTAAGAGAAGACTGCCATCCTATTGTAAATGAATGCTGAGACTGAGTATACCACACTGTTAGTTTGCATTAAGTGGCAAATGGTAATTTCTGATGGTTATATACTGTGTGTGGGACTGTAGGGTGATGGTTAAAGTCAGAGGCGCCACCCAGAGGACTCCGTGGGGAGGAACAGGGGGGAAACAAATATGCAAACACGCACATATGAGCAGACACAGTCTCGTTCTCCCTTAGCTCTCTCTCTTTTGTCCTCATTCTCTCATTCTACCCCTCCCCTCCTTAATTCTATCCTGCTTTTATTGGAATGAGTCTCAGATCACATTATTGCTGCCCATACTAGTACACTCTGTACCGTTCACCTCTCTCTCTCTCTCTCTCTCTCTCTCTCTCTCCCTCTCTCTCTCTCTCTCTCTCTCTCTCCTCTCTCTCTCTCTCTCTCTCTCTCTCTCTCTCTCTCTCTCTCTCTCTCTCTCTCTCTCTCACACAGTCTGTAATTTCAATGACCGTATACTGAACTGCGTCCAGCACCGCAGTGCAAGATTCATGCACACCACAGTCACCGAGTTCAAACACAAGAAAAAAGTTTGACCAAACACATAAAAAACCACAGCAGCAACGTAGACAAAACTTCTACTGACAAAATCTCAGCCACCGACCCAAATGTAGATGCTTATAGAGCTGTGGTGCATTAAAGAGAGAGGGGAAGTCATTTTTACTGATACAGATGTTATTTCATAACATGTGAAGAGAGGAGCATGTTCCATAAATCAACACGTCAGCTGTTTGTACAGTGTGTTCTCCAGTCTGTCTATCATGTTCTCTCTACCTGGGAGATGATTTATGATGATTTAAATCACGCCACAGAATTTTTTATTGATTTGCTCACTGAGGTAATGGATCCTCATGCCCCAGTAAGAAAGAGTACAGTTGGGGCTTGTCCATCTCCATGGATTGATGATGAACTGGGTGAGGCATTTTGTCAAAGACATTTTGTCAAATCTAAACTAGAAATTGATGAACAGAATTATAGAACACTACGTAAATATGCAGTTAAATTAAATCGTGAGAAAAATACGCTATTTTACAAAAATGCTTTTATTGATTGTAAAAATGATTGTAAAAAGGTATGGAATACAGTTAAGGGCTTACTTGGTACATCTATTTCAACATGCCCATTTAGTGTGGAGGTTGACTGGAGGACAATAACAAAACCAGCTGATATTGCCAATCATTTGGCAGATTGTTTTCCAAAGAGAAATGTATTTACTGAGCGATAATGTAAACACCCATTCTTCCATGATCATATTATGAGCAAAAAAACATGATCTTTGAATCTACAAATGGTGTCAGTAGAAGAGGTATTAAACCTATTGAAGTCATTACCCAATGGTAAATCTACAGGTTATGAACTTATGGAAAAAAATGTACTTCGCTATGCTGCTCCCGAGATTTCAGCTCCACCGAAATACATATTTAATTGGTCACCAGAAAAGGGGACATTTGCAAATGTATGGAAGAATGCTAAACTGTGTCCAATCCCGAAAGACAGCAAAGAATCCATTACTCCTTCCAATAGTCAACCAATTAATCTACTCCCTTCACTCAGTAAGATATTGGAGGGTATCGTGAGTAGACAAATATGGGAGTACACGGGAAAATGATCTGATTACAGCCAATCAGCATGCTTATCGCAAAAACCATCCCACTACCACTGTATTGGTTGACATAACTGACCAGTGGCTCAATGCTATGAATAATGGCAGGTTTGTGGGTGTACTATTTTTAGATTTTAATGCAGCATTTGATTTAGTGGATCATGAAATAACTTTGACTAAATTATTGCATCATGGGTTTAACTTCTTATAGCTGCAGGGGCAGTATTTAGCTTGGATGAAAGGTGCCCAGAGGTAGCATGGACTTGTAGATGACCTGGAGCCAGTGGGTCTGGCGACAAATATGTAGCGAGGGCCAGCCGACTAGAGCATACAGGTCGCAGTGGTGGGTGGTATAAGGTGCTTTAGTAACAAAACGGATGGCACTGTGATAAACTGCATCCAGTTTGCTGAGTAGAGTATTGGAAGCTATTTTGTAGATGACATCGCCGAAGTTGAGGATCGGTAGGATAGTCAGTTTTACTAGGGTAAGTTTGGCGGCGTGAGTGAAGGAGGCTTTGTTGCGAAATAGAAAGCCAATTCTAGATTTGATTTTGGATTGGAGATGTTTGATATGAGTCTGGAAGGAGAGTTTACAGTCTAGCCAGACACCTAGGTACTTATAGATGTCCACATATTCTAGGTCGGAACCATCCAGGGTGGTGATGCTAGTCAGGCGTGCGGGTGCAGGCAGCGAACGGTTGAAAAGAATGCATTTGGTTTTACTAGCGTTTAAGAGCAGTTGGAGGCCACGGAAGAAGTGTTGTGTGGCATTGAAGCTCGTTTGGAGGTTAGATAGCACAGTGTCCAAGGAAGGGCCAGAAGTATACAGAATGGTGTCGTCTGCATAGAGGTGGATCAGTGAATCGCCCGCAGCAAGAGCAACATCATTGATATATACAGAGAAAAGAGTCTGCCTGAGAATTGAACCCTGTGGCACCCCCATAGAGACTGCCAGAGGACCGGACAACATGCCCTCCGATTTGACACACTGAACTCTGTCTGCAAAGTAGTTGGTGAACCAGGCAAGGCAGTCATTAGAAAAACCGAGGCTACTGAGTCTGCCGATAAGAATATGGTGATTGACAGAGTCGAAAGCTTTGGCCAGTTCGATGAAGACGGCTGCACAGTACTGTCTTTTATCGATGGCGGTTATGATATCGTTTAGTACCTTGAGCATGGCTGAGGTGCACCCGTGACCGGCTCGGAAACCAGATTGCACAGCGGAGAAGGTACGGTGGGATTCGAGATGGTCAGTGATCTGTTTGTTGACTTGGCTTTCGAAGACCTTAGATAGGCATGGCAGGATGGATATAGGTTTGTAACAGTTTGGATCCAGGGTGTCTCCCCCTTTGAGGAGGGGGATGACCGCGGCAGCTTTCCAGTCCTTGGGGATCTCAGACGATATGAAAGAGAGGTTGAACAGGCTGGTAATAGGGGTTGCGACAATGGCAGCGGATAGTTTCAGAAATAGAGGGTCCAGATTGTCAAGCCCAGCTGATTTGTACGGGTCCAGGTTTTGCAGCTCTTTCAGAACATCTGCTATCTGGATTTGGGTAAAGGAGAACCTGGAGAGGCTTGGGCGAGTAGCTGCGGGGGGGGCGGTGCTGTTTGCCGAGGTTGGAGTAGCCAGGAGGAAGGCATGGCCAGCCGTTGAGAAATGATTGTTGAAGTTTTCGATTATCATGGATTTATCGGTGGTGACCGTGTTACCTAGCCTCAGTGCAGTGGGCAGCTGGGAGGAGGTGCTCTTGTTCTCCATGGACTTTACAGTGTCTCAGAACTTTTTGGAGATAGAGCTACAGGATGCACATTTCTGCTTGAAAAAGCTGGCCTTTGCTTTCCTGACTGACTGTGTGTATTGGTTCCTGACTTCCCTGAACAGTTGCATATAGCGGGGACTATTTGATGCTATTGCAGTCCACCACAGGATGTTTTTGTGCTGGTCGAGGGCAGTCAGGTCTGGAGTGAACCAGGGGCTATATCTGTTCTTAGTTCTGCATTTTTTGAATGGAGCATGCTTATCTAAGATGGTGAGGAATTTACTTTTAAAGAATGACCAGGCATCCTCAACTGATGGGATGAGGTCAATATCCTTCCAGGATACCCGGGCCAGGTCGATTAGAAAGGCCTGCTCGCAGAAGTGTTTTAGGGAGCGTTTGACAGTGGTTAGGGGTGGTTGTTTGACTGCAGACCCGTAGAGGATACAGGCAATGAGGCACTGATCGCTGAGATCCTGATTGAAGCAGCGGAGGTGTATTTGGAGGGCCAGTTGGTCAGGATAACGTCTATGAGGGTGCCCTTGTTTACAGATTTAGGGTTGTACCTGGTGGGTTCCTTGATGATTTGTGTGAGATTGAGGGCATCTAGCTTAGATTGTTGGACTGTCGGGGTGTTAAGCATATCCGAGTTTAGGTCACCTAACAGAACAAACTTTGAAGCTAAATGGGGGGCAATCAATTCACAAATGGTGTCCAGGGCACAGCTGGGAGCTGAGGGGCGTTGGTAGCAGGCGGCAACAGTGAGAGACTTATTTCTGGAGAGATTAATTTTTAAAATTAGAAGTTCGAACTGTTTGGGTATGGACCTGGAAAGTATGACATTACTTTGCAGGCTATCTCTGCAGTACACTGCAACTCCTTCCCCTTTGGCAGTTCTATCTTGACGGAAAATGTTATAGTTGGGTATGGAAATCTCAGAATTTTTGGTGGCCTTCCTAAGCCTGGATTCAGACACAGCAAGGACATCAGGTTTGGCAGAGTGTGCTTAAGCAGTGAGTAAAACAAACTTAGGGAGGAGGCTTCTGATGTTGACATGCATGAAACCAAGGCTTTTTCAATCACAGAAGTCAACAAATGAGGGTGCCTGGGGACATGCAGGGCCTGGGTTTACATCCACATCACCCGCGGAACAGAGGAGGAGTAGGATGAGGGTGCGGCTAAAGGCTATCAAAACTGGTCGCCTAGAGCGTTGGGGACAAAGAATAAAAGGAGCAGATTTCTGGGCGTGGTAGAATATTTTCAGGGCATAATGCGCAGACAGGGGTATGGTGGGGTGTGGGTACAGCGGAGGGAAGCCCAGGCACTGGGTGATGATAAGAGAGGTTATATCTCTGGACATGCTGGTTGTAATGGGTGAGGTCACCGCATGTGTGGGAGGTGGGACAAAGGAGGTATCAGAGGTATGAAGAGTGGAACTAGGGGCTCCATTGTAAACTAAAACAATGATAACTAACCTGAACAACAGTATACAAGGCATATTGACATTTGAGAAAGACATACAGCGAGGCATAAAGTAATCACAGGTGTTGATTGGGAGAGCTAGCTAAAACAACAGGTGAGACAACAACAGCTAATCATCTAACACAACAACAGCAGGTAAAATGGCGATGACTAGGCAGAGAGGGTCGGATTAACTACACACAGAGCCTGAGTTCGCGGCTGGGGCCGACAGATAAAAAATAAATAAACAGAATGGAGTACTGTGATTAATGGACAGTCCAGTAGGCATCAGCTATGTAGCCAAGTGATCATAGTGTCCAGGGGGCAACAGTAGATGGAACAGGGAAGCCACCACTACGCTAGCGACACTGTGTTTAAAGTTAGTAGCCCTGGGCTAGTAGGAGCGTCTGCTCCGATGGAGGCTGGATGAAGGCACAGCGGATGGAGTATTCGTCGGCAGACCAGTCGTGGTGGTGCGGTGGGGCGCCGTGTCGACAGAGAATCCAAGCCAGATGGCGAAAGAGGTATTGTGGAATTTAGTTTGCTAGCCGGGAGATGTGCCTGGCTCACGGCTAACTGGTGCTAGCTTCGTGGCAGTGGTGTTAGCCACTATATCCAATCGGTAGCAGCGGTGATCCGGTGCCAAGGTCCAGAGTTTACAGCAAGGATCCGGTGGAGTATTGGGCTCTAGCCGTGTATGAGTGGGGTTCGGGTGAACAGCTGAGTAGGCCGGGAGGTGGGCCTCAGGGATAGCTTCGGTACTGGGTACCATGGTGAGTGCAAGCTAGCTGTGAGCTAGCTGGCTGCAAGCTGTGAGCTAGCTAGCTGCAAGCTATTATGGCAGGAATCCAGCGTTGATGTGGAGAGACAGTCCGATACTGGTAGACTAGCGAGTATTATCCAGGCTAAAAACAGGGCTGGTATCTGTGCAGAAGGTAAAAGCCGCTAGCAGTGGCTAACAATGACTAAATATCTTGTAGCTAATTAGCTGGTTAGCTTCTGGAGGTTCTTGAATGTGTTCTAAAATTTAAAATAATAGCGATTCCGTATCACATTGGGTGAGGCAGGTTACCGGAAGGTATAATCGAATTAAAAATCGAAAAGAGATTGAAAATAAATTTAAATATATATACAAAAAATACGAAAAATACAAAAGTACACGAGAGGGCAAACAAACAAACACGTCTTCACTGCTACGCCATCTTGGTATGAATGAGTCAGGTTACTGGCAGAGAACCATTTCCTGGTCACGCGCATTCCACATGATATCGACCTGCATTCCGTTGCTCCTCTAGACACAAAGGAATTCTCCGGTTGGAACTTTATTGAAGATTTATGATAAAAACAACCTAATGATTGATTCTATACTTAGGCTGAAATGTTTCTTCGATCTGTAATATAACTTTTTAAAGTTTTTGTCCGAAGTAATGCTCGACCTGCACGAGCGTTTGGATTTGAATACCTAACGCGCTAACAAAGTAGCTACTTGGACATAAATAACGGACATTTTCGAACAAATCAAGCATTTATTGTGGAACTAGGATTCCTGGGAGTGCATTCTGATGAAGATCAAAGATCAAAGGTAAGGGAGTATTTATCATGTATTTTCTGGTTTCTGTTGACTCCAACATGGCGGCTAATTTGATTATTTTTCTGAGCGCCGTCTCAGATTATTGCATGGTTTGCTTTTTCCATAAAGTTTTTTTGAAATCTGACACAGCCATTGCATTAAGGAGAGGTATATCTAGAATTCCATGTGTATAACTTGTATTATCATCTACATTTATGATGAGTATTTCTGTTGAATCGATGTGACTATGCAAAATCACTGGATGTTTTTGGAAATAGCGCCAATGTAAACTGAGATTGTTTTATATAAATATGAACTTTATCAAACAAAACATACATGTATTGTGTAACATGAAGTCCTATGAGTGTCATCTGATGAAGATCATCAAAGGTTAGTGATTTTATCTCTATTTGTATTTTTTGTGACTCCTCTCTTTGTCTGGAAATGTGGCTGTGTTTATTCTTCCCAGGAGTGGGAAGGTGAACGGAAAGGCTCTGGAGCAACGAACCGCCCTTGCTGTCTCTGCCTGGCCGGTTCTCCTCTTTCCACTGGGATTCTCTGCCTCTAGCCCTATTACAGGGGCTGAGTCACTGGCTTACTGGGGCTCTCTCATGCCGTCCCTGGAAGGGGTGCGTCACCTGAGTGGGTTGATTCACTGATGTGGTCATCCTGTCTGGGTTGGCGCCCCCCCTTGGGTTGTGCCATGGCGGAGATCTTTGTGGGCTATTCTCAGCCTTGTCTCAGGATGGTTGGTGGTTGAAGTTGGTGGTTGAAGATATCCCTCTAGTGGTGTGGGGGCTGTGCTTTGGCAAAGTGGGTGGGGTTATATCCTTCCTGTTTGGCCCTGTCCGGGGGTGTCCTCGGATGGGGCCACAGTGTCTCCTGACCCCTCCTGTCTCAGCCTCCAGTATTTATGCTGCAGTAGTCTATGTGTCGGGGGGCTAGGGTCAGTTTGTTATATCTGGAGTACTTCTCCTGTCCTATTCGGTGTCCTGTGTGAATCTAAGTGTGCGTTCTCTAATTCTCTCCTTCTCTCTTTCTTTCTCTCTCTCGGAGGACCTGAGCCCTAGGACCATGCCCCAGGACTACCTGACATGATGACTCCTTGCTGTCCCCAGTCCACCTGGCCGTGCTGCTGCTCCAGTTTCAACTGTTCTGCCTTATTATTATTCGACCATGCTGGTCATTTATGAACATTTGAACATCTTGGCCATGTTCTGTTATAATCTCCACCCGGTACAGCCAGAAGAGGACTGGCCACCCCACATATGCTCTCTCTAATTCTCTCTTTCTTTCTCTCTCTCGGAGGACCTGAGCCCTAGGACCATGCCCCAGGACTACCTGACATGATGACCCCTTGCTGTCCCCAGTCCACCTGACTGTGCTGCTGCTCCAGTTTCAACTGTTCTGCCTTATTATTATTCGACCATGCTGGTCATTTATGAACATTTGAACATCTTGGCCATGTTCTGTTATAATCTCCACCCGGCACAGCCAGAAGAGGATTGGCCACCCCACATAGCCTGGTTCCTTTCTAGGTTTCTTCCTAGGTTTTGGCCTTTCTAGGGAGTTTTACCTAGCCACCGTGCTTCTACACCTGCATTGCTTGCTGTTTGGGGTTTTAGGCTAGGTTTCTGTACAGTACTTTGAGATTTCAGCTGATGTACGAAGGGCTATATAAATAAATTTGATTTGATGATTTATTCTGTGGCTTGGTGGTGACCTAACATAATTGTTTGTGGTGCTTTCGCTGCAAAGCATATTTGAAATCGGACACTGTGGTGGGATTAACAACAAGATTACCTTTAAAACGGTATCAGATAGATGTATGTTTGAGGAATTTTAATTATGAGATTTCTGTTGTTTTGAATTTGGCGCCCTGCACTTTCACTGGCTGTTGTCATATCGATCCCGTTAACGGGATTGCAGCCATAAGAAGTTTTTAAGGAGGCAGCATTGAATTGAGTACAGCCATATCTAACTGACAGGAAACAGTCCACCTATATCAATGAGTCGTTTTCTTCCCCTCACGCTCCAAACTGTGGAATACCACAGGGCAGCTGCCTTGGGCCACTTCTTTATTTAATATATACCAACGACCTTCCTTACGCCTTGTCTAAAACTCAAGCTACTATATTTGCAGATGATACTACAATTTATTCAAATAGACAATCGGTTCAACACATACAGCAAGCTCTACAAGTAGATCAGGGAAATATCAGGGAGTGGTTTTGCTGGAACAAACTTTTTTGAACACCAAGAAAACCAAGGTTATGTTGGTCTGTTCCACCAGGAAAAGGCCAACACAGCATTGTATACAATTAAGTATGGGTGAGTGCAAATTGAGTGGCAGAAGTGGCAGAAACCAAACTAGTAGGGGTGCAACTAGACAACTGCTTATCATGGTTGTCTCAAAAAACGAATCTATGTAAAAAATAAAAAATATACAACTGCAAGCATGATCAGAAGGATAGTTAAATATTTACCGGGATATTTACCTCTCTCATCTCTCTATCTCTCTACTACCTCATCTCTATCTCTCTACCTCATCTCTATCTCCCTAGCTCATCTCTCAATTAAATTCCATTCAATTAAAGGGATTTATATGCATGGGAAACATACAGTACCAGTCAAAAGCTTGGACACACCTACTCAATCCAGGGTTTTTCTTTATTTGTACTATTTTCTACATGCAATAACATGAAATAACACATATGGAATCATGTAGTAACCAAAAAGGTGTAAAACAAATCAGAATATATTTTATGTTTGAGATTCTTCAAAGTAGCCACCCTTTGCCTTGATGAAAACTTTGCACACACTTGGATTTTCCCTTGAATGACTTTTGACCGGTACTGTATGTTTACATTGCCAAAGCAGGTGAAATAGATAATAAACAAAGGTGAAATTAGCAATAAAAAATGAACAGTAAACATTACACTCACAGAAGTTCCAAAGGAATAGAGACATTGAAAATGTCATATTATGGCTATATACAGTGCTGTAATGATATGCAAATAGCGGGAGTACAAAATGGAAAATAAATAAACATAAATATCGGTTGTATTTACAATGGTGTTTGTTCTTCACTGGTTGCCCTTTTCTTGTGGCAACAGGTCACAAATATTGCTGCTCTGAATGCATACTGTGGTATTTAACCCAGTAGATATGGGAGTTTATCAAAATTGTATTTGTTTTCAAATACTTTGTGTGTCTGTGTAATCTGAGGGAAATATGTGTCTCTAATATGGTCATACATTTGACAGAAGGTTAGGAAGTGCAGCTCAGTTTCCACTTCATTTTGTGGACAGGGAGCACATAACCTGTCTTCTCTTGAGAGCCAGGTCTGCTTACAACGGCCTCTCTCAATAGCAAGGCTATGCTCAGTGATTCTGTGCATAGTCAAAGCTTTCTTTACTTTTGGGTCAGTCACAGTGGTCAGGTATTTTGTCACTATGTACTCTCTGTTTAGGGCCAAATAGCATTCTAGTTTGCTCAGATTTTTTGTTAGTTCTTTCCAATGTGTCAAGTAGTTATCTTTTTGTTTTCTCATGATTTGGTTGGGTCTAATTGTGTTGCTGTCCTGGGGCTCTGTGGGGTTTGTTTGTGTTTGTGAACAGAGCCCCAGGACTAGCTTGCTTAGGGGACTCTTCTCCAGATTCATCTCTCTGTAGGTGATGACTTTGTTATGGAATGATTGGGAATCTCTTCCTTTTAGGTGATTGTCGAATTTAACGGCTCTTTACTGGATTTTGATAATTAGCAGGTATCGGACTAATTTTGCTCTGCTGCATTGTTTGGTGTTTTTCTGTTTTGTGCTTTTCCCTCTCTCTACCTCATGTCTCTCTCTCTCTACCTCATCTCTCTCTTTCTCATCTCTCTCTAAATTCAATTCAAATGGCTTTATTGGCATGGGAAATATATGTTTACATTGTGAAACAGTAAGTAAACATGACACTCACAAAAGTTTCAAAAGAATAGAGACTCTCTCTCTATCTCTCTCTCTTTCTCCCTCCCTGTTTTGTGTTTTCAACTCTTTCAGATTCTCTCTCTTCCCTCTTCATCTGGCTTGTGTTGCCTTTCTAATTCAATTCATTACATTCAGTTGATTTGCCCAGCCCTGGGGTTATTGACTACTTCAGCCCCATTAAAACCACGCTTCCCCCACAAGCCAACTCAATTGCAGTGACTTTGGATACTTCATACGCTCTCTATACGGTCAACTCCACCCTCCTCCCTCCCCTTCCTTCCCTCGTTCATGAGGGATGAACTCTGGAAGAAACCCCCACTGGGGCTCTAACTCCCCCTCCAAACTTCTCTGGCTCTTCTCCTTCCCTCCTTCCCTGGTTTCTGTTCCTTCCCTGGCTCACTTTTCTTCTGATCACTCTGTTTTTTGGATTCTCATTATCCATAATGATTTCCCTTATTGTATAATTGCAAATTTGCTGTTATGTCAATATCTTCCCCATTATGTTAATGTACTGTTGCATTTTTTTCTCTCTTTTACTCTTTCTCTCTGCCTCTTCCTCTTTTTCGCTATCTTTTCTCTCACTATGGAAGTTTTAGGGTCAACTGAACAATAGTGAAACTTCCAAGAAAAAGTTACTCTTTTCATAATGCTCTGGCCTCTTTTTGCCTTTTGCTTTGTTCATGTAAGCAAGTCCCCCACCAAACGTGTCCCTCTCTTAGTCTCAACATTTTTACCTGTCTTTCAACACGTCACACACACACACGCTCACACACACACACACACGCAAACGCACACACACACACACACACACACACACACACACACACACACACACACACACACACACACACACACACACCTCTGTGACACACAGCAGGGAGCGTAGCTGCACAATCTCAGCCTGCTCTGTTCTCTCCACACCTTGGGACAATTACAGCCCCCCTTACCCCCTCAAATCCCCCTTCCTACAGCTTCCAGCCCCAGGACCGAGGAAAGAGAGACAGAAACGAAAGAGGGAATGCAGACAGGAAAAGGGCGGTCCATTCTTTCTTTCTCTCTCTCCAACTCTTTTTCTAACACATGCACACACACGCACATGCACACACACGCACATACACACACATAGTACACACACATAGTACACACAAAGTCACATTCCAGCTCCTCACAGGGCATTTCAGAATCTGGTTCCTCAGCTATTCATCCTGTCATCATCTCTGAGAGAAACACACACAGGCCAGAACAATGAGCTCTCTCTGTCTTTCATAACAGCAGCACTAACAGTATGGGCACAAGTCACAATGTGTTCATCAATAAAGCTGCAGTCACAATTATGGTCTCATTTAAGGGGCTCGGGAACTTTTGGCTGCATTTTGTGTGGTATTTGCCTGTGTTGGAATGTACAGCATTTGCTCATAAATCCAAACCTGTGTATCAGACTGTGGATCATTCTAAATGAGAAAGCTTATTGTAATCTTGACATTGGAGTGATAAATAACACAGTCTGAGGATGATGAACAAAGCCAGGAAGAGCTTTGGATCAGGAAGAGATCCATGGAGTCCTACATAAGTTTGTGCCTATACATGACGAACACAAAATGCTATTATTATTTTTTACTATTATGATAATTAGGAATCTTGATTGTCGGGATTCTCTGTTTGTATGAGCGCTCGTGAAAGGCTTTGGCGCGTCGGCCAGACAAGGCCAATTGGAGAGCCTATGCGCCGCCCTCCTCCTTGGACTGCAACCACCTAGTGAGCGCCATTGGACCACCTTGCTCTCAACACCACGCCTTTATTTATGCGGAAGATTTTCATTGGTTTATGTTTGTGTCCAACTCTTGTCAAAGGCTACTTAATCTTCATCTGTCATCATGTGGAGTCAGCCACACTACCCACAGCCACCATCTGTGCATTTGTTTGGATTTTGTTCCTGACTCAAGTTTCTCTTCTAAACAACTACATTTAAAATAAATAAATAAATAAATAAATAACAATTAGTGTTTCTTTCTGAAGGAATGGACTCATTCTCTGATTTATGTGTGTTTCGTCTTGTTGCGCACCCTGTTCTGATGAAGTTTGGGGCAGAATAAAAAAGGGCTGAAACATTTTTCAACCAGAATTGAATTAACTTCACCACATTATGCTTAATTATCTTTCACCATAAACACATTATATCTCCCTCTCTTGATCACTGTCACACATACACACACACACACACACACACACACACACACACACACACACACACACACACACACACACACACACACACACACACACACACACGCACACACACACAGGCCTCTCTGCTGGTTGAGAGCTGGGACCAGAAACAAAATTCCAACCGATTTTATATAAATAAATAATTAGACACAATGCCCTGTTTGTTCTGGGCCCCTTCAGTACCACAGCAACCTTTACTTTTAGGCCATTCTCGTTATTTCTTTTCATCAAAATGTGGCATTAATTTTAATCGCTTTGTTTTCCATCTCATCTCTGACTGCTTCTGACCAGGCTGTCTAGGCAGACCTCCAAGAGCCGCAGGCTTATATGACAGCAGAACGTGTTTGTGTGTCTGCAGGGCCATAGATACATAATAAGGACACTGAATTGTTTCCAATACTCTATTTTAAACATTTTATAACAACTCCATCAGGTCTCAACTTACGGCTGAGAGTTAGAATAGTAAAATACGCACGTTTTTTTACTGCGACCTGGCCAAGATAAAGCAAATCAGCGGGACACAAACAACACAGAGTTACACATGGAATAAACAAAACGTACGGTCAATAACACAATAGAAAAGTATATATATATAGTGTGTGCAAATTACGTAAGATTATGGACGTAAGGCAATAAATGGGCCATCGTGGCAAAATAATTACAATTTAGCAATTAAACACTGGAGTGATAGATGTGCAGAAGATGAATGTGCAAGTAGAGATACTGGGGTGCAAAGGAGCAAAAAAATAAATAACAATATGGGAATGAGGTAGTTGGATGGGATATTTACAGATGGGCTATGTACAGGTGCAATGATCTGTAAGCTGCTCTGACAGCTGATGCTTAAAGATAGTGAGGGAGATAAAAGTCTCCAGCTTCAGTTATTTTTACAATTCGTTCCAGTCATTGGCAGCAGAGAACTGGAAGGAAAGGCGGCCAAAGAGGAGTTGGCTTTGGGGTTGTCCAGTAAAATATACCTGCTGGAGCGCATTCTACAGGTGCATGCTGCTATGGTGACCAGTGAGCTGAGATTAGGCAGGGCTTTACCTAGCAAAGACTTATAGATGACCTGGAGCCAGTGGGTTTGGTGACAAATATGAAACGAGGGCCAGCCAACGAGAGCATACAGGTAACAGTGGTGGGTAGTATAGGGGGCATTGGTGACAAAACGGATGGGACTGTGATAGACTGCATCCAATTTGCTGAGTAGAGTGTTGGAGTCTATTTTGTAAATAACATCGCTTAAGTCAAGGATCGGTAGGACAGTCCGTTTTACGAGGGTGTGTTTGGCAGCATGAATGAAGGATGCTTTGTTGCGAAATAGGAATCCAATTCTAGATTTAATTTTGGATTGGAGATGCTTAATGCGAGTCTGGAAGGAGAGTTTACAGTCTAACCAGACACCTATGTATTTGTAGTTGTCCACATATTCTAGGTCAGAACCGTCCAGAGTAGTGATGCTGGACGGGCTGGCAGGTGCGGGCAGCGATCGGTTGAAGAGCATGCATTTAGTTTTACTTGCATTTAAGAGCAGTTGGAGGCCACGGAAGGAGAGTTGTATGGCATTGAAGTTCATCTGGAGGTTTGTTAACACTGTGTCCAAAGAAGGGCCAGAATTATACAGAATGGTGTCATCTGCGTAGAGGTCGATCAGAGAATCACCAGCAGCAAGAGCGACATCATTGATGTATACAGAGAAGAGAGTCGGCCCGAGAATTGAACCCTGTGGCACCCCCATAGAGACTGCCAGAGGTCCGGACAACAGGCCCTCTGATTTGACACACTGAACTCTGTCTGAGAAGTAGTTGGTGAACCAGGCGAGGCAGTCATTTGAGAAACCACGCTGTTGAGTCTGCCGATAAGGATGAGGTGATTGACAGAGTCGAAAGCCTTGGCCAGGTCGACGAATGTGGCTACACAGTATTGTCTTTTATCGATGGCGGTTATGATATTGTTTAGGTCCTAGAGCGTGGCTGAGGTGCACCCATGATCAGCTCGGAAACCAGATTGCATAGCGGAGAAGGTACGGTGGGATTCGAAATGGTCGGTGATCTGTTTGTTAACTTGGCTTTCGAAGACCTTAGAAAGGCAGGATAGGATAGATATAGGTCTGTAACAGTTTGAGTCTAGAGTGTCTCCCCCTTGGAAGAGGGGGATGACCGCGGCAGCTTTCCAATCTTTGGGGATCTCAGACGATACAAAAGAGAGGTTGAACAGGCTAGTAATAGGGGTTGCAACATTTGCAGCAGATAGTTTTAGAAAGAGAGGGTCCAGATTGTCTATCCCAGCTGATTTGTAGGGGTCCAGATTTTGCAAGTCTTTCAGAACATCAGCTATATGGAATTGGGTGAAGGAGAAATTGGGGAGGCTTGGGGAAGTTGCTGTGGGGGGTGCAGAGCTGTTGACCGAGGTAGGGGTAGCCAGGTAGAAAGCATGGCCGTAGAAAAATTCTTTTTGAAATTCTCGATTATCGTAGGTTTTTCGGTGGTGACAGTGTTTCCCAGCCTCAGTGCAGTGGGCAGCTGGGAGGAGGTGCTCTTATTCTCCATGGACTTTACATTGTCCCAGAATCTTTTGGAGTTTGTCTCTCCCTTTATCAATTCAATTCAGTTCAAGGGGCTTTATTGGCATGGCAAACATATGTTAACATTGCCAAAGCAAGTGAAGTAGGTATCTATCTCTCTCTATCTCTATATATCTCTCTCTCCCTCTATCTCCCCCTCCTTTCTCTCTCTCTGTTTTTCTCTCCCTCTATCTCTCTCTCCCTCTTCCTCCCTCCCTCCCTCTCTCTGAGGGGCAGGGCTGAGATGTTATCAGGTATTAAGTGGTGCTAATGGACTCCCTGCCGTTTGGTCTGAAGACTCCAGATAATAGCAGAGATCAACAGATAACAGCCACTGTGACCAGATGAGCTGATTATCTCCCTGGTAGATCAGGACACACACGCAGAGGCACACACACACACAGCAATACCACAACGTTCCCCTACTAACTCAATCAGGCAGCTACAGTGAGCTACAGAAGTATTAGGACAGTGACACACTGTTGGTTGTTTTGGCACTCTACTCCAGGACTTTTGATTTGAAATGATACAATGACTATGAGATTAAATTACCGACTGTCAGTTTGAACCGTTTAGAAATTACAGCACCTTTTGTACATAGTCCGCACATTTTACAGGACCAAACGTATTGGGACAAAGCCAAAAGAACAACAAAACATTTGTCACTGTCCCAATACTTTTGGAACTCACTGTATCTCTCTCACTGACACTGTGCTCAACAGGTATTTCTAATCTTGATGCCAGCATAGCAGATACTGCGTCGACTTGTCTGTGTGTGCGCGCGCATGTGTGGTGTGTGTGTGTGTGTGTGTGTGTGTGTGTGTGTGTGTGTGTGTGTGTGTGTGTGTGTGTGTGTGTGTGCGTGCGTGCATGTGTACTCACGACCGGGTGCATACTCCTATCGTTTAGTGTCTGTGTGTGTGTTTGTCAGAGTGCGTCCGTGTGTGTGTGTGTGTGCTCGTCTGCCAGTGAGTGTGTGTTCTCCAGGCAGGATGTGTTGTCAGATTCCTCCCCAACCTTGGCTCAGCCAGGGGGTTTAATGGGGAGTCCTCTCTACTGCTCTCTGCCTCTTCCTCAAATCCCTATGGGATTGATTGAGCAGGGGGAGAGAGGGACGGAAGGAGGGAGGGACTGACATGTGAAAGCCTGGCAAGGAGAACAGGCAAGTTTGGACATGGAGGACAGGGAAAGCAGAGGGGGAGTCATGAGTGTTTTGTTTTACAAGTCTATTACAGTTTTTATGACCACTACACTGAATTGGAGGGCTGGCTACTTCCTGTAAGTCATTTTCCATCAAAGTGTATGCTCATTGTTGAGATCATTGTTAGCATGAATGTTCAATTGCTATACTGTATTGGTAGATTTTCCTGACCATCCAACCTGACCAAGAAAAACCCTAGGCACTATTACAGTTTTTTATTAACTTATCTCAATAGTTTCAAGTTCTACAGATTTGTACCTTGTATTTAAGTAGTGTCAATAATGATGATTTTGGAACAAATTCAAAATACTCAAATGTCTAAGCTTTCAAACTCAAACCGTTCAAGGCCATTTGTTTCCTCAAACCATTTGGGTTAGCAGTCCACTGCAACTTACGATCAAACTGTATGTACTAGTGTACATTTTTCTTTGTTCTCTCCAGCATCCATCTGTCATTGATCTGTTCCTCTCCAGGCTTCATTCCTGCAGTATTGACATCTATGTGTTTCATGTGGTTATAGTCAGAGCCAGGGCACTAATAACAGAGCAAATTGCTCATACTCACATTACTCTCAGTCTCTACATGTCTGCTGGAGAGGAACGGGGGCAAGGAAATTACTGTACTGTGTATTTTTATTTTTATTTAACTAGGCAAGTCAGTTAAGAACAAATTCTTATTTTCAATGACAGTGTGTGCATGTGTGTGTGTGTGTGCATGCGTGTGTGTGTGTCAGACTTCAGTCTCCTTTCAACTTGCTTAAAAGAGATAGTAGTATTTCAAATTATTTCCCACATGCTTTCTCCCTCACTCATCCCTCTACTTGTTCAACACACTATCACAGCTTATTGTGAAATAGACACAAATTACATAATTAGACATTTGTGAGGCACAAAAAAGTTAATCACAACGCATCTTGTGTGTATTACATGATTTTCTGTCTTCGTAACGCATTCATGTACATTTAGTGTCTATTTCACGATAATCTGTGATACTGGGTTGACTTTTTTCTCTCTCTCTCTCTCTCTCTCTCTCTCTCTCTCTCTCTCTCTCTCTCTCTCTCTCTCTCTCTCACTCAATCTCAATTTCAATTTATTTAAGGGGCTTTATTGGCATTGGAAACATATGTTTACATTGCCAAAGACAGTGAAATAGATAATAAACAAAAGTGAAATAAACAATAACAAATTTACAGTAAACGTTACACTCAAAAGTTCCAAAAGAATAAAGACATTTAAAATGTCATATTATGTCTATATACAGTGTTGTAATGATGTGCAAATAGTTCAAGTACAAAAGGGAAAATAAACATAAATATGGGTTGTATTTACAACGGTCTTTGTTCTTCACTGGTTGCCCTTTTTTGTGGCAACAGGTCACACATCTTGCTGCTGTGATTGGACACTGTGATATTTCACCCAGTAGATATGGGAGTTTATCAATGTTTGGTTTGTTTTCAAATTCTTTGTGGATCTGTGTAATCTGAGGGAAATATGTGTCTCTAATATGGTCATACATACGTATGTCAGGAGGTTAGGAAGTGCAGCTCAGTTTCCACTTCATTTTGTGGGCAGTGAGCACATAGCCTGTCTTCTCTTGAGAACCAAGTCTGCCTTTGGCTGCCTTTCTCAATAGCAAGGCTATGCTCACTGAGTCTATACAAAGTCAAAGATTTCCTTATGTTTGGGTCAGTCACAGTGGTCAGGTATTCTGCCATTGTGTACTCTCTGTTTATGGCCATAATGCATTCTAGTTTGCTCATTTCTTGTGCAAATTCTTTCCATTGTGTCAAGTAATTATCTTTTTGATTTCTCATGATTTGGTTGGTTTGTCCCGGGGCTCTGTGGGGTCTGTTTGTGTTTGTAAGCAGAGCCCCAGAACCAGCTTGCTTAGGGGGATCTTTTCCAGGTTAATTTCTCCGTATGTGATGGCTTTGTTATGGATGGTTTGGGAATTGTTTCCTTTTAGGTAGTTGTTGAATTTAACAGCTCTTTCCTGGATTTGGATCATTAGCGGGTATCGGTGCAGCAGACGGCTCTAGTGCCCTTACCAATTCCTTATATATGTTGAAGAGGGTGGGGCTTAAGCTGCATCACTGTCTCACCCCCCGGCCCTGTGGAAAGAAATGTGTGTTTTTTGCCAATTATAACTACACACTTGTAGTTTGTGAACATGTATTTTATAATGTTGAATGTTTTTCCCCCAACACCACTTTCCATCAATTTGTACAGCAGACAAAACTTTTGCCTTTGTTTTGGTTGGTTTGTCAATTGGGGTGTGCAGGGTGAATACTGTTCTGTCATACGGTCATTTGGTAAAAAGCCAATTTGACATTTGCTCAGTACATTTTCTTCATTGAGGAAGTTAATGGTAATGCAGCAGGTTTTCCCAAGTTTGCTGTTGACACATATCCCCCGGTAATTATTGGGGTCAAATTTGTCTCCACTTTTGTGGATTGGGTTGATCAGTCCTTGGTTCCTAATACTAGGGAAGATGCCAGAGCTGAGGATGATGTTAAAGAGTTTAAGTATATAGCCAATTGGAAGTTGTGGTCTGTATATTTTATCATTTAATTTCAGATACTACAGGCCTTTTTAGGTTGGAGGGTTTGTATTTTGTCCTGGGGTTCATTCAATGTAATTGGAGAATCCAGTGGGTTCTAGTAGTCTTTAGTAGTTGATTATAAGATTTGCATTTGACCATGTATATGTTGTTGCTGTTTGTTCTTTGTTATAGAACCAAAAAAATTGGAGAGTGGTTTATCCATGCATCTCCGCTTTGGATAGATAACTCTTCATGTTGTCGTTTTATTAGAGTTTTCCAATTTTCCCAGAAGTGGTGGGAAAATGGATTCTTCAATTACATTGAGTTGATTTCTGATGTGCTGTTCCTTCTTTTTCCATAGTGTATTTCTGTATTGTTTTAGTGATTCACCATAGTGAAGGCATAGGCTCAGGTTTTCTGGGTCTCTATGGTTTTGGTTGGACAGGTTTCTCAACTTCTTTGTTAGGTTCTTGCATTCTTGATCAAACCATTTATCATTGTTGTTAATTTTCTTAGGTTGTCTGCTTGACATTTTTAGATGTGATAGGGAAGCTGAGACGTCAAATATATTGTTTAGGTTTTCTACTGCCAAGTGTACACCTTCACTGTTACAGTGAAACATTTTGTCCAGGAAATTGTCTAGAAGGGATTGAATTTGTTGTTGCCCAATAGTTTTTTGTTATTTTCTTTTCATCTATAGTATTTCTTAATATTATTCAGTTCCTTTGGCTTTGATGCCTCATGATTGAGCATAGCCTCATTTTAAGTGGAGTGTGATTTTCCTGTGATCTGAAAGGGGTGTCAGTAGACTGACTGTGAATGCTTTATTAAGAGACTCTGGGTTGAGGTCAGTGATAAAGTAGTCTACAATACTACTACCACTACTACCAAGAGATGAGCTATAGGTGTACCTACCAGAGGAGTCCCTTCAAAGCCTACCATTGACTATGTACATACCCAGCATACCCAACAGAGTTGCAGGAGTTGTGACCCGTTTTTGTTTGTTTTGTTGTAGTAGTTGTGTCTAGGGGGGCATATGGTGAAGGGAATGCTGTCAACTCCAGGTAGGTGTTTGTCCCCCTGTGTGCTGAGGGTGTCGGGTTCTTGTCCAGTTCTGGCATTTAGGTCGCCACAGATTAGTACAAGTCCCTGAGCCTGGAATTTGTTGATCTCCCACTCTAGGATGGAGAAGCTGTCATCGTTAAAGTATGGGGATTCTATTGGGGGATATAGGCAGCACACATGAGGCCATTTTTCTCTGTTTAGATAATTTCCTGATTCATTTCTAGCCAGATGTAAAATGTTCCTCTTTTGACAAATTTAATTGCGTGGGCTAGATCTGCTCTATATCAAATTAGCATACCCCCTGAGTCTCTTCCCTGTTTCACACCTGGTAGTTTGGTGGATGGGACTACCAGCTCTCTGTAACCTAGAGGGCAACCAGTGGATCCATCTCTTTTATACCATGTTTCTTGTAGGATAACAATGTCTGTATTTGATGAAGTCTGGGTTCCTGCTGTTTAGGCCAAGGGCAGATGAACTCAGACCTTGTATATTCCAGGATGAGATAGTGAAAGCTTTGTGTGGTTTAGGCCCGGACCATCACAGTAGGTGTGAGCAGAGCATGTTGAGCATCTGATACATACTTCTTAGGTCGCAGGATGGGGCTTGTGCGGGTGTAATAGAGGGGTTTGGGCCTGTTGCTCTGCTCACGGCCTGGGCATATGTTCTGCTGTCATGCTGAGGTCCTTGCCGCAGGGGCGGGTGACATGGGGTGGGCAGATGGCACATTGGTCTGATATGGGGGGCCTATATACGAAGTGGCCAGGGTTTGCTTGTGGTGTTCTTAGCTGGTTGTGGTGAGGCAGGTGATGCTGTGGTCTGGGTGTAGGTCCTCTGGCATGGGTTCTCTTGGTGCAGGTCCTTCGGGAGTTTTTTTTACAGGTTTGGGAGGGTGTCTCGCTGGTCTGGGCGGGGTGGCTGTTGCTCTGTTGTTCCTGTGTGAGGTGCTGGGGCTATGGTTGAGGGTGACGTCCTTCAGGGTCCTGGAAAAAATTGGGATTGCTGCTTTGTAGAGGTGGACCTGGTTGTAAAGGCTGTTCAAGTCCAGGGTGGAGTTGTGGGCCAGGTAGACATTGTGTTTTGAATCACAGTCTCGCAAAATGCTTGCATTCACCCACTGTATGGTGGCAGGGTGAAAGTATTTTCATGGTAGCAGGGTGACAACCACTTGTGCGTTGGGGAAAGTGGAAGAAGCTTTTTCAATCACACCCGCGAGTGCTGTTGCCACTCTTTCCTGATGGGCCCTCATGTCATTTGTGCACGGGTGAAATATGATGTGGCTGGGGGAGCCTAGTCTCTGACAACAGCTCCAGGGCATGCCTAGTGTTTGGGCACCAGAGTTTAGCCACTTTGTGTTTGAGAAAAACTTAATCCTCTCAAATGTCTTTGCCATTTGAGTCAATGAGAAGCACAATCTGTGGGTTTTGTGTGTCCTCGGTGGATGTGGGGGGTTGTCAGGAGGGCTATCGGGGGAGCTGCAAGGAGGGCTGTTAGAAGGGGGCGGGGTCTGTTGGGTTGGTGGGTCCTGTGTTGTCTGTCCAATTGTGATGTTGAAGTGCTGGTCCGGGTCTGAGGGGGGCTGTTCTTCTGGCTTGTCCGGGGGAGTGTCCTGCTCTCTGTCACACCTCAGCTTTCTGACCTCATCCTTCAGTGCCATGTGTGCCTTTTTCAGTTCTCTAACCTCAGTCCGTAGAGCAGCCAGCTCTCTCAGACAGCCGTCCATCTCCACCTTCTGCCCTCCGGGTCTTGTTGGGGGAAGGGGGTGTGCTGGTCTGTTTTGTTGTCTTGTTCTGTCTGGATTGTGTGGACTAGCTCTCTGAGCTCCACTATGTCTCTCTCCAGCTCTGTGAATTTATCCCTCTCTATGATGGAGGAACAGTGCAGTTGTGGGACTGGGTGTGTTCAGTGCTGGGGGGATATTCTCTCCTGCCATTGTTGGGCTCAAGAGTTTTCACACATCTGACTTCACCCTTCAGTGCTAACTGTCTGCAGGACAGTTTAAAGAGGTGTGATCAGTACTGGGGGAATACCTATCTTCGTCTGCAGGACAGTTTGAAGAGGTGTGATCAGTGCTGGGGGGATACCTATCTTCGTCTGCAGGACAGTTTGAAGAGGTGTGATCAGTGCTGGGGGGATACCTATCTTCGTCTGCAGGACAGTTTGAAGAGTTGTGATCAGACTCACTCAGGATGGGGGAGTCGTCACAGAGAGAGAGGGATTTTCCTGCAGTGTGCTCTCTCTTTGATCCTGTAAAAGTCCTGCTGGAACTGCATGAGGATGCCCTGCACCATTACTGTCCCAGACTTGTACACGTTGACAGAGGTTGTTTCAATTTCCTCAATGTCTCGTATTCTGAGTTTCCACCCTGGGCTGTGAAACTCTCCTGCCATTGTTGGGCTCAAGAGTTTTCACACATCTGACTTCACACTTCAGTGCTAATTGAAGGTGCCTCCAGGTCTGTTCTGTCCTAGCAGCTTGGTAGCTTAGTATACTTATTTACTTAGCGTTATATAACAAAATTATTATTGTCTTTTACTTTTTGGCTTCAGAAGTAGCTTCAGACTGAATATGAATCACTCAGTTTTGTGTTGGATGGTATTTCCAGGTTCTGCTGTGTTTCTTCTGCAGGTTTTGGTTTGTTCAAATTTTTTCTTGATAGTCCTTGGTAGTAACAGTCCATTCATGTCATTTTGTCCAAAATCAAGGTTTTAGGTATGGAATTTTGATTCGGATTGAAGGTTTTAATGTTGAGGTTAGTTTCCTGGATAAGTTCTTGTGAAAAAGTTTACCTACATTTATCCAACTATCTCTTATCTATCTCTCCTCTCTCTACTCTCAATTCAATTCAATTTAAGAGCTTTTAATGGCATGGGAAACACATGTTAACATTGCCAAAGCAAGTGAACTAGATAATAAACAAAAGTGAAATAAACAATACATATTAACAGTAAACATTACACTAACAGTAAACATTACATTAACAGTGAACATTATCCAAAGAATAAAGACATTACAAATGTCATATTATGTGCAAATAGTTCAAGTACAAAAGGGAAAATAAATAAACATAAATATGGGTTGTATTTACAATGATGTTTGTTCTTCTCTGGTTGCCCTTTTTCTTGTGGCAACAGGTCACACATCGTGCTGCACATAGATATGGGAGTACTCTCTTTCTTTCTTTCTCTTTCTCTCTCTCTCTCTCTGGACAACAGCACCCCCTTTGAACTTGTGTGGAAACTTTGACAGCCCCACTGGCTCACCCATTCAAAAACAAGAAA